>NC_092877.1:327439287-328039287 GCF_028372415.1 Notamacropus eugenii
TATATGGTAACCATAGTACCTGGGGCATAGTAGGTGCTTAATAAATGCTTATTGACTTAATGCAGATTGAGGGTAGATTAATTCAAGTCATATCACCAATTCCATTTATGAACTTTTAAGACGCAGCAACATCATTTGGTGGCACTGAAGAGGGTTTATATAGCCCACAATGGGATGGAATAGGGCATATCTGGAACTTCTCTATTCTTCTGTTGACCCAACTCATTTCTGGTTTCTCTTTCAGCGATAACAGTATATTCCCTATGAAGTAATGTAACATTTTATATGAGCCAGATGTAAAGGGATGGTGCCCTTAAAGTTTCCCTATTTCCACCCCTCCAAATCCCACTGCTAAAGGAGGGATATAACCTGTTAAGCCAAGCTACCATTCTGATTGCTTCCTGAATCCAAACAGCATTCCAGGGTCTCCTGGAATGTTTCCTGGGGTAAGTCACTTCCTCTCTGATCTTTTGTTTCTTCAACAAAAGAGGGGAGTATAATAGTGGATTGTAAGATTACAGATTTAGAGATAGAAGGGATGTCATAGGTCAACTAGTGGAATGTCCTCAACTTCACAGATGAGAGAGCCAAGATCTAAGGAATGTAAGTGATCCAAAGTCACCAGGTAGGGGGTAGACCCAGAATTTTAATTAAGGTCCTCTCATCTTCAAACCCACGACTCTCACATAGGTTCTGTAATAGGTTTACTCTTCTGAATTTAGCTTATTTAAGGTAGAAAGTAAGGGCACTTAGGTGGTGCAGTGAATGGAGTGCCTGACCTGGAGTCAGAAAGACTCATCTGCCTATAATGACAAGTAAAATAGAATCTTTTGTTGTTTTTGTTTTAGTATAATCAAGAAGTATGATACCTCTATTTGAATGTGACTGAGGTGGATCTTTCTCACCCATTGTAGGGCCTGGGAAGATTTGTAGGAAGGTCCATACCTTTTGTTAATGAGGCACTGGTTCTCAAGGGATGTGATACCCTCTGGCTCTAAAAAGTGTATAAAGACTCTGAGGGTGAGGTTTTACTTTGGGGCTTAGTTTTTGTAGGAGTGTTTGCTTGACCAGATGAGGACTCTGGGAAACCACTAAGGACCCCCCCCCCCCCAGCTTTGAGAACCCAGATGTACTGCTTCCCTCTCTGGTAACTGTAGTCAGATAGTTGGGATTCAACTGTCTGTTGAATTCAGGCACAGGAAGCAATTTCTATTGACTTTTAATTTCTTTGTATTCTCTTTGAAGTTCAGGGTGCTGACTACCCTGAAATAGGTGAATGATAAATGTGCTTCATTAAAAGATTGATACATATGCTTGATTAAAATGATTGTCAGCCCCTCAAAAGTTGCCTTTCCTTTTATGAATGCAGATCTAAGAACTGGTGATAGCAGTCCCCCCATGTATGTTGGGGTGCTTAATGATATACTGCCTGAATTCAAACGTAGATTCAGACACTTACTGGCTGTGTGAACCTGGGCAAGTCACTTGCCTCTGTTTGTCTCAGTTTCCTCATCTGTAAAATGGACTGGAGAAGGAAAGGCAAACCACTTCAGTATCTTTTCCAAGAAAACCCAAAATGGGGTCATGAAGAGTCAGACACGACTGAAACAACTGAACAACAACAAAGACAGAAGGTACCACACAACAATGTATCTCCACAAATGTGGAAAAACTGAGGGGACAAAGACCACTACATATGCAAATCTTGAAGTTCCCTTCTGTCTCTAAAGCTATGGTGATATGATTCCTTTTTCACACAGTTTAACATCAGAGAGCCTCCTACTTTGGTACAGAAACAGAAAGGATATCCATCACTATATGCCGGAAGATTTTAGTTGTTTGAAACTGACCAAAATTAAAGATTATTTCAGTTTGAAATAATGTGGGCTACAAGCCAAGGGAAGAAGGAATTAGTCTCTGTAGGAGACAGGGTCATGTTGTGTGTAGGAGGGGCAGGGTAATTGGCCATATGCTAAAGTAACCATTGTGTTCTATCACTGGTGAGTCCTTATGGGACCACAGGTGGGCTGATGGATCCCTTTCATCACATGAAATCCCAGGACATATGTCGATTGTATTTTTTCCCCTTTATGTGTTACTGAGCCAAAGCATCAAATAGAGGTAACAATCTGGATGGGGAAATGAGCGGGTGGAGAGCTTTGCTGGAGGTATCCGGCTCCTGGTGGCCTCACAAAGCATGCAACAGAACACCTCAGTATATCACTTCTGGCCATGTACTTGGCCATGCTGCTACTCACTGTCTTCCCTCAGTGCCCGCCACCTTCTATGATAGGAGGGAGCTTAGGCAATAACAAAAAGAACAGGCTCAATTATAAATCCAGGTTCAAAAATAAAGGCCGTAAAGTTAACAGGAAACTGATTGGAATGGAATTGAATAATGCCCGATTTCCAGAATCATTTGTGGAGAAGACATGTCTGTCCAGCTGAGCATCATACATGAACATGGATGCATGGTAGATGGGCTTTTTTATCTATGGTTTTTATACATGACAATCTGTTTCTGTACCTTTGAGATGAAAATGAAATTCTAAAGTATTTATGAAGACGATGTTCTTAGTTTCCAGAGAAGCAGCACGCTTACTCTTAAAGGATGTGACAATGGTGGCAGAGAAACAAATTAATATATTTATTAAAGTCTCTTTATTTTGGTATGGGGAAGCTTGCCACAGAGTTGAAATAAATCCCCCTAACTCAGTGCTAATGAGTAAATTGGCAAGCTCTTTACTGAGAAAACTGTGATAAGTATTAACATTTATTAGGTAAATCTGCTCAGAAGGAAAAGGTGTTTATATGCCATAAAAAAATACCACAATATGACAAGGTAGAATAAGAGAGGAAATGACAAAAAATTAAGGCAAGAAAGCAAATTCTGAATTGGGTTTTAAAAAGTCAGTCTTCAAGTGTGTTAGGAAAGAGAGAGGCAACCCTGCTCTATTTTTAATATGAGACTTTAATATTCACTACTTGTGTGATCTTGGGGAAGCCATTCAACCTATCTCTCTGGCTCTCAGTTTCCTCATCTGTAAAATGAGGGCATTGGACTAAATTGGTTTCTGTGGTTCCTCCAATTTCTGTGATCCTATGATAACTTCTAGGATTCAGTGTTTTGTCAACAAGGGTATACCCTTTCTGTCACTGAACAGAAACCTCCTATGCCTTCATAGAACTTATTGTGAGTTTCTATGGCTGAAAAAAATTCATCACCTGGCAGGCAAGCTTTTGCTAATGAGATTTTCTGCATTTGATTAAGCTGATTTGGGACAGTAGTCATGGGCTTCCTTGCCAATACTTGAAGCCTTTCCAGCTTGATAGGAATTGTCAGAGTTTGGACCTTATTAGGCATTTGATAACCCAGAGAAGTCACTGCTCCATGTTGAGACATCAGAGGAGGATATTAGTGGAGGGAGATATTCTGATATTACATACAAATATGAACCTGAATTAATACTCTATTGGAATCATCAATGATTCATTCAATTTGAATCAAAGAAGTTCAGCATCATCCATGTAGATGATGCAGAAAATAAGCAATTTCCTTTTCTAAGGAGGACAAGAATCTTAGGAGCTGCAGAAAAAATCAGTGGTTGATGTGTAAGGACTGGAGCATAGGAAAACATAGTAGAATATCTGCTAGAGTTGGCACAAACATATTTTTGGTTTCAATGCTAAAGACTCAACCTTCTTCCAAATTAGCTACCATCATTCATAACATGAATAACTAGATGGTGCAGCAGATAGAGTATCATGCTTGGACTCAGGAAGACCTGAGTTCAAAGCTTGTTTCAGACATTTACTAGCTCTTTGAGCCTAGGCAAGTCACTTAAGCCTACTTGCCTCAGTTTCCTCATCTGTAAAATGGACTGGAGAAGGAAATAGCAAGCCACTCCAGTAACTTTGCCAATAAAACTCTTGAATGAAAAGTCAGACAAGACTTAAGCCACTGAAAAACAAAAATTCATAATGTAGATTATTATTAACGAATAAAGATAAAAGAGTCTAGAGTATGTTTCTGTTGGGGAAGAATTATTTTTTGTTTATAGTACCTGAAGGATGTTAGGATTACTGTAGCATACATAACCACTTCTTACCAGTGTGGTGGCTGTAGATAGGTGGTGCAATGAAAGGAACACTAAACCTTAAGCCAGGAAGACCTCAGTTCAACTCCAGCCTCAGACTCTTTTTGGATCTGTGTTACCCTGGGTAAGTCACATAGTCTGCTTAGTTTTCCCATTTATAAAAGTAGCATAATAATAGTACCTACTTCCCAAAGTTGTTGGGATGATATAATGAGATAACATTTGTTAAGTGCTATATATGAATGGGTCCCAGAATTACAGAATAACTAAATTTCAGATTAGGAAGAGATTAGTACAGTCTTGTACATTCATGGAAATCTCTACTACATAACCCCCTGGTAGTTGTCCAGCTTTTGTTTGAAAAGCTTTGATAACAGAATGGGAGGAGGTAGTGGTAGGAGAAAATCTCTTACCTTCAAAGACAGCTCATTTATATGCAATACTGAAGATTAGGAAGATTTTCCTGAGATCTAGCCTAAAATTCTCCCCATAAGTTGTATAAATATGGGCAGGTAGGTGCCACAGTGGATAAAGTGCCAGGCATGGAGTCAGGAAGATTCATCTTCCTGAGTTAAAATCTGGCCTCAGATACTTACTACCTGTGTGACCCTGGGCAAGTCACTTAACCCTATTTGCCTCCATTTCCTCATTTGTAAAATGAGCTGGAGAAGGAAATGGTAAATCACTCCAGTATCTGTCTTTGCAAAGAACACCCCAAAGAGGGTCATGAAGAGTTGGATACAATTGAAAAATGACTAGACAAAGCCCTATGGGATTGGTAAAATAACACTCACAGAATTATTTTGATGAGTATAACGGAAAGATCAAAAAGTTCCTTTCAGCAATGCATGCAGTACATAGCCACCATCTGGTAGCTCCTCACAGTCTATCATCATCATTATCATCATCCATCATCATCATCATCAAGCATTGATTGAGCATTTGTATGGGCAAAGCATTATACCAGGTACTGGTGATACAAAGAAGCATCAGGCACAAACCCTGACCTTGAGGGCCAAGGATCCAGACAAAAGGAATACCTCTAAATGCCTGCCTCAGGACAAGCAGACTAAAAGAGGAGATTGCTTTAGCTAAATATAACGTTAAGGGAATTGGAAGATCTTCCTTGCCCCTTAAAAGGCCTATGTGATCTGTTTTGAGCTTTGGTCTAACCCACAACTTGAGTCACATGAAACCCATAGTTGGAGGAGCTTGCTGAAGGGTGGAGTAGGAAGGGTGCAGCAGGAAGAGAAAATGAGGCAGAGCTAGGAGAGAGCAAGGCAAAGCTGAGGCAGAGTCGCTAGCTTGGAGTGAGAGAGGGAGGAATTTTGCCTAGGGGAGCTTGTTTGTGAGGAGGCCAGAGGGAAGGAAGGCTTAGGGATGTTGGTGCTCCCTGGATTGGTGGCATATGAACTTCTTTGTTACTATGTTGGATTTTTCTTTATGGTATCTGAATAAATATCTTGGTTTCATCTTTGAGGAAGAGAGTTATTTATATTTTGTGAATTTGCCTTGGAAATATGCATGCATATTCATTGTGGCTGCTATGGGTATTGCATTGGCATTACACCAAGGTAGAATGATTCAAAAGTCAGAGACTCATCAAACAGAAGTCTCTGAATAAGGGTGAATGGTTTATTCCACAGTACCATGAAGAGTGAAACCAAACTCAGGAGCATAAGATTGTAGACTTTGAGCTGGAAGGGACCTTAGGATATATGTAGCACAATTCCTTCATTTTACAAAGGACAATACTGAGGCCCAGATAAGCTGTATGACTTGCCCAAGGTCACAAAGAAAGCAATGGGCAATGCCCAGATTCAAATGAGATCCTCTGGTTCCAAATTCAATACTCTAGTCATCTCCCCTTTCTAAATCTTATTTTTCTAATCCATAAAATGAAGAGATAGAACCAGAATGGCTCTAAGATCTTGTTTTATGTTACTTCATCATTTTCATTCCCTCTATATTTAAATTTGAATTTAGCTCATTCTGTACTAGGCACGGGGGAGAGTTATAGAGGAATATAGTCCTTATCCTTAATGAGCTTGATGTATGTTTAAAATGTTTATAGTTCTGGTTAGGCTCTATTTAGAGGCTGATTTGAGTAAAGGTACAAGTCCTCAAGGTTTTTTTTCCCATATAAGTAATTTGCCCTGTGAATTTTTTTTTTTTGTCAAGAATGTTCTTCAGTCCTTGGGTACTCTGAATAAGAAAACTATTATGTGAGTAATAAACACAGAAGACATTCATCAAAGACACTCAGAACAGTTTTCTGTTATGGTAAAAAACTACATTGATTGCTGGCAGGACACAAAAGCAGACAAACTGTATTTCTGTACAATTAAAGGTAGGGCGAAACTTTTTCTATCTGGGTATAATGACTGAGATAAAGCGAGACTGTTCTAATAGGGACAGACTCTCTGACTAGAAGAATGAAAGCAAAGGACACATTGTACATTTAGCAATAAAGTGTCAGGCAATTACATTTAGCAAGAAAGTGCCTGGAAAAGATTGCCGCACCATATGTGTGTGTGTGTATATATATATATATATATACACACATACACATACACATATACATATACACATGTATGTAGGCATATATAAACACAGATATGTGTGTATATATGTATATGTATATATCTCTACACACATACACACATACACACATATATATTATTTATATATATGTATATATATATACATATATATATATATATAAATACACCTGAAACAAAGAAAGAAACCAGCATTTATTAAGTGCTTAATATGTCCCAGGAATTGTTTTAAGTACTTAAAAATATCATCTCATTTGATCCTCGTAATTACTTGGAGGAAGGGGTGGGGGGGTAGGTGCTATTATTACCCCCATTTTATACTTGAGGAAATTGAGTTGGACAGTAATTAAGTAACTTTCCCAAGGTCACAGTCAGTAAATGTCTGAGTCGGATTGGATCTTAGATCTACCTGACTCCAAGTCCAGCACTCTGTCCACTGTGCTACTTACCTGCTTAGAGTTGCAATGTTTTTAAAGCTGTTTTTCCATTACTTGTATTCATTATAGTTTATTTGACTGTGACCTAGTTCACTTGAAATTATTAAACACCAGCAAATCTCCAAGTTTAGTGATAATTTTCCTGCAGTGGTGCCATATGGTACTACATGTTACATCAGAGAAGGTAATTTCAAGAATTCCCCAGGATAATGCTAATGAAAATGGATTCTGTTGATATTTCTTCAGAAATATCAAGATCCAACACTGTAAAAGTCAAGTAATATTATCAGATTTTTTAAAAAGATTTGTTTTATTTGTTCCTTATCAAAAAAGTTTTCCAGTAAACATTGCTATTAAATGTCTATAGTCATTCCCTCTATTGAATCTATTCAATTAAAACTGGCTGCCCTTTATTTTTTAAATAAAGACCTTATCAAACTTTTAATGAACAATTAGTACCAATACTATACAAATTATTCCCAAAATTTCAGAAAGCAGAGATTCCTTTTATGAGACAAACATAGTCCTAAAATCTAAACCAGGGCAGAATAAAGTACAGAAGAATTATAGACAATTATCATTAATGAATAGCCATTCAAAAACTTTAAATAACATCATATAAAACACTGCAGCAACTCATACGGAATATCAGGAATTCAAAGATGGTTTAATATCAGAAAAGAATCAAAATAAGCCCATTGAAAATAAAAAAAATTCGAAGCCACATGATTATCTCAGCTGATGCAGAAAAATATTTTGACAAAGTATAATATCCATTTATGCTAGAACCCCAGCAAAGTATAGGCATAGAGGGGCCTATTAATAACATGAAATATTGTTCTTTACTTTAGTATCAGCAACTGAAAAAAGAAAAACTTAGAATTATCATAGAAAGATCATTTTGAGAGGGAACTGGTTTTATTAGTACTTTTTAAAAAAATGTTCTTGAATTTGCATAGCAAGATTAGTGAAAGACATCTGACTTCAAGGGTCATAAACATACCCAGGGTAATGAACTTGACAAGGGATATACAGATAATTCAAAAGAAAACTTTCAAAATGTTATGGTTATTGACATTTTATTTAAGATCAGGTGGGGAGGTATCTTGAAATCTTATAATCTTTTCCTTACTGCCCACTCCAATATTTTAATCCTTTCTCTCAGTCTTCACTTTATCCAGTTAGGGGTTTAGATCCCTGGACTAAGACTCTATCTGACACTTAACAGTTCTGTGACCCTAGGAAAGTTATTTAGCATCTCTGAGACTAAGTTTCCTTATCTGTAAAATGAGAATGCTAGCACTTTCTTCACAACATTTTTGTGAGGATCAAATGAGACAGCATATATAACAGTGGTCAAACATGGGCCAATTTTCCTGTGGTTACAGATGAATTAATTAAGATGTAATTTAACAAAATAAATCAAAGGACAATAGAATATATAAAATGTTAATATGTGGTTTTCTAAGCCAATATACCCACAAAGATCCTTGTGCAGTTTGGTAGCCCTATTTCTATTTGAGTTTGATACCAGTGATGAACAACATGTGGCAAACCTTAAAGTGCCATAGAAAATGATAGCTACTAAATAAATGTATGTTGCATTTCTACTTCGTTCTTGAAGAGGACCATGACATCAATATGATGACATGACTTACAGTTGACTTTGATTTGAGTGAAGGAGGGCTGTGCAAAGTCACCAGCCTCACTTTCTTCTCCTGAGCCATCTGGGTCCAGTGACCAGATATTCAGTAGGATGACTGGACATGGCCCAGCAAATAAACATATGATAAAGCATGTCATTGACAGTATAAACAGAGGATTGAGGATAGTAGGATCACACATTTAGAACTGGAAGGGGCTTCAGAGGCCACCTCATCTAACCTCCTATTTTATAGAAGAATTTGATTTCTACCCATATTTGTTCAGTTATTTCCATCGTGTCCTACTCTTTGTGAGTACATTTGGGGGTTTTCTTGGCAAAGATACTAGAGTTTGACAATTCCTTCTTCAGCTTATTTTACTGATGAAGAAACTGAGGCAAACAGGGTGAAGTGACTTGCCCAACTAGTAAGTGTCTGAGGCCAGATTTGAACTCAGGAAGATGAAGCTTCCTGATTCTAGGTTCAGCACTGTATTCACTGTGTCCATCTAGCTGCCCCCTGCCTCTGATAGGATACTACTAAATGGCAATAACATCCACAATTAAAATGTGTCACTTGCATTTACATAAATGACAGCCTCTTCTTAGTAGAAAGCAATTATTTCAAATTACCTTCCATTTAAATCTTAAATTATGCTAAACAGATCCTTGATTTTTACATTGTTAAGGTGTTCCTTAATTTAGAATATGACATATAAAGACCTATAGTGGGTAAATTCCATGACATGCAAAATCCTTTTATATCTGTGGTAACCTTAAATATCTACTGGCTAGGGCGAATGAAATATGAATATCTCATCACAATCAGACGCCGCTTATAAGGCTTGGATTACAACATAAAAGACAAACCAGTACAAGCTTCTAAATACAATAAAAGAAGCTGTACAATTAGGAGGAACATGGTCATAATGAGGTAAAAATAGAGCATGGTTCTTGCATGCGATTCCTGTCAGTTTAGGTAACTCATTACCTATCTAACCATCACAGACTGTACCTCCAATGCTGGCCACCTGTGTGATAAGGTTACATTATCAGAAAAGTTATCTGAGGCCAGAGTCCGGATGGTCTGATATATATATAAGGTATACTAGAAAAATACCTTCAATCTCATTAGCAGGTCAATGGTTTGCTTCATCTTCTAGCCTGAAGGGCAGTAGAGTCTCATTTTTAGTATTTTAATAGCAGAGGTGTTCCTGAATGGGACAGCACTATTAATGCTGGAAGCAATTGTTACTGCCAGAGAGCTTGATAAGTTCTGAAAAGTTTATGGGTTTGGAATTTGGAGAGTTATAATAAGTCATCCAGAATGTCTCACCAACATGACTAAATGAGGCTGCATTAAGACCTTGGAATGGAAAAGGTAGGAAACCATTTCTGACTCATTTCACTGAACGTATTTCAGCCTCCCATTATCTCTGATCTTGCACTGGGGCCCTAGAACTTCTTCAGATCTTGGCTGATGTCCAAGGCATACTCCTAACATTCTTCTCATCATGATAGCTGTCTCCTGTTTCTGAGTTCCTACTCTCTACAGCACACAGCTCATTAGAGACTCCTTTCATGCCCGTCTCACTTCCACTTGGATTTCCAAATTGGGAATCACATGTATGGCAATTGTGAATAAATTTCCAATGTTTAATTTTTCCTCCACCACCAAGAGGCACAAGGCCTCACACATACTAGGCACAGTCTGCCTTGATTAATTTCTGGCTTTCTGATAGTAAATTGATCTCTTTCTCTCTTCCTTGCAACAGCCATTGCTGGGCTTATTTTCAATTTTATCATCATTAAGACCTGGTAACTTAACTAAAGGCTCAAGTCCCCAGAGCAGCATTATGGCAAGGAGGTGTGAGCCCATTTATGTCACCTTCCCTATGTCTGCATAAGCATGTTAACAGAAATAATACTTAAGAAGCTTGTTATTGGACAAGTAAAGTATGTGTTATGGAAGCGACATTCCGAGGTTCCCTCAAATTCCAGCAAAGCCTCATAAATTCAGATTAATTGGGAATAAGTCAAACTAATGAAATCTAGTTTTCTTAAAGTCTAAGTAACAGAATTGTAAAAAATAAATATTTCTATAACTCAAATTCAATTAAGGAATTGCCTGATGTTAGTAATTACCATGCCAATTATTCATAAGTGAATAGGTGTTTTTAAAACACGATACTTGAAAACAGTATGCTCTTAAGTATTATAGAAAATCCCATTGTAATCATGGTTATTCCCTTGAAAAATTTAGCATACCTTTCCTGCACAGATATTACAACGCTAAGCTTAAGTCTGGTCCCTACCCCAATTATCATAAATTTCAAATTAATGAAGCAGAATTAATGAGATTTTACTGTAGTAAGGAAAAAGAGGGGAAAGTATTAGCTTGAAATATGAGTTAAGGACTGTCTTACAATTTTAGACTTGATGTTTCATGTTGCCTGGGGAGAATTAATTGGAGGGTAACTAAATTCTACACAATGGGTTATGTATCTGTATAAATGTACCTATTTCTACATAGACTAGACAAGAAGCATTTGAGCCATCTATCCACTAAAGTCTATCTTTTTAACATTTGTGCATCATGTATCTTGTTGCATGAATGAGATAGCTGTAGTTAGGAAAACTGCCTTTGCTCCACTGGTAAGGCTAATTTGTGAATTGTATTTTTCTCATTTTTAGAAATTAAATCTCCTTAACTCACCTGAGTTAGAAGCACAGCGGTCACTTGTGGGCCTGATACCATTGTTAATCAGCTTTGATCCACTTCATTTCCAACCTGGGCCAGTTCACACATCCTTTGGTGACTCCCCTCACTCTTGGAAGTTCACTGTGTTGGTGCCAGATTTAATGTGGGCATTCGGGTGGCTTTAACCCTACTTCAGCTTAGAATTGCTATGCTTATGTGACCCAGTAGGCTTAGTCTCCCCAGGGGCAGGGAATTACAGGTATGTGCTGCTTGAAGTATTGTGGTCTTTATATCTACATATACATATACATATACATACACACATATGTGTATATATATATATATATATACACACATACACACACACTATATATAATATTCCAACTTCAAAATTACATTGAAAGTTATTTTATTAGGAATTCCTCTGGATTTCAATTTTTTTTCCTCTTTTCTCTCTGAAAAGAATGATCTGTTACTTCAATATATAGTTACAGTTTCAGTGTTGGGTTTTTGTTAGCCTTCCCACCAAAGGCAAGGAATTAGCATACTGCATCTGCATTTCTGTCTGTACCAATCAGTCAACAAGTATTTATTCAATACTTACATTTTGTATTCGTCTGAGAATCATGGAACACTACAACCTTAGAATAGTAAAAGACTCAGGTGACTCAGGGATAATGGAAGGAGATAGGATGGCTGTCATTTATTGCCAACCATGACTTGTGTATGAGAAGGATAAAAGACATCCACAAGTAGAAATAAATTGAAAAAGTAGTGGGATAACATATGACTACAATAGATGATAAAAAAAATTATTCAGGACCTACTATGTACCAAACACTATGCTAGGGATTAGGGTTAAAATGGAACAATCCCTTCCCTCAAGAAGTTTGAATTGGACTGGGAGAAAGATTCATTATATTCATAGATGGACTATAGAATGCAAAGATTTGTGAGGGTGAGGGAGGGTGTCACTAATAAATGAGAGAGTCAGGAAGAATCTCTTGAAAGAAGACACATTTAAGCTGAGCCTTGAAGGGGTTCTGAGAGTCAGATGGGAGGAGGGATAGTATTACAGGCAAGGGTGAACAGGCTGTACAAAAACACAGAAGGAGGAGATGGTCTAGCATGTGCTATGAATAGCAAATTAACTAGTTTGGATGCGGTGTGTGTGGGTTACATAGTAAGCACTTAATAAAAGTTTTATCCATCTGTGAAAAGCACTCATGTTACTAAGGATGATGTTTACATATCTCTACTATCTTTGCGTCCCTTTCCTGGGAATCCTATTTTTTTCCTGGGGAATAACTTGGTTGTGAAACTCTATGGGGCTTACTTAGACAGCAGCCTACATAGAGAACACTTAAGTGCAATGGGATTACTGCAAAATGAATGTCAGCTCAGCAAGCCTGGAAATCCTCTGTCTGGAATAATTCTGCTTTGCTCTGGCTTTGGGGAGATTTACTTAAATTACTGAAGGAGGCTCTAGATGGAGTTTCTGAGTTAGAGAAATGGTCCATAAACAGCAGAGAAATCAGTTGAAAAGGAGCACCTATCCACTGATGGGGAAAGGCAGACCAGGGACCTGGGCCAATGACTTTTGGTTCTGTGTTTGCCTTAGTGGACTGAGTGCTGGTTTATGGGTATTTTAGAACCTCCAAAGACTGGGGATGTTTTTCAAAAGGAATTGATATCCCACTCAGCCTGAAGGAAGGGGATTACACATTTATTACTAAAAACCACTTGACTGAACTTTGCCCAGGCGATACCTGATAGCAAATAATTATCAGGCAGGAATCCATTCCTTCAATGCCACAGTTTAGTGGAAATTTGCCCAGCACAGCTACTGGGAAGCTCTCAAAGGATTCTTTCCATAGCATCACAGATTTGGAATAAAAAGGAAGTTCTTATCATCTTGTCCACACACCTTCTCACCCTACATTTTACAGATGAAGAAACAGGTCCAAAGTGAACTCTCTTGCTCAAGATCATGTAGGTAGTAAGTACGAATCAGGATTCGAACCCAGCTCCCCTGACTCCAAATGTAGCCCCTTTCCCCTGCCCTGCATAGCTTAGAATAGTGGATAGAGTGCTGGATTTGGGTCATGAAGAATACCTAGGTTGCAATCATGGGCAAATCACTTTTCAGAGTCTTGGTTTTCTCATATTTCAAAAAGGGTTAATAATAGCAAGTAGGGTTGTTGTGAAGATCAAATGATATAATGCACCATAAAAAGGTTTTGCAGACTTTAAAACACAATGTAATGTGAGGTATTTTTGTGATTCTAGACTTGTGATTTCATTAAGATAGGGAATTGCCACTTCCCCAATGTAGACAGGGAACTCCTCTGTGACTTACAGTTTCTTAGAGCAAGTGTTCTTAGCCTTTTATATGTTCTACTTCCCTTTGGCAGTCTGATGATGTTTATGAGTCCCTTCTAGAACTCTATTTTAAATGCATAAAATAAAATACAAGGAAAATAAATTATACTGAAAGACAGTTATCAAAGTCTTAAAAAAACAAACAAATTCACAGAGCCCGGGCTGAGAACCCTTATTTGAGATGGCTGATTGAGACACCAAGAGGTTGCATGTCTTGCTCATGGTAACACATTGTAGTATGGCACGTGTCAGAGTCAAGACTTGAACTCAGATGTTCTTGACTCCAAAACCTGACCCTCCGTCCACTACATAATGTTGCCTCTTCCAAGCTCTTCCGTTTACCCCATAGACTTCTCCCACTGAAATTTGGACTCCAGTCTCTGGACTGTAGACTCTGATTGGTTTGCTTTTGCTGTATCTCATTGGGCCCCAGACCTATGATGTCACTTCTTGACCACCTCTGCACACCTCCCTGCTTCCCACCCTCTTTTGAACTCTTGCTTTCTTGTACATATTGTCTTCACCTTTAAAAATATAAGTCCTTTGAGAGTAGGTGCTATTTACTTTCTTGTGTTTTTTTCCTGGCACTTATAATAGTGTTTGGTACATAAAAATACCTAATAAATGTGTTTTTTTCATTTATTCAAAGCTATTTTATGTCACATGAATATTGTTTTCATTGTATTTCTTAGAAATCATGCCAATGAATAGCAACCTACTTTCTGTACTTTTCTTTTCATCATTAGTATGCCTAATCTGTGTGGGAGAACAGATCCTCAGGATGCATCTTCTCCTTGAGGACCTTTCCAGGTGTGAAATATATCAGAACAGCCCTCTGTGTTCTGCCTAGGTTATTGGCTCCCATCCTTACAACTAAAACTACTTTCAAAGAAAATTACACACTGTCGAAATGATTCCCCTGGGTGTGTTTGTGACCAAGTGCTGAAAACCT
Source organism: Notamacropus eugenii (assembly GCF_028372415.1). Lineage (NCBI taxonomy): Eukaryota > Metazoa > Chordata > Mammalia > Diprotodontia > Macropodidae > Notamacropus > Notamacropus eugenii. The sequence continues at coordinate 327,454,060 of NC_092877.1, forward strand.
GTCCCATAGACATCTTGATGATATCAAGGGCCATTATTCTGGGAAATTCAATGTCCTATTCATTTTTTTTGAGTTGTCATTTCACAACTGGACTTATTTCTCCTCATGCTTGTAGCTCTACCTTTGCCAACTTTAACTGTAGCTTCTATCTTGGTATCTGCCCCTCCATGAAGAGCAAGAAGTGTGTTAGGGGTGGGGAAGCAGGCACCTGTCCCACCACAGCCACTGCAGATGCCCCTGCCCAGAGACCTGGGCAGGGGGAGGGATAGGGAAAAGAACTTTCTGAAAAGCAGGGACAGAATATAGAGTGGATAGAGGGCAAGGCTAGGAGGAAAGAAGACCTGGATTCAAATCCTGCTTTCACTATATTCTCTTTGCTTCTACTTCCTTTCCCTGAACTCACTTGTCACATTTGACTCTGTTAAATATTAACTGAGTGACCATGGATAAGTCACTCATCCTCAGATGAGCTTTCTTTAAACAGATTTCTGGGGTTCAGAGAATTAAGGGAAAAAATAGTGACCTTTTTATTTCCACTAGACTCTAATTTAGATTTAGCATTTATTTCAATTATAATTTTTAACAACCACAACATGATTCTGAGAAGGGATTCCTAGGCTTCAACAGAGTACCAAAGGGATCTGTGACATGTAGCAGTGGTTAAGAACTCTATGTCTTTTTGCATTTTGATTTTCAGCACACTTCTGTAATTTTTTCCAAAATTATTATAGTTTTCCATTTTGGGGCTGAAGCGAAGGTTGGTAGTCATAGATACACATTGATGGGAAATTTAGAACTGAAAGTGATCTCATTTAGTTCCAAATCTCTCATTTTACAGAGGAGGAAACTGAGGCCAAGTGGATGGAAGTGACCTGACAAAAGTCACATGGTATTTTGCAGAGAGAGGATTCGATCCTAGGATTTCTGACTCCACAGTCAGCCCTCCCTCCTCTGCCCCACAGTACCTGTCAAAGGCATTGAGTCATCACAGTACTTTTTCCATAGTCCCATTAATTAATAAACTGAAGACATCTACGGAGATTTGAAACTCTAGAGAAATCAATGTCAGCGATGACAAAAGCTGGTGATGAACAGTGTTACATTTTAGGAAGCAAATTTGCTCAAACTAATTTGTTCTGGGTTGCTGTCAAGACACAGCTGATGTCAATTATAATTACACTCTGCAAACAGGTATAGAGCTGGTGGAACACCATGAAAATCAGAGAATTCAGCAAGGATGGCCAACCCCAAATGATGCATATTACGTTCAGGTTCACCTGAAAAAACATGCATCTGCATAAGATAAATGGCTGTTCCATGAATAGGGCTACAATTTCAAGATGCTGTTATTATATGTAGGAATCTCATATGCAGAGAATAGTAGTGAAGAGCGTTCCATTATCAAAGGGCTCTCGGGCTACTTTAGCTTTCCTATTGCAGTCATTTCAATAGATACAAGGAAAGACTACAGTAATCCAGGGCACAATATCTGGTCTGAGGACGAGCGCAATAGGAGGCTGTCTACCTGGTGCTATCTCAGGTGCCAGGAAACAGTAATAACACACATTTATATTGATCCTAAAGGTTCACAAAGTGCTTTCCTGAAAATAGGAAATACAACTCTATACCTGAATGAGAGAACCGAGGCCCAGAGAAGTAAAGTGATTTTCCTTTGGCCACATGGTTAATGAGAATGAGAGTAGGGATTTGATTTTTTGTCCTTTACTCTAAACCAATGTTTTCCCCCCAAAAGCAAAATAACAATATCCTCAAATGAACAAACACCAGCAACAACAGTCTCCCCTGGACAAAAATTACGTTTTCATCAAGCTTGAGTCTCAATTTAAAATCCTCCAGGTGGAGCAAAAAGAATCCTTGTTATTGATCATTTTATCAATCTATTGTCATTTATTATCACTCTCTGGGAGAACAGACCCCAGGGCAGAGGTCCCCAAACTTCTTTGGCTTACCATTCCCTTCTAAAACATCACTCAGGGCTCCCCCTCTCACCTCCCTGGAAATCTGCTTTCTTTAAATCTGTAACTTTAAAAAAAAAAAAACAAACTTGTCATTTCAAAATACCACCACCTCTTGAATCACTCCAGTGCCCCCCAGGGGGCAGCGTTAACCACTATGGCAACTAGGTGAATGGGACATGGCAAAGACAGGTTTTGACAGGAAGAAGAAAATGGCGTAGGGACAGGAGCATGGGTTGGTCCAGTCAGGGTAGCACCAAGCTACTAGTGGGCATGAACAGTTCTAGCTAAAGGAAAGAATATGTGATGGGGTTCTGTAGAACCTGCACTGACAGCTGACCTCCATAACTACTAGATTTGGCTTTGTCAACTTTTATCCTCCCACATTCCACAACCAACTTAATTCTCATGGATATGGATCCTAAAAGGTAAGTCAGAAGAGGGCAGGGCATTAGGTTTTGTTCAGCTATTCAAATGGCTGATGTGGAGGGTCAATATTTAGTTTAAAGGATTAAAACTATCAGGAGATTTGGCAAATGAATAGTGGTAAAAAATTTTGTGGGATGACAGAAAAAGATAAGCTATTTTTTTAAAAAAAGAACAAACTCATAGATTCTAAGTAGATCATTAAGAACAAAACAGAACACAGGAAGAGTTAGCTGATTAACTTTTGTGATGAAAAATGTATTATGAGAAGGGTTTAAAAGATCCTGTACAGAGCCATGGTTAGGTATGTTTTCACTTGGGACAAAAACAATAATTGGATAGATTTTTTGGGGGTGGAGAACAAAAGTGGAGGTGGAAGACAGAGCAGTTTGATTGTGGGTGTAGTTGTAACTAGAGAGGGGAAGGTTTGAATCTTCTATCTGTGGGGTTAGGGCACAAAGGTGGCACCATAGCATGGGCACCTCAGTGATGTGACCCTGGAGGGAAAAGGCAGGCAATACTGGTGGGTAGAACACTGCTAGATGAGATTAATAAGAGCAAAGCCCTCTCAGGGAGAAAATAGATCCTCCTGGGGAGAAAGCATCCATTTTCCCACAAAATATTGAGAGTCTGGGACAAAGCCTGAATGAATTCATCTTAGTTACACCAGTATACAGCGTTGGTCAGTGAGGTGTTGAGAATGACACTGAAGTCATGGGCTCGGGTGTCTGATAAGACAGTAAGATGGCAACCAGGAAGAGGGGAAGGCTGGCCAGGTAGGAAGTAGAGAGATAATGTTCTGTTTTTGGCATGTTGAATTTGAAATAATTATCCAGTTCAAAATCTCCAAAAGGCAGTGGTGATGCAGTACTCTGACTCTGGGGACAGTCTGGAACTAGATAAATTATGTGAGTCATCCCATAGAGATGATAATTGAACCCATAGGAGACAATGAGATCACTAAGTGAGAGAGTATAGAGAGAGGAGAGATGAAGGTTTGGTATAGAACATGGGGGAGACCCACATGAGTCCCATGGTTGAACAACTAGCAAAGGAGTCTGAGTGGTCAGCTAAGTAGAACTGTCATTAAAGAAAGAGAAGTGTCATTAAATCATTGAGAGGAGAGAGATCCCTACCCACCTGCAAGGAACTTGGGGAAGAGGGATATTACACATACATAAATATATATTATAAAAAATAACATTTGGTAAGTACAAAGGATTGGTGTGAGCAAACTGCTCTGTAGAGCCCAGAAGTGGGGAGGTTCTAATCCAAGAGAGCATCTAGGAGGAGGCCATTAACAGGGTCAAATGTTGTAGAGAGGTCAGGAAAATAGATATTGAGAAAAATTAGATTTTGTGGTGAAGATACCATTGGTAAATTTGAAGGAAGCAATTTCATTTGAAAGCTAGTTCAGTAGGAATCAGATTGCAGATGTTTTAGAAGAGAGAGAGGGGAAAGTAGAGTCACCTAGTGAAGATGGCTTTCTTAGTGAATTTGGCTGAGGAGAGAGAGAGAAAATAGTGAGTTGGAGGAAGTGACTGCATCAAGTGGAGGTTTTCAAGGATTGGGGAGACATTATAGGCAGCAGGGAATTAGCCATTAAATTGGGAGAAATTAAGATAGGAAAGAAAGTGGGGAAGATAGCAGATATCATATACTAGAGAAGATGGGAGGGAGGGAGATCCAGGGTACATGTAGAAGGGTTGACCTTACTTCTTCATCTCATGTTGGAATGAAGGAGGAGGTAGTGGTGGATGATACAGAGGGATCAAGAGCAGGGGAAAACAGAGAGCTCAAGACCGTGTGTGTGTGCATGTGTGTGTGTGTGTGTGTGTGTGTGTGTGTGTGTGTGTGTGTGTGTGTGTGTGTGTGTTAGGAGGCATAGCCCTCAGCAGAGTGGGGACAGGGTGCTGTGGGAAGCTTGAGGTGAAAGGAGGAATAAAATAGACTCTGTAGAGAATGGGATGGGGGATCAACTAGGGATGAATAGAATGATTGCTTTGCTATTGTGAGATCCAAATTAAGTTTAGATAACATAAATTTGTGGTGGACCCAGTAAGTATGGTTTCACAGCTTTCTCTAGCTTTAATCAGTAGTATCTGAATATAAGTGAAAGAGGAATATGGTAGTAATACTTCACTTGGGTCTGACAAGTTCATGATCAGCAATAAGCAGAGGGAAAGAAATTCTAGAGTAGAGGACAGAGAGTTCAATTGGTTCATTGAGTGTCAATATAGTGAAGGGAGAAAAAAGCAGCTAGTACCTGAACTGATGGTCTAGGAAAGAACTGAAAGGTGGATGGAATGGAAGTCAATGAAGATGAAAAGTTTGGGGTCTTAAAGCATAGGAAAAGGTGGAATGGTAAAAGTGCAGTGCTGGGCACATAGTAGGTACTTAATAAATTCTTATTGATTACTAATTATGAGTATATGAAGGAATTCTAAATAATGACCTCTCTACCTCTAGATTTCCTATGGCAGTTAGCTCACATCCCTTTGTACTTATCAAATGTTATATTCTATAATATATATTTACCTATGTGTAATATTCCCCTCCCCCAAGTTCCTTGAAAGTAAGTAGGTACCACCAGTCCTCTTACTGAAATTTTATATCTCTCCCAGGCCCAATTAAGAGTTTGGTCAGCTAGCTGGTATACAGTAGGTAGAGCAGAGTGCTAAGCCTGGAATCCAGAAGACCTGAATACAAATCTGGCTTTAGATCCTTAAGAACTGTGTAACCCTGGGCAAGTCACTTAACTCTGTGTACCTCAATTTTCTTATCTATAAAATGAGATGGAGAAGGAAATGGCAAATTGTTCTAGTATCTTTGCCAAGAAAACCCCAAATGGAGTTAGATGTGACTGAACACTATTGAAAATTTAAGTGACTTGCTTGTAGATACACACAGCTGTGTACATAAGAGGCAGAGCTTGAACCCATGTCTTTCTGAGTCAACAACCAGACCCTCTATTAACCACAGTGACTACAGCATGCCACTTTTCTACACAGAGTACTTAATATCTCCCCTTGCTTAGCATAATGGTATTAGATGCTCAAATGTGCATGAAATGGAGCTATAGCAAAACGGGATAGAGAATCGAAGGATGTGGCTAGAGAGAGAAGAAAATCACAAGAACATATGTAGTGATGAGTTGAAATTTACCTTTATGTGAAAAATGGGAAATCATATGACACTTTCCATGTGGTGTAAACCCAAAATCTTCATAAGATAACTCTTGATAAAAAGTACAGAAATGAATAATCCCCAGGATGCATAATATATTTTATTCCTTCCCTTTCTGAAGGTTAAAGTCATGTAGTACAAAAGAAATACAAAGAGAACAGATTACTATGTTGGTGGGTTTCATTTTTTCTGGAGGAAGAAAAAAATCATACTCATGCCTAGAAATGGGTTGAAATCAATATTGAAGGCAGATAGGAAGAAAATGACCTCTTTGTAGGAATTGAGTTGCTTACCATCACAATTCCCATTTTCTGAATGCTCAGATGCTCTTGAGGAAGTAAATGGGCAAAACACAATATGTTGGAGAAAGATAAGCAGAATGAAGAGTTTTCTGTGACTCTTTGCTCTATTGCAGTTAAAACAACTTTAAAATAATCAGGTTTTTGGATGCAAAGTTCCCTCCCCATTGGCAGCTGTGTTCCTAAATAAGATGCTAGACATACATTTAGAGAAAGAAAATATAAACAAGTCATTTTCCTTTATCCCAAATTCCATGACTCATTCTACCAACAAGAAGCCAGAAGAGAAGGGTTCTTCACCAAGGCCCAGCTTACTGCTAATGCCTAAACCTCAGAGGGAGGGACTGGGTCAGGCTTTGGGACACGCACTTTATATTTTCTGTTTCAAGCACAGAATATTTGAGCTGCATCATCATTCAGAGCACAACTTAAGCAGGGATGCTAGAGAGATTATCCTTTCATTATTTGTAGCAATTAATTTGAATAAAAATTTATTCCAGTAAGCAATATAGGGAAATCTCATTTATTTGGACTCGAATTAGGAATGTGTGATTATTCCACCTGGGTTGGACTAGGTTAAAGTTTAGCTTTGTTTTGTCAGTGAACAAAGAACTTGTTGCCTAAATGAATAAGGTTCTTAGAGATCAGGGAATTTGAGAGTTGAACCTTCTACATTATTGGGTCCAATCCTATCATTTTACAAATAAGGAATCTGAGCTCCGGAGAGTAAATGACTTATAATAACTAAAGGTTTATATGCATATAAACATATGTGTATATATGTACATCCACACACACATATATGTGTGTGTGTGTCTTAGTGAGGTTTTCAGCTTTAACAGTTTGTATTTATGTATGTTTCTCATATCCGCCATTAAATTATAAGGTCTTTGAGGACAGGGATCCCATCATATATCCCAGAATGTGAAGGAAATACAAATAGATACTTGTCCATAATAGATGCTATCTATTTTAACTTTATGTCTTTGAGTCTCAGTTTCCAAAACGTTACTGTGAGAAAGACAGGTCCTAAATGTCAAAACTCTAAAGCCTAAATGTCAAAACTTTAAACAAAAGCTCCTACCCTTCTCTCCATTTCAAATTTAGAAACTGTGAAGTATCTGAAGAGAACTTCCTCTCTCCCATTTAATATTTGCTTTTCACGTTTTCTAAAGGTAATTTCTACATTTCTAAAGGTAATGCTGTCTTTTGAACAAGATAATTAAATCTGATGAAGTTACATAATTAAGATAAGAATTGTTCATTGTTCACAAACCTTTTACATTTGCAAACTGAGCAGGAGAAAAGACTGCAGTCAAAATATAGACCTTTAGTCCAATAGTCTCAATCCATAAACACCCAGTCAAATCTGGCTCCAATTTTAAATGGAGATGTGAGAAATCATTAGTAAATTTTCTCTACTCTTTTCTTTCTTTCCCCTTCTCCTCCCCTTGCCTTCTCTTTTCTTCTTTTTCCACCTCCTCTTGTTTTCATTCTTCTAGTTCTTCTTCTCTCTATCTCTCTGTATTTCTGTGTTTCTGTCTCTCTGTCTCTCTCTGTCTCTCTTTCTGTATCTCTTTCTCTCTCTCTCTCCTTCTTTAATTCTCCCACTCTTGAAATACAACTTCCACTTCCCATAGCTTGATCCCAATGCTGACTGGTACCCAATCTTTAACTTGCTCCATTTGGGGGGACTATTTTCCCCTCTTAAGTATCCTGGTGACCTTTCCTTTCAGAGGGCTAACTATATTAGTGCCACATATAGAGATCCAATTGGCTTTAACTCCACTGCAGCTCAAAACTCCCAACCTCAAAGGATCCATAAGCCTCAATTTCCTTTAGTAGAAGGGGCTAGAGGTATGCTCAACCACTCCTGGCCTCCAATCATTTTATTATATTTCCAGAAAGTCTGAGAAATATCAAAGAAAAAATACAGAAACCAAATGTAATTGAAATCGTCATTTCTGGCTTTGTGAGTTAATAAACTCTCTAGTAGTCAGGTTCCCAGAAGCATCTGCTGTACCCTTGGAAATCATATCTCATCATTTTCAATAGCTGCACTGACCAGAATTTCACCAAGCAGATGAGCATGTTTCATCATGATTAGAATAATGCAGCTAAAGCCATGTCAGGCTTAGGCCAGATGTCTCATTATATGCCACAGAGAAGACTGAACAAAGAACAGTAGCCAGAAAACAAATACAAGTTGAGGCATCCAGAAACACAATTTCCTGGGTCTGATTTGGTCAGAATGACTGAAATTCAGTCACTAATTTTCACCCTTATAAGTCCCAGAGGCCTGTAAACCTACTTTGCACACAAATCTAATAAGTTACCATCTAACTAAAATAGAAGTTGTTGTTTATTTATGACTTGATGAGATACAGCTTCCAAGTCTGAGTAACTGGTACTGGAGCATGCTTATGTTGAGGTTGGAATCTCCCAAAGGTCGTGAAATTCATTTATCTGACTTAAAGCAAAATGGAACCTAATATTTGTCCACTTCTTTAAAATAACTCCACTAAGGAAAGATGTTGCATTGAGGCATGTCAAAATAACCCTTGGAAGAGGGGACTCTGAGATCCTTCTTTGAGGGGAGAATGGTGTCTCTTAATGGTGGAATTTTCTAGCTGGTTAGGTGGTGGCTATGTGGTGCAGTCGACAGAACACTGGGCCTGGGTTCAAGAAGAGGTAAGTTCAAGTCCAGCATCAGAAGCTTACCAGATCCCTGGCAAGTCACTTAACCCCTGTCTACCTCAATTTCTTTAAAAATGATAAATAAGAACGATAACACCTACCTCCCAGAGTTGTCTAGCAATTACTGGTAGCATTATCAAATCAAAGTTTGAGAGAAACAATGAGTTAATAAGCTTAGTTCTTACTGAAAGTCATAGTAGCAAAGGATTTTTAACCATATGTGTCACATAACTCTACCTTTCTGCTGAAATCTATGGACCTTTTCTCTGAAAAACAATTTTAAAATGGAAGGAAATACTAAGTTTCAGTTAGAGGTTAGTGAAAATAAAATGTAGCTTTTAAGATAGAGCTACCAAACTGAAAATATACCTTATGTAAAAAGTTACCAAAATAAATGTATTTTAATTCAGTAAAAAAAAAACAAAAAACAAAATTGTTGGGAGGTTCAAATGGAACAAAATATGCAAAGCATTTTTTTAGCACAGTTTATTATCACTTAATAAATACTTATTCCCTTCCTCAGATATTAGCAGTGTGCAGGGATGCCAAGACATCATACCTTGTGGAGCAAACGGAAGAGAGGGAGCAGGTACTGACTCCAGAGAAAGAGCCCTCTAAGGTATAGCTTTGAAGGGTGTGTGGTGATTAGCCACTAGGCATTTATTTTAATTCAAGTTCTATTCTCGAAAGACCAGAAGTGATTTGGAAATTATCTCATGACCATTCTTCAGTGACAGGGAACAGAGCAGAGCAGTTCATACTCCAGAGAGATTTGGCAGTAGAGTTTGTTGCTGTGGGAAAATGCTGTCACAATGGCATATTGCTAGTTTCTGTAGTTTTCCAATTAGTTAAATAAGTTGAATTTGCTGCTTGGAAGGTGTGTCGTGTTTGTATGCCCGGGAACTGGGATGAGAAACCTGCATCCTGGAGGTCACATGTGTCACTTTCTAGGTCTTCAAGTGGGGCCCTTTGACTGAATTCAAACTTTACAAGGACGGCACTTGAAGACCTAGGGGGGCCATGTGTGTGGCCTCCAGACTGAAGGTTCCCAACCCCTGTGGCCTAGGGAAAGTGACCTCATCATTGATTACATTTGTGAGTGCTCAGAGAAAGAAATTCATCAGCTTAGAGAAAGCTATGAATGAAATGAGTACCAACAGTCTCATATGCATGCTACATGCCCAACGTATCCAACTGAGATCTCCCCCTGTGTGCATGTATCCACAACTGGAAAATGGACTTTTCCCTGGGTCATATGCAAAAGTGTTTTACCAGGGGGATCTCTAGGCATTGTTGTGGGGCTATAGAAATGTAACTGAGGACAAAGCAGAACTTCTATTGGGGACCTTCAGCTCTTTAAGTGGGATAATATCTTGCCACCTCACTTTTATCCATGAACTATAATTTGAACAAGTCTCAGGCATGAATCTAAGGTACTGAAAATAAACTAGAATCAGGAGCCAAGTAGGCAGTTTACTCTACTGTTCTCAATTATTATTATTATTTTTAACTGATCATCATCTTGGCTCTGTTCAACTAGTGACTTGGAGCCAACCATTTCATATTTATAAGGCTCTCATTTCTCTGAAAAAATACAGGGATTGGACTGTTTAAAGGGATTGTATGAAGACTTATGCAGGTCTCTTGACCTCAAAAATTCCCATTTAAAACAGTTCAGCTCCACCAACACAGCAGCAGGGTATTGTAATCTCTGCTGGATTTTTCAGATCCCTACTTCAGTTCCCATGGAGATGGAATGTGTTGATAGCTTCAATGGAATACTATATTCGGCATAGTTTTGCTATTGAACATATAGAAATAGTTTTTGTTATATATCATGAAACCTCATCCATTCAGATTTACCAATACATTTTCCATTTCCTAATGTAGTATCTCTACAAATAAGTTAATTCTAACCTAAAAGTCTGATCCTCAAGGAATTTTTATTTACAAAGATTAATGGGATGTACTTCTGAAACGGTGGCTAAGTAAAGGAAAAATGAAATGAACAGAAAACACACCAGAAAAATAATGGAGGACAGAATTGGCCTTTGTTCCTAGTACCTAATACCTAGTACCCACACAATGCCAAAGAATAAATGGTTGTTTCCAAATATCTGAATATTTGGCATCATGCTCAGAAAACATCCAGATGATTGCCTGAAACATCCAAACATTTTAGTGTTCTCTAGACACAGCCACAAAGAAATCAGACCCTAGCTAATGAATATGAAGCAGCTGTCGTGATGAGCAATTGAATGTACTTTCCCTTTCTTTTTTCCATTTCTGGTTGATTTATATATTATGGGAATTGATGTTTGTAGGGAAATGGGTATTTTTTTTTTGCCTAAGTGTTATTTTAGCCTATTGCTATGTGAATTAATTGGAATAAAGAAGGTAGAGATGACTAGACTAGGGGAAGGAGAAGAAGAAGCACTGGTGAGTGGATGTGACAAGTATGGAAATACTTTAAGGATCTACAATATGCATTTGGACTCTCACTTCACAAATGCAAATCACAAAGATAGTTTTTAAAAATTATTGTGGTCAAAAAATTAAATACCCTATAGTATTTATACTACATATATGTAAGCTATATTATAATATAGTCTAATGATAATATTTTCTAAACTTAGTCTTGGTTTCATGTATCACCTCCATTTTTGAGCCTTTGTGGATATCAATGTCTATTGATGATTATTTAATCCATGATGAAAAAAAAAGTTAGGCAAGTTCTAGGACAATAGACATAAAGATTCTCCCTTAAAGACTTTTCATCTCAATATGATCAGCCAGAGCTGCTGCGCCATTTTTATACCTTCCATGATGAGAAGTAGAACTCTAATGAAGAGATACGATTAAAGATAATGAAAGTTTTGTGGGACCTATGGAGTTTTGGTGTTGGGTGATTATTTGAAAAGATTCACTGGGGAGCAACCATAAACCCTCTGTTTATAAAGCTTATAAAATAGAGAGAAAGGCTAGGCCTACATATAGAAATAATCTGTGAGGGGTGACATGGGCATGGCAAATAAAGAAAGAGGATTTTGAAAATGAATGATCCTAATTGGCTTTCTGCATTGACTAGATTCACCAGATAATTGCTTCACTCTTCCTCTTTGCTTTGTGTTAGGAATCTAAATTAAGGAGTGTACTGTCCAGTCGGACAAGTATTCTTTGACCTTTCAAAAGCTTATCAGTCTCAAAAGGAAAGCTTGACATGCAGTGATGCAATTCAGCAGGAGGCTAACGATTACAGGGTTTAACATAGCAGCACTATTTAAAACTTGATGTCTTTTATCCTTTTTTAAAACAACTTCATTCTTTTAAACATTTTATTTGTCCCAGCTAGGGAAAAATAAGGCCTTTGCAGCTCAGTCAAAAGCATTTGACAAAAGGTTTCAGCTTTATTCTTTACCAGAAAGACTCATATATAGTGGGGTTTTATGTCTACTCTCTAGGAATGGTTGTTAAATTATTTGCAATCATCAAAATTCCATTAGCACATTATATTCCATTGTCCATTTTGTACTCCAAATAGAATCATAGAATTTTAGAGTGAGAAGGGACTACAGTGGTAATCTTGCTTAACCCATTCCTAAAGAAGATTCTTTTTTTATAAAACTGTTTTCAATTGCTCATCCCAGATTTGCCCAAAGACCTCTAATGAAGGGATCCAAGGCAATCCATTCCATTTATGTTAGAAAAGGTTGTTTTTTTCTTCTAACATCAAGCCTAATGTGACTTCTCATTGATCCTAGGGTTACCACTAACCTGGGTTAAAATAGATTAGGTCTAATGATAGTCCTTGAAGACAACTCCTTTGTCTCTTGATTATTCTCTTTTCTAGGATAAACAGCCCCATTTCCTTTAACTGATCCTCATATGGCACAAACACAAGGCCCTTTACCATCCTGATTTCCCTTCCACAAATCCATTCAAGTTTATCTGAGTTTTTAAACTGTGGCACTTAACTAAAAAGAGTATTCAGGGTATGGTCTGATCAGGAAATCACTTTAGTAAATATTTGTTAAGGGTGAAATGTGCCTACATGATGGAGCGATATAATAACTAGAAATAAACCAGAGGGAAGAGACAATTGTGGAAGAGGGAACCACTTTCCTCATCACTAACACTAACAACAGCAGCTGAACAATTGCCACCAACAAGCAGATAAGCACAAGAGCCTCAAGAGTGGCAGCACTCTCCCCATCACTGCTCCTGCTTTCAGCCCAGCCATCACAGTTGAATTAACTCTTGTGGGGAAGAGTCCAGCCCTCCCCATTAACTTCCCACCAATCAGCCTAGCCGAAGCAATAAGGCACCTGGCAGGAGAAATGAGAAGCAGCATGTGTCAGGAGAATCAAACCACCACCAACACCTTGACTGCCTTCTTCCCTCATACCTTGATGAAGAAAGCACAGGAGTCTGAACCCAAGAGCCTTTGCAAAGAGCAGTGCTGTTAAGACAGAGAGAAAGCCCTGTGGAGTTATAGCCTGGCAAATGTTCCACCAGGTGCTAGTCACAACCACTGAAGACCCAGAAAATAAAGTTCTTGCCACCAAAGTCCTTGACACTCTCAGATGGGTCAACTTTACACACTGGTACCACTTTATCAGTACAAGTGATTAGGCATTAGCATCTGCTTTACTATGGCATCCTGAGAACCAGACAACCTTGACATCTGACTTACAGCTGAAGCCTTTCAATACATGTTGTTTCCAGCACAGACTAGCCTACTTTTCTATTTGTATCCTTAGCCCTTAGCACAGTATTTTACACATAGTAAGCACTTCAATACTTCACTCATCCATCCATCCATCCATCCATCCATCATCCATCCATTTGTTCATTGTCAAATTGAATTCACAGAATCAATTTTGAGAATTTGAAGGTACCTCACTGGTATCTACTCTAATCCATACCCAAAAGGAATCCCTACCATAGCATGTCAAGTGATCATCTAGCCTCTATTTGAAAATGTCTAAGGAGGAGAATCTACCACCTTTCCTTGCAGCCTGATCCACTTTGGGACAGTTTTAGTAGTTAGAAAGTCCTTTGGGAAGGTGAACCTAAATCTGCCTCTTTGAAATTTCTACCCATGGTCCCTCTGTCCTCTGAGGCTGAACAAAATAAATCTGACTTCTCTTCTACATGATAGCCTTTCAAATCCTTAAAGATGGTTATCGCAAATCTCTTCATCTCCAGGATAAACATCCTCAGTTCCTCCAAACAATTCTCATATGTTGGGATGTCCTGGTAAAAATTAACAACCAACTATCTCCCCTTCCCCATAAAAAGTATACAGGACACACTTTAAAGTTTAATCTGAATTATTAATATTTTCTCCATCATTTTCTTAAGTCTAGAGACAATCAACAGAACAATAAATCAAGCCCTGATTTGTACTATTTGCTGATTTCTAAGATAAAATTGTTCACAATGAAAATATAAGACCCTCTAGCATTTTTTGTTTCTAAATTATCTTATTCATACATTACTCTCTTTATGGGTTATGACCTTTATAAGGAGCCTGAAATGAAACTGAAAGCTTACATAGCCTGGATACTAGACTGTCTGCTATCCTTGATCTCCCTTTTTGGATATTCTCTAGTTTATCATTTATTTCTCTAGTTTATACTTGATTAATGGTGCCCAGATAGAACATAACACTTCAAATATGATTAGAACAGTGCAAGGTCATCATCTCCCTATTCGTCAAAGCTGAATGTTTGCCTCTCTTAATATGGTCCAAGATCACATTAGCTTTTAATATTTACCTACAATTTTCCCACCAAGACTCTTAGACCAAATTCTTTGCTCTAATGGCACCATTCACTTAATTAGCTCAAAGGCTTTGCAGAAAATATATCAAGATGCACATGCTTATTAAACCTCATTGTCCTAAGAGTGATCTGGCCATTGCTGACACTGCCTGAAGGAATGCCCAGTGACTTCAATCAAATTGGATTTTTAGTTGTATTGTTGTTTCCTTGTGAAGGTCATGTCCAGTATGGGAAATATGGAATGTGTGACTGCAATGTACTTGGGAAACGTGAAGCACTAGTTGTCTATGCACATGTTCTAGAACTTTCTGAAAGGATGTATGCACTCACTGAATTGTTCACTTATGCTGAATGGACTCACTTATATCATTCATTTGTATCCATATAGTTTGTAGCTAAATTAGAAGGAAAATTTTGGGTTTCCTTCAGAGGTAGCCTCTGGAGATTTCTGGAAATTTTGAGATCCATGCAGACAGGAACCAATCATCATAGATAGAGAATTCAAAGACACCTTGGAGATCATCTCATCCATCTCCCTTATTTTACAGATGAAGAAACTGAGGCCCAGACAGAGTAAGAGACTTGCCCAAGGTCATCCATGAATAAAGTGTCAAAAGTGAGATTTGAATCCTGATCCGCTGATTTCAAACCTACCACCCTTTCCCTTGAATTTCCTACCTCACTGTCCCATTAAGATTGTATATTTCTTTTTCTTTTCTTTTCCAAACCCACTGCATTTACCATAGCCATAAATTCATTATCTTAGATTTGGAAGACACCTCAGAGACCCTATGGGTTGAGGAGTGAAAGTAGATGAGAATGTTAGTGATGTTTTATATTCATAGAGTTATTGTTGCACCTTAGGAAATCCCTTTCTCATAGGGGAGATGCCCAAGTGATGCCAGTGACTTCTTACTCTGAGATGAGGAGGTGATGGCATTTTTAATTTAAGATCTATAGGAAAGCATCCATTCTTTGGGGGAGTGGAAAGAGCACCTCACTCCAAGTCAGGAGAGCTGAATTTGTAGTATCAGCTTTGTCATTAATTTGTTGTGTGGTTTTGGCCAAATGGCTTTATCCCTCTGAGCCTGTTCTCTCAAAGGTATGATATAATAAATCTTTATTTTGTACCTATTGCACTAGAATACTGGGCTGAATGCTTGACACATGCAAAATTTATGCAGGACAGAATCCTTGCCCCCAGAGATTCTATAATAGCTAATGAAAAATATAATAGAAAGCCTGGGGGAACAAAATAAGGACTGAGAAGGATAATGCTTCAGTGAAATGAAGGACAGTTATAACAATAAGAATAATTAATAATAACACTAAAAACAACAACTAACATTTACATAACATTTGCTATGTTCCAGCCACTGATGCTAAGTGCTTTAATCCCTAGAGTCCCTTCTGGCTCAGTCTTCTCTGAGTCCATTACCTTTAGAGGACCATAGGAGATGGGATGGATGCACAGAAGATTCTATACAGTGTGGACCCCTCCCCAAGCCATTTTGAGCCCCAAGACCTGAGAAAGGCCTAAAACCTAGATTGGCCAATCAGGAGAAATACAGTTTTGCACACTGAGCTCAACCTACCATAACGATTTCTGTGCTCTGGCATAAGAGATATGCTTTGTTTTGCTTTCTGAGTGAGCCCAAAATTCCCCTTCCTGTGCCAGCAACTACAAGGCCAGATGAAACTGACCAGGAACATTTTTCTATTTATGACTACCGATGACAAAGTGCCTTGAACCAGACACTATCTTGAATAATGGGACTTTTCTTATGTTTTCATATATTATAGTATGTTGTGTTAATGATAAAAGAAATACAGACATCCTGGACCTATAATTTCAACTGATACCTTGACATTCTGCTCTCTTATTGTATTTACAACCTATTCATCAAGAAATTCCTTTACCACATTATAGTTAAACACATATGGTCACTATAATGTTGGGTCAACATAGGCACCCTCTGAGTTGGGATTGCTCTAAGTGTGTAAAGGGTCTCCTTCAGCTTATTTAGCTCCTGAGTTTAGAATTATTTTCTGACTCCACATGCATGATTATCTGGCTTAATGAGAATAAATAGGCATGTTATATAGCAGAAGTACAGCCTGATCCTGGTTGTTCCTTGTTGAAACCTTTGGTAAGGTGAACCCCATTCTGTTTGTTCTTGAACAGACCTTCAGTTATAAGGGAACATCATTCTGCTTGTATTTTGGGGGAACCCTATTCTGTTTGTCTTTTGTCCAAACCCTTGGTTAAAGGGGAAACTGATTCTGTTTGTATCTTTGGACCAAACCTTTGGTAATGGTTGACAACAGGAAGAAAGGTTGAAAGAAAGGGTTCTAAGTTTCAGCCATAATGGTAAGTTGCCTGAATCTGGCCAGTAGAACTACCAACACCTGTAGTGACCATGGCTTGAACCTAGCTAGCCCTCAGAACTTTCCTAGAGACTTGGCCTCTTACCTAGTCAGAAAAATAAAATCAGTTTTAGAAGGGAGGATCCTTAAGGTTTCTGGCCAAAACAGAAACAATTGCCATTTATGCCCACTCTGAGTCATCAACATACAAACAATGACCAAGTGAGATTTGGGCTGGGACACCTTGTTGGTCAATCAATGAGAGCCAGAGTAATTTGGGTTTAAGGCATGGTCTGTAAAAAAAAGAGATCTAAGAAATTCATAAACCCCAGGTATCTTGCTAGGTTTCAGTGATCAAAATTTTATTCCTTTGAGCAGAACACCTGCAGGTAAGTGTATGATTCCCTATGTGGACAGACAGGAGGGAGATAAGGGAGGGAGGGAGGGAGAGAAGAAAGGAAAGAAGGAAGCAAGTTCTGTTGCCTAACTGGAATTGGCCAGTTGGGTCCCCAGTGGGGCAGCTGCTTACTACTATTCACAGGTTGTCATTTATCCTTTGTTCTTAAAGAGGATCGTGACATCAAGAAGGAGATATCATGACTTGCAATTTAAATGAATTTAAATGAATAAAAAGGACTCCCTTGAATCTTGAAGTCTGGTTGGAACACTGGATGGGAAAGAATGAGCTCAAGGACCCCCTAGTTGTTCAGGATCATGAAGGTCCTGGGGCCAACAAGACTTCGAATAAAGCCTATAGATTCCACTTCAGGGGACCAGTCAGAAACAAAGGTAAGTGAGGTGAGCAGCCTCTGAAGGAGCTAGAGCGTCTAGACCCCTTAACCTAGAATGAAGGAGGCAAAAAAAGCTTGACACCTGGGAGGTAGCTCTGGGGCCCAGATAGGGAAGAGTCATTTTTTTCTGGAAATTTAGTAAGGAGCCCAGTATAGACTTGCCCAATATTGGCTGTTGGGTTGAAGGTAAATTGGCCAAGGTAGGTTGACTGCTACAAAGACCACACTGGAAAGCAATGGAAAGTGACTACCTGCTGAGGCTACTTCTATAGTGAAGTTAGGGGAACAGATTCCAGAAGCCTAGGAGGGGCAGCAGCTGATCCCATAGGTCTGATAGTAGAACTGAGCTTAAACTGAGCTTAAACTGAGTTTAAACTGAGCTTAAACTGAGCTTAAGAAGAGAGGCAAAGAATGTATTGTAAACTAAATTATTACCCCCTGCATCGCATCATTGTTCTCTCCCTCTTTCCTGAACATTCTCTTCTCCTTCAGAGTAAATGCCTTTCAAATACCTGAGAGGGAGGTACTCTTATCAGGAGCTTGGGAAAGTGTCAGGGTGAAAACAACCTTTGTGTTCTCTCCTCAATGGAACTAGAACTTAGACATCTTGGGCTTGAAACCATTTGTATTTATTTATCTCAGCCAGTAGACTGAAAGATCCCTAAGGGTTGGGACTTTTCGTTTTTGTTTTTGTATTTCAAGTTACTAACTTATTACCAGGCACCAATAGTTACCAATAGTAGGTATTTATTATTACCAATAGTAGGTATTTCATGAATGCTTGTTGATTTGAATTGACTCCTGAAGGAAATAATAGTTCGCCAATATCGGGATTAACTAGTGAAAAAAAATCAGGTTATAGAACGTACCCCATAATACTATATTTTCCCACTAACTCTCAAGGCTTTGTTTTGGCTTATGAATGTCATTGTATGGCTACTTTTTCTAATCCTCACTCACACCCAAGTGTTTGAAAATCTCATGATAAATAGATGCTTTCTCCCAAACCATTTTAGTGAGAATATTGACAGCAAGCTGTTGCACCAAGGAGGCTTTCATCATTGATATTTCACCCTCATTCCTTCTCTTGATACGATGGACATGACTTCTAAGTGCTAAATGTTCTGTCCATTAGTAAAACAGCTTATTCCCTCAGAAGAACTGTGCTGAGTGCTCAGTGACTTCTTGTAGAGTGTGATTCACACTTAAAGATTTAAGCTTCTGGTGAAGTCAACATTTTATTTCACATTTGCAGAAACTGAAGCTGTGGGAATAGCAGGCTGCAAGTCAGGTCACCAACCTGGGAATAATTTCATAACTGAGGAGTACACATCCTTTTAGTTATGTGTTAGTTTTAAGCACTGATGATTCATTCAGAAAATGATTTAAAATAAAAAATATTCAGGTCATTTTGAATTGCATGAGTCAGCAATGAGTGCCATATGTAAGATTTAGGCTTTCATTTGAGAAATATTATGTTTAAACAACAAGTTTACTCTCATCTCCAAATTATCTAGATAATTTGTTTAACTTGTTTCCTCATATAGACAAAGTTGAAGAACTAATATTACTATACATTATTGAACAATATTACTCACAATGTTTATCTACCCCCAAGTCTTTATTGAATGCCAAAAAAAATGCCTAGTGCTGATAAGGGTCAGCCGATTGCCATATAAAAAAGGACTGGGTATTGAATCAGATGTTCTCAGTTCAGGACATGATTTTCCTCTTTCTCCTTTTCCTTCTTAAACTAAAGGAGTTATTTCTGAGAGGCTTCACCTCTTTTAAGCTATAGGTGGAGTTGAGAGAAAAAAGTTACAGAGTCTTTATTCAATGAAGCAGGAACAAGGAGCCAAAAGGTTTAATTTTTTTTCTTACAGTTTTTGTCACTTGTCCCTTCAAACAACTCCAATAAAATTTCTTTGGGCACACTGCTATTTCCTTCACTCCTACCATTCTTGAGTCTTCAACCTGCCACTCTAATCTCTCCCCCATCTTCCCCCACTTTGGATATTTACTTCAGTGGCTGAAATTTAAAAACAAAACACAACAAAATACACACACACACATACACACACACACACAGGCTCTCAGCTTTCACTTAAAAGATAACAACTCACCAAATTTCCCTTAAGAAGTCATCTGTCCTTTTAAAACCAGTCTCCGCATCCCTACATGCTCTTTCACTTTTTCTTAGTTTTTCTCTTTGAAACTATAAAATTTAGTTGCAAATGAACTGAAGTTCCGTAATGCTTTGTAGTGTTAAACTCATCAACTTGATCCAACAACTCATTTTGTGCATTTTGAACTATTTCTTCATTTCCCCCAGCTTGTAATAAATAAAAGCTTTTCAATGTGTCCCTTTAAACCATTAAACCACCCAAATACAAATAGGGAATCATTCTAAGTTTTTCACAAGGTGATTTAAGTCATTTTATGTATTCCACAGTTCATTTTCTATCTCCAAACTCCTCAAATCACATCTATATAAGCAGAGTTTTCAGATGCAATTGACATATGGCCATCAAAATTTTCATCCACAAGAGTGGCAATACCTTATATCCTTTACCAATTGATTTACATTTTTCCTTTAAACAAGCTCCCTTTTTCTGCCCTTATTAGTACTAAATGGCTCTAAGTGAAAAAGATATTAAAGAAATAACACTCTACAGAAGCAACATTAGATAGTCATTCTAGGGAATAAGATAGAATGGAAATAGTCCTAATTTTAGAGTCAGAACACTTGGATTTAAATTCTAACCCTACCAGTTATTAGTCTTTAACCACAGATGTCATTTTGCCTCTCTACACTTCAGTTTCCTCATCTGTAAAATAAGTCCTAATATATAAGATCTACTTATCCAACTAGGGAATTGTGAAAAATCAAAAGAGATGCAAGGCTTTATGACTGACTCTTAGTCACTGTTAGTTTGTACTAGTATTGTTTCCAAACAAGTAGTTATCCTTTAAATCATTTTGAAAAACACTATCTGTAGAGATTTACAGAATCTTAAAACAATTAAAGTCAACGAGAACCTTAGTTTCTGTTCAAAGTTACAGTTACCTAAATGAAAAAAACCATCTGTTTAAAATGGGGCAAAATATGTAACATAGATAATCATATCTGAATCAATCATTATTCACTGAGGATTTTGTTTCATGGCATGGAAATAACCTTTTAAAAAACGCATCCTCTTAAAAATATCTGTATGAACAAAATAAACTTTAATAGACATACATTGAAAACATACCAGTTCTTAATTTTGTACTTAATCACTCACAGGAAAAAAAAAATTTAAAACTGGAAGGAACTTCAGAGTTTGTCTAAACTATACCCCTAATTTTACAGTTAGAGAAACTGATGTCCAGAACATATCCAAATAGGAAGTACCTGTACTGGGGCCCAAATCAAGCTCTTTTGATTCCAAATTGAATACTCTTCCTTCCTGCTGGGTTGCCTATAATATTTAACAAAAATATACTAAGCACTAACCCTGATAACTCTGGGAACATGACAGCCTAGAGCTTAACAATGCCTAGCACAGGGGTTTAATAAATTTATTGATTGACTGTCATTAAAGAAAGTTCAGAAAGTACGACTATATCCTTTGGATTATTTTGCAGATTCAGACAGGACAGGTCATACGCTTAACAGCCTAACTATAATGCAGAAGGAACTTGTTATAATAGTCTTTCAGCCTATCCCCCAACACTAGCTTTATAGAGACATTCTCCTGGATTTATTTGATGAACTTCTTTTTGGCCATCTTGAGCTTTCCTCAAAGTTGCCTTTCTTAGGTAGCTAGGTGGTGTAGTGGATGGAGTACTAAATACTGGTTACAGAAGCTTACTACCTATATGAATCTAGGCAAGTCACTCACTGTTTCCCTCAACTTCCTCATCTGTAAAGGGGTTGTTATAAAGATAAAAATGAAATAATATTTGTAAAACTCCTTCCAAGCCTTAATGTGGCATATAAATGCCTGCTATTTTTATTTTTCCTTCCTTATTATTAGAGGAGATGCAATCAGCCTTGTGATTGTTTAAGAGTAAAGTAAATAGGATTAAGATTTTCTTCACTAGTATTCCTTAGGACAGAAAAAATTTCCATGAAATATCTATGACCATTTTAGTAAAATGTCAACTTTTAAAAAAATCTACTTAGTTTGAAAAGAGCATTAAACTGAAGGGTTATACTGTTGGTATACTAAATATATTTGAATGCCAATTTTCTGCTCTTATTTAAACAAGATGTCATAAATAAACAACATTAGTCATTTGGTTTGGTAAATATTTAATAATTTTGACAATAATAGATGCCTAGGAGTTTGTAGCAAAAAATGATCTCATCTCTAAATATTTATTGAATGTATAACTTCCTGCCATATATCTTGATAACAATGAACTGCAGATGTAAGGCATGGTAGATTTCATTACTTTTGAAAATGCTATTCTACAAAATGTAAAACATGTCTCAATATTCTTGTTAGCTTGTCAGTTTTACAAGTTCTTTCAAACCTAAACAATTTTTCATCAAGATAATTGTATGAACCCCTAGCCAGACAGTGGTACAACTCAAACCCACTAGGCCTATCTGAAAAAAGCTCCTTTTAGAAGTGAACTAATTCTACATTAGTCTTTGTGATTAGTGACCTTTGTTAGATTGATTCAAAATTATTTCATAATATGCGGTGAAGCAAGAGTTGAAATGTTCACCATCTTTCTACTCCCATAAAGAAATTATAATGAACCAGTTAAGTTGCCACTAAATAAGATTCCTGCTCAGCTAAGACTCCTGCAAAACCCTTAAGAAGAGTCTAACAGTTGAAGTGCCTGGAATCTAACAGCCTTCTTGGATTTCTTCCAGTGTATACTTAGAGCAAATCACCTGAGGAAGTTCTAGATGTGGAGAGGGAGTTAGCTGTTCAGGACTACCCCATATCTCTTTTCCTCTTGCCCCCATAAGATCCCTGAAGGAACTTAGTAGCTGTCCTAAGCATTTTGATGACTTACATTCACATCAACTCATATGGCATGTCAAATGGCCTACTACTATTCACTGCAGTATAGGCACACTATAAGCAAAATTCTAATGCCACTTGAGAGACAGTATGTCAAGGTGCTTAGGAATTTCAGTTAATTCTTTTACTGTACTAACCATGTCCATGACATCGAGTTTTTAAGAGGATACTCTGGCAGCTACTTATAGAATTTGGTTATGTTATTAGTATTACTTTTTGAAATCAATAGACAAACAAGTGTTAAGTTGGGCCAATTGTGCATCATTTCTATTAGAGAAATATAGAAGAGTGATCATTCTTGCTCTTTGAGAAAGATGTATGATGACATCTGACCTCTTCCCAGTCATTCCACCTGGGATGCACCATTTTGCATATGGTCACTTTGACCATCCATTTATATAAATTGTCAGCCTAGATTGTAAGGACTGTCTGTCAGCACACAGACAGTGAGGACAAGCAAGAACACTGGGATCCAGAGACACTTGTCTACTTCCTTTGACTGTTCTTAGACTCTTATTTTTTGTTATGGGCTGAGTCTTAAGTTCTTTTAATATCTTCTGATTCTCATTGATGTATTTGTTGTAGAAAGCAGAAATTTTGAGGCTGTAGAGGTGTTCCAAAGAGACTCAAATCTTTTTGTGATTCAATCAATAAACATTTGTATGTTTATCTCCTGTGTACTAGGAGCTGTGCTAATCTTGAACATACTTAGTGAAATAAATATCTGTTGGCATGTCACATGTTATGGGGCATTATACTCAACAGTGCTGTAGCAGATGGACATTTGTGCTTTGCCATAAAGGTATGTCAGAACATTTTTTATTTTTCACTGCCTTCCTTGGTCATATTTAATAGTCTTCTCATGTCTAACCTTAATTTGTTATCTCTACATTAACAGCTATGAAGATTGCTTGAAAAGAGAAGCTCATTATTTTTAAAAATTAATTTGTTATTAGTTTTCAACATTCACTTCCACAAGATTTTGAATTCCAAATTTTCTCCCCATCTCTCCTATCCCCCACCCCAAGGCAACATGCATTCTGATTATCCCTTCCCCCAATCTGCCCTCCCTTCTATCACACCCTCCCTTCTCTTATCCCCTTGCCCTCTATTTTCTTGTAAGGCAAGATAGATTTCTATAGCCCATTTACTGTATTGTCTTATTCCAGTTGCATGTAAAAACAATTTTTAACATTTGTTCTTAAAACTTTGATTTCTAACTTCTCTCCTTCCCTCCCGCCCCACCCACCCCAGCAATTCATTATAGGTTACAAGTGCATAGTCATGCAAAACACTTCCATAACAGTCATTTCATGAAAGACTAATTATATTTCCTTCCATCCTATCCTGCATCCCATTTCTTCTACTCTCTCTTTTGACCCTGTCCCTCCTTGAAAGTGTTTACTTCTGATTATATCCTCCTACCATTTGCCCTCCATTCTATCATTCCCCCCTCATCTCCCACTTATTCCCCTTCCCCCCTACTTTCCTGTAGGGTAAGATAGATTTTCATACCAAATTGAGTGTGCATGTTACTTTCTCCTTAAGCCAAATTTGATGAAAGTAAGGCTCACTTTTTCCCTCTCACCTCCCCCCTCTTCCCCTCCATTGAAAAAGGTTTTTCTTGCCTCTTTTATGTGAGATAATTTACTCCATTCTATTTCTCCCTTTCTCCTTCTCCCAATATATTCCTCCCTCACCCCTTAATTTACTATTTTTGGATATCATCCCTCCATATTCAACTTGCCCTGTGCCCTCTGTCTATGTACATAGACAGAGGGCACAGGGACTACCCTAATACTGAGAAAAGTCTCAAGAGTTACAAATATTATCTTTCCATGTAGGAATGTAAACAGTTCAACTTTAGTAAGTTCCTTGTGATTCTTTCCTGTTTACCTTTTCATGCTTCTCTTGATTCTTGTATTTGAAAGTCAAATTTTCTATTCAACTCTGGTCTTTTCATCAAGAATGCTTGAAAGTCCTCTATTTCATTGAAGGACCATTTTTTCCCCCAAAGGATCCTACTCATTTTTTTCTGGGTAGGTGATTCTTGGTTTTAATCCTAGCTCCTTTGACCTCTTAATGTAGAAACTGCTAGATCTTGTGTTATTTTGATTGTATTTCCATAATACTAGAACTGTTTCTTTCTGGCTGCTTGCAGTATTTTCTCCCTGACCTGGGAGCTCTGGAATTTGGTTACAATATTCCCAGGGGTTTTCCTTTTGAGATCCCTTTCAGGAGGTGATCAGTGGATTATTTCAATATCTACTTTACCCTCTGTTTCTAGAATATCAGGGCAGTTTTCCTTAATAAATTTTTGAAAGATGATGTCTAGGCTCTACTTTTGATCATGACTTTTAGGTAGTCTAGTAATTTTTAAATTATCTCTTCTGGATCTCTTTTCCAGGTCAGATATTTTTCCGATGAGGTATTTCACATCACCTTCTATTTTTTCATTCTTCTGTTTTTGTTTTATAATTTCTTGATTTTTCATAATGTCATTTGCTTTCATCTGTTCCATCCTAATCTTTAAAGAATTACTTTTGTCAGGAACTTTTGGACTTCCTTTTCCATTTGGCCAATTCTGCCTTTTAAGGAATTCTTCTCCTCATTGGCTTTTTGGATCTCTTTTGCCATTTGGGTTAATCTATTTTTAAAGGTGTTATTTTCTTCAGCATTTTTTTGGTACACTTTACCAAGCAATTGACTCATTTTTCATGATTTTCTTGTGTCACTCTCATTTCTTTTCCCAATTTTTTCTTTACTTCTCTCATTTGATTTTCAAAATCCTCTTCAAGTTCTTCCATGGCTTGAGACCAATTCATATTTTTCTTGGAGGCTTTGCATGTAGGAGCTTTGACTTTGTTGTCTCCTTCAGATGTTTTGATTTTCCTTGTCACCAAAGTAAGATTCTATAATCTGATTTTTTTTTTCCTGCTTTTGCTCATTTCCTTAGGCAATTGCTTGACTTTTGAGCTCTTTGTCCAGGTAGTGTTCTGCTTCCAGTGGGGGTGAAGGGGTGTACTGTAGCTGCTTGATCCCCCCACAATCTGTGAGACTAGAGTTCCAGAAATGGCCACTAGTGCTGCTGTGACTGCTGTGGGCTCCTCTGTCCCCTCTGCTACCCTGGGAGTGGGGCAGGATCACTCTACTCTCTCACACAGGTCTGATAGGCTTTTCCCACTGACATTCTAGTTTTTCCTTGGTTTTTTGCAGTCATGAAATCTGGAAACTGCCATAGGTGTCAGTGATTCACTCCCCCCCGAGGCCTGCTCAGGTCCTGTCTATGTTGGTGTAGCTCACTCTTGACTGTGCTCTGCTCCTAGCTTGGCATGATAAATGCTTGCTGTCAACTTTCCAGGCTGTCTTGGGCTGAAGATTTGCTTCACTTCATCATTCTGTAGGTTCTGCAGCTCCAGAATTTGTATATAATTATTTTTTACAGGTATTTGGCTGGTTTGTGGCTTTTACTCCACAATCTTGCTCTGTCCCTGAGAAGCTCATTATGTGTCATAGTATTTTTCTTATATGTATGGGTGTCTGTATATATGTAAATGGCAGCTAAGCAGCACATTGGATAGAATGTCAGGCCAAAGTAAGGACCTGAGTTCGAATTTCACCTCAGACACTTAAAAGTCATGTTACTCTGACCAAGTCACTCAGTTTCCACATCTGTAAAATAAAGGAAATGGCAAACAACTCCAGTATCTTTGAAAAATAAAACATAAATGGGGTCACAAAGAGTCAGAAGTGATTGAATAGCTACAACAGATACTTATGACTAGCATGAATAAATCAATACCATCCTGAAACAAGACAAGCATTGATTTGTTGGATGATAATAAGATTTCCCATACTTTGCTTTATTCAGGCAGCTAGGTAGCACTGGATGGTGTGTTGGAGTTGGAGTCAGGAAGACATGAGTTCAAATCCTACCCACATACTAATCTGCGTGACCTTTAGCTTTAGTCTCAGTTTCATCTCTGAAGTGGAGATAATAATATCTACAAGACAGTGATGCTGCAAAGATTAAATTAGATAACATGTTAAGCACTTTGCAAATCTTAAAGTGCTATATAAATTCTGGCTATTTTTATTTATAAGCCCAGTTTAAAAGTTAGGGAGAGAGATCATTCATTGTCAAAGAAATTCCCAAACAACTTATTGGCATATCTTCTCTTTATTACAAGTACATGATTTCCAGTACCTAGAACAGTGCCCTGGACTTTCCATATGCTTCACAGATGCTGAATGACTAGCTGTCCCAGGTAAGAGGTTGGCATAATTCAGGCAAGTATCGCAAAGAACAAAAGCATAAGATACTTCCTAGAATTCTAATTCCATTTCAGAACCAGATTCTCTATGGTGGTCAAACTGATCCACTTCTTCCAACATCCTATCAAGTGGTTTTTCTTTAGCAAATTGCCATTAGGTGAGATACTATCTTTCATGACAGCCTTATCTATGGGACTGATATTACTATGAAGCCAAATGAAGATCACCAAATGCTATCAAAGCTAAGTTGTGTAGTTCCTGGGAAAAGGACCAAAATCTGACTTATTTTTACATTTTCAAAGGATATTATTTTAAATTTCCTGTGAAAGCAACAAAATTTAGCACTCTTTATAATACTTCAACCAATTAATGCAGTCTTTGACAATAGTGTTCCACAGATAATTAATATCACTGTATATTTTTCATATTTGTTTTGAGAGCTTTCTCTCTTTTCTTCTCCCCTCCTTTCTTCTTCTCTTCTTTCAGCACAGCAGCAACCACAGCCCTATATATATGTATATATATATATGTATGTATGTATGTATGTATATATGTATGTATGTATGTATGTATATGTATATTTAAAATTCACAAAATACTATCCATGTATTAGGTCATGAAAGGGTATGAAAATCACTGTCTCTTTTCTAATTAGAAAACCTTAACCACTATTTCTTTAATTTATAACACATGATAACTTGTATAGAGACTAAGCTCTAAGCACATTGCCAATCAAAGTAATAGTATATGCTGAACTGCAGGGTTGAACATTATTCTACTTAAATCACTTGCAAATTACCCAATCTATTAAAATGAGATATTATTAAAATAAGACAATTTATATCTACATAAAACCATTCTGATTTTATTAATTGTAGCAAGTTCCATCAAATACCAACTAAATGATCTTTCGTTATTCAGTCTAAGTTACATTATGTATTTGAAAGGAGTAACATTTTTTATTCAAAAATATTCCATATTTAAGATTATGAGCAGCTAGGTAGTATAGTGCATAAGGGCCTAGAGTTAGGAAGACTCATCTTCCTGAATTCAAATCTGGACTCAGACACTAACTAGTTGTGTGATTCTGGGCAAGTCACTTAACGCATTTTGCCTCAGTTTTGTCCTCTGCAAAATGGGCTGGAGAGGTAAATGGCAAACCACTCTAATATCTTTGCCAAGAAAACCCTAAATGGGTCGCAAAGAATCAGACACCTTTGAAATGAATGAACAACAGACTGCTGATTGGATAGCTATTTGCTCCTCATACTCCCAACATTTGGTTATATTATAAGGATTTTGTAGAATCTAGAAATAATGACATTTTTCTCTACAAACTTGAGCTATCTCCTACATGACACCTGTATCCCAACAGCTTATTGGAAAGAACATACTTTATTTTAAAAAAATGAATCGATTGTCTGTTTAAGGGAAATTTTGATTTCCCATTTTCCCAAGTAACCAAAGGCTGAGTATATACAATAAAGCTTTTATTGGATATCTGTCAATGCCAATCTTTTGGGAGACAACTTTCAATATATAGATGATACTAGATATCCTCTTCAATTCCATTCATTTAATGGAGGATCATTGACATCAGAATATTGATGTTAGCTCCATTTTCTCACCAATTTTGTTGATGACATAAAAATTGTTCTTATATTTATTAGTATTAACATTTTAATTGATTGAAATTATAGAGAGTGATCTGTTTTAATGAAATGCTGGCAAGATGGTCAGGAATGGACCAAATAAACTGGAAAAATGAA
This sequence comes from Notamacropus eugenii, assembly GCF_028372415.1. Taxonomy (NCBI): domain Eukaryota; kingdom Metazoa; phylum Chordata; class Mammalia; order Diprotodontia; family Macropodidae; genus Notamacropus; species Notamacropus eugenii. The sequence goes on from NC_092877.1 coordinate 327,482,656, forward strand.
CCAAAATCTATGCATTTTATTTCCCAAGGATGCTTAATTTTTAAAATTCAAAATCTAAAATAAACTAGTACTTAAGAGTCAAATATATCAAATCAATAGAAGTTCTTTCTACTCTACATAAGACATTGTTAGATATTTGGGAAATATTTTTAAAAAATTTCTGGGATACACTAATTCTTAGTATTCTAGGAAACTAAGAAGAGATATACAAACTACGCACTGTATTTTAGTTTGTCATGGAAAGAGTTATAACAGAGCATGAAAAACTTTGCAATATAGGATCCCTTGCAAAGGTTATTGCCAGTCACTTTTAACGTTAAGATATCAAATTCTTTCCTCATGCAGAGGGCAATCTATTCCTTGTCAGTCAGGCTCAAAGAGGATGGTTTATTAGTTTCATGTTGCCATTGGTCTAGCTCTGGGTTTTTAACCTTGGTTTTCTGAACTACACACACACACATACACACACACACAAATTCATTTTCAATTCCTTTTCCCCCAATTTCCTTTGTAATTCTATTTTATTTTATTCATTAATGTTATGATTTTGGGGATGAGTCCATAGACCACCAGATTGACAGGACATACAAAAAGGTGAAGAACCCTTGATCTAACTTCATCTAAAACTCATCTCCTGTTTTCTTATTGCATTAGTGTTTGTGTGACCAGGGATGGCTTTTTGATGGAGAGATGGTTGTTTGCTCATAAAACATGTTTTCATTCTATACTCACTTTTTGCTGGTTAATACAAATGAAAAAAACTCTCCTGGACTGAAGTAAAAAGGATACTCAATTTTGTGAAAATTTAGTAAGTTAGAGGCTGAGAGGTAAGCATTTCTCAGTCCATATATTCCATTGGTATCCTCCCAATGCAAAGAGATCTAGAAGAGGGAGTCCAGTATGTTGGGTGGAATTCCAGTGGAAAGGTTATTTGGGGATAGGGGTAAACATCCTACAGGCCTGGATGGGTTGAAATCTATGTTACTAGAGAGAGTATGGCATAGTGGGAGAAGCACCTGAATATGAACAAAACATTTTGGTCTTACTTCTGGATATGTTACTAACTACCTGAGTGACCTTGGAAAACCACCTCATTCCTCTAGCCTTCAGTTTCTTTAGGTGTAAAACAAGGAAGTTCACTGACTTATCTCTGAGTTTTCTTCCAGACCTAAAGCATTCTGGGTCTGTTTCCCAATTTGTAACATAAATGACATAATCTTTACTGAAAAGACAATACTCAATACAAATGGGTTTGTAGGTTTACTGAGGTAGTAGTATATTATGCAAAAGCAGAAAAAATATCACTCAAAGGACTTTAAAAAAACAATCTTTTTTTTTCTAAGTGGATATAAAAGTTTCTAGAGTATACTTATGTAAATGTGCTTGCATGTAAAACATTCAGTACTCTGGAGATTTTGAAAGCACAGTAAAGTGCTGCTTAGCCCGAAATCAAATAATTGGAACCACCCAATCCATCTGAGGGTTGTTTTTTTGTTGTTGTTGGCTGTTGTTCCCCTTGTACTCTACTTTGGGGGAAAAATTATGGAAGGGAGGCAATTAATTTTTTTTATAGGACTTTGTTTTCCTATCTCTCCTACTCTGGAATGAAGGGGCTACTTGTGTGCTATATCCAACATGGGGGTTTTAGCCTGCTTCTGTTCTAACACCAGCATCCTCACTCTGTCTCCCCTCCCCCACTATACTGATGTGAAAATTAGTAAGGATACCCATCTGCAGGCCTATTGCATCTCTGAACTTCCAAGTTTAAGAGATCTGCCAGCCTCAGCTTCCTGGGTAGCTGCCATCCCTAGCAGTGGGGTATTTTTTTTAAAGTACCTTCTGTCTATGGTATGTCTTGTGGTCAGTGCAGTGCATTCTAATCTCCTGTGCTTATACTGCATGTACAATGAGACTGGTGATCAAAGAAATGACCCTGAAGTGTAGCATTACAAGATCCTTAGTCATCAAGGAAATGCTCAGTTAGATTCCCACAATGCTTAGTTACCAAGTTCGTTGCCAAGGCTGGAGGTCAAGGCTAAGGTGATTTAGAGTTTTCTCAATTACCTCAATCAAAACGTTTAGAAATATTTGCTTTGCTCTAAACTAACCAGAGAATGGAACCACCTAGGATACTGCATTCTCCAAGTGGTCAAGTTAAATAAACTTTTAATCTAGTTAATTTTATTTTTTTCCAGGAAAAAAATCTGGCCTAGAGTCTCATGGCTAAGTGAGAATGACTCCATTTTAAAATTCATATCAGAAGATTTCTTTTCATTTGAGTACTTCTTCCTAATAAGAAATTTAAATTTTACAGTTAAAAATTTATTTATTGAAGTAAAAGCACATCTAAGGTCTTTTCTATTCACATTTTCTTCTAAGGAATGTGGGGGGACAGTGAGGATGCACTTGGAAAAAACACCAGTTCTGAAATCAGAGCAATCAGATTAAAATCCTACCTCTGAAACTTATTATCTGTGTGACCTTGGGCCAGTCACATTCTCTCATTGGGCTTCAGTTTCTCATATATAAAATGAGGGAGTGGGACTAGTCACTTTCTCAGTGCTATTCCAGGTCTATAGTCCAAATCCAGAGAGATATCAAACCAGATTTTTCCCCCAGAATAATTATTTGTGGTTTTTTTTTTTGTTGAAGAAACTTACCCATATAAATGAGTACATATGTATTAAATATTATGTAATGATTTTATTTAATACACATAGTTTCCTTGAATATATTTTATGCATTTATTTCTTATTGTAAGATATGCATCTTATTTCTTATTAATATATTATGCATTTATTTAGTATATGGGACATTTTAATGGCTAAAGAAAAAGTGAATTGGTTTAATAGTTATGTATTATACACAGATTATTATTTAGGACACTGTGTTCTTTCTTTTCCTATTACTTAAAATGCATAAAACCACAAAAGTTTGGCTTATTTCCTAATTCTTAACATAAAAAAATCACCTATGGAATTTTAAAATTGGTAATTTAACTTTGACTTAATTTGATATTGAATTACTTATTTCAGATTGTATTTATACAGAACTTATTCAATAATTGTAGGTGTTTCTTTTATAATGGACCTTGAAAAACTAGATACCTAGTTGACAAAATTGAATTTTCACAACAAAATGCAGACATGTTGAAGAAACAAGAATTTTGCTTAAATACCATACTTTCCCACCTTGCTTTTTATCATAACTAAAGTTTCATGACAAATCCTGTTATTTTCATCTAGAATCCAGGGGAAAATACTATTAGAAGGGCATCGTGCTAAGAAAAAGATGAATTAGTCCAACCACTCCATTTTACAGACGAGGAAACTGGGCCACTGAAGTGAAATGACTTGTCCAGGGTGACACAGATCATCACTCACAGAACAAGGATTTGAATCAGAATCTGACTCCACAATCAGAGCTCATCTTAGTACATATCTGGTTTCTTAGATTAAAAAAAAATTAGAATAATTGGAGTAAATTTATTGCAGTCAAATGGAAGTTTTTTGTTTTTTTTTTAAATAGAAACAAAGCCTTTCTACAGTGACAAGTAGAAATCGGTTATATCTTGTGAATATTCATTCCTTGATGCCATGGGTGTGATTTACTGCAGTTGTCAGTAAAGTCTTTGAAAAGTCTCACTGCTTTGTCCATGATACACTGTGTCGGCTTCCATTGCAGTCTGGTGGCTTTTGCCAAAACAATTTCTAACCCAGCTACAAAAATCTCAAACACAGCTTGTGTTTTGGCAGGAAAGGGTATTTCCATTATTTTCAAAAGGTGCCCCCTTTGCCTGAGCAAACCTGGTTCAATTCAGGCTAACTTTTATTCCATACAAACGAATTGACAAGTGATCAGTGAATTATTGAAAGGGCTTTTAATTGCATCTTCATACTCCTACCTGGTCTTTTTTTGGGGGGGCGGGGGAGGGTCCTATCTCTCTGTTTGCTTTTGACAGGGAAATTAACAGGTCTTCCAGCTCTCATCTTCAGAAGACCCTGTGCCTAGAGATTTAGGAGTGGGATATTACCCCCCTGCCAAATTCAATTACCTTATTGTTTTCATAAAGAACTAAAAGTAAAATGGACACATTTAGAGGTTATTAATGGTAGGGCAAAATAGGTAAATGGTAGGGCAAATTTTTTTTTAAAATTTCATGGATTTCTCCCCCTGTCCTCTAAGGCAACAAATCTTTTTTTTAAGCCTTATAATGTGATATTAAAAACAAAACAAAACGAACAATAAAAATAAGAGGATTTTTAAGGGGAACTTTATGGAATGCAAAGAATTTACTGTGGCTGACTAGAAGTCTTAGGCATAACAGTGGTCGCCCTCTACTCGGTCTGCATCAACCCACATGGCAAATCGGCTCAAGCCTCTGCTTTTGGGGTTATGATGTTATCTCAGTCTCATCCGAGTGCATCAACCTGCAAATCTTTTCTTCCACTATTCCTTATTCAAAATAAAGGAAATTCTATGCTCAAAATATGCCCAGAAACGTCTGAGCTGCCCCAACAGAAGCTGACTTCAGCTTCTGCTGGGCAAAAGGCGGGGAGGGGGGATGGGGAGGAGGTGAAGTTTGCAACAGCCTACAACTACACAGAACCCCAGTCTTCTTAAGGGAGGTGGGGCTGAGGAGGTGGAGATCAGTAGTAAGTATTACGGTTCTCTCATCGCGCCTGACAGGACGATTCTGCTCAGCCCCACGTGTCGGCGGTGCCCAGGCTGCTTGCCTAGCACTCAGCGGTGCCCCGACTGGGGAGCGAAGCCACAAATCCTTGAGGGCTCTAGAATCAGGGGATGAATGGGAGGGAACCAGAGGGCAGAATATGCAATTCAACAGAGGGATGAGCCTGAACGAGCATGGTACTGAGCAGAGACGGATGGGAGGTGTGGGTCATATTGGGGTGGAGGTTGGTGAGTAAAGAGGGGGAGGAGGAAAGTATGGCTGATAATGAGCACTTACACATAGCGCCACTCCCAAGCCCCCACTCTATATGACCCAAGAGCCCCCCTAAAATGTAGGCGAAATTTGGGCTTCACTGACAAGGGGGTGGCGATGGTGAGACTTGTATCAGTGGTTTTATTTATTGGTGATACAGCAGGAGATCATAAGATCAGAGACATCATCATCATCACCATCGCCATCATCATCATCATCCTCATCGCCATCCTCATCACATTGGTATAGACCAGAGCTTCAAGGTCTGCAAAGTTCTTTATGCAAAACTTAGGTTAACAAACCTAAGAGGGAAGTGCTATTATTATTCCTGTTTTACATATGAGGAAGCTGAGGAGAAGTTAAATTATTTGTCCCAGGTCTCAGGGCTAGTAATTGTTCAGGGTAGGATTCGAATTCAAGTCTCCCTGACTGACTCCAAATCTAACACTATCCTCTATTCAGACTCCACATTTTCCAGTTGAGGAAACCGAAACCCAAAAAAGGTTAGTTAATTTGCCCACGGTTAAACAACTTAGTGTCCAAGGTGGGATTCCAGGGACCTACAGACAGCATTTTTGGGGGGGCTGGGAGGTGATGGTACTATAGAACGAAGCCGGACGTTCGAAACAGGACAAAGGGAGGTTTGCTCAGATACTTGGATAAGTGCCCAGTTAAATCAGTCCTTGGGAGGTAGGTCCCTGTTGCCTTTGGTCTACTGGCACCCTTTCCACTCTGTAGCAGAAGCCTATTTTCCTGGCCCAAATGGGTGCCAATATAATGAGGAAGGAGGGGGAGGAATACACGAGTTTCCCTGTCCCCTCCCAGTTGCCCTCGTCTCCCTTATCCCTTCTTTGCTCCAGCACCCCTAAACATTTCAGAGTCAGTTTAGACTCTATGCTGCCCCAGTTAAGGGGCTTCCCAGGCCCTTTCCTCTATTCTTTGGGGAAGTGATTTCAGACCTTGAAACTCCAAAGCCTGGCCAAGTGTTCGCCACCTGGAGGATGTTTAGACACCTCGCCCCTCCCAGAGAAAGCACCTACCTGTGTTAGGCAGTGGAAGGTAGTAAATAATATTAGCAAAACGCCCTGATGGCCGAATCGCTCAGCCAGAGTTGCACTTAGCTTCAAGCATTGGAGCCTTGAGTTTCCAGCCGCACCTGGTGCACCCCAGTCGGAAAGAACCGCAAGCAGGGAGCGAGCGAGCGAGAGAAGGTCCCTCACTCACCCTGCTGCCCCGACAAGTTTACACTGGAGGCAGAAGCTGCAGAAAGAGTTAGGGAACCCGTACCGCTAGGGGATAAGGATCCTACCTCGGAACTGTCAGCAGGGAATTACCAGCCATCGTAGGGTGAAAAGGGAGGCGGGGAAGACAGACAGTGCAGGCAGGCGGAGGAGGATGGATCCTTTACTGGGATGGCGGAGTCATGAGAGAGGTGGAGAGAAGGAGCCGGGAAGCCAAGGGCTGCGCTCTTCCCATGGCCCTGCAGCAGCTCTGTGCTGCTCTCCACGCAGCTGCTCACGCTTTTCCCGATCCCATACTCATCTCGAAATCCCTCCCTCTCTTTATCTTCTCCTCCCACAAGCTGTCTCGCTGACTCGCAGAGTTGAGTGAGTGAGTGAGTGAGTGAGTGTGTGTGTGTGTGTGTGTGTGTGTGTGTGTGTGTGTGTGTGTGTGTGTGTGTGTGTCTTCCTCGTCCAGTCCTCTCTCCCCAGTCTCAGGAGCTCGTCGCTATTTTTCTACAATCCTCTATTCTCGTGTCCCGAACCGCCCCCTACTCTGCTCCCTATCCCAAGCCCCTGTGACTGTCCCTCTATTTCCCTCTTTTCTTTTCTCCCTTGCTCTCCTTCCTTTTTCTTTCCCATTCCTCCATATAAATCCTTGACTACAGGCTTAAATACTTTGTCCTTTCCTCTTTATTTCACCTTCTCCTGTCTATATTTACATTTACTGACTCTCATATAGCATTCTCCCCACGCCCTATCTTTTAAAAAATTTCTTTGCCTGCTATCCAAAGGAATATTTTTGATCTGATTACTGTGTTTTGGACTTTTTTTTTTTAACCACCCAACATTTTTTCCTCTTGCTTTCTCTAACCTCTACTAACTGATCATTTGTTTCACTTGTGCATCTGGATCTTGTCTATTTCCTGTTGGAATGTTTGTTTTTGTAAATAATTATTGGGTAATTGATAATAACTTGAAACAGGTTAAAAATGAGTACTTGAGGGGGCCACTACAATGCAGTTCTGAGGGCCTTTTTGAAGAGTAGATTGACTGGATGATTCCTCCATCTCTAATACCTCTTTCTATAAATATGACAAACCTCTCAAAGAAAAGAGACTTTTCTAGAAAGACTTTTATAGCAGCCAATGACCAGAATCATCCTGAGATACTCATGCCCTTGCTCTTATTTCACTAAACAAACCAGACACTACTTTAGCATGTCCAATCCCTAGTTTCTTCAAGTCTCAGTTTATATGCCTCCCCTCTTGAAATTACATGGAATACATTTTTTGGTCTGTTTATATGCCTACACATCCCTCTCTTTCTATGGGATATAAGTCCTTGAAGTCAGTGACTGTCATTTTTGTCTGTATGTTGCCAATGCCTAGTGTCTGGCATATAGTTAACTGTACTAAATAAATGCATGTGGATTCATGGATTGATATGTTATTAGTAGCACCTATTATTAACAATATCTCCCCTTTATTTGTTCATCATTATTTGTTTTTAGTTTTCCTCTTTGAATTAGCTGTCTCAAATCCAATAACATAAAAACCCCAAACCAGAGGTACAACATTTTGCAGATGAGTATAGGGAAAAGGGGATTATTAATTCCATGGAGCTAAAGGGATTTGGTACTTTCTCAATAATGTTGAAAGTCCATTGAAAAACATATACTTCTAAATAGATGCCTCCCCAAGCTAGTAGGCTGGGGACAGGGCAGCGAGTGGAACCTAAAAGAGGTTGATGGAGTTGTTCTTTTAAAGAACATTTCCATTAGAAATGTTACACCCTATCATCTTGCCACTCCTGGAAGCTTCAATGATTAGATCTGAACTCCCTGCCACACTGATTTTTATCCCTATATTTCCTTTCTTTTTCTTAATAAAAGACACTCTCATTCCTCTCTCTATCTCTCTATCCCCTTCTCTTTCCCTCTTTTTCTCTCTCTCAGTGGTGGTAGTAGTTGAAGTTTTTCCTCTCACAGTGGCATGTCTGGGTTTCTTGGTTCTCAGACTGGGTCTAGTTGTGCAAATGGCTTGGGAGTGCCTCAGGTTCTCTAGTCATTGTGAGTATGCAGTGGAAACTGCTGGATTTGGAGTAAGAGCATTGTGGGTTACATCCTGGCTTTGCCACTTGCTACTTGTGTGACCTTGAGCTAATCATTTAAAGTTTCTGAACCTTGATTTTCTCATCTGAGGAAAGGAGAGGTTTGGATTAGAAGACCTTTAAGTCATCTTCCAGCTCTTAATCTGCGATCTTGCGTTAAGGGGGCCCACTTGCTCAATTCACTCTCGTTCTTCTACCATCTTTTATAGCTTCTACTTTTCCTTTCTCTATTTTTTCTCATTTGGACACAAGGATGGCTGGTCAAAGCTCCCAATTCCTACCCTAAACTCAAGGTTTTCCTCACTCAGAAAAGCTGAAAGAAACTATTCATTATTCCCCCCCTCTTCAACTCTAAACCATCAATCCTAGTCCATGAATGAAAACTGTCCCCAGTCCTAGGTTCCTGTGGGTTAGCACTAATCATAAAAATATGATTAAGGTTTTAATCCCAATGTATATCTGCCCTACCATATTTCCTTCCATATTTCTAAAGAATTAAAATTCAAAATAGCAGGACAGATAAGGCATTGCTTCATGGTAGTGGGTTCAATCTATAATTTGCATACTATGCAGTAGAATGTTATTCTTGCCAAAAGGCAATAAAAATCTATGAATACCCCAAACATGGGCAAGAGGTTTCCTTGACATTCCCAATTGCAAAGCACAAAGGTAATTTAAAACAATGTGGAATCTAACCTCTTCTGTTTATCTTCTGATTTCCTCTGTTGTATCCAACTTTAGGCCCTAATACCTAAACCAGGGATTCTTAATCTGGAGATCTATGAATTTTTTTAAAAAAAATGATGACGACCTTCCAACCTAATTAATTTCCTTTATAATCCTCTGTATTTCATTTTCTGCATTTAAAACATGATTCTGAGAAAGGGTTCATAAGCTTCAACAGACTTCCAAAGGGATCCATGATGCAAAACAGATAAAGAATCCCTGACCTACACAATAAAGCTAAAGTTGGTATAAGAACAATTAATGACACATAAAAGATAAGACCAGTTCATTTTATAATATACAGCGTAGTGTAGTAGAAAGAGCCATATATTTGGAGTCAGATAATCTGAGTTTGAGTTCCTGACTCATCATCACTTGCTAGTCATGTAATCTTAGAAAAAATAAACTTGTTGGAATTTATTTTCCTCATCTGTAAAATGAGGATAAGACATCTGTTACTTGCCTTATGAAGATTATTGTGAACATCAATTGATGTATTGTGTGAGCCTAAAGCTCTAATTAAAGAGATTTTTTAAATTGCATACCCACTTGGGCCAATTAATTGGAAAAATAACAATCATTCAACACCATTTATATTATATGCTCTTATGTAATACCCCTGAATTGGTAAAGAGAGCTTTTAAAACATTTTTTATTAATTACATTGGCATTTATTCTAAGAGTGTGTTATGGTAGAAAGAGCATTGAATCTTCTACTTCCTAATCATATGATCTTGAACCAATTACTTAATTTCTTTAGGTCACCGTTTTCTAATCTGTAAAATGGGTAGAGTAACATTTCTACTGCCCAATTCATAGAATTGCTGTGAAGAAGATGCTTTGTAAATTGAAGTACTGTTAAATGGCAGCTGCTACTGCTGCTTGTGCAAAGCATTGTGCTACACATTGGAAGAAGTGCAGAGTTAATTGGGACATGGTCCCTGTTCTAATGAAGGTTTACAATCTAGTAAAGAAACAAGCAGGATCCAATGAATTCACAAGTTAATTCCATCAAGCATTCAGATTAATTAATTGCAACATTAATAACTTGAAAAATTTCGAAAGAATGGATCCTACCAAGTTTCTTTTATGACATAATTATGGTCTTGATAAATAAATCAGGGAGAATAAACAACAAGAAAACCAAACTATAAATATCTCTAATGAAAATCAGGGCAAAACTTTTATGTAAAATGTTGGCAAAGAGATTGAAATAATATATCACAAAGGTTATATATGACAACCAGGTTAGATTTATACCAACAATGAAGGTATGTTTTAATATTAGAGAAAACTATAAATGAAAATATTTATAATAAAATGGCTAAAGTCATATGATTATATCCATAGAGAGAAAAAAAAAACTTTTGACAAACTATAACATCTGTCTCTTTTAATTAATTAATTTTTAGTTTTCAATATTAACTTTTACAAGATTTTGAGTTCTAAATTTTTCCCCACTATTCCTCCCTCTCTCTACCCCAAGAAAGCATGCAATCTGATATAGGCTATAAAAGTGCAATCATATTAAACATATTTCTACATTACTCGTGCTGTGAAAGAAGAAACAGAACAAAATGGAAAAATCACGAGAAAGAAAAAAGCGAAAAAGAAAGAAAATAGTGTGTTTCAATCTGCATTCAGATTCCATACTGTATTCTCTGGATGTCAGTAGCATTTTCCATCATGAGTCTTTTGTAATTGTCTTAGATCATTGCATTGCTGAGAAGAGCTAAGTGTATCAAAGATGGTCATCACACAATGTTGCTGTTACTGTATACAGTGTTCTCTTGGTTCTGCTCACTTCCCTCAGCATCATGTAAGTCTTTCCAGATTTCTGAAATCTGCCTGCTCATCATTTCTTATGGAGCAATAGCATTCTACTACATTCATATACCACAATTTGTCTGGCCATTCCTCAGTTAATGGGCATCCCCTCAATCTCCAATTCTTTGCCACTGCAAAAGGGGCTACTATAAATATTTTTGTACATGTGGGTCTTTTCACCTTTTTTATGATCTCTTTGGGATACAGACCTAGTAAAGACATTGCTGGATCAAAGGGTATACACAGTATCTATTTATGTTAAAATATCAGAAAAACAGGAAAAAATAGAACTTTCCTAAAAATTATTAATGTATTTTCTCCATGTAATATAATTGCTACTATAATAATGAGAATAAATTTGAATTTTTTCCAATAAAATCAGGGGTGACATGAATATTTTTGTCACTACTCTATTTGATAATGTAATGATAAATAGTCATGGAGGATAAAATACAAAAACATAGGAGTGGTAAAAATTCAATAATAACAAAATCACAATAATGAAAAATAAAATATAATAACTGTAGAAAGATGTAAGTGCTACTTTAAGTCTGAGGAAGGAAAGACCATCTTAGATGCTAATTGTGGAGATCATGAGTCTTCAAGCAGATGAAATATTTAAGTTGAACCTTGTAAGATGATGAGGATTATGACAAGGAGAGATTAGAGAGGCTGAAGAGGGAAACAACAGCCTAAATATAAGCAATTGGGATAAAACACAAGATTAATGCAAATAGTTGTTAGCAGGATCTTAGCACACAGGCAGGTTTATGAAGAGCAAAGGATATGTTATTTCCAGACTGTAGAGGACCTTGAGGCTAAGGACTTTTTACTTTATTCATTTAGGAATAGGGAGCTGTTGAAGTCTTTTGAGCAGAGGAATTACCTTATCAGAATTATGAATAAATAATAGACATTTAGTAGCAATGCTAAAGCTAAAGTGTGTGCGTGTGTGTGTGTGTGTGTGTGCGTGTGTGTGTGTGTGTCAGTATGGGAGGCTAACTGGGAAACTATTTCACTCTTGGCAAGATGTCTGAGAGTGCATTTTTTTCTAACCTTGGCACTTCCTCTCACTTTAAAATAACAAGAAATGTGCAAATAAAATAAAAGATCATCAATAAAAGAGAAGGGAAAAGGAAAAAATCTTTACAAGGAAGACCTCACAAAAAAGTAGTGGTGGAATTGAAGGATTGAAGAAACAAGCAAACTAAAAAGGAGCTAATACAATGAAAAGATAGGCTAAAGAAAAGGGAAACCTTCAGAAGTGAAAAAGACTACATTAACTATACTCAAAATTAAAATGAACATTTACTACAGAAAACAAACTACTATATGAAGTCAGATTTTTGAGAAGCTTGATAAAATAATAAAACTGCTTTCTAAATTTGTACTGAATCACCATTCCACCAAAAATGAACTAGCATGCCTATCTTTCCATAAGTCCCCCAATCTTGACCATTCCCATCCCCTTGGTTATGTTTTGTGTATATCTTTGTATTTTAAAATTTGTTTCATGTAAGCAACAGATTGTAGGGTTTTGTTTTCTTATCTAATCAATCACTCTTTTTCATTTTATTGGATTGTTTACTCCATTCACATTTAAAGTTATATGAGTTAGGTTCATATTTTCCTCCCTCTCTCAAATATTGCCTTTTTTCAAGTTAGGGTTTTTCTCCCTCTCTTCTCCTGTAAACACAGTATTATATTCCTTTAGTTACTTTAATAATTTTTTAGGTGGTCTTGTTCCCACTTCTTTCCTTCCCCTAGTAGACACAGCTGGTTGAATGGGGACTCAGCTACCTGGGCAATTCAGCTCCTCCTTTCTTGCCTACCTCCCCCTCTCCTTCCTTATCCTCTCCAAAGGAAGGTAAATTTGGATGACTTGGGTTTTACAGGTCACTTTTCTTCCCTTTCATTCCCTTCCCTTCCCTTCCCTTTCCCCTGTCCTGTCCTTTCTCAAAACCTTGAACCTACTGCACTCTGAAGTGGAGACACCAAGGGGCCCCTGCCTAAGGGCTCTTCTGGACCCTCCTAGCTTTAGAGTGATTATCAATGATAAGTGTTGCTGTTTCCTTCCCAACCTGATGTCTTTCTTTTTCTTGGTCTCATTAAATGGGTCATGACCTGGCTACTGCTTAATCAGTCCTATTTGATGAATGGATGTTGCCTCACCCTAAGTGAGTACCTGCAAAAACTTTGGCCTAAAGGGCCCAAGATCTCCCAGTGCATCCTGGGCCATCTCCAGTCATCCTGATGAATATCTGGTTACTGGATTCAGATGGCTCTGGAGGAGAAGTGAGGCTGGTGACCTGCCCTCCCTCACTCAAAACAAAGTCAAGTGCAAGTCATGTCATCACTTCTCTGATGGCACGGTCTTCTTTGACAATGGAAGATGAACACAAATCCCTTCCCCTCATCCCCGATCCCCTCTTCTTATTTTGTTCTCCCTTTCTTTTGGTGTTTTGTTTATTAGTTCATTTTACTTTCCTGCTTTTATCTGATTATATAACTTCCTTCCTCTTTCTATCTCAGTCAAGTAGATTATCTCCTCTCCTCCCTTTCAATTAGTCCTATTCATTAGTTTTTAAAGTTTTACATTTGCACCCTTTAATGAAAAGAATTCTCTTATACTCTTCATTATCTCTCCTCTCTGTCTATTCTAAACCTTATTTTTTGATTCATTACTCATATAATTAACCTCTCTCTGTCTTTATTTCTTTCTCTTTCTGTCTCTTTTTCAGTAGGGACCATATACTAACTAATTCTTTACTTCTCCCCAAATCTAGCACAGTGCTTTGCAATATGCAAACATAGCATCTGCAATTTATTGGTACTTCAGTTTACAAAGCATTTTCTTCACAACAATCCTATGAAATCAAAAGTACAAATATTATATGCCCATTTTACATATTAGGGAACAGTGAATTAAAGAAATTAAGTAACTGATCCAAGATCATGTGATCAAGAAGTAGAATAATCAGTACTCTTGCCACTGTAACAACTACTCTCACTTAAAGGTTATTAAATGAATACCAATAGAGCTATAGAAATAGTAATAGAAAAGAGGAAATAAATAGAATAGAAATAATAGAAAATAAAACCTCTTTACCATTTCGGGGTAATGGTTGGTCCTGTTCAGTTCTTATCAAAGACTGATGACCCTTAGGTTATCTCTATATGTCTTGCCTTCAAAATCAGTATGTTTTGCTTGTGTAGTAAGCATATTTTAAAATATTTTTTTGTATTTTGCTTCTTTTCTAGATTGTCCTTCACTTTTGTGTGTTTGCATTCCCAATCTATCGTTCTCTTTTTTGTTTCTTTGGTGAAGCTTGCCATTGCAGATTCTAGTTTTTCTATTTTATCCATTATTTTTCCTGTACAAGACATAATTTTTGTTTTCATAATTCTCATATCTCTTTTAAATCACTCAGGAGCAGCATATTGTGGTTCCTTGTTCTCATATTCCACTGAATTCTCTGTCTTATCAAGTGTTGGATCATTGTCTTTTGTTTTGCAGTATTTGTTCATAAATGCTTGAATGCATTCAGTAGATCTGAAGACCATTTTACCTTCTATTGTTATTCTTTATCCCCTTGATCTAGCTGTATGTTAAAAGTCTTTGAGTTTTCTTCTTTCTAAAATCTCTGGCAATTTCAGTCATTTTTTTAAACCTTTTTTTCCCTATCATTCACTTTCTGACTCTCTTCCCTCTAATTGTGATTTCCTAGGGGGGATCAGATCTTAAAGAATTTCAGTGTTCTTTCACACTGAGAAATTCATAGTTCATCAGCCTAGATTTCTGCCCCAACTGACTTTGGATGGTATTAGCCCAAGTTGGATGCTATGCTCTTTCCCTCAGGCTTAGTAGATGTTATATAACCCCTGAACACCCTTTGTACTGGTATTCTGCCCTGTTCCCTCCATTCCTTAGTCTTTTACCACAGCCCTGGCTGAACTTTGTAATAGTTGTGTTGGGCAGGGGGGTTGGCTTAGGTCCAAGCTCTGTTGGGACTATAATGTTGTCTGCTCCATCACTGCCTCTACTGGTATTATAGACTTGTTGGCCCATCTCTGGCTCTGTGGTTGCTATGGAGTTTTTAGCCCTTGACAGATTTTTCTCCTGAGGTGCTGTGATATCCTGAGTGTCAGAGCTACAAAAAATTTTGGAACCAGGGTCTCTATGGCACAAGAAAGAGGGAAGGTAAACTAGGTGGGTTTTGCTGTAATGTGTTGTAGCCTTAGATCTGCTAGTGTAGCTCTGCTGCTAGTAGCTTGGGAAGTGGGAGGGTAGTGTTGAATTAACTCAGGGTCAGTTATGTGTCAGTTCACAGATTCTTTTTTAACCTTCTTTTGGAGTTTTGGTGTCTTCCATCATGGAGAGAGCTAAAGCTGCTTTATTTTTGGTGTACAATTTCTGTTTTGGAGAGGTTCGAGAGGTTGTGAGGATGAGAGAAAATGCCTAGTCCTTCATCTTGTTGCTCAAGTGAACCAGAACTCAGACATTTATTATTCCCCTATTTTGCCATCTTATTCAGTCAATAAGTATTTATTAGACACATGCTATGTTATAGGAACTTTCCTAAGTACTGGGAATACAAAACCAAACAAAAGATTTATACTCTTTGCCCGTAATGAGCTTACATTCCAATAGAGAACACATTACATAAAAGGAATCTGAAAAGGAGGAGGAGGGAAAGAAGTTACCAGATGTGGAGGAGTATGATGGACAGGTCTAGCGGAATGTAGCCTAGTAGCAAATGTAGAGGTAACTGGTCTGGGAGTCCTCCTTAAGTTGAGGTTTGGAGAGGAGCCCCCAATCAGAAGGAGGTGTCTCAGGGGCAGAAAGTACTGATGAGGTGTGAGTGACTTTCAGACTTAAGAGGTTAAATGATGGAAAAGTGAAGTCTGGTGGTAAAATTTGCAGGATATCAAATGGAACCTCAGGATCATTTGCATTTACATTACTCTTATTATCAGCAATTTAGAACATTTTTTTCAGGTAGTTGTGAATACTTTTCAATTCTCTTGAGAAATATTTTTCATATCCTTTGATTACTTATCCATTGGGTAATAGCTTTCATTCATATATAGATATGTGACCATATAGTTATATATCCATAAATATGATGCAAATTCAATTAATTATCCTTTTTTCTGTTTTCTTAATGTATGTATGTAGGAATAATTTTGTCCTCAGGGACTGCTTTAGCTACATCTCTGCATCTTTGTTATGTTGTTTCAACATTATCATTTTCTTTGACATAATTATTGTTTCTAAGATTTTTTTCTTTGGCCATTTCTTCTTTGATCCACTCATTATTTAGGATCTCATTATAAAGTTGCTTTTTGTATATGTTGATTTGTTTGTGCTTTTGGAACACATTACTATTTGCTTTTTCACCTCTTTTATATTTGTTTCTAATGTCTCTGTGTCCTAATAAATGGCTAAATTTTGGAAAAGTTCCATGTGGTACTCAGAAATACATATATTCTTTACATAAGATGAGAAAAACATTAGATAATATTTGTAAAATGATTAGCCCAAGTACCTGGCACTTAGTTGTTGTTGTTTGCCCTTTGTTCTCAAAGAGGACCATCCTATTGGGAAAGTGATGTCAAGACTTGCAAGTGAATTGGATTTAAGTGAGGCAGGACTTTTCTGCAAATTCACCAGCCTCCCTCTCTCCTCCTGAGCCATCTGGGTTCATTGGCAAGATATAGATCAGAAGAATTGGATATAGCCCAGAATGCAGTGAAAGATGGTTGACCTTTTTAGGCTAAAATCTTTTCCAGGTCTCAGTTCATCTGAGGCAATGCCCATTGAGTGATTAAGGCTAGGTAAAAATGAGGCAAAGAATGGCCTCTTTTACCTAGTAAAAAACCCATCTGGGAGGCAAAGATCCTCAGAGTTTCTGGCCAAAACAGACACAATTGTTATTTACACTCACTCCGAGCCATGAGAACCCCAGTAATGACTCAGTGAAGCTTGGGCTGGGACTTATTGTTGGCCAACCAATGAGAGCCAGAGTGATTTGGTTTCAAGGCATGTTTCATGAAAAAGAAATCTAGCTTGTAAATCCCAAGATATCTTGCTAGATTTCAGAGTTAGAAAATTAGATACTATTCATAAAATGAAATACGCTTTTCACCTGCATTTGTACTCTCTCAGTTATTTGGAGGTGAATAGCGCTTTTTTTCATAATTCCTTTGGAATTGTCTTGGATTGTTGTATTGATCAGAATAGCTAAGTTATTCACAGTTGAGCACCGTACAATATTGCTTTTACAATGTACAGTTTTCTCTGGTTCTATTTACTTCACTATGTATCAGTTCATATTAAGCATTCGCAGATTTTTCTGAAACGATTTACTTGTCATCTCTTATAGAACAATAATATTCTCTTAAAATCATATATCACAACTTGTTCAGTCATTCCACAATTGATAGACATCCCCTCAATTTCCAGTTCTTTTCCACCACTAAAAATGCTGCTAAAAATACTTTTGTACAAATAAGTCCTTTCCCTTCTTCTTTAATCTCTTTGAGATCCAGACCAAGTAGTATAGTGTTAATGGGGAAAAGGGTATGCGATTTTATCCTTAGGGCATAGTTCCAAATTGATCTCCAGAATGGTTGGATCAGTTCACCACTCGAACAATGCAATTTTTCCACATACCCTGCAACATTTGTCATTTTCCTTTTCTGTCTCATAAGCTGATTTGATTAGTGCAAGGTGATACTTTAGAGTAATTTTAATTTGTCTTTCTTTAATCAATTGTTATTTGGTGCATTTTTATATGACTATAGACAGATTTGATTTCTTCTTTTGAAAACTGCCTGTTCATATTATTTAATGATTTATGAATTGGGAAATGACTTGTAAATTTGACTCAGTTCTCTACATATTTGGAAAATGTGTTTTTTTTAACAGAGAAACATGCAGTAAAATGTATTTTCCCATTTTTCTACTTGTCTTCTAATCTTGGCTGTACTGGTTTTGTTTGTGCAAAACCTTTTTAATTTAATGTAATTAAAATGACTTATTTTACATTCTCTCTGTATTTTTTACACACTCTTATCTCTTGTTTGACCATAAGTTCTTCCCTTATTTGTATGTCTGACAGGTAAAATTTTCTATCCTCTCCTAATTTGCTTAAGATATTATTCTTGTATTCATTTTGACCTTATCTTGGTGTACAATGGGAGATGTTTGTCTTACACTTGTCTTCTATAAAAATACTTTCCAGTTTTCCTAGCAATTTTTGTTATATAGTAAGTTCTTTTGCTAAAAGATTTATATCTTTGAGTTTATCAAACACTAAGTTACTATAGTCATTTACTACTGTGTGTTATGTACCTAATTTATTCCACTGATGTACCCCTCTGTTTCTTAGCCAGTACTAGATTGTTTTCATGATTACCACTTTGTAATATAGTACGGCTAGGACACCATCCTTTGCATTTTTTCATTGATTTCCTTTATATTCTTGACCTTTAGCTCCTTCAGATGGATTTTGTTATTGTATTTTTCTAGTTCTATAAAATAATTTTTAGTACTTTGATTGGTATGACACCAAATAAGTAAATAAATTTATGCAAAATTGCCATTTTATTATATTAACTTATAGATTACATATAGATATTATCCATATGTAGATATATGGATAATATTATATATATAGATAATAATTATATATATATAATGGATAATGATTGCTCATGATTTTAGGTCAATACCATTTATTTTAAGAAAAACTCCATTTATGCCTATGTTTTCTAGTATTTTTTAAAAAAAAATGAATGAGTTTATTTTGTCAAAAGTTTTCTGCATCCATTGAAATAATCAAATGATTTATTGTTTTTGTTTTTGATATGGTTAATTATGCTTATGGTTTTCCTAATACTGACCTAGGCCTGCATTCCTGCTATTGCATTCCCACTTGGTCATAGTATATGATCTTTCTGATATATTGCTATAATCTTGTTGCTAATATGTCTCTCTCTCTTTCAAGTGTATTTCTTATAAACAACGAATTGTTGGATTCTGGTTTCTAATCCATCCTACTGTTTACTTTCATTTATGGGTGAGTTCTTCCCATTCCCATTCCCAGTTACAATTATTAAACCTCTTTTTTGAAATAATTTCCTCCATTCTTCCTCCTCCACCTTCTCCTAATACACCCCTTCTTCTCACTCCTTAAATTTTTTTGAGATTATCCTATCATTCTATCAATTCGTACTTGTGCCCTCTGTCTGTATATACTCCCAACTGCCTTACTAATAATAAAATTCTTAAGAGTTATAGGGATTAAATTCCCATGTAGGAATGTAAATAGTTCAAATTTATTGAGTCCCTTGTAGTTTCTTTTTGATGTTTATCTTTTTGTGTTTCTCTTGTGTCTTGTATTTGAAAGTCAAATTTTCTATTCAGTTCTGGTCTTTTCATCAGGAATGCTTGAAAGTCCTCTACTTCATTAAATGTGTGTGTGTGTGTGTGTGTGTGTGTGTGTGTGTGTATCTTCTCTTCCTTTCCAAGGATTCCACAGTTGCTCACTTTTGTTGGGTAAGTTATTCTCAGTTTTATTCCAGTCATTATTGCCTTCTGGAATATCATGTTTCAAGTCCTCTGCTCCTTTAACATCAAAGCTGTTAAATCTTGGTGATCCTGACTGTGGCTCCACAATATTAGAATTGTTTTTTTTGTGGCTACTTGCAATATTTTTTTCTTTGACCTCTGGAAGCTATAGGATTTGACTATAATATTCCTGGCAGTTTTAATTTTGGAATCTCTTTCAGGAGGTGATCAGGGTGATTAGTAGATATTATCAATTTCTATTTTAGCCTCTGGTTCTAGGATATTGGGGCAATTTTGTTTGATAATTTCTTGAAATATGATGTCTAAGTTCTTTTCTTGATCATAGCTTTCAGATGGTTCAATTATTCTTAAGTTATCTTTCCTTGATCTGTTTTCCAGATCTATTTTTCCCCAATGAAATATTTTGCATTTTCTTCTCTTTTTCATTCTTTTAATTTTATTTTATTGTTTCCTAATGTCTCATGGAATCCTTATCTTTCACTTGCCAAATTCTAATTTTTAAGAAATTATTTTCTTTAGTTAAATTTTATACCTCTTTTTCCATTTGGTCAATTCTACTTTGTAAAGAGCTCTTCCCTTCAGTGAATTTTTGAGCCTCTTTTTACCATTAGACCAATTTTGTTTTTCTTTTGTATATTTTTGTGTTTCTTTTAATAAGCTATTAACTTTCTTTTTATAATTTTCTTGCATCTCTCATTTATTTCCTTAAATTTTTATCTCTCTTCTTTTATTTTAAAAATACTTTTTGAGCTCTGTCAGAAGTTCTTGTTGGTTTATATTCAATTCATTTTTTTCTTTGAGGCTTTTCTTGTAGCTGTTTTGACATGGGTTTCTTCTGAGTTTGTGTCTTACTTTTCCCTTTCACCACAGTAGATTTTCATGGTTAGGTTCTTCTTTTATTGTTTGCTCATTTTCCAGACTATTTTTTGACTTTTGACTTTATGTTAAAATTAGACTGCTCCTAGAGTGGCGGGGACATTGTTACAAGCTGTAGTTTTTTTGTGCTATTGTTTTCAGAGCTATTTCTGGGGTCTCTAAGTTTTTGATGCTTCCAAGGTGGTGTGATCCAAGGAGAAGCGTGACCACTGATCTCCTGGGCTGTACTGTGGTCTTTACCCAAAAGAGACCTTTGTACCTACAAGTGTTAGTTTTCATTTTGACTGTGGAACTGTGCTCAGGGTCCCTCCTCCACTGAAAATGCAAGAGTTATTGCTCCTCTTGGCACTGTGATCATGTCCTGGACTCCTGCCCCTTTGTGTCTACAAGCATTATTGCTTCAGTGTGCCATGGAACTGTGACTCAGAATTGCATATAGGCAATCCAATAAGGTTACACTCTGTGCCAGCAATGGGTTCCATGTCATCTCTTTTTGACAAGTTGTTTGATTGCCTTACCATCTCTGTTATGAGAACACCCAAAGGTGCTGGTACTACTGGCAATAGTGTCTTTGAATGTGCTGCACTCTGAGCTAACCCCCACCCAGTTTCACAGATCTCCCCTGCTGATCTCCTAAGTAGTCTTGGGCTGTCAAAATGTCTCATCCTGACCTTTTATTAGCTCTGCCACTCCAGAAGTCTATTTGAGGCAATATTTTAAAGTTGTTTGGAGGAGAATATTACGAGAATTCATGTCGGGTGCTACCTGTACTTTCCCATCTTGGCACCCAACTTGGGGTTTTGTTTTCTTATTCAATCTGTCATTCTTTTTCATATTACTGAATGGTTTAATCCATTCATATTTAAAGTGAAGAGAGGTTTATATTTTCCTCCATGTGTCTCAATGTAGTTTTTGTTTTCTGACTTAGCATTTCTCCCCCTTCTTCTATGAACATAGTGTCTTTTCTCGTCAATTGTTTTAACTTAATCTGCTTTAAGTCAACTCTGTTCTATTTGACTAGTCTCCCCTTACCCTCAGGCCCACCACCATTTGTTATTTCTTCTGTAGTTTTGATTCTTTTCTATTCTTTCCTTCTCCCTCCCCCTTAGCCAAATAAACTTCTTTTAATCTCTTTTTACATTGTTTTTAAAATTTCATTTTCTGTGCATTTTTCTGAATAGGATCTCTTTCCATTCTGCCTTTTGCATTATTTATTCATAGCTGTCTGGTCTTGTTTAGATGATTAGTAGGAAGTATTCTCTTCTGTTATTAATATTCTCTTGTTGATTTATCTGTTTATACTCAAGGTCTTTAACTGAACTGTTTCCTCCCATGATCTTCGTTAATTTTCAATCTCCTTTCCTTATGTTTCCTCACTGCTTACATTCTGATTTTCCCTTTTTAAAATAGCTTCTCTGTGATGGGGCAGAAGCCATCTCAGTCTTTTGTCATGGTGGGCAATTTTGTATTTTACTGGCCATCGTTTCTTCCCCAAGTGATTTCTGGGGAGAGAGAGGAGTCAATGATGCCTTTTTCCCTCAGGTTTAGTGAAATCCCTTTGCCACAAATGTGGTTGAGGACAAAGGATAGCCTATGAATCTGGGTTGGACAAGGAAAGCAGAAAAACATAATTTATGTTAAGAGAAGAATCAAGAAATCTAGACCTGGCCTGGGCAAAGGAGGGTCAAGGTTCATATTAGTGTCTGAGGGATGGGATGAGGATATGGTTGCACAAAGTAGAACCAACTTCAGATTTTCATTAATTTCATTAATTCTCTCTTTCACTCACAAATATATACATATGATCTATCTTTCTGAGTGTAAACTGAGAAGGTATGGAGAAAGTAAGTAGAATGTTAACAATCAACAAGTTTTTACAAATTTATCGCTGTTTTTAAAAGTTTATTTAAACAATAATACAACAAGATGTTATAGAAGGAAAAACACACATAGTAATTATAAACTTGAATGTTAAGGGATTCTGACACCCCATATAAATAAGATGAGCAGATATTTTCCAACTCTCCCTGCTCATCTCTGCCTCCTGGCTTCTTTGGAGTCTTTGGCCAAAATCTCACTTTTCAAAAGATGCCTTTCCAGATCTCCCCTTATTGCTAGTACCTCTACATAGCTTGTTTGTACATAGCTGTTTGCATGTTGTCTTAGACTGTGAGCTCCTTTAAAACAGATATTGTCTTTGCCTTTCTTTGTATCTTTAACATTTGCTTAATAAATGATTTTTTGAGGACTAACAATAAATGAGTCAAATGACATGAATGAAAAATTTTCAAAGGAATAAATACAAACTATCACCAGTCATTGTTCAAATAATTAATAATCATAAAAAGGAAAATTAAAATGACTAAGAAATTACCTCAGTGGAAAGAGTAAGAAGAAAATGACCTGAGAATAAACATTACTTTTGTCACTTATACCTGTGTGACTCTGGTTAGGTTGCTTAACCTTCTGGAGTCTCAGTTTCCTCATATGTAAAATGAGGGGGCTGGGCTAGATGGCCTACAAGATCTTTTTCATCTTAGTTTGTGATTCTGCTACCAAATTGACAGTGATTGTCAAGGATTGACAAAATGGAGGAATTTTTGAAAAAGAAGTACACCAAATCACTGCAGATCAAACTATAAATTGGTGTCATTACTTTGTAAAACAATGTGGTATTATGGAAGAAAAGTTAGTACTTTATGCATGCTCTTTGACATGACACTAATCAATTAACCCCTAAGTAAGTTCCTTGATTGAAAGAAAATACTTATAAGTACAAAAATATTCCTAGTGGCATTATTTGTGATAGCCAAAATTAGGAAACAGATCATCTGGTGATTAGGGAATGGATGAACCAACTGTGGTGTATGAATATTATGGAGTATTATTATGTTACAATGAACAATGAATAAGAATTCAAGGAATTCCATCCTTTACTCAGCTGTCAAATTGATCTTCCTAAAACACAGGTCTGACCATACGACATTCCTATTTAATAAATATCAATGATTCCCTTTCACCTTCAGGATCAAAAACAGAATCCATCCTCTAGTTGGTGTTCAAAGTCCTTCATTGTCTTTCTCCCTACTTCCCTCCCCCCCACCCCTTCTGATATCCTTTTACGTTACTTCTCTCCACATACTCTGTGACCTAGTGAAACTGACCTCTTTGCTGTTCTAAAATATTCCAACACCTGACCATCATTTTGATTGGCTGTTTCTTATGCCTGGCATGCTCTCCATTCTCTGGCTTCCCTCACTTCCTTTAAGTCTCAGCTAAAATTTCCCCTTCTACAAGAAACCTTTTTCTGATCCCTCTTAGTGTTAGTGCCTTCTTCTTATTGATTATTTTCAATTTATCCTGTAACTATAATGTTTTTACACAGTTGTTTTCAAATTTAAGCTTCTTGAGAACAAGGGAAAATTTTTTTGCCTTTCTTTGTATCTTCAGCACTTAGCATAGAGCATGGCCCATAATCTATCTTTAATAAATGCTTCTTGACTGACTGACTGACTGAGGAAGTCTGGGAAAACTTGATTAATGCATAATCAAAATATCAGTCTACACAATAACAATGTATGTAACTATGTTCATACATACATACATACAGACAGACACATAGAGATAGACATAGATATATTTTGGTTAACAATCAAGGCAAATCTGTCAAATTCTCAGCATCCCCAGGTAACTCTGCATATCTGTAAACTGCAGAATAAGGACAGATTTAAGATCAAGAAGAAGATTTTTAAAAGTATTTTTATTGTACCTTGCATTAGTAGACTGTGTTTGCTCATTGTGTATTCCCAAGGTTAACATATATTTGGAGAAAAAAATCCCCAGCAAATTACAGGAATGAAAAGGAATATGTACCATCAGTTGCAATCTCATTATTAATTTGCAAAATTTGAGACCATGTACAAGCTTCAAATATTGTTTGGGAAATATCTATTGTCTCAAAACATAATGCATCAACAAAATAAAATTTTAAAAAATCTAATGAAATCCTGCAGTAGGATGGTAGCTGTGGGAACAGAAAAAAAGAGATGATTTTTTTATGAGATATTATAATCTGTAAGAATTATGTCAAGAGTGCTAAAAACCAGAATAGACTGAAAGTGGAGATGAATACTAATGACAGACAAAAAAAAGACAGCATTTTAAGCTGTGTTAGTAGCAAGAAGATAATAAAAAAGGCATCCTTTTTTTGACAATGGCTCAGGGCAAATAAGACTAAAGCAATGAAAAGGCATAATTTTAGTACTTTAATATACCAAATGAATCTGAATTGACTGAGGTGGTAATCACTACAATAATGTAGATTGAAATCTATCCATATCTATCAATTCTTGGTGACTTTCCTCAATGTCTTCCCATAAATTCACTGCAGGGTGTCCACTTGCCATGCTGGTTCCCTTCCTTAAATTCTCTTGGCATTCATTACCTGGATACTAATGAAGCACGCAGACTGTTTATTGGATATTCCTCACATAGCATGCCCATCCTTTTTAGTCATACATTTCTTTCATAGCATAATTTCTGCACAAAAGAAGGACTTTCACTTCTGGGGAAAAAGTTGGCTTTATTTAAGCAGGGATGCAATTTCCCAAAGGCAATACAATCCTCTTTGTTCTTCTTGTTCAATTCCAGGCTCAGCTCATTGTTCATTTGAAGTCTGTTCTAGATATATGTATTTATAGACAAGTTCTTTAGGTAGATCATTCAATTACATATCATTGCCTGAGCAAAAGGTTTGTTTTAAATCTACTGGTTCTTCCTGTGAAAATTATTAGCTTCCCAAATTCTAAGTGGCCATGAATCTCATTTAGGAGATTCTGATATTTGGGACTTGCTATAATGTCATCTTCAAACAAGTCTATCTGGAAAAAAAAAACTAACCAAAATAAACAGAATAGGGGAGCACAATTTTGAGGAAACTGAGAGGAAGATACAAAAAGTATAAAAAAGTCCTTTAATATAACCAAAAATGGTAGTCAAGAGTACAGCATAGCCTAATGATCATTTTCCTGCTTTCCCATTTTTACAATTTTCTTGTGAGTATAATCTACATGCATTGAAGGTATGCTTTAGAAATTAACAAGAGGGATTTCCCAAATATATTTCAGAGTTGTCCACACTTTTACCACCATATAGTTTATAGAAAGGTGTTACAAATAAAAGATTCCACACTACTCATTGTTTCTTAGCTATCATAAGAACTTTATTTGGTTGAACTAAACATACCATCTTAAAGTATCTCTTTTAATAGACAGACACCTGTGCACATTAAAATCCCCCAAGAATCCTTTAAAATATGTAACAACAGATGCAGCTTTGTTAATGATGCTTTAATTAGCAATTTTAAAGATAGCACAAAACAGAAACAGGGATTCCAATGTTCATTAAATATGTTTACTATTGCATGTGAAAGACCCAGGGTAAAAGAATATGGTCTGGAAAACCAGAAAGATATTGTGACCCTAATGGACCTTCCCACATTTTCCACTTTGACTTCTACTCTACTTGACTATCCTGGAAAACAGAAGAAAAGGAATTCTTCTAGCTTGTGTTTATTGTTACTTCAATATTTCCAGGATCAGCCATCTGTGGGTATGAATACTCCCAACAGAAGGCTCTCATCCATTAGAGTGGACAAAGATATTCATCCCATTGAAGTCCACTTTCTGGTAATAAGTCCTTCTGAGCTTCCCTAGGTTAGTCCTTGGAAAAAGGATACCTTCTCCATCATTAAACTGATTCTTCGAAACTTTTCAACTTGTTAGGATCTGGGAAAGCCTGTGCTCTACTGGCAGAGCCTTCAAGAACCCGAGGTCATTTCCACACTGTGATGAATAAGATTTATATGAGGGTCATATTTATTTTGTCATTAAGTAGTGTCTAGAAGTTATGCGACTTTTATATGAGATTTATTCTTGAATCTCCTTATGAAATCCATTTAAACAACAACCCAAACAGACCACTCCAGCTCTTCTCTCTGCTTGCTCAGTAAATTGCTGCTCAATGAATAAGCACTCAGCTTTGCTTCAGACAATAGACTCCTCATAAACTCACAGCTTCTTACCAGATGAGTTGCTCTTTATCACTCCGTAATTTTATTGAACGGGAAGCTGAAATTTATCCACAGGGCTTGCCTTTTTCCAACAGCTTCTTGATGGTTTCTAAGTACACACTGATGCCTTAGTACAGAGTTCAGTGCAGGGTCTTAAAGGTAGAGCTAAGACACCAGTGGTCCATTCAATCTGAAATGGCTCCAAGTTTTGGCTTTATGGTGCATATGTCTGTTATTTGAGGACCAGTTAGTCTGGTCAGCATTAAAGAAGTTCATCATCAGTTTGACCATGGGAGATCAATGTTTTGGTCACAGCAACTCTCAAAAACTCTCAATGAACTATTGGGGGGAGGGTCATGACCTATGTAGGTGAGTAAATCAGCAATTGCACTCACAAAATTGTGGATTCTTGAAGTACTGCAGCAAATAGTCTAAAAGGGCCTTATACAATTTATATCACGTTGGTACTTGAGCAAAGCTTGTTATATTGGATTGAGCTAACCGAGTTATTTTTAATTAGCTCATTGTATTTAATAGGAAGATCTCCTTTAATTTCTAGTTTATCAAAAGGATTTGATTAGTGTTAAATCCTCCTTAAACATTTAATTCTTTCAAATTTTCAAAAATTAGGAAGATTTATGCATGTGGGAAAGCAAAGGAAACTTTTGGCAGGGAATTACATGGCCCTAATATATGTGAGCTGAATACCATGGGATATTATAGTTTAAGACCAACGCATCAGAAGATAAGCTATTAGCCAAAGATGATAATGCAATGTAGGGGATATTTTGACTAATACCATCCAAGTCTACACATTTGATTTATGTTTGTAAAAAATAAGTAGAGGCATAGAACCAGAATGTCTGAGAATCTGAAATCATTGATACTGGTAACTTACTCCTCATCAGTCGCAATTCTAATAATCTTTCCTCAGTGTCTCATATTATACCATGTCAGAAGATTTTCAAGTCATCTAAGTCCTTAAATAGGCTAAATATTACCACACAAATAAAGGAATTAAACCACAAATGGATCAATTCATCTTGATGTTTGAGAATTGAATAAGTTATTTATTAAGCACCATCTGTATGTGAAACACTGGGCACACAAAGACAAAAAGGAGTTTACATTCTTTTGGAATAAATGATAAATTGTTGTTGAGTTGAATTTGTGATTCATTCAGTTTTGAATACTTATAATCTTTGAATAATTGATTTACAGGTGGACAGGACCTTGGAAAACATCTAGTACTGTCTCCTTGTTGTACAGACAAAGAGTTGTACAGACAAGGAGGTTAAGTGACTTGCTCATGGGTGCTCAGTTCCAGATGCAGGATGGGAACCAAGGGCTTTTGACTCTAAAAGAAGTGTTCTTTCCACTTGACACTCTGCTGGTTCCCTTTTCCTTTTTTTCTTCTTTCTCTCTTCATTAGAAATTTGGTCTCAATTTCCTGCTCATTTCCTAGATGAATAAGGACAAGAAAGCAAGTTGAATTTAGAAAACACACACAGTATTAAATCTTTTAAATGTATTATGTGTTTTGTACCTGTGTGTACATGTATGTGATGTTGAAAGCTATGACAATGGAGTACAACATAATTTATAATTGGAACACTTGAACCATTTATCAAATTCTGCCAAGTCAATATTCACTGCTATATAAGTTTATTTTGCAAGACTTGTGGAAGATACTCTGTGGGTCCTAAATCAGAAGGAAACCATTTGGAAAAGTGGATTTATACAATGATTTGGAAATGTGCCCAAAGCTCAGTTAATAGCTGGGGTTACAAAATTCCATATCTAGAAATTCTTCCCCAACTCAGACACAATATGCTATATTCACAGTACAATTTTAAGTACTACAAGGTTTCAAAGGAAAGGGAAGATATAGCTATTGACTCTATTACACTTTTCCTGCTCCTGTTTGCAATCTCAAAATAAGGGGAGCACTTTTGCCTGAGAAGTTATAGGAATTTGACTTTTTAAAGGAAATTTTAAGCCCTCAAATTAGAAACAGACTGAGAGTTACCAAGAAGGCTAAGCCTCTTATGATGAGGTGGCAGATCAGCCTGTGAACTGGAGTGAAGTTTTTCTTCTTTCTTGCTGTCCAAACTCAAAACTGTAGAAAAAGATGTCACCTCAGGTAATGTTGATGGTTTCTAAAAGAACAAATTGGAAAAAACAGGAGGATGAAGAAAGATGATTTTTAAAGTTGCCATGAGGCCCATACCCACAAATAGATAAAAGTCAGGAAGACAGATGAGAAGAATTTCACTACTTCCAGAACTATGTATCCATCTTTTCTGGCTGTTTTTGAAATTGTCATCCTTCTCATACTCTGAAATGGTCATATGGAGTACTGTACAAAAAATAGATATATGTGTATATATGTATGTATATAGAGAGCTTATATGTACATGAATGTTTTATGTATGATGTGCATATACATGCATTTTGACATGTATATGTATTATATATAGATTTACGTAATATACAAATATGTCACATTGGGACACACACATGCATGTGCACACCTGTACGTACATGCAGGCATACATACAATTAGCTCCCTCCAGTGAGTGATTCATCTTGGCTCTAAGCTAGGGAATTAACTAAAGCTAATTAAGGACAGTCAACAAAGATTTAATGGCACCATGTCATCGTGTTAGGCACTGGATATACATAAGAGAGTTTAGATAAGATCTCTTCCCTTGAGTAGTTTATAGTCTAATGGGGGGGGGGACAGGGAAAAGAGAGTACAGTCAACATAGAAGACAAGAATACAAGAAAACAATAATTGCAAGAGAGTTTTAAGGGGTGAAGAATATATTAGAAAATGCTCATTATTGAAAATCATTAGTTTTCTAATAAAGTGAAGGTAGGACTTAAGTTGTAGTTTGGGAAATACATTTAAAATAACTTGCTCAATATTTGAAACAGCTTGGTCAACAGTGGAAAAGGAATGAGTGCAGTAGAATGGCAATGATATCAGAGCAGACAGTTTGAGTTAGAAGTAAAATAGAATATGAGGAAAGATAGAATAGTGGGAACTGGTGGGAATCTCCAAAGGTCAAAGTCAGAAAATGCATTAGATTCAGACTGCTGATCATTGAAGTTCTTCATTGTTGATGAGTTACAAAAAGGAAGGAATGGCTAATGAACTGCTAAATCTTCTAATAGCTAATATTTATAGAGCACTTTAAGATCTTTTCAAAGTGCTCCATCATGTTATTTAATTTTCATACACACACATCAACCTTGTGAAGTAGGTACTATTATCCTCCTCCTCTTATAAATGAGGAAACTGAAGCCCAGATAGTGTAAATGATTCATCCACATAGCTATTAAGTGTCTGAGGCAGAATTCAAATTAGATCTTCTGGATTCTAGTCCATTTCAGTGATTCGGTCACCATGCTATTTCTTGAGACAATACCCCTTTGTACTTCTTTCCAATAAAGGGAGGCAAAAACTTCAGTGTTCTGGCTCATGAACCCAAGATGCTCACAAATTGAATTTTCTATTATATTTGTGAATGTATCCATCCTGATAAAATTCTACTAAGATGGAGTACAGTATGTGAGTTAAAGTTAATCTAGTCTATCTGTTTCTTTCAAATGTAGTCCATGAACCTGTCTTATAGGCATTAAGGCCCTTAGCTTAAGAGGATAGCACAGGCAGACATTAGCTACCTACTAATTCATGGAAGACAGAAAGAACTTTGAAGCCCTGCTCTTGAGCTAAACTTAAATACAGATTACAAACTTCCAGAAATTGATGCTGAGAAACTAAGAAGAACTTGGATGATACACATCAAATCCATTTGTTTTTGTGTATGAGTGAAATAATAAATAAAGGAATGTTTCAGTGAAGCATACATTATAGGTGTTTAATAAATACTAATCTATTGGCCAACCTGTTTGTATTTGATCATCATTGTCTTTCATTTTACAACTTATCCTCTTCAGAGAACTTTCATGATGAAAAGCAAATTTTTATAACACTATATTTTACTTTTTGGGGGGCAATATTATCCCAGGGAAGGAAGAAGAAAGGCAAAGAATAATATGACAGGACTGAAGGGGCAGTATTTTCTTGCGCCTAAGAATGCAATGAGGAATGTGCAGGCACATCATATTAATTCATTCTCACAAGGAAATTTCCAAGAGTAAAAATAAGCAGAGAATAATAACTTTTGTTGAGTTCCCTAGGCAAAGAATGTCACTGTAAAGTCTTAACAACTAAGTCACTGAACGTAATAAACTTGGCTTTTAAAGATATTATGATTAGTGTTTAGTTGTTAACGGTAGCTACACAGTATGACAATTACATCCAATTTATGCACACTCTCCCCTAGTATAGTATTAATTTGTGGTTATTCAGTTATAGTGTGACACAAAGAAACGACATACCCTGAATGATCACCAGATTATATTTATCCCATTGTACTCTCTGGAGATCTCAACATACTTTGCAGATAATAGCTGCCAATGTACAATGATTAAGAATTGTATAAAGTATATTGTTAAAATGGAAATTTTAAATAGCCACTGATATTGCCACATAGATATTATGGGCTCATGGTAGCTTCTAGTACTTGGATCAATGGAAGACAAAGTCATCATTGTACTGTGGCATTTGGAACCTAGTAGCTTTGATGCATGCGAACATAAAGTTGGGGAGCACCTCCTTGAGAGAGCAATCCAGAATTTTCTTGTGGAACTGTGAGTCAACTTTACAATTGTCAGTGTTGAGAGGTCGATGCCACATTCATTGATATTTCCTAGGTCTCTAGGGAATAATCATAGGTACCTTTAGGATGGAAGAGTATCCTTCCCAAGTGGATTTACGAATTATCACTATTATATTGTAGTGATATATCTTTTCCAAAGGCCATGCCCAAAAAATCGGCGCACTCTATTCTTTTCAAATGAGTAAAGTAGAAAAAAGAATTATACTGTAATTTTGCCTAGAAAGGAAATTTAAAAAATAATACTAGTCGTAGACATAAATTTGACTCCCACAACTAAAGACCCAATTGATTATTAACAATTAAACAGAAGATCAGAGGAAAATTAGAAAACTGGGTAACTCATGGTGGGTAAAGGATGGATCCCCTCTTCCTAAAGTATATTCCACTTGATCAGTTTCTTTTCCTGTTCCTTAATTTGTACTTAGAGAAGGAATGGTGGATATAGGATCATTATTATTTCTACTGTTGACATCTTAACAGGGATAAGAACAAATACTTTAATCAGAGATATTCCTATGGTACAGAGAATTTGTACATAATTTGGGAATTGGAGTGTATCACAACAAGGCATCTGGGAGAGGGAAATGGTTTGGTATAGCCAGGTGGAATTAAAATAAGCAAAGCAAAAGATTTTGTCTTATTTTATCTATGTAAGCCTAATAAATTGCATAGTGCTTACATATTGTTGGTGTTTAACAACTATGTATTTGATTGCCTATTGAATGTCATAATAATGAAAAGACCTGTAATTAATGCCATCATGTTCTTAAGTAGCACTGGAATAATATCTCTATGGTTATTACCAAGTCATATGTAGGGGACCAGGGCTCCTCTGTTCTGCCTATATTCCTCATGCTGTCATTTGTGAACCCTTTGTATTTCATTTATTCATTTGTAGTGGGGGCATGAATCTTTGAAATATGGTTGGAGTTACTCCTCCAATTCTTAGTCACTCCCCTTGCCCCAGTCTTTCCTCTTTCTTTGAGAAGCAGTAAGGGATAATTTGTATAACTTAGCTGAGTTACCCCATAAGAAGATGGGAGGCAGAAAAACAAATGAAAGAAGAGTTGATTACCTTTCTCAATTAAAAAAAAAAAGATTTTGGAGTAGTTCTTCCTGAGCAGAAGCAGAACACAACAGAAATATGTTGGATAAAGGAGATAAGCCACCACTACCACCACCACCATTACCATATTAATACAAATAATAATACAACAATAAACAGTAGCTGACATTTATATAGATCACTGACATTTTCAAAGTATCTCACATACCTAATCTGATTTGAATCTCAAAGCAATACTGTGAGGTATGCACTATAAACATTGTCATCTCCATTTTTAATATCAGGAAACTGAGGTTCAGAGAGCTCAAGCAGCTTGTTCATCAACACGTAACTGGTAGCTATTCCAAAGATATAAAAGAAACAGGAGAAGGACAGACAATATGTACAAAAATACACATCATTTTATTATCGCAAAGAACTGGGAACCAAGGAGTACTCATCAATAGAGAAATAGCTGAATAAATTATGGTGTATGAATGTAATGGAGCATCACTGTGCCTAAGAAATGATGAAAGGGACCTTTCTGAGAAAACTGGGAAAACTTGTGTGGACTGATGAGGAATGCAGTGAGATTAACCAGTAGAACAATTTACGCAATGAAAATAATTTGTAAAGACAAACAACTTTTAAAAAAAAATTTTATAATTTTTTTAAACCTTTATTTATTTATTTATTTTTAACACAGTTTATAACAGATAAAGCAATTCAAACTTTTAGTCAGGTGATACATCTTTTTAAATCATGTACAATATAGAACACAAAAGAATTTTTTTTTAAACATAAGCCAACTGAGACACAGATAATATTTATGTTGCTAACTTCACAATCTCTTGATCTAATTGTCTCGATAGTACTACTAAGAATAAAAAGACCCTAACTTATTGTTGTTGGTCTAAAGTCCTATGCTTAATAGCTTAATTTTAGACAACCTGGGATGTTCCCCTATCCATAATCTATAATTGAATAGATCTGGTATTAAGCTTACAAACCTTTTGCCACCAAGAGTAGGGACGTTGCAGGGAAACAATATCTCCCCAACTTCATGTCTATTCCAGGCAAGAGTAGATTGTCCACTTGCATTCAGTCAGGCTTAAAGTCTGCC
This sequence comes from Notamacropus eugenii, assembly GCF_028372415.1. NCBI lineage: Eukaryota > Metazoa > Chordata > Mammalia > Diprotodontia > Macropodidae > Notamacropus > Notamacropus eugenii. The sequence continues at coordinate 327,515,947 of NC_092877.1, forward strand.
AGGTGTCAGTGGGGAAATTGAGTCCAGAGAATCCCACCTCAGCCCATGCTGAACAGCTGCTCTCCCACTCTTCCCTTGAGATCACCTATGCAGTTCATACCAGCATCTCATGAGCATACTGGCATCATGTAATGGAGGCTTGGATTGCCTTTCTTGCTTCCCATACCTGGAGTTAGGCTCAGAAGAACAGTCACTTAGTATTCCCATAGCATCTAAAAATGGCAAGGTCCTATAACCAGGTTTAAAATATGATTATAGTTTCACTTTGGCTAAGGAACATCTTTTAGACAGGTCTTAAGTGGCTTACATGTCTTTCTATACATGTTCTAGTTCCTGATTAAATGGCAATCATAAAATCAAATTTACCATTAAAACCTTGACTTTTCCATCAATGCCAAATTTTATCAGAGGTTACCTTCCTCTTGGAAAGTTAGACTGAAATTCTTTTCTCCAAGCTAAAGATATCATTGATTTATTCTCAGTAATTAATTCAGTCTATTGTTTTAATACTAATTGCTTTTACCTCACTTTGTAACCTGACCAATTTTTCTCCCCATCACCTCCCTATCCCCACTTCCTAATACCTTGCATTCTGGTTGCTCCTTCCCTCAATGTACCCTCCCCTCCATCACACCCCACCCCCGCCCTATCCCCATCTTCCTTCTTAGCTTGCAGGGCAAGCTAAATTTCCATAACCCTATCCCTGCAATTCTTATTTCCTGATTATATGCAGTAAAAATTCTCAACATTTGTTTCTACTACTTTGAATTCCAACTTTTCTCCCTCCCCCCCTCCCTCCCCAGCCTCACTAAGAAGGGAAGCAATTCAATACAGACTAAACATGTGTTGTTTTGCAAAAGACTTCCATAGTAATCATGTTGTGTAATACTAATTATATTGCCCTCTGACCTACCCTATCCCCCTTATTTTCCTGCCTACAATTGACCTTGTCCCTTCTTGAAAGAGTTTATTTCTAGTGACTCCCTTCTCCCATTTGCCCTCCCTTCTAACATTCCCCTCACTCCACTTGTTGCTTCCTCTCCTACTTTCCTGTGGTGTGATATAAATTTTCATATTAAATTTAGTGAGCATGTTATTCCTTCCTTCAGCCACATGTGGGGAGAGTAGCTTTATTCTCCCCCCTCCCCTTCTCCCTTATCTCCTCTGTTGAATAAGATTTTTCTTATCTCTTTTGTGAGTTATAGCCTGCCCCGTTTCATTACTCCCTTCCTCTTCCTGGTATTTTCCTCCTTCACCCCTTAATTTTTATTTTATTCATTTATTTATTTATTTATTTATTTATTTTGTGTGTGTTTGTGTGTGTGTGTGTGTGAGTGTGTGTGTGTGTATGTGGATATCATCTTTTCTGATATAACACACCTTGTACTCTCTATTTATCTATGTGTATGTGTGTGAGTGTATGTGTACAATCTCTCCAACTACCAAATACTGAGAAAAGATTCAAGAGTTAAAAATATTTTCTTTCCATGTAATAATGTAAACAGTTCAGCTTTAGAGAGCCTTTCATAATTTTTCTTTTTCTTTTTTTACCCCCTGTTTACCTTTTCATGCTTTTCTTGATTTTGTCTTGGAAAGTCACATTTTTAAATACAGATCTGGTCTTTTCCTCAAATTTATCTCTATCACTGAATGTCCATTTTTTTCCCTTGAAGTGTTATATTCAGATATGCTGGGTAGGTGATTCTTGGCTTCAATCCCAGTTCCTTTGACTTCTGAAATATCCTACTCCAAGCCCTTCATTCATTTAATGTTGAAGCTGCCAGATCCTGTGTTATCCTGATTGTATTTCCACAGTACTCAAATTGTTTCTTTCTAGCTGCTTGCAGTATTTTCTCCTTCATCTGGGAACTCTGAAATTGGGCCACAATATTCCTAGGAGTTTCTCTGATTGGGTTTCTTTCAGGGGGTGATCGATGAATTTTTTCAATATCCATTTTGTCCTCTGATTCTATAACATCAGGGCAGTTTTCCTTGATAATTTCATGGAAGATAGTGTCTAGGCTCTTTTTTTGATCATGACTTTCAGGTAGTCCAATAATTTTTAAATTATTTCTCCTGGATCTATTTTCCAGGTCAGTTGTTTTTGCAATGAGTTCTTTCACCTCATCTTTTATTTTTTAAATTTTTGGTTTTGTTTACTAACTTCTTGGTTTAACTTGTAGTCATTCTTTTCCCTGGACTCAATTCTCTCTTTCAATGAATTATTTTGTTCAGTGAGCTTTTGAACCTTCTCCTCCATTTGGCTAATTCTGCTTTTTAAAACCTCCTTCTCCTCACTGGCTTTTTGGACCTCTTTTTCCAATTGAGTTAGCCTCTTTTTAAAGCTGCTATTTTTCCTCAGCGTTTTTTTTTTTTTTTTGGTTCTCCTTTAGTAAGTTGCTAACTTGATTTTTAAGGTCTTCTATTTTGTGAGCCAAATTTAAGTCCCTTTTGGAGGGAGGGCCTTTGACTTCTTTGTTCTTCCTCATCTGAAGGGATGGGGGGAGACACCTGTTCCCCAAGAAAGTAACCTTTTATGGTCTTATTTTTTTCCCCCTTTTTTGGGCATTTCTCCAGCCAGTTACTTGACTTCTGAGTTTCCTCTTCACATCCATCTCGCCTCCAGTTCTGCCCAGCTAGTGCTTAGGGGCTGAGATTCAAATGCTGCTTCCCAGCCCCAGGGCTGCTATTCGGTGTGAGATAAAGTTCAGGTACTTGGGTGGGGGCAGGGCCACCACATGGGGCTCAGTTCCCTCAGGGGGTTTACGAGGAGACCTTCAATAATGGATCTAGGCTCCAGCCTGCTTTGGGAGCCCCTGTCTGCCTCTGCCTCCGCTGCTGTCTCCCGAGGGGGCCTGAGTTATGGAGACACTCCGCTCCCCTCTCAGTGAGCTGAAAAGACCCTCTCACTGACCTTTGACATCTGTGGGTGGAGGGACATGCTTTGCCACTGGAGATTCTGTCCCTGAAGCCTGCTTCGATCTGCTCCCCTCAGTGCCACACGCCCAAGGCAGGGCTGGGCTCTGCTCCGGGTCCGGTGCGCAACAGACCTTTGGTGTTGGTTTTTCAGGTCTCTCTGGAACAGAAATCTCCTCCGCTCCATTGTTGTGTGGCTTCTGCTGCTCCAGAATTTGTTGGGAGTTCTTCTTTGCAGGTATTTTATGGGTTGTGGGTTAGGAGCTAGCATATGTCTGTCTTTCTACTCCACCATCTTCAAGTCACTCTACAAACAACTTTGAAAGACAAGAATTCTGATTGATTCAGTGGCCAACCATGATTACATTATGAACCCACCTCTTCTTGAAAGAGATGTGATGGACTCAAGATGAAGAATGAAACATATGTTATTAGACATGACCAAATTGGGAATGTGCTTGGTTTGACAATGTATACTTATTTTAAAAGAGCTTTCTTTTTCTTTCTTTCTTTTTTTTGTTAATTGGGGATGGGTAGAAGGGAAAAGAGTCTGGAACAGAGTAGCCCCCTTAAAGTGAAAACTTACAAAAAGATAAACAGAGTAGACAGTTTAAGAATACAAAGTATTATTATGAGGTGAGAATTTCCTGGCCATCTCCTCTTCATGACCCTATTTTCCAGCCATCTCTCCACTTTTCAAACCTTAGACTCAACCTCTGAGTCCCTTGGCTCTGATAGTGGAGCTTTCATCTGCTTTTGCTAGAACCTAGACATTTCCACTGCTTCTGAGCAGGTTCCTGGACATATACCCATGGAGGAGTAGAATGTAAGGTTCTTGAAGGCAAGGATTATTTTGTTTGCTTGTATTTATATCACAAAGGCATAGCGTAGTGCTTGTTACATAATAAGCAGTCTGTTGTTTGTTGCAGCCTGAGCCAGATTACAATGTAACTGAGAAATGTTTAACAAAATAAAAATACAATGTAATACAGATAAACGTGAATTTGTGGGTTTCTAAGTCAATATGCAGACCACAGAGATCCATTTCTATTTGAGATTGCCACTGCTGCCTCAAAGCATATATTGTTTTGAGTAAATTTCTAGATTTAACCTATTTTTCTGATTCACTTTTGTGTGACTATAGGGATTATTGGTTTTAGTTAATCATGACCATCCCAGGTTTTTGTTTCCTCAAGTTCCATCTTTGCTTTTTAAAAAAATATCATACTTATCTCTTTTTTTGCTCTTCTTCCCTCCCTCTCAACCCCCACATGATAAGGTTATTTAATATTCTGTTATGCTTTCTTTCTTTCCAGAAATGCTCCTCTTTAGATGTTCATCCATATTTGTGATTAGGTTCATGTTTTCAGGGTATTCCATGTTTGATTGAAACTCACTTTCTTTTTAAATGTATTCTTCCATTCCTTCGTACAATTTCTTATTGCATGTGGAATGATCTTTTATTACTATAATTTCTCTTCCTTTATATTAGAAAACTTTCTCCTGGTTGCCTGGAAAATTTGGTTATTTGTGGTTGAAAATGTTAAATTTAACCACTAAATGTAGAATTTGTTAGATATTGGATTGCTTTTCTTTGTTTTATAATATTTACTAAGAGACTTTTGAAATATCCTTGATGATTTAGTATTCATTCTTTCTTCTAGTTTTAGTATTCTCTCTCTTTTTTCTGCTTGTGTTCTTGAGGGTTATTTTCACTTGAAATATTTAGCATCTTAGTCTCTTTCCCTTATGTTTCTTGATTATATTCTTCTGATTATTTCCCCTAAAGCTAGGATGACCAAAATTTTCAACTTTTTCCTGGGTGAAGATTTAAGGTTCATTGGCTTCAGTCCCTGTCTTGAATGGCTTTTGGGAAACAGGAGTGGGCTCATCTGGGCTGCATTCCCATTTCCTTTAGGCCTAGAGTATTATGGATATTCCCTCTTCCTCCATCCCCCTCCAATACTTCATTTACTTCTTCTCTTAGCTGAAATAAATCAGTATCTATCACTTTTTTTCTTTGTTCTATGGATTCTCCTATAATTACTTTGTATCTGATGACTAATTCCTCTTTTTATTAGGTTCTGGAGTGTTAAAGGATTCTATATGAAGTATCTGTTCTGACATCCTTCTCCAATCTGTTTACCGGAAACTTCTATGAAATTTCTTTGAGTGTCTGGTTCCACTGAAGATGGCTGAGACTACAGGGCTTATGCATCCTTTATTATCCTTAGATTTGATATTAGATTTTTTTTGTGTTGTCTCTTTTGTTTGATTGTAAGGTCCTAGGAGGCAGATATTATGCGTCATTTCCTTCTGTATCCTTTTTTTCCTCACCATAGATCACTATAGACCTATCATAGAGCTTTGCACAGGGTTAGGACTTTAAAAATATGGAACTTCTTTGAATTGAATATTTTTTGCTGAGTGTTTTGCACTTCAGTCCGTATTTCATTGCTTACCTTTTGTTACCAAAATTGCCCTAATGAATTCTTCCATCTTGAGGATATTTTAAATTGTTTTGAATATTTTAAGGCATTAAAATTCAATTCTTAATAAATATTCATCCTATTTGGGAAGTATAAAATTAAATTCTCTTATAAGTGATCATTCTCCAGGGCCTGTCTTCTAACTTGTAGGTCAATTTTTGATTTAGGATATTTAATTAAACACACGCACACTCACATTCATACACACACACATACTATGGAACTGACATTTTAATAGTCAGTTTAAGTGCTTTTAGAATTTCATTTACCTTTTTAAAGAAGTACATTTTTATTAGACTAAAAGAAACCACATTTGCCCATGTCTGCACAGAACTTGTGATAGGTAAGGGAGAGAGCACCAAGTTTGACCTGCTGTTTCTCTGGAGCTTACGTGAGCAATTTTCAAAGCATTAAGAGCTGGGTTAAATCTTGAGAGGCATGTGAACTCTCAAGGAATTCGATCTTGACAAGATCCTTATAAAACTCTTTGGAGCCATTGATGATTATGCTGAGGAAAGAATGAGGATGTCTCTAAAGATTATAATGTGCCTTAATGGAGTTCTTCACTAGACTTGGAGATGAGAGAGAGCATGGCATAGTGGATAGAAAACTTACATTTGAGTCAGAAAATACAGAATTAAAATCCCACTTATGACCCATCAGCTGGGTGATGTAAGGCAGGTCACTTAATCTCTTGGCATTCTGAAAAGATGTGCAAGATTATAAATAACAGAGATGGTAAACCTTTATAATTAGCAGAGGGAAATTTCTTTATCTGCGTGCTCTTTCTAGCAATGAAATAGCCCTTCGCACTTGTCCACATTTCCCTTTCTTCCATATGTGAGCAGAGATGGGGCCTATGATTTCATTGGTATAAGGACAACTAGATAAAAAACTCTCTGTACTAAAGCAGATCTGTGCCTTCTCTTCAACTTATAGTCTTAGAGAATTGTCTAGAGCACTGAGAAGGTGAGTGACTTGTCTAGGGTCACACGTTGCATGTGTTAGAGACAGGACTTGAACCTAGATCTTTTTGGCTCCAGAGCCAGATCCCTATTATGTCATACTACTCGGATTGAGGAAAAATATACTATTTTGCTATCCTAAAAAAAAGTTTTGGAAGACTGACTAAAATGAGCTGAGAATTTGAAGGACAAGGTAGCTTTTGAAAAGCTAAGTTAAGAAGGCAAGGAACACAATGAACAATACTTTAATGGATCTATTATTGATGAGAATATGCTCCCTATTGGTATAAATTATAACCATTTTTCTTGTATATTTATACTATTATCTGCATCCTTGTGTCATTTTGTAAGTCCTTCATAGAGGATTTATCAAAAGCACTGGTTGCCTTCTAGTTTTTTTAAACATTTTTGATAACAGTGTAGCACTTGAACAATCCATCCATCAGTCATTCTTCACTCTTCATGCTGTACGTGGTTGACTCTTTTTCAATTCCCAGATAATATATTGATGCCATTTCTTTTAGACTAGTGATCACTGTTAATATTCTTCACCTTGTACTCCATTTCTCTTTGCTGGAGATAACCATCGTTCAGGAAAGATGGAACGAAGACTATAGATGGTTAGGAGATGGCAGAGCTACCCAGTTCTTTACTTTTTTTCTGCTTCCAAATCCAAACTGAACAGTCACTAGACTCTTGATGAGTTAAAGTCACAAGGAATATGTAAATTGATACTAGGATCTTGAAAGAATAAGCAGTTGTGGTTGCTGAGGAATATTACAATCATGGCAAAAGGGTGAGGTGGGTGCCAAAGGACTGTAGTAGTTCAACATCATCCCAATTCTTTAAATGAATTGATTATTTCTCAATTATCAAACATTTATTTTTTTCTGTGTAAGTACTGATTCCACTGATTATATACAATTCTCAATCAATAATTAGTAAATGGTATAAAACAAAGTATCAATTTTCAATTTCACAAGAAGTAATAAGGAGAAGGAAGTATATATTCCAAACTAAAGGTGAATAAACTTGATTTTGAATGTGAGTAAAATTCTAGAATTAACTCTTTAAAAGAATCAGTCCAGAAGTATATATTAAACAGCTACTTCTCTAAGCATCAGTTAATTAAAACTATCTCCTAAGATATAGATGGCTTGTACTCTGCATCAATGGAGGTGGAAGGGTGTCCCCACTGGACAAAATCACAGCTCCTTGCTATATCAACATTTGTGAGAAAAAAATCTAAGGTGATCATTGCAAGTAAGAGGACCTGAATGTGAATTTTGGCTCTTCTACATGCAATTTGTGTGACCTTGAGAACGTAATTGCAACACTCTAGGCCTATTGACACCTTTTGCATTAAGAACAAGTTATACACAACTAAATTTATTTCTTTTTCTAATAAGAGCACTTTGCTACTAAATCAGGGGAAGGTCATAGTTACCATATCTTTGGAATATGGCAAGGCTTCTTCCAAAGCCTTTTATGACGTCCTAGTAGATGATGGAAAAAACGTCTACTAGGTAACTAGAGATTGAGATTGGATTAATCAGCTGGACTCAGGCTGTTCATTAACAGATTAACGTTACTTGGAGGGAGTTCTCTAGTGCAATGTCAAGATCTCTATCTTTGGTTCGCTTCTTATCAATGTTTATATCAATGACACGAATGAAAACATAGATAACACAATTACCGAACTTATTGAAGAAATTAATTTGGAATAGGTAACTAATTCACTAGATGACAGAACTTAGATCCAAAATGTCCCAGAACTGGCTTTGACTAGTGAGAAGAAATTACAAAGGAATAGATGTGGTGTTCTTCACTTGTTTGCAAAAAAAAAAAAATCATCTGTATGAGTTTGGCATAGGGAAAATATAGCCAGAAACTAATTTATATGTGCAGAAATGTTGCTTAACTGGGGCACTTAAGGAAATTGGAGGGTGTTGATGGAACTACGATTGATCAAAATCTCAGTTGTGTTAGAGCAAAATTGGTTTATCAGTGGAGAGAGAAATAGCCTCAATAAGCCTCATGGGTAGAGAAAAGCCATACGTATGTTGCCTGTATGTCTATATGTATGACCTCATCACATTTGTATGATCATATTTAAATGTGTGTTTATGCATGCAAATTGCACTTACATTATCATTAAAAGAATTTTCTGCAGTTTTTGACTTGACTTTGTACTCATTCTTAGAAGGATCATAGGAAGTGATTAAGAAGACCATTCAATTTACCTGAGTTTCTTTTATACTCCTACTGCATCTTGCTGATGACAGATTGTAAATTTATCTGTATTTTTGAAAACCGTATTCTTTTTGGCAAAGGTTGAGATAGAAAAAGAGGTTCTGAAAATCAGTAGAAATGAGGGAGGGGATTCTAACTGACCAATGTGATAGAATATTTGAAAGACTTAGATTTTTTTTTGTATCTTATTTTCTACAAAAGGGACTTCAGGGATAAGACAGTCCCTTCGATACCTATTTAGTATATTCCATAAATCTCTTGGCAGATTTTTAAAAAAATTTTCTATTCTATTTTCACTTCTTTCAAATTTAGTTTCTAAAATTTCTCTTTTCAATATTTTTAAAGCTTTTATAAAGAATGAAACAATAGATATCATTTTTTAATGCAATGATAACCTTATAATGATTTCAACATGGGAGACTTCATTGCTTTTATGGATGATTACTTGTAGTCTGGCTATAAAAATGTATTGCTTTTGCCCAAAAGACATTGACTATTAGGTCAATTTGGTCTAGACTGATCACTGATGCTTTCATTCATTTTCAAAGACCATGTTGGAATGAAGTTCTTGAGTTTAAAAAGAATTTTAAGTATTCTGTTTTCTAATCACCCCTTGGCAAATATAGAAAATAAAACTTATAGAAAAACTACCCAAAATTCATTGTAATAAAACATCCAATTCTGAGGTTGTTGGGAATCTAAAATATTGATTGCAATTTCTGAATATTTAAAAAATTATTTCCTGGTAATGTGAAATGAAGAGTACCTCATTTCAGTCCAACTCCCTCATTTTACTGATGAGGAAACTAAAATCCAAAGATGTGAAACCCAAGGTTACACATTTAAATAAAAGTCAGAGCCCAGATTTGAATGAATGCAGATCTTCTAACTTCAAATTGAGTATTGCCTTCCTCATCACATCGTTATTCATTCTTTTATTCATTCTCTTATTCATTCATTCCTGACTTTATATCCAACTGCTTATTCACATTCATTCATTCATGACAGAACACTATGGTAGACACTTATTCCTATTGAACTTATAATGGAACACTAGAGAGAGATATGACATATAACTGTAAAATTGCTATGCAATAACATGATAAATTACAACATGCTAATGTATTTCCTCTCTCCCACAGCCTCCTGCCCCACTTTATCCTCCACTCTTACTGTTCAGGACCTTATCTCTTCTCTTACTGAGAAAACAGAGACAATTCATTATGAGCTCCCTCTTTTTCCTATGGTCTCATCTCAAACTCTTGGCCATCATTCTCTATTTTCTCTCCTTTTACTTCAGTCTCCACTGAAGAGGTGGTCCTTCTTACCAAAGCCAGCTCCCTTCATCCCATTCTCTTCTATCTACTTTAACAGATCAATTCCACAATCATCCTCCCTAATTTTCCATCTCTACCTGTCTATTGAGGCCTCTCCTGCTTTCTGTAAACATATCCAGATCTCCCTTAATCTTAAAACAAACAAACAAAAACAGCTTCATTGGATTGTACCATCTCCTTGCTATCACAGCATCTCTACCATTCACATTGCTGAGTATCTGGAGGGAAAAACTTTGCTTCACTTTCTCTCGTTTCACTTTTCAATGTTCTATAATTATGCCTCTAACTTTTAACATTAACCTAAAATTGATCTCTTTGTAGACATCAACGATATCTTAATTGTCAAATCCCTTGGTCATTTCTCAATTTTCAGCTTTCTGTACCTGAAAGCAGCGTCTAATGATGTTGAACACCCTTGACTTCTGGATACTCCCCACTGAGTTTTCATAACACTGCTCATTCCTAGTTCTTGGGCTCCCTATCCGAACTTGACAATCACCTTTGCTGAATGTATTCTCCATATTCTGTCCACTAACTGTGGCTATACCCGAAAGGTCTACTCTTTTCCTCCTCCTCTTCATCCTCTTCCTCCTCCTCGTTCTTCTTCTTCTCCTTCTTCTCTTTCTTCTTCTTCTTCTTCTTCTTCTTCTTCTTCTTCTTCTTCTTCTTCTTCTTCTCCTTCTCCTTCTCCTTCTCCTTCTCCTTCTCCTTCTCCTTCTCCTTCTCCTCCTTCTCCTTCTCCTTCTCCTTCTCCTTCTCCTTCTCCTTCTCCTTCTTCTTCTTCTTCTTCTTCTTCTTCTTCTTCTTCTTCTTCTTCTCCTTCTCCTTCTCCTTATCCTCCTTCTCCTTCTCCTTCTCCTTCTCCTTCTCCTTCTCCTTCTCCTTCTCCTTCTTCTTCTTCTTCTTCTTCTTCTTCTTCTTCTTCTTCTTCTTCTTCTTCTTCTTCTTCTTCTTCTTCTTCTTCTTCTGCTTTTCTCTCTCTCTGTCTCTCCTCAGCTCACATGGATTTAATTGTTTAATTATTACTTCCATGCTGATGACCCTAAATCTCATATAGAGTCCTAGTCTCTCCCTTGAGCTCCAGTTTCATATTACCAAATGTCTATTGTTATTATTGTTCAGTCATCTCAGTCCTGTCAGACTCTTTATGATCCAACTTGGGATTTTCTTTACAAAGATACTAGAGAAGATACTAGAGTGGTTTGCTGTTTCCTTCTCCAGCTCATTTGATAGATGAGAAAATTGAGGCAAGAAGGCTTGAGTGATTTACCCAGGGTCACACAGCTAGTATGTGTCTGAAGCTGGATTTGAACTCAGGTCTTTCTGACTCCTGACTATGTCTATTACACAGTTTAAACTGGATGTCCCATAAACACCACAAACTCAGCCTATCCAAAACAACACTCATTATAACTCCCCAACAAAAAACCTCATTTATCTCCAAAACTTCCATTTCTATTGAGAGCACAACTACCATTCAAGCCATGGGGACACAACCTTGACTCCTCACTCTTGCATACTCAACATATTAAATCATTTGCTAAGTCTTTTTTGTCTCTTCACATCATTTCTTGCATCCATTCCCTTCTCTTTATTCATTCAACTGTCACTTTGGTCTAGCTTTTTATTACCTCTTGACTTACTTATTGCCACAGTCTCCAAATTCTTCTCCTTGTTTTAAGCTCCTCCTTTCTTCAATCTATCTACTGCCAAACAAATGTGTGATTCCCTTACTCCATAAACTCCAGTGCTTTCCTTCCAAGTACTTATAAGATCAAATAAAAACTCCTCTATTCTCCATTTAGGACTGTCACAAGCTGACTCAACCTACCTTTCAAACTTTATTAAAATGATTTCCTTTCCTATGCTCTTTAGTCCAGCCATACTGACCTTCTTGGTGTTCCCCAAGCATATTTCCAGTCTCTGGGCCTTTATATTAGATATTCCCCATGCCAGGAATGTACTAACTACCTTCTCATCTTTCTCACTTAGGATCACTAGTGTACTTCAAAGCTCAGCTCAAGCATCATCTACCCAAGACTTTTTCTTATATCCCTAGCTACTAATTTCCACAACTTGTCAATTTACTTTGCATTTATTCTGTGTATATTTTACACCTACATCTACATTCATACATGTGTGTATGTATATATGCATGTGTATGTGTATATGTGTATATGCACATGTATATATAATGTGTATACATATACTTGCTTTGTATATACTATATATATATGTATGTATGTATGTATGTATGTATGTATACGTACATGTAAATGTGTATGTGTATATACTGCTTCCCCCAACAGAATGTAAGTTACTTGAAGGTAGGGACTGTTTCATTTTGTTTTTGTAACCCTTGCACATAGCACCCTTCCTGACACATAGTAAGTGTTTAATAAATACCTGGTGAATTGATTTCATGCAGAATATCATATTATGAAAAGATAAAACAAGTATTAAGAAATTTGAGAGAGGAGAGCTTTTTTGTGAAAGTAGGCATTAGGAAAGGTCACCTTTCTTCTACGTGATAACCCTTAGAATTTTTGAAGAGAATCATCATTCCTTAAATAAATTCTCTCCAGTAGAAACATCTGTAATTATATCAGATATTCCTCAAATGACCTACTGTCCAGCTCCTTTAAATTCCTAGTCACCACACTCTATACTGTGGCTTGTTTAAAGCACTTTGAACTGAACACAAAAATTCAGATACAGTGTGACCAGTGCAGAGTGTAGCTGGATGACTATCAATTTTGATCTGAACTTTAATTTATGGGGGGCAATTTGCCTAAGCTTTTAGAAAAATCCAAATTACAATGTTGCATCGTATCAGCAGACAGGAGGCAGCATGTAGTGGGCACATCACTAGGTAGACTACCATCTTTCCTTAGATCCTGATGGAAACAGCACAGAACTCTGCACTCAATAGTCCTGAGAATGATGATGGTTCCAGTACAGTGGTATCAGTTATCATCCTGAGAAATGACCCCTGTGGAGGTGCAGTCTGGTAAATGTTCCTGTAGGTGCTAGAGTCACAGTCACTGAAGACCAAGTAAAGTTCCTCCAATTTTGAGATTCTATAATTCTTTTGGAAAGTATACCTTACAAATCTTCATCTAAATCACTAATTTTTAAAAAATGGAATAAGACTGAGCTACTGGTAGGGTCTCTTGACACAAAATTAGAGACCTTTCTCACATTATCTTCCATTTTTCCATTCTTCTCTCTTTGTTCTGTGATATCTTGCTTTCTCATAAAGTCATTAGCCTCCATCTGTGCCATTTTAATTTTGAAAGAACTATTTTCTTCAGTGAGCTTTTGAATTTCCTTTTCCATTTGGCTAATTCTGCTTTTGAAAGCATTCTTCTCCTCATTGGCTTTTTGAACCTCTTTTGCCAATTGAGTTAGGCTAGTTTTCAAGGTGTTAATTTCTTCAACATTTTTTGGGGTCTCCTTTAGCAGGGAGCTGATCTGCTTTTCATGCTTTTCTTTCATCTCTCTCATTTCTCTTCTCAGTTTTTCCTCCACCTCTCTAACTTGATTTTCAAAATTCTTTGAGCTCTTCCATGGCCTGAGCCCATTGGGTGGGCTGGGACACAGAGGCCTTGATTTCTGTGTCTTTGCCTGATGGTAAGCATTGTTCTTCCTCATCAGAAAGGAAGGGAGGAAATGTCTGTTCTCCAAGAAAGTAACCTTCTATTGTCTTATTTCTTTTCCCTTTTCTGGGCATTTTCCCAGCCAGTGACTTGACCTCTGAATATTCTCCTCACACCCACCTTGCCTCCTGATCCTCCCAGCCAAAGTTTGGGGTCTGAGATTCAAATGCTGCTTCCAGCCTTAGGGCTTTTGGCGGGGGCAGGGCTGCTATTCAGTATGAGATTATGTTCAGGTGGTCAGGTCAGGGCAGGGCCGCCTCTCAGGCTCAGTTCCCTCAGGGGTTTTATGCACAGACCTTCCACAATGGATCCAGGCTCCCGCCCGCTTGGGGAGCCCTGGTCTGCAGCCGCCTCTCAGCTTCTACCTCCCGGGGGGGCCTGAATTATGGGGGCACCCCACTCCCCTCTCGACCCGCTAAAGAGACTATCTCACCGACCCCCGTCATCTGTGGGTGGAGGGACTTGTGCGGCCTGAAGCCCGCTCGGATCTTTTCCTCTTGGTGCCGCGGCCGCGGCAGGGCTGCACTCAGCTCCCAGTCCTGGCGCCCAGTCCACACAGTGAAGGACCCCCTGCGAGAGGTTTGCAGGTCTCTCCGGAACAGAAATCTCCCTCTCTCCAATGTTCCGTGGCCTCTGGGTGCAGAATTCGCCGTGAGTTACTTCCTTGTAGCCGTTCTACGTGTTGTGGGTCGAGACCTTTCTCTAGGATAACATTCATTCCTTTAATGGCCATTCTTGGAATATAAATACTCACCTAATAATAAAACCGCTTACCCCCACTTGTACTATCATATACCTAGGTGGTACAGTGGATAGATTGTTAGACCTAGAACCAGGACTTGAGTTCAAATCCAGTCTCAGATACTAATTAGCTGTGTGATCCTGAACAAGTCACTTAATCTCTGCCTCCTCAGTTTTCTCACCTGAAAAATGGGTTAATAATAGCACTTATCTTCAAGGGTTGGTGTGAGAATAGAACGAAATAATATTTGTAAAACACTATATAAATTCTAGTCATTATCATTTAACCCCCATATCCTTCTCTTTTCTGTAAGGAAATCAGGAAAGACTTTGTCAAATTCCATTCTGGAATCAAAAGCCACAGCCTGTTACACTGATCTAGAAGTCTAGCAAGACAACTACAGAAGGTTTACAGGATGGAATTCACAGAGTTTGGTATATCTTTTTCTTAACGGACCTATGTTGAGTTATAGTGTTTCCTATCTCTTTTAAGGCACAGGATGAGATGATTCTTAACATGATGTGTGTAAACTTAAAAAATATTTTGATAACTCTGGGTCCATTGAATTGGTTTTCTTTGGAATCCCATGTGATTCTATTTTATGCATTCAGCAGCATTATTCTGAGAAGGGGTCCCCAGGCTTCACCAGGCTACCCCAGGGATGGATAACACAAACTAGGTTAAGAACCCTTGATCTAAGGACTCCTAATCAATTAATCAACACAATTAATAATCCATTCTTTATTCCCCCCACTCCACCCCATAGAAATGTCATCTCTAGTTTTCAGGGTTTTACTTTTTCCCTGTTTTACAAACTAGGACATTTGCAAATCTGTAGTTTTTTGGAACCTCTCTCATTTTTCATGACCTCTAGGTTACCAGCTGTTAATCGAGGATTGCACCAGAAGATTTTTTTCAATACCCCAAAGTATTATCTGTCTGGGTCATAAACCACAAAGATACCAAAATCCTTGAGCCACAAATATCTAAATCTCTCACTTCCTCCTGTCTTTTTTGCCATGCATTTTGGTTTCTGGGCTGCTGGTCACACAGAAGCTGCTGGCAGCAATGGGGAGCAATTCAGATTTATTCAAACACAAATCATTTTTTGACAGTCAAAGTGGATGAGAAGATTAGAAGTGAATTTTATTCATGGATAGCTATAGCTCTTCTCAGGTTAAGCCATTTGAGTTGATGGGTTTGACTATTTCATGAAGCCACATAACATAAATCATATTGTTAGTCTCTGTCAGAGCTGGCCTCAGGCAAAATTGTGAAAGAGGTAAAACTTGTTTTCATTACCCTTCTACATTTCCTTTTAGGGCTCATTCCTTTGTATCACATGTCCCAATCACAAGGGGCTTAACTCAGCTAAGTATTCTCATTCTTTGTCAATTATGAACTGATAATAGTATTAATAATTCCAAATCCATTTTGATAAAGGACTTTTGAAGAGCAAAAGGCCATCAAGATCCAAAGTAATGAATTTTGAGGCTGAAATTTCATGTGAAGTGGTTTGCATTTTGATCCAAGGTAACTTGTCTAAACCATCCAGTTACCCTATGTAGGTGGTTACCCATTTCAATCCTGGACTTTTCCTGGATTAAAAAGAAAACTTGGATGCAATAACTAAAAGGATTTGTAATCAGTGGACCTTGATTTGAACCCTGTCTCTTCCAATCATAGGGAATTCCTATTCTAGTTAGGGGGATAGGATATGGACACATCCAAGGGTGTGCTGGAGTCAGCTCTAACCCACTTACTTGTGAGAGCCCTTTGTTTAATTTGAAGTATAATCACTACAGATTAGGGTTTTTTGGTTGATTGTCTAGACTTAAGTATTAATATTGCAAATTAAACTAAAAAGTATATAAATTTTCCCACAGAGCCTGAGCATTGAATATTTACCACCACACCCCTGTTATACTTTATAAACATTTTTGGAAGTCAGAAGCACAATAGAAGGCTCAGGGAATGAAGGCATCACCAGACTGGAGGCCTGGTGAATGTAGGCTAGGAATAATGACAATAATAAGGAAAAACTATAATAGTAATAACTGACATTTGTGTACTGCCTTTTGCAAAGCACTTTACATCAGTTTTCTCATTTGAGTCTGACCACACTCTGTGGACACCTAACCAGAAAAGCAGAAGGTGAACAGTACTGACACTAGGGGATTGTAAAGGATGGATAGCTCACTCCCTGTGAATGGATCAGGGAAGGTGGTAGTACTTGAACTTTGAAAAATGGGTAGGATTTCAACCAGGAAGCCAGTTAGTTAGAGGAAAACTCTCAAACTTCCCTGAAATGGGGGGTAGAGGAAAGGAATGAGAAATCTTTAAGAGACAAGATTTATAGCACTTAGCAAACATCTGGATGTGGAAGAAGTGAGCTGTGGTGGATAGAGAGTTAGATTTGGAATCAGTTAGACCTGGGCTTGTCTAGTATTTCAAACAGCTAACAGTTGTTCTTCATCTGTCAAATGTGAGAGTTATATAAAATGACAAAAGTTCCCTTCTAATTTTAAATCTGGGGCCCTGTGATCCTATCCTTAAGTTGGTTTACATGTGAATATCTTCCTCTCCCAGACTGATTTTTTAATTTACTAGGTAAGAGAAGCCACTCTTTGCCTCATTTCTTACCTAGTTTTAATCACTGAATGGGTGTTGTCTCACTCAAACTGAGACCTGGGAAAGAACTTAACTTAAAAAGGCCAATGTTTCCCACTGCTTCTGGGAACCTCTCTAGTTGTCCTGACCTATATCTTGCCACTGAACCTAGATGGCTCTGGAGGAGAGAGTGAAGGTGGTGATTTTCCACAGCCTTCCCTCAGTTAAATTCAATTTACTTGCAAGTCATGGCATCACCTTCCTGACGTCATGATCATCTTTGAGAACAAAGGATAAACAATGAAAAATGGCATGGTGTTTCTTGCCGGACAATTATGGGGGGAGGGGGAATGGGGTTTAATGAAAAGAGTGTTATATTTGGAGTCAGAGAATTTGGGTTCAAATCCTGGTTCTGGGCAAGTTACATAAACTCTCATCTATTAAATGAGGGGGTTAGATAAGATGATCTCTTGCTCTAAAACCAAGAACGTGTGAACTATACCTATGGGGATTTAGATGTCATCTAGCTTACTTCAATCATGTAAATTTGAACTCAACAAAATCATTTTGTCATATCATAACAAATAATTTTTGAAGATCAAGGAATATTCTATCATATTCCTTAGAGTATAACATTATCTATCTGTCTATCTATCTATCTATCTATCTATCTATCTATCTATCTATCTATCTATCTATCTCTTTTTCTCTAAGCACATAAATTACCAAATTATTGTTATTATCTCAATCATTATTAGGACAATAAGAAAGTCTTGAATGGAGAAACTCTCTATACCAATGTAGATAGGAAACTTCTTTGTAACTCACAAACCTACATTCTTAGAGGATTGCCTCAATCACTGAGATGTTAAATGCTTTGTCTAGGGTCACACAATTAGTACATGTCAAAGAGGAACTCGAACTCAGGTTTTCCTGACATGGAAGTAAGTTCTCTATGTCTGTAGACTGCGCCGTGAAGCTTCGTTCACATATAGAGATAGTCATATAAATTTAAGAGCATAACACTCTTTATAGAACTTGCCTACTGTCGTTCTGGTATCATGTCGTAATTGACCAAATGCTTCACAAATATATGGGACATTATTATTACTCGACACTAGATAATGCATTATTAATTGCCATAGTATAATATAATAATAACTTTATTAAATGGCTTTATATATACATATATGTATATAAACATATTATGCATATTATATTATAGTCATTTTAATATGATGCAGTTACAAGTGACGTGAGAACTTACCATCATTACTATTAATGGGAAATAATGAGTTTGGAATCATATAACGAGACTGCAGGATGTTAATGGAATGTTTCATTTCTCTTTCTAGGGAAATGTTTTAGGCTAAATTTTGGGAGCTACTTGAGAGATTTTTAGTTGGTGAGTTTTTCAGGAGCTATTAGGGTGGTGCAATTTTTTCTGTAAAAGTAGACATAATCACAGAGAAGTAAATATAGAGGGTTTATATTTAGAATCTGCCAGTAAAGGCAGATTACTCCCTTTTGAAGCTGTTGAGAGTAGAACAAGACAAACACACAAGCAAAAGCTTCTGTAACGCATCTATTGATTTCCAGAACCACACTGATGTTAAGAAGGGAGAAATTTGTATGTCTCTGCCCAGCACAAGAGCTCTAAGATAGGGCAGCTGTGACTTTGCCACAGGGTAGGAAATTTAGAACACACTGATGGTACCTTCTTGGGATATTTTCCTCCCCTGCTCATCCTGACCTCAGTGGAGGTGGCAGTGTCTAGCTTCGTCCAATGGCACCCTTACCCTTCTCGCTCCCCAGTTCTGCCTCTAGGAGCAGATGAGCATTTCTTCCAACCAGTACCCTCTTTTTAAGGGAGGGAGTGAGTCCTAGGATGATCGTACTCCTGCTTCTAGAATCCACTTACCTTTAATAACACCCAATCAAGACTTACTTCTTCCTCTACAGAACATGACACTAAATGCCCCTCTTCTCCAATTGTTCCAGATGAAACTATTGTTAATTATGAGTCTTACAGTGCATATATTTAAAACAACTAAAAAATAAGTACCAGGCAACATATAAATAGATTTAATAGTAACAATAATATCAATAATAGTCATAGTAGCTGACATTTACAGACTGATTTAAAGTTTGTGAAATGTTTTGCATGCATGTTCATTTCACCCTCACAGTAACGCTGTGAGGTAGGTATTATTTCTTTCATTTGTCAAATGAGCAAACTGAGGCTGTTGAAGATATTGCTAAAAAGTAACGGCTTCTTAGCCTTCACATAAACCAAACCTGTACGTGGAAAAGCTAAAAGATAGCAGGAATTTAGGAATGATCAATCAATCAATTAACAAACATTTATTAATTGTCTCACATGTGTCAGGCACTGTGCCGGGTGCTGGGGGTACAAAAAGAGGCAAAAGACAGCCCTGCCCTCCAGGAGATTACGATCTAATGGAGCTTGCAATCTGATCAGAACAATGCAGGATTAGTCAGAGAAGGTTTCTGAGAGACATTAGTTACTTCACCAAGTTTTAAGGGAAGTCATAGCTACAAATTGAGGGAGAGGAATATTGTAGAGGAACTCTGGGTTGATAGAAATGACATAAGCAAAAGCTCCCAAATGAGAGGAAGCAAGGGATATTGGGGAGTTGGAATAGTGAAAGATGATACTGAAACATGGATGAAGCAACAGCTGGTGGTGACACAGAATTTGGGGGAGTCACAGACCTGGGGGAAATAACTGTAGAATGAAAAATTCATCTCGACACTATCTGTCTTCTATAAAATGAAGTTAAGATATTTAGATTCTCCTCCTTTGCATCATCATTGTCCAGTCATTTAGTTGTGTCCAACTCTTCATAACTGCACGGACCATATCATGCCAATACTGGCCATGGGGTTGTCTTGGCAAAGATACTAGAGTGTTTTGCCATTTCCTTCTCTAGTGGAATAAGGCAAATAGAAGTTAATTGACTTACTAGGGTCACACAGCTAGTAAGTGTCTGAGGCTTAATTTGAACCCAGGTCTTCCTGACTCTAGGCCCAGTCCTCCATCTACTCCGCCACCTAGTGGCCTCCATCATTATGATACCAGGCTCTATGGCTATATATTGTATTCTGATGCTTGCATGAATCCACATTCCCATCGATGTGATTCATGTCAGTGACTATCACAACCCATACATTCTTCTTCCATGTAATTCTTGTCCCAAAAAGCCTTCATAGAGGGCTCACAGTTCAAAGTCTTCTTTTGTTTCTGGGTGCCAGGAACATTCCTGGGTTGAAAAAGCAGATCAACCCATTAGAAAATAAGTTTCTAGTAATTAGGCATAATTTTATTCTATGTATTTGTATCTTCAGTGGTTAGCATAGTGCTGGGCACAAAATAGATGCTTCATAAATGCTTGTTGATTGAATGATTGATTAATGATCTATGTTCATCACTTTTTTGACTATATGAAGAGCCCACTTGCTTTTCTAGTCTATGTCTTCTTGTCACTGTATTTATCTTCCTTCTCATGGCCAAGTGACCACTGCCAATACATATCAGTCTAGTGTCAATGACCCTGTGCCCTATTGATCTCATGTCACCTACATTACTGAGGCTTTTGAGGTCATGGTGTTCCATTATTTTTGATTGAATGCAGAACACAAAAAATGGTGCTGTCTTCACTTTTGAAAGGTTAAAAAAAGTAGAATCAACAAATCAAACCAAATTGAAGCCATCACAACCTATGTTTACCTGCCAGGGAAGGGGGACAGGCACCATGGGAATTGAGGATATTTCTGTCCCTCCCTCTCTCATAAGTTTGTCCCATGTTAGACTAGACTAGACACGAGCTGAATTTTAAAGAAAGGAGTTTGGAACCATATGACAAGAGTGCAGAGTGTTGTTGTTTTTGAGGGGAGGGCAAGACGTGGATCAAATGCAGAGCTTTTCTATCTCTTATCTAGGACTCTTCAAGTTGTCAGAAAGCATTACAGAAAGATACTGTACAGAGAAAGGAGACGAAGACCTTTTAAAAGATTCTAAATGTTTTCTCTGGTATAATAATAGCTAACACTCATGTGCAAAGTACTTTACAAATATCATCTCATTTGGTCCTCACAACAACCTGGGAGATAGATCCTTTTATTGTGTTCATTTTATAGATGAGGAAACTGAGACAGACAGAGGTTAAGTGACTTGTTCAGGGTCACACAGCTCATACATGTCTGAGGCCAGATAATGAACTCAGGACTTTCTGGTTCCTGCTCCAGTACTTTTTCTACTGTGCCACCTGAAAATCTGGCTCAAAAATATAACATTCAGTCCACATACATTACAAGTTCTTACTCTGGTGTCATTGACATTCTAATGACAACCAGTTATTTCACCTTTGATTTCATTGATATGAGGAACTCCCCACATCAGCAAAATCTGACACTTTTTCTTCTTTTTAGAGTTTTCAGAGAGTTGCCTAGATCATGGTATGTTTGCCCAGGATGACATAGTCAGAATATGGAACTTGAACCAAGACATTCCTTAGTTTTAATTCTAGAAATATTAGGTATATTCTGACTGTATAGGAAATTCCATTGTCATATAAACTGAACCCCAACCCTTTCCTTAATGGAAATAAACATAGAGGGAAAAAAGACATCAAAAATTTTAATTGTAGTCAAAAGAAGAGAAAATTTGCAGCATGTAATGTGATCCTCCAGCTTTCAATTATAAGGACATCCTAAACTGCATTCAAAAAATTATGATTTTTAGATTTTGGCAGGGGAGCGGAGTGGGGTAAAAGGGTGATTGAGAAAATGGACAATTGTTTGTCTCCAACAAAAACTGCAGGAACAACTCTGGTTATTGATTTCTTCCAGAAGACTGATTTCAGTGACTCAGTCAGGACTATGTAAAGAAAATGAAAGATTTAAGTCCAATTTAACCCAGAATTCACTTAGCCAGGGTAGCTGAAAGCAAAGCATATGTCTGTGAAGATGACAAAGGGGATTTTAAATCCTGGAGTGCAAAGGACAAGTGGGATTTTCTAAATCAAGGGACATGTTTGTAAAGAAACTGTAATAATTAGTTCTGCATAAGGATCTTGGGAACAATGAAATCTATCACACAAAGAAAAAAACAAAACGAAAGGCCTTCCTTGAAATTTAGTCTAAAGAACACAAAAAAGCAAGTTTGGCCTTCCTATGTCCTAATCCTGGAACTTGACATACCCTTGACAAATGTATAACCACATTCACATCTCAGTAACAGTTGTCCCACCTGCTTTCATTGCTTCTCTCATTTGGGGCCTCCTTGCCACCTGATTGAACTATTATAGTAGCCTCCTAAAATTTCTTTTAGCCTCTACTCTTTGTCTTCTAACTTATCCTTCAGACTACTGCCAGAACAATTTTTCACATGAACCCAACTTGCCTTGTCACTCCCATGTTCAAGAATCTTCAGAGGCTCCCTCTTGACTAGAATGGAGTTCATTCTCCTTAGTTTGGAGATTGAGACTCTCAACAACCTTGTACCATGCTGCCTTTCTGGTCTTATTTCATATTTCTCATCTTTGACAACTCTTCACTCCACCCAGACTGGTCTGCTTTCCATTCTCTGAGCATTGCCTGACTTCGTGCTTTTCCCTTTCTTAAGAGAATGTCCTGCCTTCCCTTTATCACCTGTTGAAATTCTTCCCATCTTAAAATGACAAATTAAAATTCCAGTTCCTCCATGAAGTCTTCTCTGAATCCTCTCCCATCCTTCTAGACACACATTACTTCTTCCTACACTTTTTGGTCTAGCCAAACCACTCTTCCTTCTGTTCCTCATGTATCATATTTCCCCTCCCATCTCTGCTCTGACGTGACCCATTCCTACTTTGTATTCTCTTTCAAATAATTTCTAGCTTCTTACAAAACATAGTTCCAAAGATTGCCTTCTACATAATATGTTTTCAGATATTTCTTCCAATGCTAATGTCCTCTGTCATTAAGTACTTCACATTTAATTGGCTTATTTTTAGTTTGTAGTTGTATTCCGTATATTTATTCTATTATATAATTATATATATTTATGTATGTATAAGTATGTAGATACATACATATATATGTATTGTCTTCCCTGATTGCGTCTAAGCAACTTGAAAGCCCATGTCATTTCCCTTTTTGTCCTCACATCCCCAGCTCCTAGCACAATACCCAGAATAAAGCAAGTTTCTAATAAATACTTGTTGATTGGTTGACAGTATTCTTCCTTGGACATGCCATCTAGCATTTCACAAAGCTTTGATGCATTTGTGTGTGATATTGTTTACTATAGTCCCTGTGTTAGTGTAATGTATCTATTAGGCTGTAAGTGTCATGAAGGTAGGAGCTATGTCTCATCCAAATTTCTATCTCCTCCAGTACCTAACTCCATATCTGGCCCTCATTGAGAACTTCCTGTGTATTGAATAATTCTTGAAAGATTTGAGGCTATTGTTAATTTCATATACTGAATATTTTAGAGATTAGAAGGAAGGGAAAACAAGATAGTGGAACAAGTAGAAAGGTTCTTATCTTTCCTGGTCATCATATAGGATCCTACTTTTGATTTGCTTGTGGTAGCATGAATATTAGAGATACCATTACACATTTCATCTTTTGAGACCAAGCATAACAAAGGAAGGGACACCCTTCATGTTGTCTCATATTCTCGGCATGTTTGTTCGCCTGGGAACCTGGGAAGATTTGGTTCCTGCTTCTTCTCCTAAAAATAACAAATTGGATATAAAATCAATTGTCATTTATTTTAAGGCACAGATGCACAAGATAGAGTGACTTCTGTCAATTACATCTCGAATAGCTTCAGGATTGGATTTTGGAAATTAGGACCTCTTGGAATTCCCTAAGATGAATTCAAGACTTCATTAAGATTTGAAAAATGCTGCTAAGTACATCTTTAATGAGTCCTGTTGGTATCAGGAGATACTTACTAGGTTGTTTTATTCATAAGGCTTTAATTTCTGAATTTTTGGAAAAGTGTATTGTAATGATTCTATTGAGCATTCTATTTCTGCACCTGTAAACAAAACATTAAAGATGATTATTTTTCCCTTTTTTCCTTCTGCCTTATCCCCAGTCACAGTTTGGGTCAATCTGGGCTTCATTAAGTAGAATGTCCAGAGTATTATCCTTGTGATTTCAATATACAAAAATAATTAGCTTAGACGCATGCAGGATACCATTTAAATGGAAAATTATTATTCAGTGATAGGAATAGGAAAACAAATTCTCTGACAATTAGAAGCAAATATGAACTAGCAGCTTATTTTTGTTTGCCATCGATTGCAAACTGGTTTTCAGTCAGCCACAATTGGCTAAAAAAAACCTTCATGAGGTTCATTTGCTTTCAGTTTGAATATTTATAGATGACAGAAAATGGATTGGCAGATTCCACACTTCACTGAAGCTAAAAGATAATTCCCTATTGAAAATTAAATTGTATACTATTTCTAATATAAAAGAATATTTTTATAGTATAAATCATAACATAATGTATAATATATATATTTCTTTTTATAGATATCAAGTATATCCCATATTTAAGAAAATAATTCATTTTTTCTGAATAAAGGCATAAATAGACATAAGGGATACATACCACAAGTACAATGGGGGACAGGAGAAAATGTAGAGCTGTAACTAGTGGGGACTTAATGATTTTTATTTATTTATTTATCCATTCACTCATTTGTTTATTTATTTTAAGATTTCAACATTCATTTACACAAAGTTTTGAGTTCCAAATTTTCTCCCCATCTCTCCCCTTCCCCCACCCCAAAATGCCTTGCATTCTGATTGCCCCTTTCACTATTAATACCCCTCCCTTCTCTTATCCTCATCTTCTCACTTGTCTTATAGGACAAGATAAATTTCAATACCCCATTACCTGTATTACTTATTTCCCAGTTGTATACAAAAATGATTCTCAACATTTGTTCCTAAAACTTTGAGCTTCAACTTCTCTTCCATCCTCCCTCCCCACCCATCCCCACTGAGAAGGCAAGCAATTCAGTATAGGCTATATATGTGAAGTTTTGAAAATGACTTCTGTAATAATCATGTTGTGTAAGACTAACAATATTTCCCTCCATCCTATCCTGCCCCCCCATTTCTTCTATATTCTCTTTTGACCTTGTTCCCCCCAAGAGTGTTTACTTCTAACTGCTCCCTCCTTCCATTTCCCTCCCTTCCATATCCCCTCCACCCTGCTTATCCCCTTCTCCCCTACTTTCCTGTAGTGTAAGATTGATTTTTATACCAAATTGAGTGTGCATGTTATTCCTTTCTTGAGCCAAACGTGATGAAAGTAAGCTTCACTTTTTCCCTCTCACCTCCCCCCCCTTTTCCCCTCTATTGAGAAGCTTTTTCTTGCCTCTTCTATGAGAGATAATTTGTCCCATTCCATTTCTCCCTTTCTCTTCCCAATATATTCCTCTCTCAACCTTTAATTTTATTTTTTTAGATGTGATCTCTTCCCATTCAACCCACCCTATGCTCGCTCTCTTTCTCCCTCTCTCTCTCTGTCTCTGTGTGTGTGTGTGTGTGTGTGTGTGTAATCCCTCCAACTACCCAGATACTGAGAAAAGTTTCAAGAGTTACAAATATTATCTTTCCAGGTAGAAATGTAAACAGTTCAACTTTAGTAAGTCCTTTGTGATTTCTCCATGTTGTTTACCTTTTCATGCTTCTCTTGATTGTTGTGTTTGAAAGGCAAACTTTCTTTCAGCTCTGGTCTTTTCATCAAGAATGCTTGAAAATCCTCTATTTCATTGAATGGCTATTTTTTCCCCTGAAGAATTATACTAAATTTTGCCAGGTAGGAGATTTTTGGTTTTAATCCTAGTTCTTTTGACTTCTGGAATATCCTATTCCAAGCCCTTCAATCCCTTAATTAGAAGCTGCTAGATCTTATGTTATCCTGATTAGATTCCCACAATACTTGAATTGTTTCTTTCTAGCTACTTGCAATATTTTCTCCTTGACCTAGGAACTCTGGAATTTGACTACGATATTCCTAGGGCTTTCTCTTTCAGATCTCTTTCAGGAGGTGAAGGGTAGATTCTTTCAGTATTTATTTTGCCCTCTGGTCCTAGAATATAAGGGCACTTTTCCTTGATAAGTTCATGAAAGATGATGTCTATGCTCTTGTTTTGATCATGACTTTCAGCTAGTCCCATAATTTTTAAATTTTCTCTCTTGGATCTGTTTTCCAGGTCAGTTGTTTTTCTAATGAGATATTTCATATTATCTTCAATTTTTTCATTCTTTTGGTTTTGTTTTGTAATTTCTTGGTTTCTTATAAAGTCATTAGCTTTCATCTGTTCCATTCTAATTTTTAAAGAACGGTTTTCTTCAGTGAGATTTTGAATCTCCTTTCCATTTGGCTAATTCTGCTTTTTAAAGCATTCTTCTCCTTATTGGCTTTTTGGACCTCTTTTGCCAATTGAGTTAGCCTATTTTTAAAGGTATTTTATACTTCAGCATTTTTTTTGGGTTTCCTTTAGCAAGCTGTTGACTCGCTTTTCATGATTTTCTTGCATCTCTCTCATTTCTCTTCCCAGTTTTTCCTCTACTGCTCTTACTTGATTTTCAAAGTACTTTATAAGCTCTTCCATGGTCTGAGACCCTTGCATATTTATTTTGGAGGTTTTGGATGCAGAAGCCTTGACTTTTATGTCTTCCCCTCATGGTCAACATTGTTCTTCTTCATCTGAAAAGATGGGAGAGAATACTTGTTCACCAGGAAAGCAATCTTCTATAGCCTTATTGTTTCCCTTCTTTGGACATTTTCCCAACCAGTTACTTGACTTTTGGGTCCTTTCTCAAGAGTCGGGTATACTCTGGGGACCTGTAAGTTCCCAGTTTCTCCAAAGTGGCCCAATCCAGGCCATGTGCACTGGTCTGGGAGCTACCAAAGCTTTTCTCCCCTGAATCTGAGAGTAGTAGAATTCCCTCTCCACAACCACCACAGTTCCACCACGCTCCAGGACTGTGCTCAGGGCTGAGGTTCAGATCACTTGATCAATTCCCCCAGGGCTTTAAGTTGAGTGCTCCAACAGGGGAACAATGGACACTGACTGCTGCCTTCTGCAGCCCCCTCCACTGCAACTGTTGCCCTGGGGCTGGGGCTAGGGGAGGACCCTACTCCCTTTTCATGGAGGTGAAAAAGCCATCTCACTGACCTTTGAAGCTACCTTTGGTGCCTGTGGGTTGAGGGATCTGGGAATTACCCCTGCTGGGGAATCTGCCCCCAAGGCCTTCTCTGGTCCTACTAGCCTGCTCATACTACTGCCAAGGCTCAGCTGGGCTCTGTTCCATGTCTGGTGTGACAGACCTTTCCTGTCAGCCTTCCAGGTCACCCTGGGCTGGAAATCTCCTCTATTCTGTCTTTCTGTGGCTTCTGCTGCTCTAGAATTTGTTGAGAGTCTTTCTTTACAGGTATTTGATGGGCTGTAAGAGCTAGAGTATGTGTATCTTTCTATTCCACCATCTTGGCTCTGCCTCTCTCAACAATTTTTTTTTTAAAAAGGATTTAACTCTTCTTTTTAGACTCACTAGCCTAAATTGGCACATGTGTTAGATCTGTAAACATCATGCAGTGAATGGAGGTTTCCTTCAGAGTGTTGACATGGACGGATGCTTCTTCCCTGTGGCAAACATTCTTTAAACACAGGTGTCCCCAGACTGTGCATAGGCAAGAACTGGACTATCCCTTGCATTGAACTGTCCATGAAATCCCAGACCTCAACAATTTTTGCCACATATGAAAGTACTCATATTTAAGGCTTTTTTGTACACATTTATACACATCCACGCACACAAACAATTTTCTACTTTCTGCTCCACAAAGTCATAATCCTCAAAATCTTATGCCAAACCAAGGAAATAAGAAGAGCTCTGAGGTATTCAGAGAACCAAGTTCTATTAAAGAGCACACTGAGTTGAACTCTGATATCCTAGATTAAAAAAAAACTTTTATGATCTAGGCTATATATAATACACCCGCAAATCATATATGGTCCCTTGCACTACCCACAAGGGATCTTCCATTTGAGTTGGTTCTGGCTCTTGGGAACCTGTGAGAGCTAACTTATTATTTCTGTTTCCTTGAGTTGAATCTTAATATTCACCTGATTATGACTGCAAAGGCAGAAACACCATTGATTAATATTTCTAAATTATATGGGATTATAATTTGCCTATCACTTATATCTGGTCTTCTGCTAAGCCAAGTGCTGTTTATGATGGATATCTTCCAGATTCATCTAATCAGATGCCTGACTTCAACCACTGGGAGATAAATGGCTAAGCAACTAACAAAGTTTAGTTAGCTGGAGATGTTGTTAGACAGAGCTGTCAAACACACACTGAGAGTTCATATAGCCCACAACACTCCTGCGTGCAACATGAACCAGATTAAAATGCAGTTATGAAATATTTGACAAAATAAATAAAAATACAACGGAATACATTTAATGTTAATATGTGGTTTTTAAAGTCAATATGACAGCAGGAATCCCTATGTATGGTTTAATGGCCCCTCTTCCATTTCAGTGGTTCCCTGTTGTCTCTAGGACCCAAATACTAAATGCTCTTTTTGATTTTCAAAGCTCTTCATAACCTTACCCCCTCCTGTCTTCCCATTCTTCTTACACTTTGCTCTTTTCCATATACTCGGATTCAGTGAAACAGGCCTCCTGGATATGCCATGAACAAGACACTCCATGTTTCCCCTCAGGACATTTTCTTTGGCCCATACTTTGGTCCCTGGAACACTCTCCCTCCTCCAGTCTGTCTACTGACTGACCTTCCTGGCTCCTTTAAATCCCAACTAAAGTTCCATTTCCTATAGAAAGCTCTTCCAACCCCTCTTCATTCCAGTTCCTTTCCTCTGTTAATTATTTCTTGTTTATCCTGTATATAGTTCATTTTGCATATATTTGTTTGCATGTTGTTGCCCTCATTAGATTGCAATCTCCTTGAGGTAAGGGACTGTCTTTTGCTTCTTTTTTTGTATCCCCAGTGTTTAGTACATACCTAGCATATAGCAAGTACTTAATAAATGTGCAGTTCTGAGAAGAGGTGAAATCCTTCATTCTTCATTTTTAAAGAGGACCATGACATCAGAGAAATGATGACATGACTTGTACTTGACTTTGTTTTGAGTGAGGGATGGCTGTGCAAGGTTACCAGTCTTACTTTCTCCTCCTGAGCCATCTGAATCAGTGACCAGATATTCAGCAGGATGACTGGAGATGGTTCAGAATGCACTGGGAGACCTTGAGATTTTAGGTTAAGTAGTATGATCCAGAAAAGAGAAATAAATAATTGGAGGGGAAGGTATGTAATAACTATATTAAGCTCTCAAAAGTCTGTCCTCACAACAAGGATCTAGACTTGTTTTGTTTGCCCTGGAGGGCAAAGTTAAAAATAGTGGGGAGAAGTTGCAAAAAAACAGATTTCATTTTGATATAATTTAAAAGAAAAACAATTCTAGAGACTTAAAGCTATCAGAAAGAAAGTAGCTAGGAAGATTAAATGAATGTCCCAAAGGTAGCAAATGTAAAAGATTATTTTTGATCTCAAGGTTTCTGATTCCAGAAAAACAGTGGTTTCTAAAGTACCACTGGGTGAACACTTGATGGGGATGGAGTAGATGGGATTCTTGTAGTGCCAGTTTGGCTACATAGGTTCTGACAATATCAAAGGAAAATTCAGGAAATGGCTCTACTCAAATGAATTTTGACTAGGATAAACAAATACGAAGCTATCTGCTTGCTTGCTAGGTTTCTGGCCAGGACAGACCATCTACCATCTCCTGGCTAAATTTCTAGACAGAACACACCATCTCCCAGCAACTTGTTAGGTTTTTTACTTCAAAGGGCCACAACACTCCCCAGCAAAGTCATAGAGGTAATATGGGATGCACTCTCAGGTCCTCTGACTCCAAATGCAGCTTTCTTCATGCTGCATCACATTGCCTCCCTATTCATCTGAAGATACCCAGGTAAATTGTCTCAACTAATCTTTGTTCATAAGTGAAGCCATTGAAAGGAGCTGCCAGTGATAGTAGTGCTTTGCTGATGGCAGGTTTGATCAAACTGATAAAGGTTTCTTTTGCTTCTAAGTTGTTAGGAGGTAGTTGCATAGGCTTTGGAAGAATTGAAATAGGGTCTCTGTGATTTGTTTCCAGCCAGCCTTCTGAGCTGGTGGTGAGCTGACCAAAATCTAAGGGAAGTTATTGAGGTTTGGTCCAGAAAAGTGTGGGACATTCTGCAGACTCAAGGAGTTCATTCACATAGAGGTCTGATTCCTCCATTGTGGGGATATCAGTAAAAAGGATTTTGTCCTGTCTTAGTATTTTACAAGTTTGGTTCTTTGTATGCTCTGATAAAAGAAATCTTCTTGAGGGCAAATCTATTTTTGTGCATGTCTTTGTATCCCCAGCTCTTAGCTTGGTTCTTGATACATAATAGAAATACTTGTTGATTGACAGGGGAAGTAGGGAATCAGCTATCCAATGTAGTGGTAATAATAATAAATAATAACAATAATCCAAAATAATATAAGTTGACATCTATCACATTTTTAAGATTTAGAAAGTATTTTATGTCCAATATTTTTATTTGACCCTTAGAATAGACTTTTAGGCAGGTATTAATTACTATTCTCCCCTTTTTTAACATATGAGGAAACTGAGGTTCAGGAAAGTAAATGACTCTCAAGGTTGGACAACTATTGAGTATCTGAGGTAGGATGCAAAGGCAAGTCTTCCTGACAAAAGTGCAATGGTCTATATAAAATATTTTAACTGGAAAGAAAATTTAAGGTCTAGTTGAAGCCCCTGATATCAGAGATAAGAAAGTGAAGGTTTCTAAGGATAAGTGGACTGTTCTAGGATCTATGCGTATTCAATATCATAAAAAGACTTAAAACCAGTTTTTATGACTATAAATTTAGTATTCTTTCTAAAATGTATGTGGAGGTACTATGAGCTGGTAATTGGACAAAAATGTCCTGCCTCATATGTAATGCCTATAGTTCAAGTTTCTACTATTAAAATATTATTCAATTAGGTAAGGACTTTTATCTCCTTATAATTGTACATATCCCATAAGTCTCTACACTTCCATGTATTGTTTTGATTTTGATAGCTCAGAGTGAGAGGAAATAGCATTTTTTTTCGCTTCTGACCAGAGACGCTGAGGGTCTTCCCTTCACTGACTGATTCTTTCATAAAGGCAAAGTAGATCAATTTTTACTTCAGTTTTTACCTAGCCTACAAGTACTGCATGGGTGTTGCCTCAGGTGAACTTAGTTGTGGAAAAGATCTTAGCTTAAAAACGCCAAGGTCTCCTAGTGAATCCTGTGCAATCATCAGTTGTCCTGAGTTATGTCTTGCCACTGGACTCTGATGGCTCTGGAGGAGAGAATGGGACTGATGACTTTGCACAGCTCTGCCTCACTTAAATCAATTCACTTGCAAGTCAAGACATCACCCTCCTGATGTCATTGTCCTTCTTTTGAAAACAAAGCAGAAGCAAGAACATTACACATTGAATTAGTGTCAGTTAGGTGATGCAGTGGATAGATGGTCAACAGAGACTCCAAGTGGACTTGGAGTCAGGAAGACTTGATTTTGCATTCAGCTTCAGACACTTAGTAACTGTGTTACCCTGGGAAAGTCACTTAACCTTTTTCATCCTGTTTCCTCATCTGTAAAATGGGCATACTTACAGCATCTACTTCTTAGGGTTATTGTGAGGCTCAAGTGAGATAACACAACAAAAGAAATCTGTAAGTCTTAATGTACTCCACAAAATAGCTATTATTATTATAATTATCAAGAAACTACAGTCATTTCTACTTTAGTGAAACGACATTTTTATTCTTTACTGATAGCGGAGCATCACCGAGAGTGCAAAGAAGGAGGACATGAGGACGCAGGTGCCATCAGATGACTAGTATCACAGAGTCAGATCATATACACAATGTATGCAGCACATCTTTAGGGTATGCTCCTTAGAGCCTCCTTAGAGTTCTCAGGGAGCTACAGTTGCTCAAGCGGTTGGTCTCTGACTCAGATTTTTAAGACACCTGTCACTGAGTTTTGAAAGTGTCAGGTGGATGACTGCTGGAACAAATGTAAAACAGGAGAGGTTTCAGTAATTGGAGGACTTTTAGGTGAATAGCCAGGATATTATGGAAACCAAACCTATTGTATGATTATGGGACAAATATAAGCTGACTATGACATGAAATCAGAAAGATAGGAAAGAAGAGCTAAAGGTGTCATTGTTCCTAGTCAAGAGTTAAGCACAGCTTGGATCAACTCAATTTAGCAATGGAAACGTTACAGAAGTTACATTCACTGAGGATATTTTTATGGACAATTCTTGAAACAGAAAAAAAAAGACAGTGAACTTTCTATTTCCAGAGTCTGAGTTACATTGAGCATATGGGTTTTTCTCAAGATACCTGGGAACCTACCCAGAATGAAAAGATGCTTAGTAGAGTTCTACGTTCACATTCTACCTCTGAAACTTAGAATCAAAGCTCTGGAACCATGGGTAAGTCATCTGACTTCTTCATTATCAAGTTCCTGTATGTGTCTACTCTCCCACCCAAACTTTGGGAAAAGAATGTTATCTTGGTATATATATAAATTGTGAATACTTCCTATACTTCTTATTTATGCATTGCTCTAGTCTATGAGCACTTCTGATGTTATTATTTATTTTTCCTTATAATGAGGAAAATGGTTATGTTCAAGATCCAAAAATTTAATTATTGTAAGTGATTGAAATTGAAACACATTGGTAGGGGCACCAGAGCTAGAACGCTGGGTTACCTCTAGTACCTCAAGAGTGTAACCATGTGTTGGTGGTCTTTCTTTAGAAACTTAGACCTAATAACATGAGAACAGACTGTAATGAAGAAGCCAGCCCAGGCAATAAGTATCCACATACCCAGGTAAAAAAAAAAAACAAAAAAACCTTTAAAAGAGAGATATCCTAGGAAGTAAAAATGATTTTTAAAAAGCATCTTTAAGAGTTGAATAGCATTTTTAGACCAAGATCTGTGAGATGTAGTGGAAAAAGCAGTGGATTTGAGGTCAGAAGTCCTGGGGTCAAGCCCCAGCTCTGTCATCCTTCTTTAGAAAAATCAATGTGTTTAGAATAAAGAAACTATATCTTTACTGAACACTTCTTTGAATAGTTAATGGATCAGCTATCCTGTTGATGTTAGTGCCCTGTTCATTGGTGCAAATCATAATCCATCCACACCTTCCTTTTCAGTCTTCGTGACTCTTGTTTATGTCTTCCCATAAATCTTATACATGGGATTCACTCACAATTTGACCATCAGCTTGTTTCCTTGACTGAATTTGCCCAGTGTCAGTAGACCTATACTCATCATGGGGTATGTGCTGTAGTTTTATCCATTTCCGTTTTGTTCCTTAAGGAATTCTAAAGGGATCTTCAATTGTTCCTTCCTGCTCTTTTCCAAAAAAACTACCATTAGGGATATATATTTAGAGCTGAACATCATTAAAGACCCTCAATCCTGATGTCATTCTGAATGTTAAGTGGCTATTTCTGTCTATGTACAATTACCCAAAGTTCATGGTAGTCTAGACCCACATTCTCAACATACAGAACGGCATTTACCCAAATTGTAGCTGGTTTGTGATAATTGTACTCACTGGGCATTCTGTCATTGGAATTGCAATAAACATGGTGGAAAGTATACTACTCATGGAGTTAAGGAATCTGGGTTTGAGTCTTGACTCTAATAACCAGTTGTGTAACCCTTAGCAAATCCCTTAGTCCCACTCAACTCAGTTTCTCCAAGAGTTAAAAGAGGGGTAAAAAAAATACATATTGCCTGTTTCACTAGGTTAGTGTGAGAAAAATGCTTTGTAAATTTAAGAGTATTGTTATTGTAAGCACTGGGCTCTCTTCCCATACATGGTAATTACTTGCCTTTTCAAATGTGAGGTCCTTAGGAGCTAATCACTCCTTATCCTTTTTCCAGTTCATTGATCTATTTAGAATTCCATCTAACTTACTGATCTGTTGAGTAATCCATGCAGCTCATTGATCCGTGACATTTTAATTGTTGCTGTTGTTAAGACACTCACCTATGTAGTGTTTTAAAATGGAGGATTTCTAAAAGCTTTAGTTGATCACCTGTTTCAATATCATTATTTTTTATACTATTTTGCCTTCCAGTCACATAAAATACTGAGCTTCATTTCTTATAAAGTCATAAAGGTTGTTTTTCTTATTGTAAAGCACTTGCTGAGACATGAGCCTCAAGTCAAAAGGCATAAGCATAGGTTTATCGTGTACTGTAAACTTATGTGTGCTTCAGAGATGTTAGTACTGCCTGAACTTCAGATGGAGCCCAGGAAATATTTATCATGAACATTTTCTTGAAATTTACTTTGTTGGCTGTGTAATCTCCCAGAATGATAAACAATGTGTCCAAAAGTCCCACACACAGTGCTGTTCTGAGAAAATAGATTTCTCAGTTGTTCTGAATCATAAGCACTGCAGATCATCTAGAAGGAAGCAACCTAGATATCATATGGTCTTGAGACCATATTGTATGAGGAACAGTTGAAGAGAGTGGAGATACTTACCACAAAAATAATCTTAGAATCATTATATTACAAGTTAGAAAAGATCACACATATTTTTTGCCAATTCAAGAGTCTCTTCTACCACATCTCTAATAATAAGGGATTATTCTATACTTGCTTAAAAAGGCAATGAGGTGGAACCTATAACCTCCTGAAGCAGTCCACTCCATTTGGGTACAGTTCTAGTTGTCAGGACATTTTTCTTGATATCAATTGTAAAGTTTCCCCACTGCCTACTGCTTGTTATGCACCTGGGACCAATTCATCTAATCCTTCTTCCACATGAGAGCCCTTTGAATATTTGAACAATTATTACTTCCCCCTAGAGACTTATTATCCCTAGTTTCCTCAAAACATTTCCAATTCTTATTACTGATTATAGGATCATTGATTTAGAGCTGGAAGGGAGAGACCATCTATGTAAAAGCCTAATTTTTACAAATGAGAAAACTGAGGAACAAAGCGATTAAGCAATTTGCTCAAGGTCACACAGATTGTCAGGGATAGATATGAAATTTAATCCCAGGTCTTTTGACTTCAAATCCAGTGTTATTCCACTGTAGCATGCTGTCCTCTTTTCTGCTGTATTGTAATGATCTTCATATGGCACAGACTCAAAACCTTCCACCATTCTGGTGAAATTTCTCTGAACACTTTTTAGCTTATTCAACAATGTCCTTTTCAAATTTGGCCCCCAGAATTGAACATAATATTATAGATTCCACAAACAAAACAAATGAAACAAACAAAAACAGAAACATTTAAAAACAAATTAACACGTGTATAGAGACAGATTCAGTGATATCTTCTCATTCTAGAAAGCTATGTTTCTAAATCCATGCTAAAATTAAGTGTGATTTTTTTGGCTGTCATACTACCTTCTTGATTCTTAGCAAACATGTGGTCTACTCAGACCTCCCAGATCTTTCTTAGACAAATTGATCTCTGAGACTTCTCTTTTTTTTCTGTACTATCCTTGCTCCAAACTTCTGGACATCTTTTGTGTGTGTGTGTGTGTGTGTGTGTGTGTGTGTGTGTGTGTGAGCTGTACATTTTATTCCAAAGTTTAAATATTCTTCAGACAGTCCACAGATTTTCCAACCAAAGTTCTTGTGTAGCTTGCTCAGACAACTGAAATTGAAGGATGTGTGGCAGATAAAGATGACTCCTCATGAGTGCTCTTCAGCCAGGTTTTCAGCTTTTGTCACAGCTTCTTCAATGGGTTCAACCATACAAAAGTCCTTCTCTGAGAAATGGTCATAATAACCTGCCAAGATTTGCTAGAATCCTTTAATGGTTTCTTTCAGGAGTACCAACTTCCGCATATGTCCTGTGAATACCTCAGCAACTTGGAATGGCTCTGACAAGAAACGCTGGATTTTCCAGTTCCAAGACACTGTCAACTTGGCTTCTTCACACAACTTATTCATACCAAGGATGGCAATGATATCCTGGAGGAACTTATAGTCCTCGGGCAACTTCATAGTGCTCATTGCCAACAATATTGGAGTCCATGACCTGGGAAGTAGAGTCCAGAGGATCCACTGCAGAGTAAATGCCCAGCTCAGCAATGGCCCAGGACAGCAGAGTGTGCTGCCCATCCAAGTGGGCAAAGGTGGTGGCAGGAGAAGGGTCAGTTAAGTCATTCACAGGCACTTAGATAACTTGCACAGAAGTCATAGAACTTTCCTTGACTGTGGCAATTCTTTTCTGTATGGTGCCCATATCAATGGCCAAAGCGGGCTGGTAACCAGCAACAGAGAGAATTCTGCCTAGTAAAGCAGACACCTCTGAGTCATCCTGAGTGAACTGGAAGATATTATCAATGAAAAGCAGGACATTTTGACCCTCTTGGTCTCTGAAGCATTCATCCACAGTGAGACCAGTTAAGTGGCATCCTTCAGAATGATGAAATCAGACTCATTCATCTCGTGGTATAAGTTATTGACTTCTTCGGTCCATTCACCAACATCAGCCAACACAGAATAACCCCCATGTGCTTTGGCAATATTGTTGATTAGTTCTATAACCAATACCATCTTTCCTATACTAGCACTATCAAATAGACCAATTTTGACACCTTTGGCATATGGGGCCAAAAGATCCACAACTTTGATGCCAGTGATCAGAGTTTCTTACTCGATACTCATTTCTATGAATTAAGGAGCCTCAGCATGAATAGAAGCAAACTATTTGGTTTTGATTGGACCCCTTTCATCAATATCCTCTCCAATAACATTAATGATTCTTTCTAGGGTCTTATACCCCACAGGAATTTTGGTTGGGGCACCAGAATCCAGGAATTTCTGCCCTCTGACCAATCCTTCAGTACCATCCATAACAATGGTCCAGACTGTGCTCTCACCCAGATGTTGGGTGACCTCCAGAAGCATCCTGGTTACCTTGGCCTGCACTTCTAGTGCATTGAGGATAGAAGGAAGCCACTCATTGAACCACACATCCACCACGGCACCGATGACTGCCATGATGCGCCCACTGGTTGCCCCACTCTTGGTGGCAGAGGATGTCATGGTTGCATAGTCCTGGGCTGACTGGATCATGACTGGGGCCATCCACAAGTAGGTCTTTGATTGGGGCCATGGTGCTGAGGTCCTGAAGGGCTCCAGAGGCCAAGGAAGTGACAACGAGGCTCATCCCTCCCAACATGGCAGAGTCTGGGGAGAGACTCTAAACTTCTGTACATCTTTTAGAAATCTGTGCAACTATATCATTCTCTATACAATTACAATTTCTTCTTTTAATAAGAATTTCTTTTCTCAGAACTTTCTAATTTCAATGACAGGAGATATTCCTTCATCTTAGTCTTACTTCCTTTGTAGACTTTTAGTCCATGGGTTCTTATCTAACCTGGTGTAGAACCATTTGAAACTGACTGTCTCCAAAGGTAAGGCACATTTAGATTATGCCCTCCTTTCCTCTCCTCCATCACAAACTCCAACTGGGAGCAGTCATTTCTTTCTCCCAACTTTCCCTTTCATGTCTACCTCAGTAACCAGGTCCTCATTATGGATAAGAAGTAGATACAACTCTTCCTTGTTGGTTCCTCTACTTTTTGAAAGAGGAAATTATCATTAAGGCAAATCAAAGAATTGTTGATTGATTTGCTTTGGGGCAAAAGGAGAATTCAAGCAAATGTCTCGATAAATGAATTACCATATCATTATCATGGCATGTGTCTGGGCCAGCCTGGTGATCTATTTGCCAAATTTCTCATATATTTCTTCATTCTGTTCACTTGTTTTGCACTATACTTCAAAGACAATATCACTTGTTTCTTCCTCTGTTCATCTTAACCCAAATGTTCTGCACCATGAATTTCACCTTCAAAACCAAAAACTTCAGGTTTCTGCATTTTTCTTGAGTGTTATCTTTTTAATTCGAAGTTGAAACCTCACCATACCCCTCAATGTACCTTGTTTCTTTTGAGTAAGAGTTTCATTCTAGTCATATATCTCATCCCAGCAAAGTCCATTGTTACCACATTTTTGTTTAGAACCCTTAATCAATCTTGTTGCCTATACACTGTACATTTGTGTAGAGAAATCTGAGGTTGTGAGTTTTGCTACTTGCTGTTTTCTTAGAATTTGTCTCCTGAGAACTTCTGGATGTATCAGTTACTATTCTTTGTTGTAGCTGCACTTTTTGGTATTTAAGTTGGTGACTATACATTGACAATTTTCTTCCTCCTTTCCTAATTGTTTAAAGTCATCTACTGTAGATTTTCAAGACACCAGGTAAATACAGTCCTTATCAGATGCACTCTGCACTTGGACAGAAGCCCTTCATTCTTCTATTTTGTGTTGTAGTCCAGAAATACAAGTCCCATTCTTGGACACTGCTTCCTTATTCACGTTACTTGCCAACTCTACTTTTCTACATCCCTTGTTGTGGATGGACAGCAGTGATACAAATCCCACCTATGCCCCTCAGGTCTTCAGTTTATTGTCCACAAATTTTAAATGTTTAGCAAAGCAAATATTTAGCAGGGTTTTCTTCTGGAAGTGTCATTGATGCTCACAGGAATAAACAGAAGGCAGTAGTGGTTAACCATATTGTCATAGCTAGGAAGGTTCTGCCATGTCTTAGATATAGATCCCAAGAAGAGAGCAGTTGTCAGTGTCAGAGTGTCAAACACACAGTGTGGGCTACAATGTTATAGTGCAACCCATAGCACTCTGAGTGGATCTGGGACCACATTAAAATGTTGGGAAAAATTTAACAAAATACAATAAAACAGACATAATGTTAATATGTGGTATTCTAAGTCAATGTGCAGCTGACAAAGATCCTCATGTATGGTTTAGTGACTCCCATTTCTGTTTAGGTTTAACACCACCTCTCTATACAGTTAGTATATATTATGGATATTATATATCTATATGCATATGTGTACATATGTATATATATGTGTATATATTTTATACATACTTCTATATATCTATGTTGAGAGAGGGAGAGAGAGAGAGAGAGAGAGAGAGAGAGAGAGAGAGAGAGAGAGAGAGAGAGAGAGAGAGAGAGAGAGAGAGCGCTGTGTCAATACTTCTGGGCAGTCACCAACCAGCAAAACTCTTCTTTATACCCAAGACCCTCTCGGGTTATCTTGGATCTGACAGTACATGAAAAACTAGTTTTTAGTTTTTTAGAGGACAAACATATGCTTCCTCTTCAAACTGTCCTGAGTATTCCCTTCAGGAAGAGGCAGAAAACTGTTTCTTAAAGTGTTCAGGCATGCTTTTCTTCCTCCTCTATGTGTTATTCTTTCATTCTTATGTCAGAGAGGTGAGTATACTTTCTATCTTTCTTCAGATTCGTTTTCTTCTTTCTGTTTACTTTTTACAAATGGACTCCTTCATTTCCACTGATAATGGGAAATATGGAGAGGATTTCCTCAAATCATTTCACTTTCTTCTCAAAGCGGGAGAACAAGTTGCACTTTGAACATATACGGTAGTCATTCTACCACGGGGGAGACCCAAGCACAGCACGCTTAATAAAAGTTTCAATAAAATCTACTTTCTGGGGGTGGAGCCAAGATGGCAGGGTAGAAAGACGCATATACTCTAGGGCTTCCTCCACAGCCCACAAAATACCTGTAAAAAATGACTCTTAACAAGTTCCAGAGCAGTAGAAGCCACAGAATAACAGAGCAAAAGAAGTTTCCAGACAAAGGTAACCTGGAAGGCTGCCAGGAAAGGTCAATCTCACAAGACGCTGAGCGTAGCGGAGCCCAGCCCTGGCCTTGGAATTGTAGTCATATCTGAAACCTGGTTATTGGAACTTGCTATTTTAAGGTGCTATGGGACTATTAACTGACTGTTCTTCTGAGTCTCACTTCAGGTATGGACAGCAAGAAAGGTGGTCTGAGCCTCCAATTCATGATGCCAGTAAGCCTGTGAGATGTTGGTATGAACTGAAAAAGGTGATCTCATGGGAAAGGGTGGGAGAGCAGCTGTTCAGCGTGGGCCAAGGGAGGATCCTCCTGACTCAATTTCCCCACTGACACCTGGCAGACTTTAAGCCTGACTGAATGCAAGTTGACAATCTACTCCTGCCTGGAACTGACATGAAGTTGGGGAGATATTGGTTCCCTGCAATGTTCCTATTCTTAGTGGCAATTTCCTATAGTCAAAGGATTTGTAAGCTTAATAACCAGATCTATTAAACTATAGATTGTTGGTAGGGGAACATCTGAGGTTAAGTCTAAAATTAAGCTGTTAGGCTTAGGACTTTAGACCAACAACAAGTTAGGGTCCTTTAATTCTTAGTAACAGCGGGGAGACAATTAGGTCAAGGGCTTGTGAAGTTAGCATACTTAGTTATTATCTGTGTCTCGGTTAATGTTAAAAAAAATTCTTTTGTGGTCTATATTATAAATACTTTAAAAGAAGTATCACCTGACCAAAAGTTGGAATTGTTTTATGTGATATGAACTGTGTTCAAAATCAAAAATTAAAAAAAATCTACCTTGTGCTCCATACAAACCAGAAATGAAATTCTCATTTTGTGTCTTTCAAGGTGTTTGTGGCTGCCTATAACTTCCTATTTCTTCTTTGATCTTCTCATAGAAATTTGACAATCACACCTACTTTCCTTCCCCTAGCAACTTACCTTGTCTTACCATCTTGTTTTATTTACGTTTTGTTCTTTAATTTGCCTTATTAATTACTTTGCCTTTCTCCTGGATCTGATCCTTCTTCCTTCTCCTTTCCTTCTTTCAGCTCCACAGCTTAACTCATTTCCCTTAGTCTTGCCAAATCCTCCCAAATTAGTCTTCCCCAAATTCAACTTCTATCCTTCACTTTCAAAGCCCCCCCCCCAGGAACATTACAGTTCCCTCTTTTTCAGCTCAAATATTTCTTCAATCTTTCTCCTCCAATTCTTTTTGCCATGTGACCTAACAAGATTTAGAGGGCCTATAGCTTTAAGAATGTGAAGTTTTATCATGTAGGAGAAGATATTAGATATGATCTCCATGTCCCCAAAGGGCAGACAAAAGGACTATGGATGGAAACAGTAAAGAGTCAAATTTAAGTTTTCCTTAAGGAAGAAATTTCTTAAAAATTGGAATTGGTTAAAAATGGACTAGTCAGCCTTGAGAAATGGTGGGTGCTATGTCAGCAGGAGTCTTCAGGCAAAGACTAGATGACAACTAGTCAGACAAAAGAAAAATTAAAAAAGCATTTATTTAGCATTTCCTATTTGCAAATTACTGTTATCAGTTCTGGGGATAAATTTAAAAAATAAGATGGTCTCTGATCTTAAAGAGCACACCTTCTAATCAGAGAGACTGTACCTAATGACAGCTAATATTGAAATAGATTTTATTATATTCCAGACACTATGGCAAGGACTTTATAAAATTATTATTTCATTTGATCCTCACAACAACCTTGGGAAGTATGTGCTATTATTTACCCCATTTTACAGCTGAGAAAATAGGCAAATAGAGGATAAGTGACTTGCCTAAGGTCACAAAGCTAGTAAATAACTGAGGCTAGATTTGAACTCAGGTCTTCCTCACTCTAAGCCCAACACTATTGACTGAACCACCTAGCTGCCTGCATATACTTGGAAAGTTTCAATTGAAAGTGAGATGGAAAGATCTCATAGTCCTTAAGGGACAGCACCAAAGAAAATATTAATATATTTACCTCAATATCATTTACAATGGGAAAATCACATCAATTTGGGATATTGAGCCATTTGACATTGCCAAGGACTTGGATGGAAAGAATTTTATTTTCCAGGTCTTCAGTAGCTATGGCTACAGTTCCTACAGCAGCTGTGTTGAAGAGGGAACTCATTTAAGGGACTTGAGTTAGATGACTCCTTGACTCTGTTGAACCCTGTGGTTCCATGGTTTACTTCTCTAGACCTAGGACAATAGCCTTGGTGCTGGGCAAACCTAGAGGGAGTACCTGGAAAGTAGACAGAAAGGAGTCAATCTGTACTTGGGCTGCTCTGTGTTTGGGAAACTTCAATTTGATATGATCATGCTATCTATAATCAGACACTTCTAATACTTTCTAACATTTCCAGTATTCAAGACCTGCATATGTTTGTGAACAAGCTAAGTCACTGGATCTAGAAGCACCAAGATTTAGAGAAACAATAGAAGAAAATCTTTATTAATGATAGATTTCCTGACAAACAGAATCAAAATGTAATTGGTAAAAATTTCATAATCATGTTGATTCTGCTTCAAGGTTGTCTGCTTGACACAAAGGAAGAACTGCACTGTAATTGTTGCTGTTTTTCTTTAATATTTTAAGCCTCCAGCATAGTCAACATGCCTGCTAGTCACTTGTGACATCTATTTTACCTTGTAGGAATCGCTGGCTATTCTGGTTTCTGAATATAGTTTCTCCATTAATAAGCATGGTTTGGAAATGCATTCGATTTGGCCAAGTGTGCATGGATTTGAAGGTTTTGCACAATGAACTGTCTTCGTAAATTAGATTGTAAATCTTTTAAAGTTGGGAATCTTTAATTATCCTATCAGACTGATGAAATGATTAAACTAATTTAAACTGAAAGCTCTTTTAGCTCTGAAAAAGACCAAGACAATTTGGCACAAACTTGGTGCCTGTGTCTTACCTGATTGCTTTGTTAATTTCCAGAATGCTTTTCTTTTGAAACTCCCCCAGGAAAATTCCATTCCATTCAACCCAATGAATGCTTGTTGAGTGTTTACTATGTGAAAGGAAAATAAGGGTACATTGTACTGGAAATATACAACACATAGACAGGTAAGTAAATATAAGAAAAAATGGAAGTGCTGAAAACTAGGGGAATCAAGGGAAGACTTTTATACAATGCAATACTTTAATACTTCTGGCTATAAACCTTTCAAAGCTGAGCCTTTCAAAGAATTAGGATTTTAAGAGGAAGGTAAGGAGGAGTGGACTTCAAGAATGGGTCTGACTATGGAAAGACAAGAAAGGAGAGTGAATGGCTGAGTTAGGGAACAAAAAGTAGGCTGGCTTAACTGGAATATCACATACATCAATGAAAATAATATGAAATGTTTTGTCAGGTAGGCTTCAGCTAGACACTGGATGGGAAAGGGCTTGAAATGCAATGCCACACTGAGGAGAATGTATATTTTCCCGTAAGTAAGAGAGTCTTGCAAGACCTCAGTGTTATTTTGGCAGCTAATTTCATTTAAAGTTTAATTTG
This sequence comes from Notamacropus eugenii, assembly GCF_028372415.1. Classification (NCBI taxonomy): domain Eukaryota; kingdom Metazoa; phylum Chordata; class Mammalia; order Diprotodontia; family Macropodidae; genus Notamacropus; species Notamacropus eugenii. The sequence goes on from NC_092877.1 coordinate 327,559,304, forward strand.
CCCAAGACAATTAGTGGTCAAGCTAGGATTTGAACCCAAAATCAGTACTCTTTGATCTATACCAAGGTAACATATAGCCTTGGAGCTTCTTGAGAAGAGTATGTGGTCAGTCCAGTGCTTTATGAAGATTATTTTGACAGCTGCATGGAGGATGGATTGAAGAGGGAAGAGACTAGAATCAAGGGAAACAAATATGAGGCTCTTACAAAAGTTCAGAGAAGAATGTGATGAGGACCTCAATTAGACTGGTGAGAACGGCATGAATGGGAGAAATTATGAAGGTAAAATTGATAAGACTTGACAACTGACCTGTGGTTTCAATAAGCATTTGTTTTTCTTTTTTCCTTTCCAATCTTTTTCTTACCACAGTTAAGAAAAAGAAATAAAGCAAATCTTGTAACACATGCAGAGCCAAGGAAAACAAATTCCCATGTTGGCTATGTCAGAAAGTGTCTTGACAACTGAGAAGTCAAGACTTTTAGGAAGCGGATCCTTGTTCAGGTAGAAATAGACTAGACAGCTATGTGGTACAGCGAATAGAGTACCAGGCCTGAAGTCAGGATCAACCTCTGAATTCAAATCTGGCCTCAGATACCTACTAGCTGTGTGACCCTGGACAAGTCACTTAACCCTTTTTTCCCCCTCAATTCTTCATCTGTAAAATGAACTGGAGAAAGAAATGGCAAATCATTCTAGAATCTTTGCAAAGAAAACCCCAAATGGGGTCACCAAGAGTTAGATGCGACTGAAATGACTGAACACCAGAACATGGGTTAGACTAGGTGGCTCACCAAATTTGATTTCAATTCATAGTTTCTGTGATTCTTCTCTTCTGATTCTGAATGGATAAGGTGCAGGACACCTAATTAGGAATTTCCCTTCTGTGTTTTTTTAAGCCTTTCAATGCTGAATGGCAGCAATCTGATGAATCATAAATTTTTCTTTGACCCTCCAGGACTGGATCACTTCTTTCTTTGAGCCCCCAGAGCACTTTGTATTTCCTTCATCTCACTCATTGCTTTTGTTTTTTCCACTTTGGAATTCAGTCATACTTGAATAAACCTGGACTCCACAAATGGAGAGACTGTGTTTATAGGCACCTTAGAAGTTAAAGAGCTGTTTTTTGCAGATCTTCCAACTCAATCAAAGGCAGAATGCATTGGAAATCTTTCAAGAAAAGCTGTCCTTGAAAGATTTCCACTCACTTCTGGAAGCATTATATTTTTTGAGGTCTTCAGATTTATGACACTCAGTCATACTAAATATGTTTCCATATTTTATGAGACATTTAATGCAGATAAGTGCTCACAATTATTTCTAATTTCTTGGAAACAACCCATTTAAACAGATTTTAAATGTTTTACATTGTGAATCACCTCAAATCTCCCACATGCTTAGAAACATAACATTTCCCATGTCAAATTGCCCCACCATGCTTTACACAGGAAGGCCAAGGCCAGTGCCAGCTAACAATGGAATAACTGAGGCACAAAGTTCCTTGGCTCTAGTTAACATCCTCCCCCATAAAGTTTTGTGCCTTTATGTTCAGTGAACACATTTGGACCCACACCTTGACAGAGCAAGAAGCAGAATGTCATTACATGAGACCACAGAGACCAATATTAGATACTATAAGTTTGGGAACATTCATTGTTCCCTAAATGAAAATGAAGTTTCACCTCAGAGAGCATCTTGTCCTGTCTCTGTTTAAGCTTCAGTTCTGGCAAAAAAGAGAATTTTCTGGACCATCAGAAAATCTGAAATGTGCTAGAAAACAAGAGGCAGGCAACTCCCATGGAAGTAAATTTTTTTCCTTTTTATTTCAATATACTTTGTTCTTTTTTGGCTGGTCTTGAGAGACATTTAAAAGTGATTTGTTGCTCCTGCGGCTGCTGCTAGATGAACAGATTAAACTGAGGGTCATCTAAGGGGCCAGTTGGAAGTACTTTTCTGCACAGACAACTAGCAATTATGTGGCTCTTTGACTTTTTCACAATTGTTTGGAAACCAGCATGTATTTGTTTATGGTTCATACTCCAATTTAGAATTTGCCTTTCTATCTAATGATAGTACCTTGGACAGATACTGACCTGTGCAGGTTCTTTAGTTAATGTTTGTTGTGATTGTTCAGTCACTTTTCCATCAAGTACCACTTTACATGACCCCATTTGGGGTTTTCTTGGCAAAGATCCTGGAAGGGTTTGACATTATCTTCTCCAGCTCATTTTACAGACATGGAAACTGAGGCAAACAGGGTAAAGTGACTTGCTCTGGATCACACAGCTAATAGATGTCTGAGGACAGATTTGAACTCCTGAAGACTAGTCTTCCTGACTTCAAGCCTGGCACTCTATCCACTGCAGTGCCACCTAGTTCTTTCTATCTAATGATAACATCCCAGACAGAAATCGTATTGTACAAAGTTCCATACTTAAGTCATTTACAAGAATGGAAATAGAAACAAATAAAAGCATAATAAATGATACCCACACCTTCTCTGTTTCTGTCTTTGCTTAATTTTTGTATCTGTATAAAGGTACTATTTCCCCAATAGAATGTACACTCTTGAGCATAGGGGCTATTTGTGCTTATGTTGTATCTCCAATGCCTACCTAGCATCATGCCACATAGCACATGTTCACTAAATGCTTGCTAAATTTAACTAAGAGATACAGAGAATCAGAGAGTGACATGTACATGGGGGAGAGGCAAAGACACATAGAGAAACAGAGATATAGAGTGAATTATATTGAGTGAATGGATTATATAATGCACACATATACCATGCATGTCCAAAATATACTAAGGGATTAACTCTATTAGCTCTCCATTTTAGATTCATGGAATAGTCTTGAAATAGGTACTTTCACTCAACTAGTGTTTCATATTTAGGTTAAATAAAATTTGATTTGGGAAATCTTTTAAAGCAACTCTGCAGATCTCCTCTCTGTTAATGGTACCCTAAAGTTTCACATATTCAGAATCATTAGAAGTCAAATATTCCAGGTACTGAACTAGGTGTCAAGAATACAAAAGTAAGAGCCAAAGAATCCTGCTTTCAAGAAGCTGATATTCTAAGTGGGGTCAGGTGGGATGGGGGAAAATAATATGTATGTATATAGAGACGATCAAAGACACATATGGAGATAAGGGTAGGATCAAAACCATCTCACTCCATTTTAGTCTCAAATGCACAAGAATAATATCATCTGAGGAAACTTTGCCACACCTCATCTATAAATTATCAAGCAAGTTGAAAAGAGATTCTTCAATATTGTATTATAAGAAATGATGAGCAGGTGGATTTCAGAAAAAAAAAAGCTCGAAGAGTGATGCAAAGTGAAGTGAACAGACCAGGAGAACATTGGACACAGTAACAGCAGCATTGCGTGATCATCAACTCTGATTGACTTAGCTCTTCTCAGCAATCTATTTCCAAAAGACTTATGATGGAAAATGCTATCCACATCCAGAGAAAGAATTGATGATATCTGAATATAGATAGAAGCATAATGTTTTCACTCCCTTAATTTTTTTCATAATTTTCTCCCTTTTGTTCTGTTTCTTCTTTTGCAACATGAGTAATATGGAAATATGTTCTACATGATTGCACATATATAACCTATATCACATGGCTTACTGTCTTAGGGAGGAGGGAGAAAATTTGAAATTCAAAATTTATTAAAAAAAAGAATGTTAAAAATTACATTCACATGTAATTGGAAAAAATAAAATACTACTTAAAAGGGGATTCTTTTCAGAAATTGTAGTAAAGGTGGATTTATAGCACAGTCCTAAGAAAGAAATGCCTGTTGGGATAGGATAGGCTTTAACTTTAGCCTTGCCAGGTCACCTTCAATCTTTTGCCACCCTCACCACCCTTTTGTTCTGAGGACATTGCAAGTTGTGAAGGGTCCAGAGGATATCATATCTCCATTTCCTCTTGACTTCCTAGTTGGCAGTAGTGTTTGAATTGGGAGGACAGACTGAATCCAAAGGTCAACACAAAACCTAGCAAAGAAAATACTTAACACCTAAAGGGAACACCTTGAACATCTCACGAAAAGGAGACAAAGGACTTCCAGAAGGAATTTCTGAATTGCCCATTTACCACACATGCTCTCTAAGATAAAGAGCTCCTTTGCCTGTAGACTCTGTAGGTACATACAGTACACATAGAGTACGACATACAGTGTTTTGCAGAAGTTTGGGTAAACATTTTTTGCCAATTTTTCTTAGAATATCCCCTTACTACCTAATAAGAGGTACTTAAGGTTGGCTGGTTAAAGTAATATTCAGTTGATAATCATAGGGAGAAGCACACTGGTAGGGGTGGTAACAGTGGTGGGGAGCTTGAGCAAATGGTATTAGAGAACCTGAACATTTAGGGCTACTTATAAAAAGACTTAATATTTTATTTTCCCTCAGTTACATATTAAAATGATATGTTTTTGATGCTGAATCATTTGACCATGCTAAAGACTTTGTTGGTTATAACATCTGGAGAAGCAGCAGTCAAACCATATTTTCACAGAGGTTGCTTTTCAGAATGATGACTGGGGGTATTGGGATAGAAACATTGCTATTCCCAAGACTCCTGGGTTCAGGATCCTGGACTATCTCCATCAGGGTCTGAAGGGGGATGGTTTGACTTGCCTGGCACATTCTGTCTCCTGTCCCCTGCTCCCCAAAGTGTTTCCACTGCCTTAGGCAGCCTGGCTTACCTGCCCTACATGTAGCAGTTAGCTGATGGTGGGAATGTGTGGTGCAAATAAAAAAAGAAGTAATCATGACAAGGAGAATTTATTATGTAAATTTAGATCTCATGCGAGGAAAACATTCCAGGAATCTTGCCTCTGGGTAAATGGAGAACATAACCTTTTCCCTGGATGAAACCCAGGCCACATTAGGTAAATCACCTTGTAAATGCTATCTTTATGCCTCCAGAGAGTCAACAAGGAAGAAATAGCAGTTTAGCAATACTTTAGTCACTTAAAAAAAACACACGCTACGTGTGCCTTCCTCTGATAGGAAACAAGAGATTACAATTTAAAACATTATGCTGGGTGTTGATGAAAAGCCAAGTAGGCAAATGCCAATATCACACACACACACACACACACACACACACACACACACACACACACGTACACAATTTCAAAAAGAGGAATTGTTATTTACTTTGAAGTCCAGTGTGGAAAATTTACACTTGGAAGCCCAAATGACCATTTTTGTTTCAATATCCAGGATGGCAGAATCATTGGAGATTTCCAAAAACCTGTCAGGCAATGGACTAAAGCAATTGGAAGGAAGATTAGGAACTTAAAAATAACCAAAGTGATGTGTTACTTTTAAGGGGGAGAGGGATCGTAGACTTCTCTGCAACAATCAGTGAAGCAACCAAGGGGCAAAAAGCTATCTGGTAATGTGTTGCTGAGAGCTGAGCCAATTATAGCCAAGGCTTTATTTCACCATACTTTGCCCGAGTGATTTGATAGGATATTTAAAACCTAAGCAGACACTTTAATTTTTAGATCTTGTGGGGAAAAAAAAAAACACAACAGACATTTGGAGAATGTTACAAATGATGTTGAAAGTGAAAAACCTATGTTATTTTAGTCATCCCTGGAACTATCTTTAGGATTTCAGTGCTTCCCAAAAGGAAGTAGCTGGGGCACCATTAGTAAAATAATTGAAAACTTTTATAACCATGTGCAGAAGGCCAGCCTGAAGTAAAATAAAAAAGTCATTGAAGTCTGGTTTTGATGCCTTTCCACTGCTTTCAGTTCCCTTTCTATGTACCATTGCAAGTGTCCTGGACTGCTAAAGAGCCATGGGTTTGGAGTCTCAAGGCCTGGGGTTGACATCTGGGCTTTGCCATTTTCTACTTGTATGAGCATGTGCAAGTCACTTAATCACTTTTGGCCTCAGTTTCTTAATTTGTAAAATGAAAGGATTGGAAGAGATGACCTATAAGGTCATGTTGAAAATTATGTTGACTCACCATCCCATTTCTCCAGCCTTGCTTATCAATCAGTTTGAGAAGGGCTCTGAAAGATGGGGAAGAGTCACCAAGTCTGCAACTTTCTGTGCTCCTTTTCTTTGTCATGTACCCCTACCTACAAATTGTCATGTTCTTGCTACCTTGGGGTGGAACCAAGATACAAGAGTCCAACCTCTTTTGCTGAGGTTGACCCATCTGAATTGTCTTAAAGTCACCTGCAAAAGTTGTCTGCACCTTGGAGCCATTATTGATCTTCGGTGATTATATACTTATAGTAAATAAAATCCTCTGAATTCTCATTGTGCTGAGTTTTGCCTTGTTAATCAGGGTGAAAGCCCAAATGAAGAATTTTTCGTTTCTATAGTCCCTTCAAGCTTTAAATCTGTGATCCTGTGATCTTGGTGATGTCTATTCTGGACTGATCTCTTCAGAATCTGGATCCTTCTTGACTTCTGTCACATGAGCAACACATTCCTGTTCTGTGTCTGTTTACACAGGACCATACCCTTGGCTAGTACTAATCTGATAAACCAATTATGCTAAGATATTAATGGCTGATATTGAGCTCCCTACCCCCAAGATATAACAGAGGTTATTAATGCCATATCAAAAAATAAAAAATTAAATGAGGATATCAGACATGAGGAGAGGAAGTTTTTTTTGGCGATCGTAGTGGTGACTGACAGGTAGGACTTTGAGTATTTAAAAAAACTTGATACTATTTTTCCATTTTTAGTGTTTTATAAATGTTATGAAAATTGAACCTTATAATGAAATTCTTATTAAAGCCATTTGTTCCCTTCAGTATGTGTTTTGCTAAGAACTATTTTGAATGGTCAGCATATAGTTTATAGTAGGTACATTTTTCAATGAAGTCTTTAAATTAAGAAAAATAAACTTAGTGTCTATTAACAAAAACAATGCAAGGGATAAATCTTTCCTAAAACTAGTATTCAGAACACAAGACAAAAGTGAAGTGAATTAAAGTGAATTAACAAATTACAAAAGTGAATTAACAAATTACAAAAAAAGCAAAGAATAGGTTTGTATTTTGCACCCCCTTTCAAATTCTGCCCCATCTTTTACCCCATTTCCCCTCCCTTCCCTAACTGAATTTATGACTGATTCCCCCTCCCCACTGTAAAGTCATTACCTTTCTTGGATAAGACTATTTCTTGATTGAATTACTCAAGGGATGATGCAAGTCATTTTTTTAATTTTTTAGATGACATTTTGGGACTCCTGAAAACATAGGTCTAGGACTAAAAGTTATCTTTACAAATGACTAAACTGAGGTCCAGAGAGTTTGTGCTTTGTTCAAGTACACAGAGCTCATAAATATCTCAGATTAGATTCTAATAGAGGTCTTCCTGACTTCAACTCCAATAATTCCATCACTATACCACACTTTCTCCAAAGCACAGAATTGTAGAAATGGGATCATTGGGTTAGAAAGTAATGTCAGTGTTGTGACTTTTATTCCAAAACATCTACATTAGCCTGCATTTCTACCACTAATATACAACGCACCACCTAGCTGCCAAATTTATTTGGCAAGTACAGTATAATGATGTGAGAGTTCAACATGCTGGATAATGGCATTGAATGCAATTCCAGAAGTTCCACCCTTCTAGGACTAAATAGAATCCAGAAGAAGGGAAATGGATAAAATGTAAAGCCTTTGAATCTCTTGACCTTTCTTAGAGAAGTTTAATCAGTGCCCAATAGCTGCCACAACAAGATGGCCAGAAGTGCTCCCAAGATGCCCCAATCAGCAGACACTGAAACGTTTCACTAGATGTAGATATGTAGTATCTGAAGGAAGCACTGACTTTGAGGATCAACTCATTTGTGAAATATTGCAGAGAAAGACAATGAAAAGTAGATGAGTTTGAGAAAACTAGCTGAAAAGAACATCTAGAATATCTATATCAACACCTAGGTCAATACCTACATCTACGTTTATACACATATATAGGTATAATCAATGTGTTTGTCTCTTTCTAGGTATCTATCTCTCTAGTATATGACACGAAACTTCTCAATGACTTTAGAGTGATTCATTTTTATTGATGATTCACAACACATGATAATTCACACTTCAGTACTTATTTCAATATCTGTTTTATTATGTCAATTCTATTCAATTTAAAAACTATGGAAGTAAAAATAACAATATGAAGTCAGATTGGGGAGACAGTTATCCTATATATAATGCAAGTTCCATATATTGTTGTTTGGTCATTTTAGTCATGTTTGACTTTTCACAATCCCATTTGGGGTTTTCTTGGCAAAGATACTGAAGTGGTTTGCCATTTCCTTCTCCAGCTCATGTTACAGATAAGGAAACTGAGGCTAACAGGGTTATGTGACTCACCCAGGGTCACACAACTTGTAAATGTCTGAGGTCAGATTTGAACTCAGGAAGATGAGTCTGGTTTATTGAACATTTCATTATTTCTAAATCTCTTCGGTCAATTCTGTTCCATAGATTAGATTAACCTTTATTTCTTAACTAACAACAAATTATTTTGATTGCTGCTATAATATAATTTGAGGTCTGGAAGTGCTATTCCTTATTTATCTCTACCTCTTTTCAGCATTTCTCTTAAAATATTGGATTGTTTATTTTTCTAAATGCATTTTGTTATTATTCTTTTTGAGATCCATAAAATTTCCCTTTAATAATATAATTGACATAGCATTGAAAGTGAGATAAATGGCTAGTAAAATCACGTATATGACATATAAAATAGTTTAACAGCATCACACGGCCACAAATACAGCATATTTCTCCAACTATTGAAGTTGTTCTTTCTTTTTTTTAAGGAGAAAAAATTATAATTTAATCTTTACAAATATTTTATATGTTTTGGTAGATTGATCCCCAGATATTTTGTGCACTCTGTAGTTATTTTGAAATGGAATTTCTCTTTACATTAGTACCTCTTGGATTTTGTCATTATTATATGCATTTATTAAGCACTTACTATGTGCCAGGCACTGTGTTAAGTGTTGGAGATATAAATATAAGCAAAAAGAAATGCATTCTCAGTCCTCAAGCATCTTAATTTTAATAAGGAAAAATAACCCTTAAAAGGAAGTTTAAAGTTTGAGTGTAGTGGAGGAAGAAAATACCTGTGAAGGAGAAATTCAGATCATAGGCTGCTGAGAGATACAGAGATGGCTAGCCTGGACCCCTTCCTTAAATGGAGGTTTTAGAAGGAGCAGTTAGTTTGATGAATGGGCTGTAGGCGTGAAAGATACTTCTGAGCTGTGAATCCTAGGGCTGAAATGATCTTCCAGAATGAAGAGGTTTCTATGCATAATGGAGAAGTCTAGAGAGTAACCTTGTGAGAAATGAAGAATGACTGTTCCAGGATCCTCCTTTAAGTGGTCCCTGGTCCACCCTCATGCTGATTTGTTTTGGAGAGGTGGGATTCCAAGATGATTATTGTTGGAGAACAAAGTGTTATCTGTTACCTTTGCTTCCAGGTCTAGCTTTGTTATTTTGGAGTACTATGACAGCTTGAAGAGAAGGAGAATCATCATACTGGAATATTCCTCCATCTACTCAAGTTCTGTTAACTAAAGGGTTATGGAGAATCTAGAATGAATGCAATAATGCTGGTATGAATGAGTGAGAAACTGAATGAACGCATGAATAAAAAAGTCTATTAAATGATAATTATGTGCAAAATGCTGTGAGCTCCTTGACTGTTCTACTTATCAGTTTGATAAACTTACTTATCAGTCATGAAGAGTCCTCTCTGGAGTCTTCCAGGAGATTTTTTTGCATTTCACTTTTTATGTGCTCTGTTGTCTATTGCTGTGAGCAACCCAGAGTGGCTGCCTGCGAATTCATTCAAACTCTTTTGTACAGTGGTTATACTTTTTGCCTGAGCGTTGTTATTTAGCAACAGGCTCCTTAAAATATTAACCATTATGGCATTTCTCTTTCCCACACCTCACTCATTACCTGAGTATTGGGAAGATTTCTCTACTACTGAGAAATTTACTTGTTTCTGTCAATCTTGTAAATAATGGGAGAGACACTTCATAGGAGGTTTCAGCTTCTAGTAGGATAGAAGAGTCCTTTGGTCCCCTTAGGGTACAGTAGTGAAGCAGATCATACTGTCTTCTTTAATGAGATTCCCATGAGTAAATCCATATCTATTTCTGATACTGAATCATTTGACAGTGAAAAGACATTGGAGGCAAAAACTTTGTAAGTCATCACTATTTGCTGTTAGTGGAGAGGAGGCAGGGACTATAGCACCGATAGAAGCAATTGACATGTTCCATATACAGAGTAATTGCTTTGTACAGAAGTTGGAAGTCAACTTACAAATTTGATTTTAGTTTGAAGCGTAAGACTTACATTTATCATTGCTGAGTGACATCTTATCGGATCCCACGCAATGCTCTTCCTTTTTCATTTTCTTTTTGGTTCTTGACTCACTCATCCACTACAATAACTATTCTTTCCAGATTGGTGCCACAAGCAAACTTGATGAGCATACCATCTTTCTTTATCCAAGTCATTGATTAGAATGTTGGGAATCTGAGGGCCAAACCCAAATCTCTGGGACGCTCTGCTAGAAATATTGCTACTCAAATCTTCATAGCACTTTCCTTAGACCTCTTCTTTGGGATTATTACACTGTTTTATTGCATTTTTAAATGTTTTACCACATTTTCCAACTAGGTTCAACATTCTGTAAGGGAAGGGTTTGTTTTATCCAGCTTTTGTAACTCCCTCTTTGCCAAACATAATGCTTTGTATATGATAGTGTTCACACATAATAAATAGTTAATAGTGGTGATGGTGATGAAAATATTTGGTGACAACCAATCAATGAGCATTAATTAGATGCCTATTACATGTCATGCACTGTGCTAGACACTAGGAATATGACTACAAAAATGAGAGAGTCCTTAATCTCAAAGAGTTTATAGTGAATGACAATGAGAATGGGATATTCTCGTGTATATTGTGTTTCATGGTTTGGAAAACACTTTCCTCTCAACAAACATGTAAAACAGGTCATTCATTAAATTGAAGTGAATTGTCTTCTATTTATAGTTGGATAGATGGATGTTTTAAATCAGGTTATTACTTTTTTTAAAAAAAGATTTTATTTATCCATCTCAGGTTTAGAGTAACTAGCCTGTCTACTGGATTTTTGTGTTTTACTTTTTGCCCATTCTTGTGACTCTCATGATAAAAAAAATCATTATTAACATTCTATATTCTGTTGATCAAATCTGTGCTCCTAAGGCAGGGGATGTTTCGTTTTTGTCTTTGCCACATTAGGAACTAGCACAATGTCTGTTAAATTTAACAGGTCCATGAATGTATGTGGAATGAATGAGTGACCATTGACTGAAAGTAAGACAAAATTCCTGGACAAAGTTCTAATATCTGAATACAATTTGAGATAAAACGTAGTGCTTTTTTTTCTATATGGGCAGAGCATAAGACACTTGACCTAAAGCAGGAAAGTCCTGAGTTCACACGTGGCCTCAGATGTTAATTATGTGACTCTGGGCAAGTCACTTAATCGCTACCTTAGTTGGGGGATAATAATAGAATTTACCTCTCAGGGATGTTGTGGAGATCATGTGAAATAATAAATGTAAAGTATTTAGCATAGTTCTTGGCACACAGTAGGTGCTGTATCAAAGCTTATTCCATTTCCTAAATCCTAGATAAAATGAGTTTCTTCAGGGACAGATGGCCCAACGGTATTGCAACTCACTGATACTGCCCTATAGCTGTAATGTCCAAAGCTGCTTTCTGAAACGACAGAGAAAAAAAGTTACTTTTCTTTGCCAGTTGGAAGTATTTAAAACCTGAGGGTGGTATTTGAGAAGCCTTGTTTCCTTAAACATTGGAGGAGATAGCCCACTTTTATTCACTTAAGATGTTGTAGTATAATTTAGCTTCTAATATTACCTGGGGTGGTAATGGAGTCTTGAACTTTCTGTCTGCTGAAACATAGATTGGGAAGAGATTTGTGGTTGAATAGATTCTCCACATTTCATGTGTCTCAAACTCCCATTTTTGTGTTTCTAAGACTTCAAGTCCCATTGAAACCATACATCATTTATATACAACCATTCCAGAGGGCTAAAGAAAATACTCTTGAAAAGTTTGAGCAATTTTAAAGCAAAATTTAATAATTTCATGAGAAAAGAATTTGTGCCCAGTCATGGTTAAATTATTTAAATGGGATTATAAGACCTGATCATTATTTACATGGTAATAAGAATTACAGTAAAAGATGGATTTCCTGAGAGCAATTCCTAAAATGTCATTACTTATATTAAATACATAATTCAAAACAAAGCAGACACAAATATAACATTGAAGAATGACATTTCGTGTCCCAGTATAGGTCTCAGCAGCCAGCCCATAAAGTAATTCATTCAATTCCACTATATGAAATAGGGAGAGGATGGTATTTATTTTCATTATATGGACAGTTCTTTCCACCATAATGGGGAGGAACATTTCAATTTAATTTCTTCTAGTTTTGGACTAGTTTATCTCTTCAAACTCATGAATATTTAGTAAAAAAGTCTAAGACCTACTTTCACTTGGCAAGGCCAAATTTGTTATGAGATCATGGGGTATCTTTTAAGGAATGTTGCCCTCAAAGTTGAGACCTTGAAAAATAAAGCTGCTTTGACTCAAATAATAATTATTGATTATATTAATAAATTATATTTTGTAGCACTATGTTTTCAGAGCAATTTCCTCTCAAGAATCATATGGGGTAGAATGTAAAAATCTTCCTATGAGAGCAAGAATATCTAGCATTTAGCTGGAGTTTTAAAGTTTGCAAAACCTTTTACAAATATGATCTCATTTTATCCTCACAATAACCTGCAATAATACAGGTTGATATTATTATTGTCTCCACATTATGGATGAAGAAGTTGAGGAAGAAGAGGTTAAATTGTTTGTCCAGGATTATAGAACTAGTAAGTGTGAGGCTCGTTTTGAACTCAGGTCTTCCTAACTCAAGGTTCAACAGTATATCACTGCTGTTTTCGAGCAGGAAGTGACTATAGAACTAATTGAATCCCATCTTCTAATTTTATAGGTGAGGAAATTGAGATCTTGACAAGTTGAATGACTTGTCCAAGATTACCCAAGAAGAAAGTGCCAGATCTGAGATTTGAACGTTAGCAATAACATTGAGGGAGCTCTGGTTCTACAGATTTGCTTGATAGTCATGGTGAATATATAGGTTGCCACCTAGAGTCCAGGTTCCAGTAGCTGTGGAACTATTAATATTCTTGAATTAAAGCCCATTAACATCCTATATATTTTCCTCCTGAGGTGTGAAATAATTATTTTTGGTTGACCAGGCTTTTGCTACCATTCAAAGTTATCAACTGAAAGAATCCATTTTCAGCCATCTGCGAGCGGTATCTTCTTGTTCTCTCATTGGACAATTACAGTGACCCCTGTTGTTTCTTGGTGGAATTTCAATCTAGCATTTCATCAATTGCAGAACTAATGTTCTTCCATTTACATCTCTACAATCTTTCTTTTGCTTTTCTGACTGGGATATCCCTTATCCCTGCTAATTATGGACAGGAATTGGTTACTGATATATTTTAACCTTACTGGCAGAAGTTCCTGCGTGGCTCAGAGAAATGGAATGACTTGCATAAGGTTTCACAGTAGTAATAGGATTCAATATGTTTTTAATGTTTTAAACATTTGTAAGTTACTCCTATCTTTAAAATGTCTTAGTTAAGTAAAACTAATAATACAGTGACCTCATCTGAAAGTATTCATAGCATTTCACATCTGTGTCACCTTCTCATCTCTCTATTTAAAAAAATAAATAAACCAAAAAAGCTTAAACTAGAAATCTATTTTCTTTCCTCCTCATCAACCACCCAATGGGGAGGGGGGAAGGGAAGTAATGAAAAATACATTTCTTCTAACAGATATGCATAATCAAGTAAAACCAATTTCCTCAGTGGCCACATGTGCATACATAGATATCTATATATATATAGAGATATCTATATGTAGACATCTATGTAGATATTTATATAGAAATAAACTTGTTCATAAAATTTTACTGAAGTGGATATTGGAAGATCGTGATTAGTGTTACCTCATAAAATACTGAGTAGTGGTGGGAAAAAGTTAGGGAAAATATGGCAAAAGATTCCACTAAACAGTCATCCTAAGAACATTTAATGGTGAAACTTTGTGAAAAACAACAAAAATGGGAGTCTATAAAACTTTTTATGGCAAACACTTGTCACCATCAATGACAGTAACTTGTGTGTGTATAGAGATGCATATTTATCTCTCTATATAATATATGTATATATATATAAAAATATGCATGCATACATATACACACTATCTATCTATCATCTATCTATCTATCTATCTATCTATCTATCTATCTATCTATCTATCTAATCTATCTATCTATCTATCTATCTATCTATCTATCTATCTATCTATCTATCTATCTATCTATCTCTCTATCTATTCATCTATATTTTTTACTTTCCTAGGAAAATAACCGCTTCCAAATATCAGAGAATTTGAACGAAGGTCTCTACTCATGTCAGGTTCAGTACTTTCTGGACACAGTCTCCTATTCTGTATGACAGTGCCATGTTCCATCTGGTAGACTTTTTTTTAAAACAAATCTTTTATTTTTTTCTATAGGACAAGAACTGTGGGATATAAAGAAAATATTGTCAGTTGAACCTATTACACACACTTACTTCACTGACTCTAGGTGTGAATAAACAAACATATTTTAAAGGGATGAAGTATTAAATGTATCTCATGAATAGATTGTGAAGGGGGAGATCCAGTGGCACAAGATTAGAGAGAATCAGTGCCTAAAAATAAGTTCTGTATAAACTAGAACATTTCTTTTGAGAGCTGTAAGGAAGTATCTTGTGAAAACACCCCATCACATGTTAGTGCAGATGAAGAGCCAAAAGGCCCATCTGTGTTCTAGATATTATTTTACTATCTCAAAATAATTCATGCTTTGCCTTGGCTCTATATTGTGACAAACACTTGTGATCCCCTTATAATAAACTGCTCTTTTGGTAAAGACACCCTTGGATGTACCCTGTGGTACATCCTCTGTACCATAAGATCCCAGCAGTCTCATGCAACTGAGATTTCTAGAATAATTAGTCTTTTTATTAGATTCAAATTTGGCTGACCTGAGTGGAAGGCTAGTATCTGAAAGAGGACTGAAGAACCTGAAAAGGACCTTCCGCACATTAGGAAGATCTTCTCTAGAAGATATGTAGAAGCACAGGACCAGAAATCCAACAGGATGACCAGTCAAGAAAAGATCTAAATTGTGTCATGGTAGGGAATATTGACCCTGATGGAATAACAGATCACCCTCAGTATTCTAAGGAAGCATTTCCAACATGTAGCCTCAATTTTGATTCACTAATTAAATTCAGATGCACACTGTATTTAAGATCATACAAATCATTGGTAACATAAAAGGTTCAAATTATATCCCAGCTCTCCTTCCTTTATTTTTTTTCTCCAAAATCTCTTGCAAGATAGCTCCAAGATCACATCATCTAATCTAGAAAAAACAAATGTATTAGCAGCACTGGAATGGGAACCAGAAAACCTGGGTTTTCATCTTGATTCTGCCATTTACTAATAAGAGCTAGCATTTATAATGCTTTTAAGTTGCAAAGCTGAGTTGCCCAGCTAGCTGGGTCCCCGTTCAGGCAGCTGCATATACTCACTGACTGTTGTGTTTGTCCTTTGTTGCTGTAATTCAGCTCCTCCTCTCCTGTCTGTCTCCCCTTCCGCTTCCTTTTCCTCTCCAAAGGAAGGTAAATTTGGAAGCCTAGCAGATGCCCAGTTAACTTGGGTCTTACTGGCTAGATTCCTTTCCTTTCCTTTCCTTTCCTTTCCTTTCCTTTCCTTTCCTTTCCTTTCCTTTCCTTTCCTTTCCTTTCCTTTCCTTTCCTTTCCTTTCCTTTCCTTTCCTTTCCTTTCCTTTCCTTTCCTTTCCTTTCCTTTCCTTTCCTTTCCTTTCCTTTCCTTTCCTTCCCTTCCCTTCCCTTCCCTTCCCTTCCCTTCCCTTCCCTTCCCTTCCCTTCCCTTCCCTTCCCTCCCCCTTCCTCTTCCCTTCCCCTTCCCCTTTCCCTTCCCCTTCCCCTTTCCCTTCCTCTTCCCCTTTCCCTTTCCCTTCCCAAAACCTTAAACCGACTGCACTCTGAAGCTCATACACTGGACAACACTAGGCACCTGCCTAAGGGGTCTCTTCTGGACCCTCCTGGTTTCAGAGTGATTTTCAGTAGTAACTTGCTGTTTCCTTCCTAGCCTGATATCTTAATTTTTCTTTGCCTCATTAAAGGGGTCACCCCTTGGCTACTTCTTAAACAGACCTATTCAATGAATGGGTGCTACGTCACCCTAAGTGAGTACCTGAATAGACTTTGGCCTAAAAGGGCTAAGATCTCCCAGTATATCCTGGGTCATCTCCAGTCATCCTGATAAATGTCTGGTCACTGGATTCATATGGCTCTGGAGGAGAAGTGTGGCTGATGACCTGCACAGCCCTCCCTCACTCAAAACAAAGTCAAGTGCAAGTCATGTCATTATTTCTCTGATGGCATGGTGTTCTTCAGCAACGAAGGACAAAAACACAATCAGGTTGCAAAGCACTTTCCAAATAAAAGAGGAATCCCTTCTGGGCATCTACCTCCAAGGGTTGTCATGAGGATCAAATGAAATATTTGTAAAGTACTTAATGCTGTACCAGGTACGTAGTGCTGTATAAATGCTACTGTTGTCTTTCATTATTATTTATTTCACCATGCTGTATATCTAGGAATGTGGTTAGAGTTAACACACACACACATATGCACTCATACATTCATATATGAATATACATATATCCTACTGTCATTGGTTTCTAATCTATTTTCATGTGTTTGTTATAAAAAGTTTTATAGACTCCCATTTTTGTTGTCTTTCACATAGTTATACTATTAAATGTTCTTAGGATGACTGTTTGATGGAATCTTTTGCCATATTTTCCCTATTTTTTGCCATATTTTCCCAATTTTCCCATTTTTTTCCACCTCTACTTCTCACTGTTTTATGAGGCAACACCAATCGTGACCTTCTAATATCCCCCTCCATAAGATTTTCTGAGTACGTTTATTTCTACAGTGGGTTGCTTTTGGATACATTCTCTAACCTTAGAGAGATGATCAGGTGTTGGATGGCTCATGTAGTTTCTGGGCTCATCACTTAGTCTTCTCGCCATGGCTATTGTTTTACATGGGTTAAAGTTTTAGGTAGGAAATTTCTATGGCTTTTGTCAATATTTGTTTCTCTATTAATTTCCCAATTTTTGACATTAACTGATATTTTAAATAGGTGTGGATATAATTATGTTAATAATATATCATATATTTCTCATTTATATTCTTCTAATAATGATGATAATAGTTAGCATTTATATATTTTGTGTTAATTTTGAACTTTTCTCTAACAAGTTGTAGGTCTAATGATATACAGATGTTTGATTCGGGAATTTCTTCCACATTACTAAGTCACTCATTAAATATGGATTTTTTTGTATTTGGTATTTACTCTAACACTTACAAATTGATCAAAGGAAGTAATCACAGTATATAAATGTAAGACTTCTATTGAATTTACAATCCTCTGACACCTCTAGTTTTTCCCTCCTGATCCATATTTTCCACTCTATTTTTTTTGCTGACCTTTCTCTATACTGAAGTTAGTATGTATCAAATCATGTATTGATTTAGTTGGCATTTTTTATTATATTCTTCAGGAAATTTACTTACCCCTTCTTTACTGGAATCAGATCTTGCTGGAAATTGAAATGACTTGCACACTGATACTTTTGAAAATGCTTATCCTGAGCACTGCAATATGAGATAACACAATGTCCTATGAACTCATGTTTCTTGTTGACCCTTTGCAGAATAAAGCCAACTGTGCCAACTCTTCTATTTGCTCCTCTAAGTAGTATCAGTGAGATGTCTTTCCCTTTGTTGTGTCTTCCTTTTCTTCTTATGATTCCACTTGTAGTTAGAATTTCCAGTTTATCACATCCCCTCCCACATTACATTCACATATTGATCCTTGGGCAAAGCTCTCATATTTAGACTAACAACAATTACACATTGTCTAAAACCTTTCTTAGCATCAAATGCCTTTTTCTACTATTTTGCCATTATAATTACAGAAACAAGAGGAATTCAGAATAGGACCGGAAGGCCTTGTGTATTTTTCATTGCTTTATCAGTTGTCCCAGTCATATTTCATAAATGAGTGACCAGTCTACAGGTGATTAATTACCCTCTAGGTATTTAGCTGGTTTGGTCCTTGGAAAGTATTTAGTGCTACATTCAAAGATTTTGCAGTATAGAAAAACTGTCAAAGTTCATGTTTTGCCAACAGAACCTTCAAGAGCCACCGGTCAACTCAGTGCCATTTTGTAATGTCCACGTTAGGCTGGTGGAAATAAGATATTTAAAAAATCAGCTTTTGCTACTATATGTTTTAAATACTTTTCACTAATATTTGAAATTCCTAAGCTCAGAACATCATTTCTTTTCCTTTCAATGAATAAATATACACCAGATTGTTGTTATGTACAAGGCATAGAAGTGGTAGGGTATAGTGGGTGTTAATGGACTCATCATTGGCTATGAGACCATGAACAAGTCATTTAACCTCTAAGAGCCTCAGGACTCCCTAATGCATATGTATTAAATCATGTACAAACATGCCCATGTCTCCCCCATTATATAAACCATTACTTGATCCAACAATTCTTGCTTGACTAATATCCTTTACCTCTACCCCCTTTCTTAGCTAAGGTCAGTTAGAATTCTCTAACTTGCTTTTAGTTATGGAAGTCTGCCTTTTAACTTCTTCATTCAACTGAAACTTCTCTCTCCAAAGTTACCAATGTTCTTCTATCCTCATCCTCCTTGACCTTTTCATGGTCTTTGACACTGTCTATCAACCTTTTCTCCTGACACTCTGTCCTCTCTAAGTTTTTTGGCATGTGACAAAAACCTGTGCTCCTTCTTAGTTTTCCTTCTATCTGCCTGAGGGTTCCTTCTAAACTGGATCTTTTTCCAGTTCGTATGTCTCCAAAGTTACCAATGTTCTTCTATCCTCATCCTCCTTGACCTTTTCATGGTCTTTGACACTGTCTATCAACCTTTTCTCCTGACACTCTGTCCTCTCTAAGTTTTTTGGCATGTGACAAAAACCTGTGCTTCTTCTTAGTTTTCCTTCTATCTGCCTGAGGGTTCCTTCTAAACTGGATCTTTTTCCAGTTCATATGTCTTCTTTCTTTTCTTTATACCAGGTATTTTTAACTTTGGGTCTGAGAATTTAAAATAATATATTTTGACACAATACTATACTCAAGTTTTTGAAAACCTGTCATGTGGAAGAGCTTATAGTCTTTTTTTGTTTGGTCCACAGATTAGGCTTGGAGGTATAAAAAAGGCGGGGAATGGATATGGCAAAAAGACGAACTTAGATTTGACTCAGTAAAAACTTCCTAATTAGAAGGGCTGTCCAAAAATAGAATAGGTTTTCTGGAGTCATAGTGAGTTTTTTCTCTTTGGAAGTCTTCCAGCAAAGTCTAGGCCACTGGACTTATTGATGGATTAGATTAGATGACCCCTCAAGTTTTTTCTAACTCTTGAATTCTGACATCATAATGATAGATAAATCTAAAGATGGAGGGGTTTTCAGGCATCACTCCATTCTTATACAGGTGAGAAAATTGAGGCACAGGGCGCATGAGTGAATTGTCCAAAATAAGAGTTTTCGGAGGCAGGATTTGAACCCAGACCCTCTGACTACAGGGCCAGTGAACTTCCCCAATATGCCATACTTCTACACTGCCAATATCCTATGTAAGATACATAGAGCTGAGAGAAGGAAAAAAATCGTCCATTATGATAATTGTAATATCCTGCAAATGCTATTACTGTAGTGTGAGAAAAGGAACCTATACTAGATAACAGTATTTTCTTTCTGAAAGGTTTTGCTCTGTTGGGATTTTTAGATTATTGTATCTTCCATCCTTTCTTATGTTGAATGTTTTATATATAGATATAGATATAGATATAGATATAGATAGATATATATCTTCTAGAAATGAATAAATCCTGAACCTCCTTTTGTTTTCAGCTGCCTTCTAGCTGACAGGTTGTTGCTCCAATATCTTTCTGCATTATATGCTAAAGAAATTAATGCAGCAATATGGCATTCATCTCCAGTGCTTTCAAAATGATGCTATTTCTCTTCTCTCACTTGTACATCTGCTTCCGTTCTGAAATTGAGCATTTTCTTCCATTTGCCTACAAGGCTCTTTTTTACTTGGTCAATAAGTCAGTCAAAAACATTTATTTTTGAATTATTATTTATTTTTAACATTTTTAAAGAATTTGACCTGCCATTTCTCTCCCTCCCTAGCACTTTCTTCCAACCAGGCAAGGAATGTGATATCAAGTATACATGTGTAATCATGTAAAATATACTATTAGTCATGTTACAAAAAGACCAAGAAAAATAAATTTTAAAATTATGTTTCAGTCTGCATTCAGATTCCAGCAGTTTTTTTTTCTGGGGATGGATAGCATTTTTAATCATAAATTCTTCAAAAGTGTCTTGAATCATTGTGCTGATTACAATAGTTAGATCACTCATAGTCTGTCATCCTGACAAAATGCTGTTATTGTGTACAATGTTCTCCTACTTCTGCTCACTTCAGTTTGTATCAGTTCATATATCTTTCCAGGTTTTTTTGAAGTCATCCTGCTCATCATTTCTTATAATACAATAGTATTCCATCTCTGGTGGGAGAAAGATCAATTACAGTAGAAACAAAGGTTTGAGCTTCTGAGAACATCAATTTATTGGAGAATACATGCCAACTGAGCACCACACTGGGACCAGGCTTGGCACGAGACCATGAAGACAGGGGAAGACATATTTTTATGCATAAAATGATTAAGCAAATAAAACCAATTAATTAAAAAAAACAATTAATCAGGATACAAAATTAAATAATCTGATTTCTAGTTGGAGAAAAGATTAGGGACTTTCCAAGGTGAAAGGGGCAGAATGAACATGTACAAGTCCCTGAAGTCACACAAAGAGATGTTCTGGAAGATGTCCTTCCAAATTTCTTTATTCTATAAAGGAACATGGAAACACTAATTGATTGATCAGTATGGGGTCAATTTTCAGATAAAATATATAAGTTGTTTGAGATATAAAATTGTGAGAAAGCCCCTTGTATCAATCTTCTGAGGTGACTGTGTTTCTGATCAGAATAATCTAGGGCATAGTTAAGGGTCTCTAAGCAGAAGAAGAGGTGGTCTGGCTTCCTAGGAACATAGGTCTAGGGTCAGACGATTTAATATGATTTTCTCCCATTTCCCACAATTAAATAAAGATTTCTCACAAGTCAGAAATTGGAATAGACCCATAACCAAATAGAAAGGGAACTGAGCTAGCTCCCGAATTGAGGCACAAGATAGAGTCAGTGTGGTTCACTCAATTTCCACTAACATTCGCTGTTCCAATCATCTCATGTTGCAATAATATATCACAACTTGTTCAACCATTCCCCAGTTGATTGACATCCCTTCAATTTCCTATTCTTTGCCACCATATATTGAGCTGCTACAAATATTTTTGTCCATATAGACCCTTTTTATTTTTCTTTGATCTCTTTGGGATGTAGACCTGGAGATGATATTCTTAGGTCAAAGAGTTTATATAGTTTTATAGTCCTTTGAGAATCATTCCAAATTGCTCTCCAAAAGGGTTGGATCACTTCACAACTCCATCAATAATTCATTAATGTTCCATTTCCTCTACATCTTTAACATTTATTATTTTCCTTTTCTAACATATTACTTAAACTGATAGGTGTGAGGTGCTACCTCAGAGTTGTTTTAATTTGCATTTATATAATCAACAGTGATTAGAATATATTTTTCATATGATTATAGTTTTGATTTTTTTAAAAAAATTAAATTATTTTATTTGTTTTCAGTGTTTGACAATCACTTCCATATATCTTAGATTTTCTCCCCGCCCTCCGCCTCATTGCACCCTTCCCTCGCCACTCCCTCCCTGAGATGGCGTACAATGTTACATATGTTCTACATGTACATTCCTAATAAATACATGTTGTATAGAAGAATTAAAATGAATGGGAGAAACCATGAAACAAAACAAAACAAAACAAAACATAATAAAAAATAAAATGGTCTGCTTCTATCTGCGATCCAATTCCATAGTTCTTTCTCTGGATGTGGAAGTAATTTTGCCTCAAGAATCCATTGAAAATTTTTTAAGTCCTGCATTTCAGTGCTTCTTTTACTCAGCATCAGTTCATATAAGTCTTTCCAGTCTTCTCTGAAGTCTTCCTGTTCATCATTTCTCATAGCAAAATGACATTCCATTGCATTCCTATACCACAACTTGTTCAGCAATTCCCCAATTGATGGACATCCCCTTGATTTCCAGTTTTTGGCCACCACAAAGAGAGCTGCTATGAAATATTTTTGTACATAGGGGACCCTTTCCAATTTCTATGATCTCTTTGGAACAGAGTCCCAGAAGTGATATTGTTGGGTCAAAGGGCATCCACATTTTTGTAGCCCTTTGGGCATAGTTCCAAATTGCTCTCCAGAATGGTTGGATCAGCTCACAGCTCCACCAACAATGAATTAGTGTTCCAACTCTCCGACATCTTCTTCAACATTTATCATCTTTCTGTTTTATCAATCATTATTTAGTCAGTCTGATAGGTGTGATGTGGTACCTCAGAGATGTTTTGATTTGCATCTGTCTAATCAATAGTGATTTAGAGCATTTTTTCATATGACTGTAGATAGCTTTAATTTCTTCCTCTGAAAACTCCTTATTCATATCCTTTGACCATTTATCAATTGGGGAGATAGTTTTGATTTCTTCTTCTGAAAACTTCCTATTTATATCATTTGACTTTTTTTATCAATTGGGAAATGACTCATAATTTTGTAAATTTGACTCAGTTCTCTAAATATTTGGAAATATGAGGCTTTTATCAAAGAAACTTCTTGTAAATATTTTTCTCTGTTTCTTAGTTTTCTTCTAATCTTGGTTGCATTTTTTGTGCAAAAACCTTTTAATTTAGTGTTATTTAAATTATCCCTTTTGCATCCTATAATGTTTTCTATTTCTTGTTTGGTCATGAATTCTTCCCTTACCCATAGATCTGACAGTTAAAATTTTCCTTTTGCTTATGATATCTAAATCATTTACCCATTTTGGCCTTGGTGTATGGTGAGAGATGCCTATGGCTATCTTCTTCTAAACTGCTTTTCATTTTTCATAGCAATGTTTGTCCCCAAAGTTGAGATCTTTGGGTCTATCAAATAATAGATAAATTTATCAAACTCTAGGTTACCATGGTCATTGACTAGTGTGTCTTATGTACCTAATATATTCCACTGACACACCACTCTATTTGTTAGCTGGTATCAGATTGTTTTAATGATTATGATTTTATAAACTGTTTGAGATCTGGTACTGCTAGATCAATCTTATTTTTTATTTTCATTGATTTACTTGATATTCTTGATTTTTGTTTTCCAGATGAATTTTATTATTTTTCTAACCCTATAAAACTTTTGGTAGTTTGGTATTGTACTGAATAAATAAATCAACTTTTCAGAATTGTCATTTTTTATCATATGTCAGCCTACCCATGAGCAATTAATATTTCTCCAGTTACTTAGATCTGACTGTTTTTGTGAGAAAAAACATTTTGCAATTGTGAATTTGGTATGATTTTTTCTTTGCCTATTTTCCCAATTATTCTATGTAGTATTTGGAATTAATTGGTTTTTTTTAAATGTTTGGTAGAATTCACATAAAATCCATCTCATCCTGGGGACTTTTTTTTTAGGCAGTTCATTAATGGCTTATTCAATTTCTGTTTTCTAAGATAGGATTATTTAAGTATTCTATTCCTTTTTTTGCTAATCTGGGCAATTTGTATTTTATAAATATTCATCCACTTTACTTAGATTTTTCAGATTTATGGTGTGTGATTGACCTAATTAAGTAACTCTTAATAATTGCTTTAATTTCATCTTCATTGGTGATGAAGTCAATTTTCATTTTTGTTACTGGTAATTTGATTTTCTTTTTTGTTTTTAGCTAATTAACCAATGATTTATCCTTTATATTGCATTTCCCTGGAAAAATGAGCTCCAAATTTTATTTGTTAGTTTAGTGATTTTATTATTTTCATTTTTATTAATCTTACCTTTATTTTCAGGATTTCCAATTTGGTGTTTAATTGGGGATTTTCATTTGTTCTTTTTCTCATTTACTTTTTATCCATGCCTAATCCATTGATCTGCTCTTTCTCTATTTTTTTGTTGTAAGTGTTTTGGGATATCAATTTCCCCTAAGTACTGCTTTAGCTGTCTTCCATAAATTTTGCTATATTATTTCACTGCTGTCATTCTCTTTAATGAAATCATTGATTGTTGCTATGATTTTTTTTCTTTGACCCACTTATTTTTTAGGATTTGATCTTTTTTTCCAATTATTTTTCATCTACGCTTCCATGGTTTTTAATTGAAAGTATTTTTATGCGTTATGATCTGAAAAGGACGCATTTAATATTTCTGTTTTCCTGCATTAGATTTTATTCCCTAATATAGAGTCAGTTTTTCTGAAAGTGAAATGTGCAACTGAGAAAAAGGTATATTTCTTTCTATTCCCATTTACTTTTTTCCAAAGGTCTGTCCTATCTAACATTTCTAGAATTCTTTTCATCTCCTTGATGTCTTTCTTATTTATTTTATCATTAGATTTATCTAGCTCTGAGAAGGGAAAGTTGAGGTCTCCGTGGGAAACATCCTGTCAGAGAGATCATTACCCATCCCTCTCTCTATGAGCTGTCAGTTTTTTGGAGGGCTAAGAACTGAGAATCTTTTTCAATCAAACCCTTCAGTGAAATGACTCTTTCCATCATTTAGACAAATGAGGAGGCAAGCTGGCACCACAAGAAACAGCTTAAAAGTGTATAGTTAATTTTTTAATTTACCTTGGTCTGCACTCTGTGATTTCATTCATGTAGGGAAACTCCCAGAGTGGAAATTCTATCCACTGATGCATATTGTTTCTTAAGCTGCAATTTATAGTCTTAGAGAGTTCCCTGCAGCATTCAGGGGTTAAGTGACTTGCCCAGAGCCACAAAGCCAGTGGCTTGGCAGAAACAGAACTTGAACCCAGATATACACATACATACGACTTGATTTACTTGTCCTTTATCGATTCTTATTCATTTGTCTTATGGTTTGCCGTCCAACTGTGACTTAATACTACTTCTTATTTCTTAGTGTTTTATACATAACTTTCCATCATAATTTTCCCCTCTTGGTTTTCCTGGCTTTCTTCAAGTCCAATTCTACTTTCTGCAGGAGGTCTATTCCAGTCTTTCCAACAGCAGATGCCTTCCTTCTCAGATTACCTTCTGTCAACTCTGTGCATATAACATAAGATTCAGTTATTTGTATGTTGTCTCCTTGAAGGACTGTGTTTTTGCTTTTTTTGTATTTTCAAACCATAGATTATTTTCTGGCATAGAACATATCACAATGTTTGTTGGCTATCTGACTGTATTTTATCCCAGAAACAATAGGAGTCACTAAAAACTTTTGAAAAAAGAAATGACATAGTCAAACCTGAACTTGAGGAAGATTATTTTCTCAGCCATGTGAAGGATAACTTAGAGAGATTGGAAGCAGGGAACCAATTATTAGTCAAGTCATGATCCAGGTCAGGGATGATAACAGTCTAGAGTAAGAGGGTGTGCCTTTGAGTGAGCCAAAGTGGGTTGAGTAAGAAAAATGTCTTGTAGGTAGAATTGGCAAATAAGGAAATACATGGGGTAGAATAAAAAAAGGTAAGAATTGAGCATTATTACTGCAAGGTCACAAACTTGGGTGACTGGAAAGACTATGGAATCCTTGAAAGAAATTAGGAATTTTAGAGGTGTATTTCTAGAAGGGAAGATGATGAATTTGTTTTGGACAAATGGATTTTGGGCTTTCTATAGGTCATCCAAGTAGAGATGTTTAGCAGGCAGTAGGTGGTATAGGGCTAACCATCAATAAAGAGACCAGAACTAGGTATTTAGACTTGAGATATGACAATGGAACCATGGATATTAATGGAAACCTCAAGACAGAAGATCTAGATAGAAAAGAGAAGATGGCCCAAGACTGAGCCGGAAGAAACAACTATGGTTAGGGGGTATAACACACATGACAATTCAGTAAAAAAGTCTTGATGCCAGACATTCCATAAATATAGCCAAAGATTTGCTTCCTTGTAAAATACTAATGGACGTTTACTGTTTGCATTGAATTGCATTGAAGAAAAATGCTTCTACAATCATTACAGAAAGCCTTTCATGTACACCGCAATGTGAATGAACTTATCAGATTTTTTTTCCTTGGGAGGAGGTTACAAATAGAAGGACAGATGGAACATAAAGTTTTTCAGTCTCTGAGTAAAAAGAAGGAATAATCCAGGGCAAAAATATTTTTAAAGGGGAAGGCTAGAATTCTTGGAAATTTCACATATTTTTCAATTGTGCTTAAGAAAATGATGACATTGTTTATTTCTTGATAACTACAGTGTTTGAAGGAAAAATTTTTCCATCTGTCCTTCTCATTGGTTAAAAACACATTTGTGTAGAATGATTAGGAACCAATGTACTAGATTTCTTTTGTCGTTTTTCACTGTTCAAATTTATAATGTCACATAATATATAGCCTTATCCTGGGCAGAGGATTGAAGAGAAGGGAGGAGCTCAAGTCAAATACAAGCTCATTTTCCAATTAAAGCACAGGGGAGAGTTTCAGCCCCACAATTGCCTTTTTATTTGATGTTCCCTTAGGTATGATGAAAAGAACACTGGGATGAGGTTCAGACAACTTGGGTTTGGATGCATGTGGTTGTGGCAAGTTTACTTGTCCTCTCAGCTTCAGCTTTCTTCTCAGTTTTCCATTTTCTGTAAAATGGGAATGATCTTACTTGTACTCTTAACTTACAAGGCTATTGGGAGAAAAGTATTTGCCTATTTAAAACACTATGCAAATTTTCTGTGAAATGGAATGTTCCTACTTGCACTGTTTACCCTACAAGATTGTTGGGAGAAAAATATTTTAATATTTAAAATGATATGCAAATATGAATTACTTTTGTTTTTTACTACTGTCCCATTAACTATACTTTTTGGTCCCAAAGCAAAAAGAAAAAAAAAATGACATGAAAACAATTGAAATAAAAATATTTGTACTATTAACCAGAAATGAACTTCTCTCCTTCCTCACTCAGATAAAATTTAGCAGACTTTTCCTTTAATAAATTAGACTTTTTCTTTTCAGTTTCATAGTTTCATTTTCTTAAATTTCCCAAATGATCAGTCAATAAAATTTAGTTTTAAGATGATATCTTCACCACTAATTTGTTTCCATGGCATAAAACATTATAATAAGGAAAGAAGATTATGATGGAAAATACGACACTAATTTATAAGAAAGAGAGACAGGAAATCAAGTCAAGTGTCTCCCTCCTATCAGAGAAATGGTATGTGAACAGAACAGAGACAGAGGCTCATTTGATGAGCCAAAAAAACAGGAAGTTAAAAAGAGAGGATGTGTGCCCAGAATAGTTTTTAAAATGAGAATCAACCTTCAAATTGATTCTGTCAGTAATGTAAGGAAAAATTCATTTAGTTAAAGGAACTAAGATTTGTTGAAGTGACTAAAAACAAGATGAAGGCAGCAACAGGGGCAAATATCAGAGTGAACATTTCAGCTGAGGTGAAGTTGGGACAGTAGCACATTATCCTTAAAAAATGATAGGCAGATTCACGAAATTCTCATGTGAATCTGTGAATCTAGAATGTTACTAAGGTTACAGGTCATTGAGGAAAACAGGACATTTTAGCTGAGTTGGTTATATGTGGGAAATTGAAACAAAATAAAAATCTCATATCATTATACAGTTTGACACCAGAAGAAAAAAAAGAGTAGAAAATAAGTTCCTAGAGGGTAAGAACCTCTTTGGTTTTATCTTTGCATTGCCAGTGCCAAATATAGTTGCCACATGAATGATTGTTGGCTCAATGAATGAAGAAATGAAGGAAGGAAGGCTGTAGTTAAAGGTGGCCCAGGAGGACCTGGTAAGATCAAAGTACCTGGTCTATTGAAAATGTATTTTTTTACTTAACTTGAAGATCTTTCCCACCCAGTAATAGGCCTGTGTGACCTGCTTAAATCACATGAAACCCTAAGTCACATGTGGTGGGAAGAGCTTGATAAACAGATGGTGCAGGAAGGATGGAACAGGAAAAGGCAGAGCTAGCACAGAGCTGAGAGGGATGTAGGCAAGCAGGCATCTGGCTGCCGTGAGTGAAAGAGCTTGTTTGTGATTTGTTTAAGGGAGCTGGTTTGTGGGAAGCCTAGCAGAGAAAAGGAAGAGTGTTTTCTGCTGGGGATGGAAGCTCAATTCCATGTGGACAGTCTCAGGCGGGTAAAGGTGGGAACTTCTAAATCTTAGAGTTCTCACGAGGCCCCCCAGGAAACGACTGGGAATCGAGGTGAACCGAGCTATCTCGTGTATTTCCGCCTCTTCCCGTGAGAAACGTGATGGGAGAGAGCTCTCCCCGCCCTCGAGATTGTCCCGGATCTGGGCACACCTATTGTTATCTAACAGGCACGGTATTCAGGTGCAAACTATGTGGCTGGAGAGCTTAATTAGGATCAGGAAAGCCTGAAAGCGCTCTTAGGCAGGAGGGGCACGGAGTGGACAGGACAGAAGCCTCCGTTTTTCCTCTCTTCGCTCTTCCCTCCCCCTCTCTCCCCACTTACACTTCTGCTTCCAATCTCTTATTGTAAGATCTTTGCCTCCTTGGGAGATTCCTCGCTCCCTCCTAAGGAAGAATTCTCCTGCACTTGTAACCAGAACCCTGAATAAAAGCTTAACCCTTGTTCGATTCTGGGAGGTCTCTTCTCTCATACAACTATCTGGTTTGGCCAGCCGAAGACCTGAGAGAAGTAAGGTAAGAAGACTCGGGTAGCCCTCAGGCCTCTAGGCCTGGCAGTTTTCCTCTGCATTGGTATTGGGAATAGAATTTTGTTACTATGATGGATTTGACTTTCTAGTGTCTGAATAAATGCTTTGGTTTTTTCTTCCACGTGGAGAGTCTGTTGTATTTTGGAACTCAGAATTGCTCTGGGATATTCATGGCCACAGTAGGTGCTGTGAATATCATGTTGGCACTACACCTGAATTACAGAAAAGTACAGGTTTAAAAATGGAACGCTTAGAGAATTCAATGGAAAAGAGAATCAAAGTAGTGAAAGTCAGAGTAAGACTGAGTGAAGGAGGGCATCAGCATATTCCGTGTTTCATCAGCACATGTCATAAGATGGGATAGTCCTTTTTTATCCAATACTCATCATTCTTTCTTCTGATGTTGTTTCCTGTAGCACATCTGCTACAATGGGAGACATCATCCAACTATCTATCTATCTATCTATCTATCTATCTATCTATCTGTCTGTCTGTCTGTCTGTCTGTCTGTCTGTCTGTCTGTCTCTACTCATACATATACATATATATTTATATCAATATTCATATACACATATAGAGTCTATAATATAGTATACTATTACATACAATATCATAGTATAGTCTATAATCTATAATACAGTGTAGTATAATGGAATATGAACATGTAACATTCTACAAAATCATGTTATATCACATCCCTTCCTAATGAATGGCATTTTGAATATAAAATCTCATATATTTATCTATCCAGTTTCAATATTCAACTCACTCTTTTGACGCCAACTAAAAAAACCAATAATGACAAAAACAGCAAAACATCCCAGGATTATTATATAATCATTTCACAATGGTTTCAGTCAACTATATTATTGTTTATTTAATAATTTATAAAAAGAACATGCTAACATTTCATTTAGACATTACTCAGACTAGGCTACATGATAAGTATAAGTATCTATCATATACTCAAAGACAGGTGACAATATCCATGTTTTTATTTTTTTCTTCTTTAAAAAAAAGAAACCCAAACCAAGTTCTTCACATGACAGGAATGTAAGTAGGGGCAGTTTGATTCAGGGGAAAAGGGGAAGGGAAGGAAGGAATTCATTTTATTTGGCAAGTATGTATGGAGTGCCTACCATGTACAAGATTCTGTAGTAGGTAATGAATATATAAAGACAAAAATATTGATCTAGTATCTGCCCTCAAGAAGGTCATAGGCCAACAGAGAAGGATTTATGTGGCTAGAATGTGATTTCTCTGTGCCTGAGCATGTGTAGGGTTTGCAGAGGGCATACTAGCTTCCGAACTGTTTCCTTTCTTGGCATTATAAAAGAGTCAGTCTTACTTAAAACTGTGGTACTCATAAACATTATGATAAACTTTGTTCATAAATCCACAAACATTGTTAATATCTTGAGAGAAGCCAGGTTTACCTAGGTATCGATTTTGTTTGTTTTCCCTAAGTGAATGTGGCTAAGGTTGATATTATGTTAACAAATTCAGGGCACGATTCTCACCTTCAAGTACAAAAGCTGACCTTTTCTTTCCTCTCATCCCCTCCCCTTCTTTCATCTCCTCATCTCATCTCCCTTCCTTTTCTTTCCTTTCCTTTGCTCCCCCTAAATCCGGGTTAAGAGCTTAAACAATGCGAATGTTTATTTTAAGTATTTCTTTTAAAATGCTTTAAAATATGTTTAAGAATTTCTTAAAATGAAACTGATATGCCAATTTTTAGATGAACTACGTATTTTCCAATATGAAGTCCAGATAAAAGTAAGATCTGTATTCAGAAAATCCCAAATCCTTGAGATGAATTTCTAGCAAGTTCTGTGAAGAATCAAAATTCCTGTTGCTCTGAGGGACAATGGAAGTGAAGCTGTAGGTATAAATACATAAGTATCTGTCGTTATTGCATTTCTCAGAATCTGAGATTTGATAAGAGAAACTGTTTAATGGGAAATTCACCTTCAAAGAAATTTATAAAGAAAACCCTTTCAGCCTGTAACAGTATCAAACTTGGCAAATATCTCCATGGTACTTGGAGTGTGTATCTCCTCCACCATCACATTTAACCCTGTGTGATTCTAGTCCATATTTTCCCCAAATCTGTCCCAAAGGATCTCTACCCAACACTGATCCTTTGACTATCTCAGGAATACCAAGGTTCCAGTCACTTTATCACACTCATGTCTCTCCTTCAAATCACATGACTGGTCCATCTCTTTTTCTGGGCATAAGTATACTCCATCTTTACTTCCATGACAGAGTGTTCTTGTATGCATGCCATTATTATCTTTATGGGAATGCCATTTAAAATACACATTCCTCTTGGCTACAGATGAATAAAATCACCTTTGGGGAGGTGGTCAGAATAATGTTCTAATAAACTAGTCTTCCAAAGAGGATCTTGCCATTACTGGTCTCACATATTCAGGGGATACTCATGACCATCATATTTTAGATAGTTCTATCTCTGTTGTGTTTTTGTAACAGGGTGTGAATTTGTTTTTAGGATTTAACAGACAGTGAGAATGATTGACAAAAATCATATCTGTCAAAGACAGAAGTCTACATATATTAATAGTCAGGACCTTCGTGGTTCCTGAAAGACCTTCTATTCCTTTATATTCCTTGCTACTAGTCCAGGAGGGAGAAAAAAAGACACCATTAGCAACAACCACAAACCAGAAACAGAGGTGAGTGATCTCAGTCTTCAGCTTTGCCAGAATGTTCTTTCCAGAGGGGGTCTATATTTAGATAGAGTGGCTGTGGGGTTAATTGTTTAATATGAACACCTGACTATTTTTAACAAAGGAGGTGAGAATTCATAATTTACAAGCATCTTCTCTAGAGGGTCTACCTGAAAAGGATTGATAGTATAAGATGGCATGTTTTCCTCTTTATGAGCTAAATTTTACAATTGTAATTTAAGGCTTAACCCTGACATTACTCCTTCCTCCTCAGGTCTCTGACACTATACAAGCTTGTGTTGGATCTTAAGAATTGACCCTAAAGAGTTGATTTCTCCATTCATTGTCTCAATCTTGAATCTCACTGTGGGGAAATCTCTAACATAAAACTGAGGTATAACTCCAGTATTCAGATATTTCCAAATAATGCAGTCCCCAATTCCACATAATTATTCAATGTACATGCTGGGTAATGAGTATCAGATAGTCTTTATTTCTTCAGATTAGAATAGAAAATACACAAGATACCATGATAGCAAGTTGCTGCAGTAAATGGAGCTTTAGACTCAGGAAGACCTTAGTTCAAATCTGTCCTCAGATGTCGTTGGGCAAGTTATTTAATTTCTGTCTGCTTCAGTTTCCTCATCTGCAAAATGAGGATGGTAATAATAGCACCTACCTCCCAGGATTGTTGTGAGGATATACTGAAATAATACTTGTAAAGTATTTAGCACGATGCCTGGAAATAGCAGAAACTACATAGATGCTTGTTCCTTCCTTCCTTCCTTCCTTCCTTCCTTCCTTCCTTCCTTCCTTCCTTCCTTCCTTCCTTCCTTCCTTCCTTCCTTCCTTCCTTCCTTCTTTCCTTCTTTCCTTCTTACCTTCCTCTCTTTCTCCTTTCCTATCTTTCTCTCTTCCTTCCTTCCTGGTATTCTCAGTAGCTCTGGAACAAATAAATTGATAAAGTAACAAACACAAAATACTTTTTATTAGAATAGCATCTGAATATGGACACACTTTCAATGCTACTAAATAGTAGTACACTTCCAGATATCTCCACCATTCCCAACCCCAATTTATAGCATGTCTTTAATCCATCAGCTTTCAGGAAATCTTCTTTCTTTTTTAATAGACACACTATAAAGGGAATTTTTTCACTCTAGGACATCAGTATCCAGTATCAGTTGCTCAAACTCAAACATTCTTTTTTTTCTTTTTTACAATTTATTTATTTATTTTTAGTTTTCAACATTCATTTTCACAAGATTTTGAGTTCCAAATTTTCTCCCCATCTCTCCCCTCCCCACCCCAAAACACCTTACATTCTGATTATCCCTTCCCCCAATCTACCCTTTCTTCTATCATGCCTCACCCTTCCCTTATCCCCATCTTCTCTCTTTTTTTGTAGGGCAAGATAGATTTCCATACCCAATCACCTGTATTTCTTATTTCCCAGTTACATGCAAAAACAATTCTCAACATTCGTTCCTAAAACTTTGAGTTCTAACTTCTCTCCCTTCCTTACTCCCCACCCATCCACACTGAGATGGCAAACAATTCAATATAGGCTATATATGTGTAGCTTTGCTAAAGACGTCCATAAGAGTCATGTTGTGAAAGACTACCTATATTCCCTCCATCCTATCCTGCCCCCCATTTATTCTATTCTCTCTTTTGATCTTATCCTTCCCGAAGTGTTTACTTCTAATTACTCCCCTCCTCTCATTTACCTTCCCTTCTATCATCCCCCCACACTCCACTTATCCCCTTCTCCTCTACTTTCTTGTAGTCTAAGATAGATTTTCATACCAAATTGAGTGTGCATGTTATTCCCTCCTTAAGCCAAAAGTGAGTAAGCTTCACTTTTTCCCTCTCACTTCCCCCCTTTTCCCTACCATTGAAAAAACTTTTTCTTGCTTTTTTTATGAGAGATAAATTGTCTCATTCCATTTCTCCCCCCCCAATATATTCCTCTCTCACCCATTAATTTTATTTTTTTAGTTATCATCCCTTCCTATTCAACTCACTCTGTGCCCTCTGTATAATCTCTCCAACTACCCAAATACTGAGAAAAGTTTCAAGAGTTGCAAATATTATCTTTCCATGTAGGAATGTAAACAGTTTGGCTTTAGTAAGTCCCTTATGATTTCTCTTTCCTGTTTACCTTTTCATGCTTCTCTTGATTCTTGTGTTTGAAAGTCAAACTTTCTATTCAGCTCCGATCTTTTCATAAAGAATGCTTGAAAGTCCTCTATATGATTGAATAGCCACTTTTTCCCTTCAAGTATTATACTTAGCTTTGCTGGGGAGGTGATTCTTGGTTTTAGTTCTAGTTTCTTTGACTAGCCCTTTGATCCCTTAATGTAGAAACTGCCAGGTCTTCTGTTATCCTGATTGTATTTTCACAATATTTGAATTGCTTCTTTCTAGCTGCTTGTAATATTTTCTCCTTGACCTGGGAACTCTGGGATTTGACTACAATATTCCTAGGAGTTTTTCTTTTCAGATCTTTTTTAGGAGGTGATTGGTGAATACTTTCAAAATTTATTTTACCCTATGGTTCCAGGGTCAGTTTTCCTTGATATTTTCAAGAAAGATGATGTCTAGACTCTTTTTTTGATCATGGCCTTCAGGTAGTCCCATAATTTTTAAATTGTCTCTCCTGGATCTATTTTCCAGGTCAGTTGTTTTTCTAATGAGATATTTCACATCATCTTCTATTTTTTTCATTCTTTTGGCTTTGTTTTGTAATTTCTTGGTTTCTCATACAGTCATTAGGTTCCATTTGCTCCATTCTAATTTGTAAAGAACTATTTTTTTCAGTGATCTTTTGAACCTCCTTTTCCATTTGGCTAATTCTTCTCTTTAAAGCATTCTTCTCCTCATTGGCTTGTTGGGTCTCTTTTGCCATTTGAGTTAGTCTATTTTTAAAGATGTTAATTTCTTTAGCATTTTTTGGGGTCTCCTTTAGCAAGCTGTTGACTTGCTTTTCATGATTTTCTCACATTGCTGTCATTTCTCTTCCCAATTTTTTCTCCACCTCCCTTACTTGATTTTCAAAATCCTTTTTGAGTGCTTCTGTGGTCTCAGACCACAGCATATTTATTTTGGGGGTTTTGGATGCAGAAGCCTTGACTTTTATGTCTTCCTCTGATGATATGCATTGTTCCTGCTCACCTGAAAGGATGGAAAAAAATACCTGCTCACCAAGAAAGTAACCTTCTATTGTCTTATTCTTTTTCCCTTTCTTGGACATTTTCCCAGCTAGTTACTTGATTTTTGAGTTCTTTTTCAATGAGAGGACATAATTTAGGGACCTGTAAGTTCTCAGTTCCTCCAAGGTGGTACAATCAAGGGAGAGGATTTTGTTCTTCTCCTGGCCTGCGCTCTGGTCTGTGAGTAGGATTCCCTCTCCAGAGCCTCTACCATCTCCACCACGACAGCCAGCACTCCTCCTCACCCCAGAGCCACCACTCAGGGCTGAGATTCAGATTAGCTGCTCAATTCCCCCAGGGACTTTAGGCCAGGGCTCCAACAATGGAAGCTGCTGCTACCTGCGGCCAGGGCTAGACTGCCCTGTTCCCTTCTCACTTAAGTGAAAGTGCTTTCACACTGACCTTTGAAGCTCTCTTTGGCATTTGTGAGTTGAGGGGTCTGGGACCTGCAGATGCTGCTGCTGGTGCCTTTAAGGTGGCTCCAGTCTCCACACCCAATGCAATAGACCTTTCCTCTTAGTGTTCCAGGCTGCCTTGGGCTGGAAATCTCTTTCACTCTGTTGTTTTGTGACTTCTGCTGCTCTAGAATTTGTGTAGAGTCATTTTTTTAACAGGTATTTTATAGGCTGTGAGAGGAAAGCCTCTAGAGGGTTGTCCTTCTACTCTGCCATCTTGGCTCTGCCTCAAACTCAGACATTCTTAGCTGTGGGAAATCTTGTACCTGAGAGTGTGATAATACAATTTTGAACCCTGGAAAAGGCCATGCTCAGAATTTATCCCATTAGGCCTTGTGTAAAATTGCCTACCATGTCCATATGCTTTTGCATTAACTATATAAATGCTTTGTCCTTTGTCATATCATGAAATTGAAAGCCCATTCTAAGGATTTCAGTCTCTGAAATGGGTTTGTAAGAGAAAACACAGGCAGATGTTATCCAGAAACATGAAGTCTAGGAGCCTCAAATCACCTTGGTAACTACATAGAAAATTCTTCCTAGTTGTCACCATTTTGGCTTCTCAGGGGAAAAGATGAGAAAACTCCTCTCTCCCACCTTTCAGCACTCTGGACTGAAAGTTTAAGGGAGAGAAAGTACAAAAATGGTGTGGGACCATTTTACAAAGCAGTCCATGTGGAGGAGGAAGGGATAGCCCTTTGACAAAAGTCCATTCTTCAAGCCCCTCCTCCCCCCCACCATCAGTCTCCATAATCTTGGAGACAACATTTGTCCCTGAGAATCGGTCATTCAGCAAAGTTTCAGAGCATGTATCTCTCTTGGTAGGATAGGAAATGTCTGTCAGACAAATGCCCATGATCCCGTCAAACTGATTGGAATGTGTGCCCTGATCAGAAATTACCAGATCAACATACCAATCTTTAATGTTTTCTAGTGCCAAAAAGAGGCAATATTGTGAAGTGGGCAAATAAACTGGTCTTTTTTCTCCATTGTCTCTATCTTTTCAATCATTCTCAAGGAAAAGAAACCTGAGCAAGAGAAGGATTAAGTTATTTATCTAAGGTCAAATAGTCAATGTCAGGGCCAGAATTCAAATGAAGTGACAGGATTTTAGTACCATACATTGAAAACTGGGAGGAAAGTTAGTTATATTAAATTTATTTTTAGATGAGGAAACTTAGGACCAGAAATGTTAAGTGATTTTTCAAGGTTACAGAGACAACTACTAGCCCACATAGTCTTCCCATCACATAAAAAGACTGTCATTAGCTTTAAATGAGACAGTGTATGTGACAATTCTTTGTCTATAAAACTGCATAACTATATAAAGTATTATATCTAGGCAGGCAGGTGATATAGTGCATAGAGTTCTGAACCTTGAGTCAGTAAGACCTGAGTTCAAATCTGCCCTCAGATATTTACTAGTTCTGGACCCTAGGCGAGTTACTTAGCCTTTGCTTGACTCAATTTCCTCATCTCTACAATGAAAATAATAATAGTATCTATCTCCTAGGGTTGTTGTGAGGATCAAATGAAATAATCTTAAAGTTATAAAATAAACTTTGAAAACCTCAAGGGGCTGTATAAATACTAAATAAATAACTAAGGGGCTATTATTAGTATTGTTTCTACAAAAGATGAAAACTTTAGGATATATGGGAAATTTGGGGTCAAGGAAGCTTTGCCAAAGCAAAGTCCATAAATTGTACCATATACATAGTATCTGCCCATGGTGTTGGAAGCTATATAAATTATGTGAATTTGACTCCTGACAACTGTTTATTAGTCATATGACCTTGGGCAAATCAGTGAAGTCACTCTAATCCTCTTTCCTCGTGTGTGAAATGGTAACAAAAATACCTGTACCTATCATAGAGTTGTTGTGAAGATGAAATGAGATTATATGTGAAGGGCCCTGTGCAAATCTTAAAGTGTTATGTAAATGCTAGTTCTTATCCTTATCCCTATCCCTATCCCTGTCCTTATTCTTATTCTCTCTATAAATTCTCAGACCAGCTGAAACATGTGCCCAGAATACAGATGTACCGGGAGGAACCAGTATCTTGGAAAAAGGATCTTATTTTGAGTTTGGTTTCTTCTTGCCTGATCTTGCTATAGGGGCAACACTTGTTCTAACTTCATTAAAAATCCAGAGAAAACAGCATCTAAACACAAATGGACCCTCTAAAATGGCATGAGTCCTTTAATGGTCACTATAAATAGACTGGAGCAAGTGATTCAAAAAGATGCAGGAGTAATAGCTTAATTGGAGCTCATTTGCATGATGAAAGTTATTAAAGCATTTCTTTATGATATTGACTATCAAGGATATACCCACCCCTAGGGACACAGAGAGGCAAGAATTCCATTTCTACTCTCTGTCAACAATTGCCTTTGAATTTCAGGTTGTTGTTGGTATTTGTTCTTTATTCTCAAAGAGGACCATGATAATCAGGATGATGCTATGACTTGTAATTGTATTGGATTTAAGAGAGGGAGGGCTGATCAAGGTCACCAGCCTCACCTGTTCCTCTGGAGCCATCTCCAAAGAAGAGATCGGGACGACTGGAGATGGCCCCCATTCCAGGTTGTACATTTTTAGGTGGTTGGTTTTCTTGCCTCAGGCTGAGTGCCTGGATTCTCATTATCAGCTTTTCCTAAAACAACTCTTCCTATAAGCTAGATTATTCATCTGCCAGAGCTCTCAGTAAATCAGAAGAGGAAGTAGCAGTAAATGTAGACTACATCTCTACAAGGAAAAGAGATATTAAGAATTTAAAAAAAGACTGACTTGGTATTCTAGACATTCAAGTGAGAGAATTGATTATGGAGAAAACAGTTAGTATTTTCAGGGATATTTTGCCTGTTTTTACTTCAAAACAATTAATGTGATGGAATGGTAAATATACCAGTTCTGAATTCAAAGGACCTCAGTAGAAAACCTTCTTCTGATGCTTACTAGCTGCACAACTGGGCAAATCATTTTACCTCTCTCCTTAACTTGCCTCAGTTTCTTCATTAGTAAAATGAAAGAGTTGAACTAGGTAATTGATAAATCTCTTTTCCCTTCTAGATCTATGGCCCTTTCATGGAGCAGCTACTTGGAGATACAAAGTCAGAGAAGAGAACACTGGTACAAGTCATATATATTGCTTTGCTCAGGGCAAAGCTGAGTATGTACTGAGGATAAATGATTGGGTTTGCATTTTTTTCAGTTCAAAAGATGGCTAGGCAAGGTCTGGGAAAAACAAAGCAGTACAGTAGTCCTAACCTGCAAGGGGATGACATCTGCCAGGGAATCTGCTTTTGTACTAGAAAAGAAGATGAAGAAGACACAGATCTGGGATGCTATTGATGCTAGTTATGAAAGGGGTCCCACCAGTGGCTACATTCCTGGCCTGTCTCCTTCCATGCACTCTAGAGTCTTTCAAGTGAACACCAGCCTTCACACTAATTTGGTGGCCCCAAGGATCCAAGTCTGTTCATCTTACATGAAGAGGTATCCCAGAGCCCCTGGATGCTAGAAATGGAACAGATAGAAAAGTGATTACAGCTAGTTCTGACAAGTGGAAACAGGATAAGCTGTAACAGTGGCTGGCAAACAAAGACCACAACACAACCATGTTGTCAGGACCCTGCTGGGCAGCAAATTGGCCACACAGGGATTAAGTTCTGAAGCAAAATCAGATGGGAGGGCAGAAACTGTCAGATAGAGCCAAGCATTTGAGGCTTTCAGCTGCTCTCAGTTCTGTTGATCATCTGTTTCTCTGGCCTTACTCTGTGGCCCCTGATTGTGATGCCTTTTCTTCCTGGGACTGATTTGCCATTCCTGACTTGGGCTTAGGATATCTGATGCCATTCTCCTCTGTTCCTGAACTCAGCTTGGAAATCAGATTGTAATGTCGATTGTTCCTGACTTTGCTTCTCAATACATCCTGAATTCCCTGTTATTTCCCAATCCCCCTCATCATGATGTTTATGTTTTCAAGCTCAGCCTCATAGCCTGAGCCTGATGAGTCATTTTGATGGTTGAATCCACTTAACCTTGGAGCATACATATTATACACTGAATCTGATGCAACCATTATAATAATTTACTAGGAAAGGCCCAAACCCATTTCACTAACACGAAAGATGGAAGGGTGCTGCTTTGGATTGCTTTTCTTGGCCACTTGAGTCTTACAGCATGGTCCAGATAAGATTACTTTAAGGAAATTGGAGAAAACTATATGTGGAATATGTTGTACAATAAAGGTATTCCTTAATTTTGCAGCTAGAGGTGGTTTTGAAAAGTTTTCTTTAAATTGAATTTTCTATATGCAGGAGTGATGAGAGATACTTTTTATCTGAGACAGTTCTGAGAAGCCAGACCATATATCCAGCTCCATAGGAGATACCCCAGTTTAGAATGTCAGGAGTTCCTCTGATTACTCCTGCTATATGTATATTTAATCTTTTAGTTGAATTTCATTATGAAATTGGAAAAATATTCTTTAAACATTGTGGTGAAGATTTTTTTAAAAATCATCCTTAAAGTTGTAAAACAAACTATTAAACAATCAAATGTTCAAAAAATAATTTTATGATTTTAATTATAAAATAGCAAAAATATAAATAGAAAACAGGATGATTTGCTACACATGAGAGCTTAAGGGAAGGCATTATTATATGAAGAAAAGTATATTGAATTGAGTTAGAGAACCTGGATTTGTTTTAACTCTGGTACCTACTACCTGGAGGATCTTGGGAAACTTACTTTACTTTGAACATCAGTAAAGACAGTATTGTTCTGGGTGTAGTGGCACATACTACTAGTTCCTACTGCTAGAGAGAAAGGATCAAGCTGGTGGAGTGCTGGAGTTTGGGACTTTTGAGCTGCAGCAAGGCTAAAGCCACTGGATGTGCACATGAAGTACAATACCAATACAATGAACCCTCATCAAGGTTGTTGCCTAAAAGGGGACAAACCAGTCCAAATGAGTCAAGCACATGCTGTCTCCCTGCCTCCAACACACACATACACACTCATGCAGATGGAAAGATACAAGCAGAGAGATGGAGAGAGACACAGAGATACATTGAGATAAACACATGGAAGCACACACAAAGACAGAGATAGACACCAAGAGACAGAGATAGAGAGAGATGCACAGGACAGGAAAGAGAGAAGGACATAGAGCTAGAGATGAAATGAGAGATAAAGGCAGAGACAAGGAGAAAGAAAGCCAGAGAAACAGAGAAAGACAGAGTGACAAAGAAAATCAGAGAGGGAGAAGGGAAGGAGGGAGGGAGTGAGGGAAGCATAGAGAGAATTAGACTAGATAGATGATCTCCACCTCTAAATATATGATCCTTTGAATGCATTTTTAAATACTAGCTTGACTTTAGGTAAAATGCTGGGTTAAAATTCCACATAGATTCTGTCAAACTCCTTCCTCAATTTTGCACAGCACAGTATGTGAAATGCAACTTAAATTTTTATGTATCATCTAGTAACACAAATGATATTGTAGGTTCCAACTTCTCATTGAAAGTGATTTGTATAAGGTTTTCGGGCAATGTTCTCCTCCTCAGGTGGCAATTTCCTCACGACTGCCGTTTCTTACAGTCAAGCACACATTTCACCCAGCTTCTCTTTCAGATTTAATAAATAGTCTTCTACCCGTGCTTAAAATGCTTTAACTTTCCCTTTCCAGGAGTCTTTGAATAAACCTCCCACTAACCCCGTTGGCAGGAAGGGATTATTCACCATTATTTCTCAAATCCTTTCTGACCTTTTGTGCTTCTCTCTGTCTCTCCTTACTCCCTTCCTCACACCTAGAATAAATATACTTTTATTCATGTGACCTAAGATAAATGCAGCTTTTTTTGGCTGCTGGATTCCTTTGGTGACATTATTGAACTTAATGAAGTTGACCTCCAACCTTTCAGAGAATCTGCTCTCCAGTCACATCTCCCCCATTCTGTACTTATGCTATTTTTTTAAATCTGAGGGTAGTAATTTATATTTTTCTCTGCTAAAACTAAACTATTAGAGTCAATCTAGTGCAATGAGAATTTTTCAGTTTCTGAGTTCTCTAACATTAGCAATAACTCCCAGCATCCTGTCATCTGCAAATCTGATAGGCATGCCATTTTTGGCACCATCTATTTTGTCCAAGCCATTAATTAAAATGTCAAATTAAGTATAGATCCTTTAAGTATTTCACTAGAGACTTCCCTCTAAATGCACATCAATAGACTAATCACTAGCTCTAATAAGCCAACCAATTCAGAATCTACTTAGAAATAAATTGATTATTGATCTGTTCTGAAAACCATCTGAAATACAGATTTTTCCATCATCAGATTTTTGGCCACTGAGTGATGATATTTTTTAGTCATAGTAACTTATGAAAGGCATCTTCTGTGGTACGAAAGGATTTCACGGTGCTTTGGTGGAACCTACATTTAATAATATTATCAAGTATCTAAATGAAGTAGATTGTTATGAAACTTATGGGACTCTTCTGTAATAGT
Organism: Notamacropus eugenii; assembly: GCF_028372415.1. Lineage (NCBI taxonomy): Eukaryota > Metazoa > Chordata > Mammalia > Diprotodontia > Macropodidae > Notamacropus > Notamacropus eugenii. Next base: position 327,601,408 of record NC_092877.1, read on the forward strand.
GAGTTCAAATGATGAAAGCCCTGTGGATTCCTGGGGACTCTGACTCTCTCTCTCTCTTTTTCTCTCTCTTTCTCATAAGATGATGTGTCATGATAAATATTTCAATAAGTTTCCATATACTTTTTTAATTCTAAAGTTTTATTTTTTTTGCTTTTCTCCCATAATATTTCATTTTTAATTTGTGGAATACAGATATTTCCATAGCATAGCATAATAAAAAAATGTTACATGTGAAACTGCAAATCTGTTATATACAGATATTGCTATTTCTTTTAAATATATAATAAAGCTATCATGTAAATTTCTTTCCTTTTTCTTCTCTCCCTCCCCACTGAGATGATTACCATTAGGCACAATAGATATATCTATATTTGTAAAGTTCTTCTATACAAATTTGCATTTATTACTTCTTCCTCTGGGTGAAGATAGCATCTTTTTCATATGTCCTTTATGATTAATTTTCATGATTCCCATCAATACTATATCTGATCTTTTCTCCACTCAATCAAGCTGTAGATTATCAGCTTTAGTCTAGATATCCTTAACTTAACTGTATTTTCAAAGGTATTATATCACTTCTGAAAGGAAAAAAAATGTTCCCTGTGAATCCAGGCATCACACGGAAAACCATGTCAATGGAACAAAATTATTCAGTAGAACCTCAGCCTCATACATCTTTGTTTCACGGGGCCCTTATAAAAGGCAACTGCTGGTTAGCCATGAGTGAATGTTAAATATTGATATGCTGCCTTCCTCTTACGTGGAGACAATAAGCTAGAAGAAGGAATGAAGAAAATAAACATTTATTAAGTGCCTACTATGTGCTGAGCACTTTTCAAATATCTCATTTGATCTTCACAACAGCCTTGTGAGGTAGGTACTAAGGAGCTAGAGGTCCTCAAAGAGTACCAAGGTAGATCTTAAAATTCCATTTAGATTTCCTAACCTTCACTCCCTTCTTAACTTAGTCTTAAGAAACTGCAGTTTGTTTTGGTGGAGGCAATCCCTTCTCAGATGTTAACCTCTGGGATATTCATACATCTTCCTCCTCCCCCATCACTGTCCCAGACAAGTCCCCTGCTTACTTAACAGGTCCATACTCAAAACCTTCCTCATTTGGTAGGACTTGTCAAGGCTCTTCTACTTCACTGGCTTAACTTCGCAAAACTAAGAGCTGCCTCTGTGGATACAAATCAAAAGTAATTTATAGGGCAGAGAATGTATGTCATGAGACAGAGTCCATTGTTTAGACTATAACAATTGGGTAAAATATTGATGTATTTCTTTAGTGGCCATTAGCTCATGAACATGGTTTTGAATTTCTATATTATGCTTGAATTTTACAAGTCTACAATGTATGCCCTCATCCAAATCACTGTTAACGTCTATGGATCTTACTTTTCCCATATATAAAAATAGGGGGTTATACTGGGATTCTAGCGTCAAGTTACTCTTGAGATAAGTACCTCCATCTTGAATAGGCAATAAGCTTGCATATTTCAAGCACCTAACCATGTAAACAACTTGGTTGTATAGGCTGGATAACCAGATACCTGTGATGAACATGTCCGGTTATCTTGACCAAATACTATTTGTACTGGTCAGAGATATTTTTTTTTTTGGTGAGTTATGTACTAAACACTTAATAGTCAACTTAAAGTGACATATATGTTTTTAATACATTTATCCAAACGATGTTGATACCCAGTTATATGACCCAAAGGAACACTGACATCCCTTTAACAGCAGGGTGAGCCTTTGTTACTGATTCTAATCATGACAGAATGAACAATTAATACTATGTCTAAACCCAAACAAATAAAAAAATACAGGGAATCTAGAATTGGTGATGGACTAGTATTTGATTAAGCAAAATAACAACAAAGCATTCCATGACTCTTTGGCTTCCTCTGTCTCAGAGTGGATTAATTTTTTCCTCACCAGAATTAGAATTTGACCGGACTCCTAGTCACTTCTATTTCTCTAATTTCATCCAAATTTGGATCTTCTCTCCTTCATCCTTGGATCTCTGACTTACTTATTATTGTTTTTGTAAACCTGAGGGTGGTAAAACATCACTTTGAATGGGGTTTTTGGCTAGGTAGAATGTATTGTACAATTCAAGGAATTTGGGTGATTTCTTTGATGTGGTATGGGAATGAGAGTAGGGACTTTTTATTAAGGGATTAAATAAATTAAATTCAGCAACATATAATGAGTGTATTCTTTGACTGAAGTGAATAAAAGTAATTTTATTGACCAAATCATTGTGTATTTACCTTTGTTTGGAAGATAACTTTCTGAACTATGGCAGCTCCTTTTCACCTAATGTCTTAGGTACTTGTACTCAAGAAGTCCGCAAACAGATCCTATCAACCTAACAATTACATAACTTTGTTTCCTTTTAGCTCAGTTTTTTTGTGATCATTTCTATAAAAATACTCCAAGTAGTCTTAGCACTCAGAAATCGTGAACTAATAAGAAAGATAAGGGAGCTAACACAATTAAAGAAAAACTCTAGCTCCCCAAATAAATTAGTGAACAGTCCTACACAGATGGACTTTTAAAACAACAGCTTTGACCAAATGACACCCCCTCACTTCCTACTCAGGAATTTTTATGGTTTCCTATTGCCACTAGGATAAAAAGAAAAGCCAACAACCCAACACAGATTCCTTTGGTTGATATTCAAAGCTTTCCAAAGTCAGGTCCTGACCTACTTTTCCAATATTATTTCCTTTTACATCTACTCACGTACTCTCTGTTTCAGTCAAACTGATCTGCCATTTGTTCCTCAGACACAACATTCCACCTGTTTTCTCTGTCAAGGAGAATGACCTTTGCTCTATAATGATAGAACAGAAATGACTTAACAGAGAGCTGATTGTGAAGATAGTAAGGAGAAATTTAGAGAGTACTTGCCTTCTTTTGGTGAATCAAGTCACTAGGCTTGTGTCTTGGTATCTGGAAAGATCTGGCATCTAAGTGGATACATGCCATAAGACTGGACATTCAAAATGGGAAGAGAATAGTTTTTATGCTATACGTTTAGTGAACTTAACTTGGATTCCTTGGTAATTTCTAGAATGCATTATTAGAGAATTGGTCAGTAAGGATCTAGAAACAGAAGCAGTGATTACAAAGAGTCAACATGACTTGTCAACTAGACCAAGTCAATTTGGGCTACTAAGCCCAAGTACCAAGAATCAATATCAGGACACATTGTGGACTCAGTTTGCTTAGGTCAAGTTGCTTAAACTCAAGTTTCTGAATTTTATATAACATTTCCTTTGCCCAAGCTTCAGGGTTCATTTGTCATTCATTTGCTTAATAAACTTTTATTAAACATTTACGTGATAGGCACTGGGCTAAACTGTGGAGATTCAAAGAAAGGCAAAAGATAGTTCCTGTCCTCAAGGAGCTCACAATTGAATCAGGGAAAAAGGCATATAAGATAAGCTAAAGTGGGGAGGATGGAGAGGGTGCCTGACTGCGATGAATGAGAAAATCTTTTAGCTGTGTAGGAAATTATGAGATGGCTTCCCTGGGACCGCTCCTTAAATGAAGAATAGGAGAGCTTGCTTATGTCCACTCTTTACTGTCTTCAAATAGAATGAGGGAGGGACCCTGGGGCAGGGAGGAATGAGGAAGTGTGAATTTCAGAGTTGAAGTGATCTTGTAGGAAGATGAGTTTCTGAAGACAATGATAAAGTCCAGGAGAGTAGCCAAGTGGAAAATTATGAGATAGCTTCCCTGTGACTCCTACTTAAAAGGAGGCTCTCTCAAAAATCTGTTTTCTACCCTCTCCAATTAGAAGGAAGGAGAGACCTCATGGATACGGGGTGCTGAAAATAAAATAAGCAGCGAAGACTAGAAAGAATGTTAGACTTACAGTCTGAAGACTTTGGTTTGAGTTCCAGATATGTTGAAATTATTAGCTGTGATTTCAACTCTCTAGGTTCCAGTTTCCTCATTTGTAAAATAAAGGAGCTGGACTGGCTGAACTGCTAAGATACCTTCCATGTCAAGCATTCTCTTCTCTAAACCAGTAGGTTGACTTGACCCTAAGTTCCAAAAGATCCTGCATTAATATTGGCTAGTGCTTTGGGGTTGTAGAGGAAAGGACTGGAAGAAAGAGGACTTTGGATGGTTTGTGGTAAAATTTCACTGAGGCTTATGTAGGAGAAACATTAGCTCTGGAGTCAAAGAACCTAGGTGTAAATCCTGCCCGTGAAATACAATCTCTGAGAACTTGGGCAAGTCTTTAACTTCCCTGGGCCTCAGTTTCTCATCTGTAAAATGAGGGGAAGGGAAGATTAGATTAGGTGGCTTTTATATCTGTAGTAATGAGATCACTTCATAATATTTCCCCCACAAATTGATTTGGGAAGGAACGTCAGATCAAATAGTAAAATCTACTCATTTTATTGACAAAAAAACTGAAGCCTAGGGAACTAAGGTTTCACTGATAATAAGTAGCAGAGTTGGAATTAGAACCATAGTCCGTTGACTGGCTCAGTGGGTCAGGGTTCTTTCTACTACCCCATATAAGGCAAAGGAATGTGATTACTCTGTCAAGCTTGAACCTACATGGCCCTAGCTGCTTCTATTTTGATTTCAAGGCTGTTCTTGGTTCCTTGAACTCTGATAAGTGGCCCACTGTTGTCGTGACTCAATCCAGGCCTTCACCTTACATTTTAGTGTTCTCCAGATTAAACCAGCACATGAGGGAATCCTTTTACCCCTCTCCAGCACCTCCTTGTGGGTTGCCTTCCACCATTAGAATGTAAGATCCTTAAGGATGGTGGCTGTTTTGCCAGCTTAGAGCTTAGCTTAGTGTAATGACTAGCATATCATAAATGTTCAATAAATTCTCTCTCCCTCTCTCTCTCTCTCTCTCTCTCTCTCTGTCTCCCCCTTTCTCTGTTTAGTTATATTTATCTGTTTATTTAGCTATCCATCTCTATGTGTCTCTGTATTTAGCTCTATCTGTCTCTCTGTCTCTGTCTCTCTGTCTCTATCTGTCATCAGTCTCTTTGGGTCATTTAATTAAGTTTTGCATAAAAATGGGGGTAGAAGACAAGGAGATAGGAATACAAAAGTGATCTTCAGCTGACCCTGAAATTGAAGCAAAGACCTGATTCCCAACTCCTACAGAGACAGCCAGAGGCTTGGGAGAATTTTCTGAAATAAATGAAGCATCTTTAGGAAGGGAGGAAGTCAGGCTTCTTACTGAATGTCTTCTTCCCTCACTCTTTCAGCACAAATTCTAATCTCTGTCTCATGGTGTTTGAACAAACAAGTACCAATGAAATGAACACGGCTCCATGTGGGAGTATGTAAGTCCAAAAATGGGCAGTTTCCCACTTCACTTTATTTAAAAAGCAACTTGAAAGCAGGGTGTAGTTATATGGTTGTCTTGAAAATAAATGAGGTGTTGTACTATGTAATTTCTAGGTCTCTAGCAGCTTTAAAATTTGATAATTCTGGGGTTTGGCTCTTTAGCCCCATTTCCTGGGCCAGAAGCCTGGTCCACCTTCCTCTACCTACTCTTCGCCATTTCCTCAGAAACATTCCTGTAATACAGTTGAGGGCCTGGGAACAGCTCATTCCATTTGTTAACACTGGTCGTTATTTTGTTCCCTTAAACTGTGACGAAACTGTAGCTACCAGAGTAGTCACAATCCCTTCTCATCAACTCTCCCTTCCCCTTACTTTCAGGTTGCTTATGGCTGGAACTAGGTAGATCAGTATGTTATTAATAAGCTTTATTTTCATTATTCTCTCAGTATTTTCAACTTATTTTTTGTTGAACATGGTTAGTGCCTCGTTCACTAATTAGACTCAGCCTGCTGAACTCTTCAGTGACTAGAAACAAGTAAACTGAGTCACAGAATCTCAGAGTGGGAAGGGAACTTTCAGGTAAGTCTCACCTATGCCTAATAGGGATGCCTTCTAAAATATTTGTCACAAATGATCATCTACCCTTGTCAAGATGACCTCCTGGGATGGGGAGCCTGCTTGCCAATAAAATATTTGGGTAGATGTAATTATTAGAAAGTTTTTTCATAGACTGAACTGAAATCTGCTCTTCTGATACTTCCATTCATTGCTTCTGCTTCAGCTCTTGAGAGCCAAGTAGGGCTCATCTAATGCCTCTTCCATGTGAAAGTCCTTTAGACACTTAAAGTTAGTTCTCATTGCCTTCCCAAGTCTTCCTGTTCCCTGGGCTGACTCCTTCAGGTGATGTCCTCTGATATGGTCTTCAGTCACTTCACTAATCTAGCCAACTTTGGTTTGTCAGTGCGTAAGTGTAAGCAAAGTGGGATTTATTTCCTGGAGTTCAGTTTCCTAGGCCCAGGATAAATTGTAAGCATCTAAATGATAACCTCAGTAATTCACAGCTGTGCTGAGTCACATGGGTTGTGATGCCTTCTTGCTCTGAATCTATTAGTTGAAAACTATATATACTGGAGGGTTGGTATTTTGCTTTGAGGACTCCCTCATGAGAAGGACCTTCTGATTCTCTGAACTGGACTGTGGGGAGCCATTTGTTAAGAGCCCCCTGACTACTCAGATGTTGGTGCTCTCTGGTTGATGGTGCATGTAGGTGGTTGTATTACTTTGTTTAGACAGTTGGAACCCTTTCTGTTGAATTTCTGTGCTAATTTCTCTGCTCACTTCTTTCTACTTATTTGTCTGTTAATTAAAGTAAGGTTGTTAACCTCTTTAAAGCTGTTTATTCTTTTAGAAAAGCTGATCAAAGAACCTGTGCTAGCAGCCCACCCTGGGTGTTCTTGTGATTGCTAATACACAGTGTAACTGCTAAAATGGGGCAACCTAAACTGACCACAGGACTCCACATAAGGGCTGACCTTCATGATAGGACTTGACTCTTTTTTTGCTACCCAATATTTTTCTATCCTCATACTCTAGTTAAGTTCCCTGTTTCTGTGAGGGGTACCATCACCAACATTAGCAACGCAGGAATTATCCTCAATTCTTCATTCTCACTCATCTGCACCATGTCCAATGAGTTGCTAAGTTTTGTCAATCTACTTCCATAACATCTTCTAAACACATCCTCTTTTCTCTAATCACCCCACAAATCTCATAGTATAGATTATGCCCCTCCTCTACCTGGTCTACTGCAATAACATCCCAACTGATGTCCCTGTATCCAAGCTCTCATCTTTTTAATTTATACTCTAGCTATATAGCTATTAAATTGATATTTCAGAATTTCCAGCCATGTCTTCATTTCCCACTACCAGCTGTTTTGCTTAATTTCCACACCTCCAACCTCATCCTTCCCCCAGGAGATGTTAGGATTTTAATACACTGCATTCACTGCAATATCCTGTTCGATACAAAATGGTATCATAACATAGAGGAAAGATTGATACTTTGACTGCGTCTGTTCCAGAAGGTTGCCCTTTGTGACAAAGCTCAACAGGTATTTTTATAAGATACATTTTCTCCCACTGCAGGGCAGTTTCTATTGAGAAAAATGTTATGTTGAGTGATTTTTTTTTTCTTTTATGAAATAAAAGTACTTTTCTGTCACAAAGCATTCAAATTGATCTGTGTAATTTAGTTTAATACATAGAACATAAGCATGGGATTTAGATTGGTGCCGATTTGCTCTGTCCTCCCCTTCCCCACCTCTTGCTTCTCTAGAGCTGTACTGACAGGGGTTAGCAGCTGAGTTTTCATAGCCCAAATTGCCACTGATTAGAAATAGTGTGATCAAACAATATCAATCAACAGGAGGTCTTATAGATCTAGCAGTGCTTGAGACTGAGCATCAGGCAAATGATCAGTCAACAGTAATGGTGCTGATAAAATTTAGAGTTGTATCAATGAATAAGAACAGAATAAAGGATTAGAGCTTCTGTTCCAGAACAATGAATGAAAGGCAACAATGAAAAAGAAGAAGCAATGGAAAGAAAGGTAGATTACCTAGGGCTTTACCTATTTACATCACTTGCAATCCTGTGGAAGCAACTGAATTTATGGAGTCCTAGAAATTTAGAATGAGAAGGCACCTTAGACGGGATCTAGTTTCATTTTAAAGATGAAAACAGATAAACATACAGAAATTCAGAGAGAAATGATTGCCATAAGACTTGTTTAAGGCCAATTAGAAAAATCTCTACACCAAATAAAATGTACATTTTCATAGACACCAAAAAAGGTTGTACACGAAACGGCAAATGTCTATTCCATACAGCTCTCTAAATATACAAATTATTAAATATTAGATATACAAAGAATGTACCTTTCAAAGCTACCCTGCTTGCTTGTGATTCTTTCTGACCATCTGTAGGTTTCATTCTTTATTAACCAATTCTTCAGGGAACCTCTTTTCTTCCTTTTCTGTCTCTCCCTCCCTCCCTCTCTCTCTTTTTCTGTCTTCTTTCTTTTTTTTCCAAAATCCTCTATTCCAACCATGCACTTCCCCACACTGAAAAAAGAAAAAAAAAACTAACAAATAGTAATAGTCAACTGATTTAATTCCCACATTGGCCATGTATAAAAAATTAATGTCTTATAAAATGAGCTGAAGAAGGAAACAGCAAATCTTTCCAGTATCTTTGTCAAGAAAACCACAGATGGATTCATAAAGAATCGGACACAATTGAGCAACAATAATTCTGTTTTTTGAACCCATCCCTTTTCTGTCAGAAGGTGGATAGCATGTTCCATCACTGGTCCTCTGGTATCACAATTAGGCATTTCCCTCAAGCCTTTCAAAGTTGATTTTCTTTATATAGTTGTTATTGCATAAATTGTTCTCTTTGTTCTGCTCACTTTACTTTTTATCAATTTATCCAAAGTTTCTCCCATATCATCCCTTTCATTACTCTTTATGGTGCAATGATATTCCTTTATTCATATACTGTCATTTGTTAAGCCAAGGTGAAACAAGCATCAGAGGCGGCAAGTTGGTGCAGAGGACTAAGGGAGTGAATCGTAGAGAAAAAAAGATGTTTATTAGGGTGGAGATAGACATTTCAGTTACCAGAAGAATGAAAAGCATTAGAGTGGGTTAAACTCTAAGAAAACTACCCATAATCCATCTTACTAGTACCTCTGTTTTGATGGTCAGACTCTCAGCTTCTTTAAGAACCAAGAGCTGGACAGCTCCCTATATCCCATAGCCTTCTACTCTATAGGCAGCGTGATATATCAGCACAAATTTAAATTGTTGATGTGCCTTTAAATGGCAGTCAACTGATTCTGACCTTTTGTGACCTTTTTTCTTTTCAAAGCCCACTTGAATGGTAAATTTACACCCACAAGTGGATAATAGTGGTGCTCTCACAGTATTTGTGATTCCAGACTTCATTTTTTCTAACACCATTACAGGAATAGGGGTGTGTGTGTGTGTGTGTGTGTGTGTGTGTGTGTGTGTGTGTGTGTGTGTGTGTGTGTTATAGAGAAGAGCTGGGATTTTTAATGGATTATATTAAAACTCTTTTCCTCTTATGTCAAGCAAAATTTGCATTTTAACTCTGGTCACGTCTTTCCACTCAAGCATTTCAAACATTCCTCTGCCCCAAGCAATAGATTTCTAACCTATTTACCCACTCAAAGTAGAAAATAATATAAGAAATTCATTAGAAACTGTGGTGTGGATGAAGTGAGGATCTCTAGACCTTTATTTACCAGAAGGGATTGAAATTAATTCCTGACAATTCCCACCAGAGAGCCTGGAACATCCAGGCAGACTAGGTCTTGGCTATTTCTATTTCATGTCTCACATCCATGGCTTGACAATGGTTTCATTATTCCGTTATGTGCTCATTATAACAAAACCCTAAATTGGTCATACACTTTGAATATTTCATGGAGTTAATTGTAATGGAATCTGACCTATGTTTAATTAATAATCCATGTAGCAGAGCATGTACTCCATGGTAGTGTACTCTTGAGAAGACTCCTACTACATATTTCATTGTCACTCTATCCAGACGATACAACTCAACTTACTTTTTTTCCCTTTTACAAATATTGTCAACTTGAGAGCTGACAGTAAGGAGTTCTGCTTTGCAGCAGCATGGGATCTAATTGTGACTCTACCACTAATTTCTAACTGTAACTTAGGGCAAACCAATCCACCTCCCTGAGCCTCAGCTCTTTCTTCTGTGAAATGAAAGGGTTAGCAAACTAAAGGTGCACTCTTGAACCCAAATCCTGTGGTTTTCAAAGGCAAACGATGCCTTTTTATTCACATCTTTTATATCTATTCAAATGAGAATGCCAAATGAGATGATTCCTTTTTCTTTAACATAGACTGCTTATTTATACTCTGGTGTCTAAATTGGAGTCTGGAGAGGGAAAGAAAAGTGTGAGGAATGAAAGAAAAAGAAAAACAGAAAACTTCTTGAATTCTCACATTTTGTGATATGGGTTTGTTCCCTCACCTTTTCTCCCTCCTTATATAGATATGTAGTGCCAGAGAAAACTGACTTTTTAAAAATACTGATTTTAAAACAGTAATATTATTTAAGAATGACTTTGAATGAATAAATTATTTTGACTAATAAAAATGCCCAAATTAGCTACAAAGGACATATGAAGAAAGATGCTATCTGCATCCAGAGAAAAAACTGATAAGTTCAAGTGTATATAGAATAATTTTACACTTGCATGTATGTATGCATGTACATACACATTTGTGTCTAATGATAGCCATCTCTAGGGTAAGGTGGCAGAAGGGTAGAAAAAACTTTACATGACAATTTTGTTGTATATTTAAAAGGAATAGCAAAATATGCTTAGTAAATTTGCAGTTTTATGTACAACCATCATTTTTATTGTACTGTGTTATGGAAATGCTTGTTTCATTCCACAAATATGTATTAACATAAAAAATAAAAATAGAAAATAAATTGTATTTTCAAAAAAAACCAATTTTTTTTACAATCTCTAGGTGTGATTTTCAAAGATCTCCTTCAATAATGTCAACCTAATGGTTTTTCTCATGAAAACATTCATCTAGTTCTTACATAGTGAAATGCATAGAGAGAAAATGTTTAAATTTGCTATTAGGGAGTCATGCAGTTTAAAATATATGCTGGGAGCAGAGAACTAAGCAGATGGAAGCTTCAGAGGGAGCAGTCCCTGTACTAGCTCCTCTATCAGCATTCCCAGCTGTCAGTACAATGGTGTTACTATTTTGGGATTCAATTTACCCATTTTGAGCCTAATTTGCAGGCTTGTTCTTAAGGTTAAAATGAAATCTGTAACTAACTGCGACTTTGCCTTTTTACCACAGTAGTCACCCACCTTCCTGTTGAGTGTGCTACGGAATGGAAACAAAGGGAAAGATTGTTTATGGAGCTATTGGGGGTAGAAAGAAGGGGAAGACAGGGAAGGAACAAGTTGCTAAACTTTCTGACATACTCATTTTTGGCTCCTGTATAAAATCAGAGGAAGGAAGAACAGTTAGTTAGCCAACAAGCTTTTGTTAAGCACCTACTATGTCAGTCACTGTATTAAGTGTTGGGAATACAAAGAAAATACAAAAGACAGTCTTTTCTCTCAAGGAGCTCAAATGGGATAGTAAGCATGGAGGAATTATGTGGAGTTTGGAAAATGTTTTGATAATGCTCCATTGGCAGAAAATCACAGATCTAGAAGAGAAAAGAAAACAGTCTATATTTACTGCTGTGTACAATTTTCTGGTCCTATTGTTTCAGAAAATATCTTTCATGATTTAATTCTCACCAAATGCTGTTGCCTCACCATTGGAGTCAGCACGTTCTGCTTTGTCACCGCACACTGAGAACTGGGACTTTCCAATTAACCTGCTGTTGAAATTTCTGATATGTCTTGTCTGCCTCATTTGAATTATGAACCTTTGAGAGTAGGGATTATATCTACTTTCCTATCTGTAGAAACTGTAAAAAGCTCTTAGCACAGTCCCTTCCCCCATAGTAAGCCCTTAATAAATGACTTCTCACTTATTTTGGGCTTTATTAAAACTCCTTATGTTAGGCAGAGTTCTAGATGATAATAAGGGGATGATAAGAGAATCCTTTAGCCTGAGAAATCTGAGAGTCTTTGAAAGTCAACTGAACTTATGATTATTTAAATACAATTTGATTCAACAAACACTTGCTAAGCAGCACAGGATGTCAGAGAAGGAAGGGACCTCAAAGGCTATCTAGGCTAAGCCATACTTGAGAAGGATCCCCTCTACAATATGCTTCACAAATGATTATTCAGTCTTAGCTCAAAGACATCAATTGAAAGGGAACTCAGTGCTTCTGAAACCTACCTATCCCACTTTTGGGTAGCTGTAATTGTTAAGAGGTTTTTCATTATAGAACAGCTGGATTTGCCTCTCTTCACCTTCTGTCTATACTTTTGCTACTCTCTGGGGCCAACCAAGACAAGTCAAATTCCCGTTCTAGGTGGACAATTCTTCAAATTCTTGAATATAGCTAACAAGTCCTCAGGCTAAATATCTCTCATTCCTTCAATATAGCTTCATTGGGCAAGAGCTCTAGGACATTCTGGTTGCCTTTTTTTCTAGATGCCTTACTGAAAACTTGTGCCCAGAATTGAGCACAATACTCTGGATATGGTTTCACCAAGGCAGAGACAGCTAGGTGGTGCAATGGATAAAACACCAGTGCAGGAGTCAGGAGGACCCAAGTTCAAATCTCACCTCAGACATTTGACATCCACTAACTGTGTGACCTTGGGCAAGTCATTTAACCCCAATTGCCTCATCCTGGATCATCTCCTGTCATTCTGATGAATATCTGGTCACTGGACTCAGGTGGCTCTGGAGGAGGTGAGGCTGGTGACCTGCACAGCCCTCCCTCACTCAAAACAAAGTCAAGTGCAAGTCATGTCATCATTTCTCTGATGGCATGATCTTTTTCAGCAACAAAGGACAAGCACACACACACACACACACACACACACACGCCAAGGCAGAACTCAGAGGGATTATATATAGCCTTATTATTTCTCTCTGTTATGTCTTTCTTAACATCATTCAGTTCAACAACAAGCTTTTATTAAACTTAGTATGTTATAGGCACTGAGCAATAAAGGTAAAACTTATATTTACTGTCCTCAAGGAGCTCAAGTTCTAATAGAGGGGACAACATGCAAAAAAATATACATATAAGTTATATACAAAGCATATGGAAGGCAATTTCAGAGGAAGCAATGATGATGGTGGGGCACTGGAGAAGACCTTCTACAGAAGATGGAATTTGAGCTGTCTTGAAAGATGCTAGGAAATTCATCATGAGGCAGAGGTGAGAAGAGAAGTTATTCAAATCATGAGAAATGGATAATGACATGGCACAAAGTCAAGAAAGTAGATATGACCTTATTAACTCATTTGATTGCTATAGCAGATGGCTAACTCCAAATTGAGGTCTTAACCCTCTAAGACCCCAAGATTTTTCTTATGAAGTGCCATCTAGCCATGCCTACCTTATCTTACGAAGCTGACTTAAAAAACCCTTAAATATGAGACTTCATTTATGCTTATTCAATTTTACCATATTAGATTTGACCCAATATTTTAGGATGTTAAGATTCTGTGGATTCTGATTCTGCTATCCATTGCATTGGCATTTTTTCCAGATTTGTACCACCTGAAAATCAGATAAGGGTGTCATATATGCTTTAAGCAAAGTAATTGGTGATAAAATATTTAATAGCACTGAGCTGAAAAAAGATACTTAAGCCACTCCACTTAGAGATACCCTTCCAAGCAGATATCGAACCTACTCTTTGGGTCTATCTCAGCAACTAGCTCTAAATCATTTAGCTAATTCATAGCATTCTACCTTTTCCCATAAGAATGGATTGAGTGGTTTTGTCAAATACTTGGTTAAACTCAAAGTATGTCTATCTGCAAAATTTTCCATGACTAGTGGTTCTAGGGAATTTATATGTGATTACATTGGCATTTGGAACCCATGAGAACAATTTTCCAGTGGCCATGAAGACAGCTAAAGCAGGTGCTATGGAGTGCATGGAGCCTGGTGAGGCAATGAAGATTCCAGTGTCATCCACTGTGCCCCAGACCATCATCAGTCATCCTGACTTTTGTCTTGCCACATCTCTTCAATGACTCTGCAAGAGAGAGATGTTAACAACCTGTGCAACTGCCTTGTAGAAATCCAACTCACACATACATCAAGACATCAAGCTGTGGTGTTATTGATTCTCTTCAGAGATGAAGGATGAATAGTACAGTGGTATTTAGAACTACCAGAGAGGGAATTTCCTCCTGTCAATGCAAGTTGGCTGCTCCTTAGCAATTTTTTTTTTGAGTCTTTTTTAAAATGTTTATTTTTTTTTTTAGATTTCTACACTCCTTGCCACAAAATTTTGAGTTCCAGTTTTTCTCCCTATCTCTCCCCTCCCCCACCTCATAACACCTTGCATTCTGATTACCCCTTCCCTCAATATGCCCTCCCTTCTACCACACCCCTCCCTTTCCTTATCCCCATCTTCTCTCTTTTCTTGTAGGGGAAGATAGATTTCTATACCCCATTATTTGTATTTCTTATTACCCAGTTATATGCAATAACAATTCTCAACATTCACTTCTAATATTTTGAATTCCAATTTCTCTCCCCTCCTCCCTCCCCACTCATCCCCACTGAGAAGGCAAGCAATTCAATATTGGCTATATACGTGTAGATTTGCAAAAGACTTCCCTAACAGTCATGTTGTGTAAGATTAACTATATTTCCCTCCATCCTGTCCTGTCCCCCATTTATTCTGTTCTCTCATTTGACCTTCTCCCTCCCCAAAAGTGTTTACTTCTGATTACTCCCTCCTCCCATTTGTCCTCCCTTCTATCATCCCCCTCACCGCCCTTGTCCCCTTCTCCCCTACTTTCCTGTACTGTAAGATAGATTTTCATACCAAATGTAGTGAGCATGTTATTTCCTCCTTAAACCAAATGTGATGAGAGTATGCTTCACTTTTCCCTTCTCACTTCCTCCCTTTTCTCCTCCATTGAAAAAGATTATCTCTTTTATGAGATAATTTGCCCCATTCCATTTCTCCCTTTTTCCTCTCAATATATTCCTCTCTCACCCCTTAATTTTAGTTTTTATAGATATCATCCCTTCTGATTCAACTCAGCCTGTGCTCTCTGTCTATGTGTGTATGTGTGTGTGTGTGCGTGTGTGTGTGTGTGTGTGTGTGTGTGTGTGTGTGTGTGTGTGTAATCCCTCCACTTACCCAAATACTGTGAAAAGTCTCAAGAGTTACAAATATTGTCTTTCCATGTAGGAATATAAAGAGTTCAACTTTAGAAAGTCCTTTATGATTTCTATTTCCTGTTTACCTTTTCATGCTTCTCTTGATTCTTGTGTTTGAAAGTCAAATTTTCTTTCCAGTTATGGCCTTTTCATCAAGAATGCTTGAAAATCCTCTATATCATTGAATGACCACTTTTTCCCCTGAAGTATTATACTCAATTTTGCTAGGTAGGTGATTGTTGGTTTTAATCCCAGTTCCTTTGACTTCTGGAATATCCTGTTCCAAGCCCTTCAATTCCTTAATGTAGATGCTGCCATATCCTCTGTTACCCTATTGTATTTCCACAATACTTAGATTTTTTTTCTTTCTAGCTGCTTGCAATATTTTTCCTTGACATGGAAACTCTGAAATTTGGCTACAATATTCCTAGGAGCTTCTCTTTTCAGGTCTCTTTCAGGAGTTGAAAGGTGGATTCTTTCAATATTTATTTTGCCCTCTAGTTCTAGAATATCAAGTCAATTTTCCTTAAAAATTTCATGCAAAATGATGTCTAGGCTTTTTTTGATCATGGCTTTCAGGTAGTCCCATAATTTTTAAATCATCACTCCTGGATCTATTTTCCAGGTCAGTTGTTTTTCCAATAAGATGTTTCATATTATCTTCCATTTTAAAAATTCTTTTGGTTTGGTTTTGTAATTTCTTGGTTTCTCATAAAGTTATTAGCTTCTATCTGCTCCACTCTCATTTTTAAAGAAGTATTTTCTTCAGTGAGCTTTTGAACCTCATTTTCCATTTGACTAATTCTGCTTTTTAAAGCATTCTTCTCCACATTGTTTTTTTGGATCTCTGTTTCCAATTGAGGTAGCCTATTTTTGAAGGTGTTATTTTCTTCAAGAATTTTTTGGGTCTCTTTTAGTAAACTGTTGATTCATTTTTCAAACTCTTCCATGGCTTGAAACCATTGCATATTTATTTTGGAGATACTGGATGCAGAAGTCTTTACTTCTTCTGACACCATGCTTTGTTCTTCTTCATCTGAAAGGATGGAAGGAAATACCTGTTTACAAAGAAAGTAACCTTCTATGGTCTTATTTTTTTCCCCTTTTTTGGGCATTTTCCCAGCCATTTACATGACTTCTGAATCCTTTGTTAAGAGGAGGGTCCTAGTGCTCCTCCTCACCCCAGGACCATGCTCAGGGATGAAATGCAAATCAGCTGCTCAATTCCCCCAGGAGCTTTATGTGGACTTCTTCACAAATGGATACTGCAGCTTCCACCACCCACCCAACTTCGTGGCCTGGGGCCAGTGCTAGTGGCGGGGGATACTGCTCCCCTCGTGCCCAGGTGGGAAAGCCCTCTCATGAACCGTTGAAACTTTCTTTGGTGCTTGTGGTTTAAGGGATCTTAGACTACTGGAGATTCTGTCCCAAGGCCTGTTCTGGTCCTGTTCCTCCCAGTGCCAGTGCCACACAACCAAGCTGGGCTCTGCTCCACTCCATGTCCTATGTGATAGACCTTTCCTGTCGGCCTTTCAGTTTACCTTTGGCTGGAAATTTCTTTCACTCTGTCATTCTGTGGCTTCTGATGCTCTAGAATTTGTTGAGAGTCATTTTTACAGGAATTTTATGGGCTGTGGAGGAAGAGCTAGATTATGTGTATCTTTCTACTCTGCCATCTTGACTCTGCCCCCTTAACAATTTTTAGTCCTAGAGAGTTACCTAGAGCACTAAGAGTTCTAGTGACTTACCATGTTTTGTACCAACCAGTATGTGTCAGAAAGACATAAACTTAGTCAAATCTTCCCACATCCAAGGCCAATTCTTTCTCCACCAAGTCCCAGCAGTTCCATAGTAGCCCTCTAAAAAGGAAATAAGGATAGTCTGGTATAACTTTCTTGATCAAACATTGAAAATCTTTATGATCACAAAGTCCTTTTCTAGATGCTCAGAGATCATCCCTTTGATATTATATCAAAATCCTATAATTCTGAGTTACTCATATATATAGATTTGGTAGCCCTGTGCTTCCCAATGAAAATGGTTCACAGAAATGGGATGTGTACAGGAAATATTTATGTTACCAAATCCCATATAATTTTTTTATAGGGGCAAATCTAAGAAAAAGTTGTTGGGTCTTGCTAGAGTAGAAACCTCATACTCAAAGATCTCCTGATTGACACATGCATTACAAATCAACTCTTTTAAACTTTGACCTGTACTAAATGATCTTCACATGGTGAAGTCAGGAGATGCAAGATGGGGACCAGCCAGCTTAAGCTATGAGCTACAAATAAAATATCTTTGATGGCAGGAATGAGCCCAAGTTTTTAAAGGTAAGATGAAGAACTAAGAACAAAAACTGAACTTTTCCAATTTCTGTTCACGGAACAGAATGTGACATAGGAATTGTAAGTTTGCCTCAGTTTCAGGGAGTTCTAGATTTAAGTTTATCTCAGACCCATAATGACCATGTGACCCTGTGTACAATTGCTTACTTTCCTGGTGCCGTAGGAAACTCTCCCTAAGACTATCTAGTGCGAAGAAGTTGCTGATCTGCATTTATAGAAGATCACTACACTGAAAACAACCCCACAAAACTATTTTTAAAAATAACACAATTATAGATTTTATTAAAAAGAACCATAGAGCTTATAGTAGGATACTAATCTAACTAGGAATAGCCTTTACAACGTCCTTAATAAATGCCATCCAATTTTGGATGAAACACCAGGGACAAGATGACAGTAATGCAAAAGGTAGCCCACTTCATTGTCCTTCCCCTAATCATCAGAAAAATTTTTTCATTACATTTATCTGAAATACACTTCCCTATTACTTCTGCCACCTACGTTGAGTCTTGCTTCCTGGAGATATGACCATTTTCTAATAATTCCTTTACATAAAAACCCTTCTGGTATTTGATGACAGAAATAATGTATGTAGCCTCCTACATTTCTTCTTTTCTATGTTAGACATCTCCATCTACTTCAAGCATATGTTATATAA
This sequence comes from Notamacropus eugenii, assembly GCF_028372415.1. Taxonomy (NCBI): domain Eukaryota; kingdom Metazoa; phylum Chordata; class Mammalia; order Diprotodontia; family Macropodidae; genus Notamacropus; species Notamacropus eugenii. The sequence goes on from NC_092877.1 coordinate 327,619,671, forward strand.
AGGGTTATTAGACCCACCACCATTCTGGCTATTCTGTTCAGGCAGTCAATTGGCCAGCATTTAATAAATATTTACTATATGTCAGGCACTATACTAAAGGAAGGAAAATCATGACTCTGCCCTTAAGAGCTCTCATACTTTCAATGGAAGGATGGACATAATCTAGTTTGTTGATATTGTTCTACAAAGTTGTTCCCAGAACTGAATACAATTCTGCAAATGCTGGAGTAGAATATAGTAGGTATTGATAATTCCCTTGGACTGGAAATCTATTGGCCTAGGAGAATATTGTACTTATTTCAAACGCATTTTTATCATCCTCATCACATAGTTGGGTTACATTGTATTTGGAGCCAACAGAAACTTGTTTCAATCAAGCCAGGTCTTACTAATCTTGTAATGCAATTAATTCTTTGAGTCCAAGGACAGGCCTGCATTTCTCTGTTTAGATGTCACTTTGGTTTTGGTCTATCTTTTCAGCTCACTGAGGTATTTTGGTATTCTATTTTTGCTGTGTACTGAATAGTAAGATTTATTCTATTAGGTCAATATGCTCCACAGTTTCACATGATTGAAAATGATTTATTCTGATTGCCTGGCCAACCAGAAAAGGGAAAGGAAATGAAGCTTAGATATCCACAAAGGCCAATAACACATCAGAATTAACCCGGAAAAAATACATCTTTCATTATCTTAGTGCTCCCAGTTTGATGGAATATAATGCAGTCCAATACCAGACTGATAACACTGAGAGGACGATATCAGAGTAGGGATGAGACATTTATTTGACTGCAGCTTATTACATTACTTGAGTGAGAAAGAGCAAAACAATCTCAAATAATAATTGGGATACATGAAGAGTTCAATAATGTGCACTGTTCTAAAAGTACAGTTCTGCCCCTTGTCATTAGCAAAGAAATGGTCATTTAATGGCCAGTGCTTGATAACAATGAACATTATTGGGAGTGGGGTGCAGTTAACAATAATTAAACTATCTCCCTTAAGGGTTGTGGAGGAGTCATTATAAGATAAAACATGCAAAGTACTTTGTAAACCTTGAAATCTTGGCTTTTACATAACATGTGGTACCCTTGATTGCTCTTGTTTAGGTACTCTCTCCTCTGATTTCTGCAGTCCTGCTCACTATTGTTTATTTTTTCTCATCAGATCATTCTTTCATGGTCTCTTTTGATGGTTCATCCTCTTTCTTCCTTCTAAGTGTAGCTACTCCTCAAAGCTCTATTGTGGACCTTCTTCTATAGTAACACTGTTCCTTGAAAACCTTTTCTGTTCCTATCATATCAATTTTCAATGAGTCACAGGATCATAGTTTTAGTGTTCCAAGTGACCTGAGAGCTCCCTAATGGAGATTTTCTTGTATACATGAGGAAAATGAGACCCACAGAGGTCCCATGGAATTAAGTAGATGTGGATGGATTGTAGATGTCACTTTTGGTAGGAACTTTTGAATTAATAAGATCATAGATCCACTTGACTATATAAGTATTTTTCATGTAGCAATGTATATTGTTATAAATTTAAATATGTTTTTATGGATTCTATATTTTATTCCATTTCTATTTATGTAAGCTATTATATGGATTAGCTCTCTCCATTTTGTTTTTATTTGAATATTTTAGTTAACTCTCTGTTTTCTTTAAATGAAGAATAACTAATTTTTCTATCATTAATGTCTTGTCAATTCAGTGTTAAACTTTGCCTCTCCCAAATACTTCTTTGAATGCATCCCACAAATTTTTATGTATGACATTTCTGTTGTGATTATTTTTTATATGATCTCATTTCAAATAAATTTATTTTTAGCTAAACAAACCACCCTTAAATTTCCATGTAGGTTTGCACCTTTTCAGTATGAATTGCTTGTCTTTTTTTGGCCTCATGGTCTACAAATATAGTATTAAAATATGCTCTTTTCTTATTTACCTAGAGTTCTGTGCCAAAATGATGTGTTTTTTGCACATTTCAGATATTTGAAGAAAAAAATATTTAAAAATTTTTTTCCGGTAATATCTTCACATAGCTATCAAATCTGGTTTCTTTGTATTTGTAATTTGTTTGCAATTTATTTTAAAATTTCATTTATCTTATTCCTATAGCAGAGTGTTGGAATCTTTCCTATTAATATTTATTTTCCATTTTTTTGTAAGCCTATGAGATTTTCTCTACTACAATACAGTTATTACTAAATAGTGAAAATATATGAAGTAATACTGAATAAAAAAAAGAATGAAAATAACAGTACAAGTATGCATGAAACTATTTAAATAATTCAACAATACCATCAACAATAGCAAAGATCTTAGAAATAAGACAATCATCAGATGAGTATGGGGTATTCTGGATATAAAATGGTGTCACCAAATGTGTCATTAGTTGTTTTACAGAAGTAGGATTCCCTAGGATCTAAAGCCCATCAGGGATGGTCTTTATGGAAGGAAATCCTTTCTCAGTTTCTTGCAACTTTGAATTATTGCAGCTGTTCTTATTACTCTTCCTTCCTTCCTTTTTCCCCCTTCCTTTTTTCCCTCTTCCTTTCTTCCTTCCTTCATTCCTTCCACTACTTCCTACTCTTTTCCTCACTGTTATTTGGATAAGTTTGAGAAGGAAGGAGGGTGTGTTTCTAATGATTCACTCCCTGTGTAGTCTGTATCCCTCTACAGTTATCCCTCCCACATTGCAGGGGGCAAGGGTGTGGCACCCTTGTGATCTGGGAAATCCATGTAAATTTTTTTGGCCCTCCCTTCATATCAGAGGAGAAGGTTGATTTTTTTCTTTTTCTTTTATGGAACATTTACAGTACCTTATCATAAAATTTGAGTTGGTATTATGTAATACTATCATATATTTTATGCATTTCTGAGTTTCTAAACTTTTTCTGTGTTATCTGCTATCTTTCTCATGTCATCTCTGATTTCTGAAAAATTCCCACCGAATTTCCATTTAATTTCTTATGCTGACCTGTGATATGTCAAAACCATGATGGGGAAAGTCATGGTGTGGAAGGGATAACTGTACAACCTTCTTTCTGACTCTGTCCATGGTTCTGCCTCACTTGCTCTGGTGGTACTTCTGCTTGAAGAACTGTAGTTTTAGCTAACATATTTTATGTCTTTTCTCTATGTCTCATTATATTGTATAGACACTAGTGAAGCATGAGTTTTCATTGGTTATCCTTCTGAGTCAAGAAATTTCAATTTGAATCCTGGAACTGGCATTTACTATCTGTTACTTGGGTAATTCTCAATCTATCTCAACCTGTTTCTTCACCTAGAAGGTTGTGGGACCAGTGAGCCTATACATTCCCTTTCAAATTTATATCTAGCCTCAATAAAAAGGAGAATATCGCATATTACCAGCCTAGGTCCCTAAGAGAGAAAATGGTACAATGAGAGAATATTGCCCTTAGAGTCAAAGGATTTGAATTCAAATCCTTTTCTTGTTATAAATTGTGTGATATAGAACAAATCACTTCACCAAATCATTTCTTATTTTTCAAATGATAGGTTGAATGAGATGGCTTCTAATTCTATGATTTGATGATTCTTCCTCACAGAAGATCTTCAGCAGAATGGAGGAATCTGTCACATTGGAGAAGCCCAGAACTGCCCAGAAAAGTGCCCAGAAGGGCAGATGGAAGAATTGATTCCTGAGCATTGAAAAGTAGTTTATGGACAAAACAATGAGGTCCATAAATGAAAATTATTGTTTTCATTAAAATCACTTAGTAAACCACAGGAATGATAACACACTCTAAATTAACACATTCTCTTCCATTTAATGAAATGAATTAATGATTCTTATCTCACTGAGTCCCTCCTTGGCTCCTCAAGCAGCCCAGCTTAGCAGCTCCTCACAATCTGGAGCAACTTGATGATTTTGTGTTGTCAGTGCCAGCATTTAGCACAGTGCTTCACACACAATGGGCACTTAATAAATGCTTGTTGCCTGTTGTGGCCTACCAGGTTTCCTTTAGAATCAAAAAAACACAAGGCTAGTTCATTTGCATTAACATGACATTACTGTCCTTGTCTGGGTCAAGAACCATTGAGGAAAGTCCTTTGGGTTTCTCCTGAGATAAATTTGGGGATTTGGAGGGGTGGCACACTGAGAGATAAATCAAGTCAGGGCTTGTGTGGGGGAGTAGTAGTGACATATGAACACAATCCTGGGGACATAGATTGACTGCTTAGTCAACTCTCAGAGGCATTTACCCAGAGCTGATGCTTGTGAATTTGTTATAGTACCAGTTAAGGGTGCCAGTCTCTACGTAAAAAATTCCGTATTTGGTTCAATGAAAAGAACCATGGACCTTGGAGTCAGAGGATCTGGGTTCGAATCCTGGATCTTGTCACTTAATGCTAATGTGAGCATTGGTAAGTCATTTCACTTTGGGAACATTTTCTAAATTGTAAAAAAAAAAAAAAAAAAAAAGAGGGGTGGGATCAGACTAGATGGTCTTTAATATCCCTCTTAGTTTTATATCTATCATAGCCCTATTACTTCCTCCTTTTACATCCCTTATCAGCTGAGCTGTTTTTACTAGATTTAGTCATCAATTAGGAAATGATGATAAACTATGATAACTTGGAAACTAAAGTGCATACAAGAGCTCTTGGATGAATAAAGTATATTAGAATAGATGAAACTATGTTTTAAACTTGTTTATTTTTGAAACTCGTTGGATTTCTTTTACATAGTGGAAAATTGCTTAATCTTCATTATCATCAGATGATAGATTTAGCAGGAGTCATTATATTTATTCAGCTGAAGTCAACCTCTTCCTTTACCACTCAGTTTTCATTCTTCCAAGACATTTACATATATTGCTACATAATGATGCAGGATTGTTGCACTGGGTCCTTATAACAGAGGGGCATATGCAGGCAAAGCCCCCTTAAATGAATGAGTGAAAATGCAGGTATAAAAGACTTAATCTGAGCCAAATACTCTGTTAGGTGCTGAGAATATCAAAATCAAACCAGAAGTAATCTTTGTATTAACCTCTGAATTTTTCCCACCCAAGTTTAGCTTTATCCAATCTGCTTCTGATTGGAATGTTTGAAAATTGTTGGACTTTGCTTGCACTTTATTGGAAGGCAGGAAGGAAACAAGTAGTTATTAAGTGATTACTACATGCCAAGCACTGTGCTGAGCAGGGAGATACAAACAGAAGTAAAAAGAGAGACAATGCCTTCTGTCAAGGAACTTGCATTCTATTGGAGAAGACAATATATGATAGGGAGATGAAAAGCATGGTGGGTAATGAAGGAATGGGGCATGATTTTTGGAGTCTAGAAAGACAATAATAGAGCTCAGAGGAAAACAAAGATTGCCTAGGCTGGGCTACTCCATAAAATAGAGGTTCCAGAAAAAAACTAATGAAAGTTCTATAAAGAACTCACAAATGGGAAAAGAGGGCTGACCTAGCAGAGGGTGAGAAAGCCAAGTAGAGAGTTGAATACTCCAAGGTAAGGAGGACCTGGATGCTAAGGGAAGTTCCAGGATGAGGTAGCATCTAATCCATGATTTTGAGTCTGGATTAGAGTTTAGCCATCCACTTGACTGACTTCATTTCTGTAAACTTGGTCAAAGTCCCAAAACCTGGGGCTGGAAGTGTCAGGGAAATTAAATGTATCATGCCTTCAAAGGATTTTGTCCACTGAATTGCTTTACACAACAATAGTAAAACCCATAATTATATCAAACTTATTGTGAGGCTTTGTGTATATTACTTGAAATTTCCAAGATTGGCTAGCACAAAGAATGACTCAAATAGAAAAAGCATTAAACAGATAAGCTTGTTCATTGAAAATGTGAGCCTCTCAGGGAAGCAAAGCAGAGAGCAATGAATGGCAGGAGGCAACACAAATCCCAAATCAAGGGGAAAAGAACAGAAAACAACTGTAGCCTGTGGCTTGCTGAACCTGTCTAGTGCACACACAAAACAAAATATGAGCTCATGATATGAATGAGACTCTCAAAAGCAGCAGTTGAGGACAGATGCTCCCTCCAGGTCCTGGAAGGGAGGGCTGGCAAACATGGAGAGCACTTGTGGCAGTGCCCTGAGGCACTTGATTAGGTGGGCAGGCCCAAGAATATGGAGCGATTGGGGCAGATGGGCCGGGGGTGTGATGCCTTAGCCAAATTTGTCATCTGTCTGTACTTTACCTAATACTCAGTGGGAATAACAATTTCTGCCAGACAGGAAGCAAGATATGCATTTCTCTATTTTGCCATCTGTATAAGCTCCTTGAGAGAAGGCACATTGGTAACATCCAGGTGTGATTCTTTTTTGAAGTTGTTAGTGCAGCTGTTCTAAGAAGCTCATGTCCATAAATTAATCCTCCTTCTTTATAAACCAAAGTTCTTGATTTGCCCAGAATTGTTTTAGGAGCATGTAGAATCTTTAGCTACCTCAAAAACCACATTTCAGCCAGACAGTCTTTTTATTTCAGATTCTGCACCATTTAACTCAAGGCAATATTCTCCTAGACCATGGATGAAATAGATATAAATTAATTTCTTTTTTTTTTTTTGACATTTTTTTTTAATTTAGCTTTTAACATTCATTTTCACAAAATTTTGGGTTACAAATTTTCTCCCCTTTTCTCCCCTCCCCCCCCAAACGCCAAGCATTCTAATTGCCCCTATGACCAATCTGCTCTCTCTTCTATCATCCCTCTCTGCCCTTGTCTCTGTCTTCTCTTTTGTCCTGTAGGGCCAGATAGCTTTCTATACCCCTTTACCTGTATTTCTTATTTCCTAGTGGTAAGAACATTACAGTTGATCCTAACACTTTGAGTTCCAACTTCTTTTCCTCCCTCCCTCTCCACCCCTTCCCTTTGGAAGGCAAGCAATTCAATATAGGCCAAATCTGTGTAGTTTTGCAAATGACTTCCATAATAGTTGTGTTGTATAGGACTAACTATATTTCCCTCCATCCTATCCTGTCCCCCATTACTTCTATTCTCTTTTGATCCTATCCCTCCCCATGAGTGTCGACCTCAAATTGCTCCCTCCTCCCCATGCCCTCCCTTCTATCATCCCCCCCCACTCTGCTTATCCCCTTATCCTCCACTTTCCTGTATTGTAAGATAGGTTTTCATACCAAAATGAGTAGGCATTTTATTCTTTCCTTTAGTGGAATGTGATGAGAGTAGACTTCATGTTTTTCTCTCACCTCCCCTCTTTATCCCTCCACTAATGAGTCTTTTGCTTGCCTCTTTTATGAGAGATAATTTGCCCCATTCAATTCTCCCTTTCTCCTCCCAATATCTTTCTCTCTCACTGCTTGATTTCATTTTTTTTAAGATATGATCCCATCCTCTTCAATTCACTCAGTGCACTCTGTCTCTATGTGTGTGTGCGTGTGTGCAATCCCACCCAGTACCCAGATACTGAAATGTTTCAAGAGTTACAAATATTGTCTTTCCATGTAGGAATGTAAACAGTTCAACTTTAGTAAGTCCCTTATGACTTCTCTTTGCTGTTCACCTTTTCATGGTTCTCTTCATTCTTGTGTTTGGAAGTCAAATTTTCTTTTCAGCTCTGGTCTTTTCATCAAGAATGCTTGAAAATCCTCTATTTCATTGAAAGACCAATTTTTCCCCTGAAGTATTATACTCAGTTTTGCTGGGTAGGTGATTCTTGGTTTTAGTCCTAGTTCCTTTGACTTCTGGAATATCCTATTCCATGCCCTTCGATCCCTTAATGTAGAAGCTGCTAGATCTTGTGTTATCCTGATTGTATTTCCACAATACTTGAATTGTTTCTTTCTAGCTGCTTGCAATATTTTCTCTTTCACCTGGGAGTTCTGGAATTTGGCCACAATGTTCCTAGGAGTTTCTCTTTTTGGATCTCTTTCATGCGGTGTTCTGTGGATTCCTTGAATATTTATTTTGCCCTCTGGTTCTAGAATCTCAGGGCAGTTTCCCTTGATAATTTCATGAAAGATGATGTCTAGGCTCTTCTTTTGATCATGGCTTTCAGGTAGTCCCATAATTTTTAAATTGTCTCTCTTGGATCTATTTTCAAGGTCAGTTGTTTTTCCAATGAGATATTTCACATTATCTTCCATTTTTCCATTCCTCTGGCTTTGTTCTGTGATTTCTTGCTTTCTCATAAAGTCCTTAGCCTCCATCTGTGCCATTCTCATTTTGAAAGAACTATTTTCTTCAGTGAGCTTTTGAATCTCCTTTTCCATTTGGCTAATTCTGCTTTTGAAAGCATTCTTCTCCTCATTGGCTTTTTGAACCTCTTTTGCCAATTGAGTTAGGCTAGTTTTCAAGGTGTTATTTTCTTCAACATTTTTTTGGGTCTCCTTTAGCAGGGAGCTGATTTGCTGTTCATGCTTTGACTTCATGTCTCTCATTTCTCTTCCCAGCTTTTCCTCCACCTCTCTAACTTGATTTTCAAAATTCTTTTTGAGCTCTTCCATGGCCTGAGCCCATTGAGTGGGCTGAGACACAGAAGCCTTGATTTCTGTGTCTTTGCCTGATGGTAAGCATTGTTCTTCCTCATCAGAAAGGAAGGGAGGAAATGCCTGTTCACCAAGAAAGTAACCTTCTATAGTCTTATTTCTTTTCCCTTTTCTGGGCATTTTCCCAGCCAGTGACTTGACCTCTGAATATTTTCCTTACACCCACCTCACCTCCTGATCCTCCCAGCCAGTGTTTGGGGTCTGAGATTCAAATGCTGCTTCCAGCCTCAGGGCTTTGGGCGGGGGCAGGGCTGCTATTCAGTGTGAGATTAAATTCAGATGCTCAGGTGAGGGCAGGGCTGCCTCTCAGGCTCAGTTCCCTCAGGGAGTTTATGCACAGACCTTCAACAATGGATCCAGGCTCCTGCCTGCTTGGGGAGCCCTGGTCTGCCGCTGCCCCTCAGCTTCTGTCTCCCGAGGGGGCCCGAGCCATGGGGGCACCCCACTCCCCCCTCGACCCGCCAAAGGGACTCTCTCACCGACCCCCGTCACCTGTGGGTGGAGGTACCTGTGCGGCCGCTGGAGATCCCGTCCCTGAAGCCCACTCGGATCTGTTCCTCTCGGTGCCGCGGCCACAGCAGGGCTGTACTCAGCTCCCAGTCCTGGTGCCCAGTCCGCAGCATGAAGGACCTTTTACGAGAGATTTGCAGGTCTCTCCGGAACAGAAATCTCCCTCGCTCCAATGTTCTGTGGCCTCTGGGTGCAGAATTCGCCGTGAGTTACTTCTTTGTAGGTGTTCTATGGGTTGTGGGTTCGGAGCTATGTGTATGTGCGTCTTTCTACTACGCCATCTTGGCTCCGCCCCCCATAAATTAATTTCTGTAAGTTAATCTACCATTTTGTAAAACACAAAGTGCCTTTTATCTTAAATTCAAATATGATCCTAGAGAATAGAATTAAATTTCTTTATGGGCATTATTTCAATCTCTTGACACTATGGGAATATGATACATGAAATTATACAAAGATAAAATTAAAAGTTTAGCAATGACTCAGAGGGAAATGCTGCTCAGTGCTACATGAGGCGCCTTACATGTATGTATATGTATTTAGGTCTTTATTGGGGAAGTTTTGATAAAAACAGACAACCCCCAACTTGTATTAAGATTTACAATACTTTGGTAAGGAATATTTTTATGGAAAGAACTAGTCTTTCAGTAAAATATAAGTGAAATCTAATCTTCTGAGAAAATATGCATGCTTGATTTTAATTTATTCAAAGAAGACATAAGTATATTGACCTGCTTTCATCAGATGGAAGATGGAACCTTGGGCGTTTATAGTCAGAACCATTCTGATGACTTTTCCAATGGTCCAGATATCTGTATATTTACCTTTACCTACCAGGAAACCGATCAAATAAGTAAAGAATCTGGATTTTAAAAATTACTGTTATGTTACTAATACCTAAAAAGCCATGAGGATCTTGCTTAAAAGTACATATAGAAGATCAATAACTAACATGTAAATACAGTTTTGCATGTTCTAATAACTATCAATAGAGACAGAGTAGAGCAGATCAAGTTTTGCATGTGCAATTAGGAAGAACTGGATTCAGATCTTACTCATTGGACCAGACCTGTGATTTGGTTGATATAAATAACTCTCAATCAGGAAACTTCCCTTACCAATGAAAATTATACATATATACACATATGTACACATATGTACACACATATGTATGTGTGTATGGATATGGATATGTATGGGCCATGAGTTAAGAATGTTTTTAAATCATTAAATGATTGAAAAAATCAAAAGAAACATAATATTTTGTGACACATAAAATTAAGTGAAAGTCATTGGGGGTTCCATAGATCAGAAAAATCATAGGTAAGATGCAAATCCAATCCAATTTGTATATGTTTTATGTAATGATGTTTTAAAATTTTAGCATTAGAAATGTAACTAGTCCATTATTTTATGGGAAATCAGGCTTAACCTGACAGCCATAATGAATCAGTATAAAAAAAATGCCATCATGGAATTAGAAGACCTGGCTTTAATTCCCTGTTCTCACACTTAGTAGCTGCTTGACTATATACAAATCATTGCATCTCTCTGGGCCACAGTTTCCTTATTCATAAATAACAACCGCATAATATACTATTATGTGAGTCCTTATTATCATTTGGACTTAAAGTCCCGTTTTGAGCAGTATAGAATAAAGATTGGGACTGGACTTATAATTTCACTGCTATAGGGATCTCCCTGGTAAGGAAATTTTCTTGCCATGTGCAAGTCAGTACCTTCTCTATGACTTTTACGTGACTTATCCAGGGTCATATAACAAATATGTGCCAGAAGTGGGATTTTATTTGAGGTCTTCTTGGTTCTGAGACCAGCTCTCTATCTACTATACCACTTCACCTATCTTAGAGAAATTTTTGAGGATCAACTGAGGTAATAGATAAAAACTTTTTATTAACCCTAAAATGTTACACAGAGTGTCCCCAAAATCTTAGCATGTTTTCTTATTGTTAAAAGACTTTGGGGGCACTCTATAAACATCATCTGCTAAATAAATGGCTGTTATTTTTTATTAATTACTAATATAGTTTAACAACAACAATAATGATAATCATAGTCCCTAATGTATTGAACACAGTGGACCTTGAAGAGTGCTGTTGATTGGTCATGAACACCTTGAATGTAATTGACTGTCCCCCATTCGTTCTTCATAATGTCCCTAGACATTAGAGTGGTGACTAGTATGTAAAATAAAGGGTTAAGATGTCTTTGATCCATTCATTGGTAAATTCATCTGAGATTCACTGAATAGATGTCTAACTGCACCCAGTCCTAAGGTATGACCATAATAGATGAAGATGGAGGAAGACAAATCATCCATTTGATTCCAATAGCATGAGTAGCTATGATAGTTTTGCTGACTTTTCCAAAAATGAAGTGATGGGATGCTTTTCTGTCAATTCTAACTATGCAGTATCCCTTTTGAAAGCTAAAGGGCTACTTGAAAGTCTACTACTTAGAAAAGTCAGAAAATTCTCATTCTCCTTTTGACCTATCCCAGCCTTCTAAGTGCTCTCTCCTTTCCATTAATTAAATTGAATAGCATGGTCTGATTTTCTCAGATGTTGTGAGAATATTTCAAAGCTGCTGTCTAGACTATACAGATGAAAAAGAGACTATACGAGGCAAATTACTCATAGGATCCCAGATTAAGAACTTGAAGGGACTGCAGAGGCCATATGATACCCCCCACCCCATTTTACAGATGAAGAAACTGAGGCCCAGAGAGGTTGAGAAATCCTCAAAGTCACACAAGTAGTAAGTGGCAGAGGTGGGCTTTCAACCCAGATCTTGACTCCAAATTGAGCAAACTTTTCACCTCATCCATAAGATTTGGTGAAAAGCTGGATTTGGATAACAACTCTGAGGTCCTTCTAGAATCCTTCAAAGGGCATATGACCCAGCAGCAGAACTGGGAAATAACATAATTGGAGATGTTCATGGAATGGGAGAGGAGTGGGGTGGGGAGAGAGAAGGGAATGCTGGAATACCTATAATTAATCTTTCCAACACACATACACAGGGCTCAAATCTCTGCTCTTCTTTCCTTTTCATTATAGAAATTCCCACTAGCATTTCATGAATCTCACAGTCACTAGAGGGGTTTTCTGGAACCCCTCCCATTGCACTAGCTATCTATACTTGATAATTTACCTGCAGGAGGAGCAGTGCATTCTGGGGGTACATCATTGTTGTATTATACATGCAGCCTCCCATAGATCACTGGACCATGAACCAAGCCCAAGGCACTGCATGTTCCTCATGTAAAATAAAAATTTTCTCTTAAGCACCAAAGTGCTATTCTTGCTTCATTTCCCTTTGGCAGCGTGGAAAATTTGTACTCATAAATTCTTATAACCTAACAGCCCAAGTACTTTCTGGGAGTTCAGTGTCAACCTTAACTTTATAATAAATACAGACACTACATATGGGAAATTAATGAGTAGAAGAAAGTCTAATAATCTCACCACAGACCCTCTTATGTTCCCTTTTGCAATTCATCCTTCCTTTGTCTGGTTCTTCTTCTTCTTCTTTTTTTCTGCTTTAATTTATTTATTTAACTTTTAACATTCATTTTAACAAAATTTTGGGTTACAAATTTTCTCCCCTTTTTTCCCCTCCCCCCCCAAACACCGAGCATTCTAATTGCTCCTATAACCACTCTGCTCTCTCTTCTATCATCCTTCTCTGCCCTTGTCTCTGTCTTCTCTTTTGTCCTGTAGGGCCAGATAACTTTCTATACCCCTTTACCTGTATTTCTTATTTCCTAGTGGCAAGAACATTACTCGACAGTTGATCCTAACACTTTGAGTTCCAACTTCTTTACCTCCCTCCCTCCCCACCCCTTCCCTTTGGAAGGCAAGCAATTCAATATAGGCCAAATTTGTGTAGTTTTGCAAATGACTTCCATAATAGTTGTGTTATATAAGACTAACTATATTTCCCTCCATCCTATCCTGTCCCCCATTACTTCTATTCTCTTTTGATCCTATCCCTCCCCATGAGTGTCGACCTCAAATTGCTCCCTCCTCCCCATGCCCTCCCTTCCATCATCCCCCCCACCCTGCTTATCCTCTTATCCCCCACTTTCCTGTATTGTAAGATAGATTTTCATACCAAAATGAGTGTGCATTTTATTCTTTCCTTTAGTGGAATGTGATGAGAGTAAACTTCATGTTTTTCTCTCACCTCCCCTCTTTATCCCTCCACTAATAAGTCTTTTGCTTGCCTCTTTTATGAGAGATAATTTGCCCCATTCCATTTCTCCCTTTCTCCTCCCAATATATTTCTCTCTCACTGCTTGATTTCATTTTTTTAAGATATGATCCTATCCTCTTCAATTCACTCTGTGCACTCTGTCTCTATGTGTGTGTGCATGTGTGTGTGTGTAATCCCACTAACTACCCAGATACTGAAATGTTTCAAGAGTTACAAATATTGTCTTTCCATGTAGGAATGTAAACAGTTCAACTTTAGTAAGTCCTTTATGACTTCTCTTTGCTGTTCACCTTTTCATGCTTCTCTTCATTCTTGTGTTTGAAAGTCAAATTTTCTTTTTAGCTCTGGTCTTTTCATCAAGAATGCTTGAAAATCCTCTATTTCATTGAAAGACCAATTTTTCCCCTGAAGTATTATACTCAGTTTTGCTGGGTAGGTGATTCTTGGTTTTAGTCCTAGTTCCTTTGACTTCTGGAATATCCTATTCCATGCCCTTTGATCCCTTAATGTAGAAGCTGCTAGATCTTGTGTTATCCTGATTGTATTTCCACAATACTTGAATTGTTTCTTTCTAGCTGCTTGCAATATTTTCTACTTGACCTGGGAACTCTGGAATTTGGCCACAATGTTCCTAGGAGTTTCTCTTTTTGGATCTCTTTCATGCGGTGTTCTGTGGATTCCCTGAATATTTATTTTGCCCTCTGGTTCTAGAATCTCAGGGCAGTTTCCCTTGATAATTACATGAAAGATGATGTCTAGGCTCTTTTTTTGATCATGGCTTTCAGGTAGTCCCATAATTTTTAAATGGTCTCTCCTGGATCTGTTTTCCAGGTCAGTTGTTTTTTCAATGAGATATTTCACATTATCTTCCATTTTTTCATTCTTTGGGTTTTGTTTTGTGATTTCTTGGTTTCTCATAAAGTCATTAGCCTCCATCTGTGCCATTCTCATTTTGAAAGAACTATTTTCTTCAGTGAGCTTTTGAATCTCCTTTTCCATGTGGCTAATTCTGCTTTTGAAAGCATTCTTCTCCTCATTGGCTTTTTGAACCCCTTTTGCCAATTGAGTTAGCCTATTTTTCAGGGTGTTATTCTCTTCCGCATTTTTTTGGGTCTCCTTTAGTAGGGTGCTGACCTGTTCATGCTTTGCTTGCATATCTCTCATTGCTCTTCCCAGTTTTTCCTCCACCTCTCTAACTTGATTTTCAAAATTCTTTTTGAGCTCTTCCATGGCCTGAACCCATTGGGTGGGCTGGGACACAGAAGCCTTGACTTCTGTGTCTTTGCCTGATGGTAAGCATTGTTCTTCCTCATCAGAAAGGAAGGGAGGAAATGCCTGTTCACCAAGGAAGTAACCTTCTATAGTCTTATTTCTTTTCCCTTTTCTGGGCATTTTCCCAGCCAGTGACTTGACCTCTGAATATTCTCCTCACACCCACCTCGCCTCCTGATCCTCCCAGCCAGTGTTTGGGGTCTGAGATTCAAATGCTGCTCCCCAGCCTCAGGGCTTCGGCAGAGGCAGGGCTGCTATTCAGTGTGAGATTAAGTTCAGGTGCTCAGGTTGGGGCAGGGCCACCTCTCAGGCTCAGTTCCCTCAGGGGGTTTATGCACACACCTTCAACAATGGATCCAGGCTCCTGCCTGCTTGGGGAGCCCTGGTCTGCCGCTGCCTCAGCTTCTGCCTCCCAAGGGGGCCTGAGTTATGGGGGCACCCCACTCCCCTCTTGACCTGCCAAAGAGACCCTCTCACTGACCCCTGTCACCTGTGGGTGGAGGGACCTGCACGGCCGCTGGAGATCCCGTCCCTGAAGCCTGCTCAGATC
Organism: Notamacropus eugenii; assembly: GCF_028372415.1. NCBI lineage: Eukaryota > Metazoa > Chordata > Mammalia > Diprotodontia > Macropodidae > Notamacropus > Notamacropus eugenii. The sequence continues at coordinate 327,634,742 of NC_092877.1, forward strand.
TGTTCCTCTCGGTGCCGCGGCCGTGGCAGGGCTGGGCTGGGCTCCACGTCCGCAGCGCAACGGACCTTTTGCGAGAGGTTTGCAGGTCCCTCTGGAACAGAAATCTCCTTCGCTCCACTGTTCTGTGGCCTCACTGCTCCAGAATTTGCCGTGAGTTACTTTATACAGATGTTCTATGGGTTGTGGGTTCGGAGCTATGTGTATGTGCGTCTTTCTACTCCGCCATCTTGGCTCCGCCCCTGTCTGGTTCTTCTTAGACCAGCAGTAGATCATTGCAATCCAGATGGGGTATAGAATGTAGAGAAGGGAACTAGGAGAGTTATGGCCATACTCTTGAGAAAGCCAGGGAGGCAACCAGTAGGCTGCAGAACAATTCTTCCCTGAACATCTGGGCTGCCACACTTCTCCCAGTACTGTAGCATGGAATCACATAGTTCTTCTGCCTAAGCTTTATCACAGACCCTGCTCTAGCTGATGAGACAGGAGGTCAGGAGAAAATCCTGAACAACTATAGGGTCATTATGCACATTGACAAACTTCACAGGACAAGAAGTGGGGTTGAGTTAAAAGTGTTCTCTTCCTGATCAAAATGTTCTTAGAACATTTTTAGAACATTTTTTTCCTGGCTATTTCTTTTCACACTTACATTCTCTTATGTGCATGTATATAGTATGTGTATGTATGCATATACACATGCATGCACATATATCTATGTATGTGTACACACATACATATATATGTATATATATATTGCATGTGTTTGTATTATAAATATATTTAGAGCTAGAAGGGACCTCAGAGGTCATTGAGTTCAACACTATCAGTTTACAAATGAGAAAACTGAGGCACAGAAAGGTTAAGTTACAAGACCAAAGTTGCTTAGTTAGTAAGTGGCAAAGTTAGGATTCAAACTCATGACTTCTAACTTAACATTCTATAGCTTTACTGCATACATACAGGCATGCACACACATGCACACACACACACGAAATATAAAAGATGAGCCTGAGATTAAACTGAAGATGTTCCCAACAACCTGACAACAAAGCATGAAGATATTAGTCACTCTCATAACAAGGTTTGGCCATTTGATGAAGGTGACTGTGTAGGCATCAACCATGCACTTGGTAAGCAAGCAAATTTGACAACTCATGTCCTTTAAAGTGAAAAAGGAATGATAAATTGATGGACAAATAGAGGTATTAAATATTCCATTTCCCACCTACATGCATGTACCTAGAATATTCCCCCAGTCTGGCATGCTCTCCTTCCTCACCTTTATCTCTGGTTTTTTTCAAGGTTTGGAAGGGGTTCCACACAAACCATTTCTTATTCCTACCCTCTTGTTATCACTATCTCCCCAAATTACTTTGTATTCCCTTTCACTTTGTAAATATTTAATTATGTATATGTGGGCTACTTTTCCCTCCTCCTCCCACACCCTTCCCCTCTCCCCCAGCCAACTAAATTCTTGAAGATAAGGATGATTTGATTTTTGTCTTTATATCTCAAGGATCTAGAATAACTCTAGTGCCTTAGTGAAAATGCTTTCATTGCATATTTCTCTGAATGTTACATTATCGAAGTGATTGTGCAATAACTCAAATCTCTTGTTAAGATGTTTGATTTAGTCAACTATTTGGCCACAGAGAAAGACAGAGCTCAAACATTTAGGGACATGCCAAAGTATAATTGCTTCAGTTAAATAGTCTGTGCTTTATTACTTAGAAATACAAGCACAATAGAAGCCTGATCATTTCCACCCCAAACGTATGATGATTTGTCTTGATTAAAGGAAGGTTAATATAGAAGGCCACATTTTTAAGAATGATAAGTCATGATAACTTCACTGCTCTTATCATTCTGCCTGGAACATAGTAGGTTGCTAGTAGATTGAATTCATTCAAAATTATTTCGTATTCTGTTTCCTATCTAAATTCACTGTGATACAGCAACTCATTCGTGAAAAAGAGTGCAAGAAAAAAATTAGCCAGTCACATCAATAAAAGTTTAATGCAGATCAATTTTCCTTAACCATATTTTCCTTAATAATGAAAAAGCCTCTAAGTGCCTAGGGAAATTTCATTTAAATTTCAATCGAAATTACTCATGAAAATTCCTGTAGTGAAAAGTAGAAGAGAGAAATGAATTCATAGCCTTGAGAATACATTTTGACAAGAAAGAGAATATATGATACTACACAGAATCAGAAAATGTAGTAGGTTTTCTCCCATCAGAAGTTACTTTGTACATATTTCAAGTTTGATTTTCTCTGCTCATTTTCCACCTGGATAGAATGAAAACTTCTTGAGACCAGCAATTACTTTATTTTGTCTTTGAAGTCTTAGATCCCAGGACAATGGTGGACATATATTGCATACCTGGTAAATTCATTTTGAATTAGATTGAACAGAATTGAAATAAATTTGAAGATACTGTCTTCATTTTACAGGAAATAAAGACAACAAGAGGTTTAAAAAGTTACCCAAATTAAAATAATTTAGTGAGAGAACTGAGACAAGGAATCAGGTCTCCTGACTTCCAGTCCAGTGAGAAGAAAAATGCTATCTGATTCATTTTTTGATGATACATCTCATGAGAAACAAAATACAATTATGAAAATTTTATATGTTTTGTCATTGTTAATGTTCACTTTGGAAAGCAGTTTGGCATAGTGGACAATGGCCAGACTTAGGGTCTGGAAGACCTGGATTCAGGTTTTACCTCTGACTCATAATTTATTATTAATTTATTTGTTTTCAGTGTTCTACATCACTTCCATATATCTTATATTCTTTCCCTCCCTCCCTCTTTACCCCTACCTCCCTCCCAACTCCCTCTTTGAGACAGCATAGAGTTTTATATAAATTCGACACATACATTCCTATTAAATACATTTTCACCTTAGTCATGTTGCACAGAACAATGAAAATGAATGGGGGAAATCATAAAACAAACCAAAACACAATACAAAAGAAAATGATCTGCTTCATTCTGTGATCGAATTCCACAGTTCTTTTCCTGGATGTGGAAGGCATTTTGCCTTAAGAGATCATTGGGAATTATTTAAGTCCTTGTATTGCAGTGAAGTACTAAGTCTACCAGAACAATTCCTCATACACTGTGGTTGTTGTTGTGTACAAAGTTCTCCTGGTTCTGCTCCTTTCACTCAGCATCAGTTCATATAAGCCTTTCCAGGCCTCTCTTCCTGTTCATCATTTCTTATAGCACTATAGTATTCCGTTACATTCGTATACCACAACTTGTTCAATCATTCCCCAAGTGATGGGCATCCCCTTGATTTCCAGTTTTTGACCACCACAATGAGAGCTGCTATAAATATTTTTGTACATATGGGACCCTTTCCCATTTTTATGATCTCTTGGGGATACAGTCCTAGAAGCAGTATTGCTGGGTCAAAGGATATGCACATTTTTGTAGCCCTTTGGGCATAGTTCTAAATTGCTCTCCAGAATGGGTGGATCAGCTCACAGTTCCACCAAAAATGAATTAATGTTCCAAGTCTCCCACAACTTCTCCAACATTTATCACCATCCTGTTTTCTCATGTTAGCCAATTTGATAGGTATTTCAGAGTTGTTTTGATTTGTATCTCTCTAATCAATAGTGATTTAGAGCATTTTTTCATATGACTATAAATAGCTTTAATTTCTTCCTCTGAAAACTGCCTGTTCATATCCTTTGACCATTTATCATTTGGGGAGTGACTTGTATTCTTGTACATTTGACTCAGTTCTCTATATATTTTAGAAATGAAGCTTTTATCACAGACACTAGTTGCAAAAATTCTTTCCCAGTTTTCTGCTTCTCTCCTAATCTTGGTTCCATTGGGTTTGCTTGTGCAAAAACTTTTCAATTTAATGTAATCAAAATTATCCATTTTGCACTTCATAATGTTTTCTATCTCTTGTTTAGTCAAAAATTCTTCCCTTCTCCATAAATCTGTTACATACACTATTCCTTGCTCCACTAATTTGTTTATAGTATCAATCTTTATACCTAGATCATGTACCCATTTGGACTTTATTCTTATGTACTATGTCAGGCATTGGTCCATACCTAGTTTCCACTACACTTTTATCCAGTTTTCCCAGCAATATTTGTCAGACAGTGAGTTCTTATCCCAGAAGCTGGGGTCCTTGGGTTTATCAAACAGTAGATTGCTATATTTATTGACTACTGTGTCTTGAGGACTGAGCTTATTCCACTGGTTTACCCTTCTGCTTCCTAGCCAGTACCAAGTGGTTTTGATACTTGCTGCTTTATAATACAATTTGAGATCTGGTAGAGCTAGGCCACCTTCCCTAGCATTTCTTTTCATTAGTTCCCTCAATATTCTGGACCTTTTGTTCTTCCAGATGAATTTTGATATTATCTTTTCTAGCTCCAAAAAATAATTATCTGATAGTTTGATTGGTATGGCACTGAACAAGTAAATTAATTTAGATAGAATTGTCATTTTTATTATATTGGCTCAGTCTACCCACGAGCAACTGATGTTTTTCCACTTACTTAGATCTTACTTTATTTGTGTGAAAAGTGTTTTGTAATTGTATTCATATAGTCCCTGGATTTGTTTGGCAGGTAAACTTCTGAATATTTTATAGTGTCTACCCTAGCTTTAAATGTGATTTCTCTTTCTAGCTCCTGCTGTTGGGCTTTGTTAGTAATTTATAGAAATGTAGAAGATTTGTGTGGGTTTATTTTGTAATCTGCAACTTTGGCCTCTGACTTATATTAACTGTTTGACCATGTGTAAGTCAAATGGCATCTTGGTAGCACAAGCAACTCTGAGGGATGATAAATTACAGGCCAATAACCAACCTTCATCAGTGGCAAGCATTTTCACACATTATGTACCACTATTGTTTCCATTAATCCAACATCTTATTTCCCTATGATGTAATATATAAAGAGAATCCAGTAATGTTATTAGTGACCTTTCAATGATGATAAAAATGTGGTGTACAACTAATGGTAAGGGAAATGGAAATTTAGGTTTTACCTTGATGCCAGCAAATTTTCAGAAAGGACAAAACATGTGAATTGTCTGTGTTGGAGAGATTAGGGAAAGATGGGTATACTAAAGCACTATTGGTGGGACTATGGGTTATTTAACTATTTTGGAAAGCAATTTGTAATCATTGTAAATAAAGAGACTAATAGTTCATTGTTTAAGGAATAACTTGATTATCAAGAAAATATCAACAGATGTTCTAGATAGAGAAGATAGGAATATAGCTTTAATGGATGTTACAAAAACTTCCATTCAAATGATTTAAAATCTTAAAATAAAGCTTTGCTGCTTTAACAGGGAGAGTTTCCATTGCCTTTAAAATTCACTTTTGAGGAAGAATCCTTTCCTTATGATGCAGAATTGGTATTTTTGAAAACCTCTCTAAATTTGGGAATTGGTTTTAGAAACATTAGCATCATAGGACACTAAGACCAAAGGAGAATTGACAACAATCACCTTAAATCTACTCATTTTATAGATGGGAAAACATAAGAGAATAAAAAAACAGAAAAGTGAAATGATTTCTTCAAGGTTATATAACTAGTTAGCAACTAAGGATAAATTAGAACCCAAGTCTTCAGACTTTGATTTCAGTGGTATTTTCACTATACTATATGAAGAACCCTGGTTCTGGAGTCAGAGGAACTGGGTTTAAATTCTGCCTTCATCACTTATAAGTCACTTAACCTCCCTAGGACCTTTTTCATCACCTACAAAATGAGAATGTTAATTATATAGTTTCTGCAGTCCTTTGTTGCTGTAGCTCTATGGCTATATGAAATGTTCTTATTAGTAGATAAAGCAGCATGCACTCCCAGTTTTGGTGATTTATCACAAAATTACATTTAACTGAAAATACTGAGATCAAATTCATGGATAGAAACAAGTTTAGCACATGCTCTGAGAGCAGGATAAACAAGAGTGACCAAATCAAAATAAAAACACTGGGGAAAAAAACTAATACAAAGTGTAGTTATGTTTTCGGTACATCCATTAACTGAATGACATTTTAATAGCTGCTCTGGGAGTTGGAGTAGAGGATAAAGATCAAATTTGGTGCCTTTTATAAAATCATTTTCTGCCTTGTTAAGTATTTACAATGTTACCCAATGGACATATATTGATTAGGGCCTGCCTTATCGAGTAGGATATTAAACTCAATTTAGAACCATTACCTAGAAATCTTATTCCAGGATAAATTAATCTAGTAAATGATGCAGAAAACAGCCTACCTTGGGTGCAGTCAAGAACAAAACATGATAGGCCATCTCTAAAGCAATTTAGGCCTTTTCTAAGTAGGACAGCCTATGTTGTCCCATTTTTTTAATCCTTGAGAGAAGGTAGACCTGGGAAAGAAGATGGCCCAGTTAGAGGACTCAGAGGATAGTGGCTGGGTTCAGTAAGGGAGCAGCCTGGCTCAGGCATGAAATGTATTCTCCTCCCCACTGGTGATAACTCAGTGACAAATGCACAAGGGAGTCTGAGACATAACTCTTACATCAATGAACCATCTCTGAACCATTTGAACATATAAAAAGTGAAGGAAGCAGAACCAAGAAAACAACATACTCAATGACGAAAATAATATCCATGGAAACAAGCACTTGCACAAACAGGTGAGAACTAAGACAAACTACTAAAAGCCCTAACTTTTCAAGAAAGTCCTCTTCATCTCAGTGGGCAGTCAGTAACCCTGAATGGGAGGAAGAATCATGCTTTTTGTTCGTCATGGTGTCCTTAGTAAACAGAGACAGTTTGGTTACCTTTAGCTTCTTTCTCTTGTCTTTTCAATATTTCTATCATTTCTAGAAATATCAAGGAACAGCAGAGAGAGAGCCATGACTGCCATTCTTCTCATCTTCCTCTGCATCTGTGTTGGTGTAGTGATGTTTTTCTTTGCCACAAAGACCTTCATGTCATCAATCCTATTGCAATAAGAGTAGAATATCATGAATTTGTATAAGGTTCCTTTCTTTTCCTAAAATTGCATCTTACTTTTGTATTTTGACCTTCATTTTGTGTTATCCTGATTCTATGTCTACTTTAGCTTACCTTTTAATGATATGGGAAGCACTTGGTTTCTAATCCATCAAAAAAACTAAACCCCTTGCTTTTTTTCTCTTTCTCTGAGAGCAGGAACTTTTGTCTTTCTTTATATCTTCAGAGCTTAGCATAGTTTCTGGAACATAGTTGATTGCTTAATGAATATTTGTTGACTTGTTATATCTCTCCACAGAGTATGTGAGAGATCAGGAGAAAAGAGGATCAGAAGACAATATCACTGAGATTTGGAGGGCAAGCTCATAAAAGAATAACAGAAAAGTCACTGGGTGGTGAGGAAATCAGGGTGCTAGGTTCTGTTTTTGGCTTTCAAAACCAGCTAGTTGTGTGACCATGGGGATGTTACTTCCCTCTACGTGTGAATTTTTGTCTCTTCTCATCAACTCATTGCCGGTATTTTTCACAGCTGTCTCATAGAGTTCTTTATTTTCTTCAAGGCTGAGCTGAAGTACCATTCTTTAAATTTTTAATAATAATAATAATTATACCTATTTCCAATGTTGTTGTCAATAAGGCTTTATTAAGCCACAAAGATAAATATGAGCATGCACGATGTAAAAATGAGTTTTCCTACTGTTCCTATAGGATATTGAGCTTGGCAAGAATTATCTGAATTTTCATATATTGTATGGCACCTTTTTCTTTTTATATCCTACCATGCTCTGCTGGCTTTACTCTCCAGCCTCCTCTAGATTCCCTTCATCTGATGAGCTACATCCTAATGACCTCATTATTCTTTACAATGATAGCCAATTCAAGGGATAGTGGATAGTTACATTATTAAGAAGATTCCATCTTTGGTTCCAATTGGGAGATATTTTCCCTGTAATTAACATTTTATCTGGAAACTTCTGGTTACCTAGAAATCTTATTAAGAAATCAACATTCCAAGCATTGTTCAGTGCCACAATGGGCTATTCTCTGAGTGGATTTAGTAAATATTTCTCCATGCTGGGATGTGGTGAATACCAGAGCAAAGAGCCAGCTGTAGGTTTGTAACATGCCTTTGGCAGAAGTTAAAATGCCCTAAACCAAAGGGTTGCAACAAAACTACCTTGAAACTGGACATTGATTGATTTGGAGAAAGAGTTGATTTGGATTTGCCTGTGGTTATACTTCAGAATCTGGAAAGGTTGGCAACTCAGTTCTCAGGATGGTAAAAACATGAAAATAAAAGCCAGATATCACCACAAATTGTGCACTTATATTTTTCTTTAAAATTATTTTCAGCAATTATGACGTTTAGCCTCTCCATTTTAGTTTTTTAATTAATTATATATTCAACAAACACTTACTGAACATTTTCCTCTTTTATAGCAATACAGAAATGTGCTAGGCCATTGAGCAGTGTGCTTGGCACATATTTGTTCCCCTCCCCCCCCCCCCAAATCTAGGGACTATGAGCAATAATCAAATGGAGCTATAACTTTAATATAATACTTATTCCCACTAAGTGTGCCCATCACGACTCATTAATACCAGGTGATTCCATGGGATTATTTCCACATTTTCTTACGATGAGTTCAACTTCTTTATTTTTCCTTGACAGCCTATGGTTACTTCAGGAGCAGCTGGGCTGCTCATAAGTTGGCCTAAGCCATCTTTTTTACTCACTTGTTTCTTTGATGATATACTTTGCTTTGCTTTTCATTTGTATTTCCTTATTTGTAGGGAATAAACCTCCTAAACTTATTCACTGCCCTTTGGGTGATCCTTTACTTCTATTCTTTGGCTACTGGAATGTTTAATGACTCACATCTATCTATATACCACCTCTGGATGAATAGAAATAGTAAGAATTTGGATATTTATTTCAGGGAGAATTTAGTAGTCATTTAAAGAACATTTAAAAAACCCAACATTGCTATTTCTCAAGTGCAATGCAATCACCTCGCTGGCTCCTCGACTTCTGGACCCAACTCTTTCTCATGCTCTCTATATCATCCAACTGCCCATCACAGTCTGAATAATGAGTACTTTTCAAACTCCAGAAGTCTCTGGGACTTGATGCAATCAGCACAGTGTCATTTACGCAAAAGAGCATTGAGAGAAGTTTACAACCTGTAGGCAATTTTTCTTTTAGTTCAGCTTTATGATATATCTCCTCCAACACAATGGTGAACACGTTTGGCAAGCACTCATCTCTCTGCTTTATTACTTGTCTGATTTTAATGATCACAAATTTATCTGCATGGTTACAGAAAGGACTCTTCTGGCATTAGTCAGTCTGCCTATTAAATGGTTGGAAAAAATTTGATCATTCCTTCTCAATTCTTTTTGAGGAAATTTGAAAAACAAAGAAGCTGCCAAAACAATTGAGTCACATGAATTCGTAGGATTTTAGATCTAGACAGGAACTCAGTGATATCTGGTCTAAAACTTCCATTTTACTTACGAAGAAACTGATGCCCAGAGAGGTTAAATGCTTTGCTGCCACCGCAAGACACGGAGTTGAAATTAAAATTAGATTCATTGATTCAAAATTCCAAGCTTTTCCTGCTACACCAAAGAAACGACCATCAACTGTAAATAAGTAAGTTGTGGTAAAATAATAATTTAGAACTAAAATCCCAAAGAGAGAGAAGTTTAGCACTTGATGTGGTACAGCTTTGAAAGACCAAAGTAGAAAATATTAGACTAACTAAATTGGGCTCTTTCAGGATTTATTCCTCATTCCAAATTTTGATTGGAAATGAAACTCCAGTAAACTAAGACATGAGTAAGTTCAAGAGATTTTCTTTTTAAATAAATCTTTTTTTAGTTTTCAGCATTCACTTCCATAAAATTTTGAGTTCCAAATTTTTTCCCCATCTCTCATCCCCCACCACCATAAGACAGCATGTAATTTGATATAGGCTTTAAATATACATTCATATTAAACCTGTTTTCACATTAGTTGTGAAGAAGAATTAGAATCAATGAGAGAAACTATGAGAGAGAGACAGACAGACAGACAGACAGACAGACAGACAGACAGTTAGAGAGGCACAGAGAGAGACAGAGAGCACAAACAATATGCTTCAGTCTGCATTCAGACTCCACAATTCTTTTTCTGGACGGGATAACATTTTTCAGCATGAGTCTTTTTGAGTTGTCTTAGATCCTTGCATTGCTAAGAAGAGATAAGTCTATCAAAGTTAGTCATCATATAATGTGACTATTGCTGTGTATAATGCTCTCCTGGTTCTGCTCACTTCCCTCAGCATCGGTTCATTGAAGTCCTTCCAGGTTTTTTCTGAAGTCCATCTTCTCATCCTTTCTTATAGCACAATAGTATTTTTACATTCATATGCCACAACTTGTTCAGCCATTCCTCACCTGATGGGCATCCCCTCAATTTCCAATGTTTTCCCACCACAAAAAGAGCTGCTATAAATATTTTTGTACCTGTGAGTCCTTTTCCTATTGGTGTGATCTCTTTTGGGATTTAACCAATAGGTCAAAGTGTATGCACATTTTTATAGCCCTTTGAGCATAGTTCCAAATTGCTCTCCAGAATGGTTTATCAGTTCACAACTCCATCTCCACCAACAATGCATTAGTGTTCCAGTTGTCCGACATCTTCTCCAGCATTTCTCATTTTCCTGTTTTGTCATGTTAGCCAATCTGACAGGTGTGATGTGGTACCTCAGAGTTGTTTTGATTTGTATTTTTCTAATCAATAATGATTTAGATCATTTTTTTATGACTATAGATAGCTTTAATTTCTTCCTCTGAAAATTGCCTCTTCATATTCTTTGACCATTTATCAACTGGGGAATGAGTTATATTCTTATAAATTTGACTCATTTCTCTATATATTGTAGAAATGAGGTCTTTATCAAAGACACTAGTTATAAAAATTCTTTCCCAGTTTTCTGCTTCTCCTCTTATCTTGGTTGCATTGGCTTTGTTTGTGCAAAACCTTTTTATTTTAATGTAATAAAATTATCCATTTTCCATTTTGTAATGTTCTCTATCTCTTGTTTGGTCAAAAATTCTTCCATTCTTTGTAAATATGATAGTTAAAATATTACTTGCCCTCCCAGTTTGCTTATAATAGCAATCCAAGAGATTTTCAAAGCTCAGGCAGGACAATAATCCAATCACTGGAACAAGATGTGCCTTTAGCAATTGCCATAGCAACTATCAACACAAACTAAGCCTTCTGAACCTGCATTGGCAGCCATACATTATGCAAAGTGGCTCCATATATGAACATGCTAGATCATTGAAATAAATACATTTGAATTACTCCATTAATAACAATTGATGCAGAATGGGGTACTTCCCAAAGACCTGGACATATGTTCAGATTGCTTCTGGTAGAAGCAGATTTGAAATCCAAGGCCTTGAGTCAGTTCCTTGGTTTTTGTGATGGAAGTTGGGGATTTGTTAAAGATGATTAGCAATAGATCTAAGAAGAGTAGCTCATTCTGTAGCCTATAAAGACAGGAGAGATGACATCTGGTCTCTTTTGAAGAGGTTTATTATTTGGAACACAACTATTGCCTACTCTCACTTGAATGTTCAGATGTACTGGGAATAGGAAGGAAGGGATCTCTCCGAAAGGTCTAAAGAGCTACACCTGGCTGGTTGGCAGATCTAAACTTGGAAGATGCTTATACTGTGATTCCCAAATATCTGTTGAACAGGTCTACAAGTCTTTCTTTATTCCTAGAGGACTATAATGGGAGTGATAGGCTATAGTTTCATGTTTTAAATGTGTGTCATGAGCCTTTTGTGTTTTAAGAATTTCTTTTGGGATGAGGAAATAATAGCTGTTCTGCCTGATATCTACATTGTTTGTTGAATAGCCTTCCTGTGAAGGATCGTCTTAATCCCTTGTATGGGAAACTCTAAACAGGGGCTGTACCTAAGCTTGTTAAAGACACTTTTCTTCAGAATTTCAGTATTGAAACAATATTTCAGCTAGTAGGCTCTAGGACTTTTTACATTAATTTTTATATTTTACAGAAGACCTGTTCTAAGTTCTTTTAACATTTTTTTGGTTACTAGTATACCTGTTATCTTTCACTCCATCACTGACCAAATGACCTCTGCTTTCAATCATACAAGTACTGAAAGATTTGCCTTAAGTCACCTCTTTCATGTAGGCCATTGGGCTATTTTTAGGAAATTAAAAATAAAATGAATTCCAGAAAACAAGTGACAGAAAAACAGTAAGAAAATTATAGTAAGACTCAATAATACTGACTTACATTTTAGAACCAAGTATCCAATAAACTGAAATAATGCCACTTTCTTAAGAATCTTGTTCCCATTATAGTCTCTATTTTACCGTGCACTTCAAGAAGACCAAGACTGACAGAATGACATAGAGACACACAGCATTCTTATTTATTGACTTCCTATGACTCCTGAAAAATAACTTTCAGTTTTGAATTAGGCTGATTCTACTTCATCTACTGGATATACAGTTCATTAAGTCACGTCTCTTTCTGACTTATGCAGATATAGCTCCTTTGAGTCCTCAGCCTGGAGTCAGGAAGACTTGAGTTTGAATCTGGACTTGGGCACCTACTAGCTTATGTGGCCCTGGGCAAGTCACCTCAGTTTACCTCAGTTTCCTCATCTGTGAAATGAACTGGAGAAGAAAATAGCAAGCCAATTTAGTATGTTTGCCAAGAAAACTCAAAAGGGGTCACTAAGAGTCAAACATGACTGAAAGCAACCAACAACAACAGGTTCCTTTGTAAATATTATTTAATCATCAGCCCCAGAGAACTAGCCTCTGTTATTATTTACGTTATTTTATAATTGTAAAAGAATAAGTGTGGTCTAGCGGATAAAAGACTAGCATCCAAGACAGGAATATGTCAGTAAAATCCTTCCTCTGAAACATATTGTCTGTGTGACCCTAGGCAAGTCACTTAAACTCTCAGTGATTTAGTCAAGTCTTTGAAAGTTGCAGAGAAGATATAAACTGACATTACTAGGAGGAATTTTTTCACGTTGGAATTTCCCATAGTTAGTGAATCATGATCCTGTCACTACCTTGTCCCTATCCAGATATTGACATGTACCAATATAGCTCCTATCCTTGCTAATTAGTGTACCATAGTTATGATTCATCCCCTGGGCACATTTAGGTTCTCCTGACCCTGTTTGTGCATCAGGAATCCTGTTAATGGCTTATCTCTTCTTACTCACTGAGGAAGTTTTTTTTTTCTTTTTCCTTGTAGTCTTTGATTGTTTTGAGGTTAGGATTCTTGTTAGTAATGCTTTGCACTTGCATGCTGAATTCTCCTCTAAGCTGATTGTTAAACTTTTCAAATGAAGATCAGAGTAGAGAATACTAATCTCACTAAATGATACTAGCATTAACACCAAATGGGACCATAATGTTTATGAGTAATGATATTGATAATGCACGCATACGTATCTATATACACACACTGAAACTTGAAAATTCAAAAGATAGTGTGATACATGAAATAATATGCCAAAGGATTAGAAGAAGTCCAAGTAGACCCAAAGAAGAACAAGAATTAGGCTAGAATTATTTAATATCACTGCCCTAGGAGGAAAATGTCCTGGGTTCTAAACCAAACCACTGTATTAACTTTGTTGCAGGTGAAGGATGAAATGACTGAGAAAACATAGGTGTAAGGGACCAGGTTTCCTCAGTTTCAGCAGTAGGTGCCAAATAAAGGGGGAGATACATCTTTGTATATTCAAACCAATTAATCAAATAAGACTCATTGATTAAAAGAAAACAATTAACCAGGATGCCAAATAAGGTAATCTGATTTCTATTTGGAGAAAAGATTAGAGATTTTCCAAGTTGTGAGGGGGTGAATAGGTGCAATTCCCTAAAATCAGAAAAAGAGGTATCCCACTCCCACAAATGTCCATAAACAATCAAAGGAATATGGAAACCATAACTGATTAAATACTATGGGGCCAATTTTCAGATTAGATACATAGGTTGCTTAAGATATATAACTGTGTACAAATTTCTCTTATTAATCTTTGAATCTGACCAGGTTTCTGATTGGCATAACCTAGGTGCTTGGTTAAGGGTCTCTAAGAAGCAAGAAGAGAAGGTCCAACTTTTCAGCTAGAATCAAACAATGCAATAATGTTTTCTCCCAATTCCCACAACTGAGTGAAGTTTTCTCACAAGACTGAAATTGGACTAGATGCATAATTGGATTGAAAGAGAATTAAGCTAGCTGTGGAATTGGATCACAAGATGGAGTCAGTGTGGTTCACATACCACTTGCTGGTTTAATCCCCTCAATTCTCTCAATATGAGTGAGTTGTTAAAACTCTATGGGATTCAATGATCTTTTGTATAAAAGAAGGATAAGAATACTTTATTTACTTTTTACAAAAAAACAGGGACCTGGACTAGATGATCTCTTGAGTTAACCTAGTGACTATGATTCTAGTTGATCTCTATTTAATAGTGTTTTCTTTCTCTTTTCCTCCCTCCCTCTCTCCCTCCCTCTTTCCCTTCCTCCATTCCTTCCATTCCATTTCCTTCTTTCCTTCTTTTTCTTTTCCTTCTCCTCTTCTACTCCTCCTCCTCCTCCTCAGATGATTAATTAAAGGTCTTAGTGTTTACAATGTGTGTTGACACCCAACTCTCTACAGTATATGATCAGAGATTGGACTATAAGTTTAAAGGCTTATAGTCTCTAGTGACTAAGAGAACACTAGGAAGGGAAATAGTAGAAAGGTCAAAAGTGGGTTTTATGGAAAGCCAAGCAACACTAAGTGGCTTACTAAGGAAGCTTAATATTAGAAGCCTAGTCTTAAGTTCAAAGGTGTACTATGTCTAATAAAGGCATGAATGCACAGCTAATGAAACAACTGGAAAACAAAAAGCAAAACCCCAAAATCAACCGTCAAATGAGTAATTTCTGGTAAACTTTTATATTTTAAAGTGGTTTGTTAGTACAACCCTTGAAAGTAAGATTCAGTAAGACCTACATAGTATTTATTTGCTTCTTGAAACACAGGTAATTGGCTAATCTAACTTTGTGGGCATCCCAAGCAGATGGTGTTAAAACATATGATTTCATAATTCACTTATTACATTTGACTACCAGACAATAAAAAAATAGAAACATTTCCTGGTCTTCTCATGAGTTTATCTTCTTTTTCACAATTTTTTTTTGGCATTGCCAGTACACATCGAAATATGATAATCCATCTAGAATTCTGGAAAACAGATGCACTGGAATATTTCAGTTAACATAAATTCCATAGTCCAGTTAGCATAAGTTAACACAAATGTTTAATTGGCCATTTGAAGGACCATGTAAACTCTGGTGGAAAAGACTCTCCTTTAGGACTGTTTTGCTTCTGTCTTTGTATTCCTAGCTCTGATGTAGTATCTTGCACCTAGTATATACTTAGCCATTTTTTTTTTGTTGAATTATATTGCTTAATGATCAAATTGACTGAGTTTAGACTAATTTAAATTTTACAAAGATCTATTTACTCAGAAAGAACAAGGAGTTGATTGCCCAGGAATTAAATAGAGAATCAGAGAAAATGAGGGCTAGTTAAAACTTATTCATCTTACAAATCAGGAAATTGTACTACAGACACTAGTTAGTGTTTGAACTGACTTTTGAAAGGTAACACAGCTAGTAATTGTCTGAGACAGAATTCAAATCCAACTCTTCTTGACTCCAAGTCCAGAGAACTATCCATTACATTATCTTTCATAATGATTGGTTCAATATTAAAATGATATAAAATTAATTCTGTAAAGAATCTTTAGTGTCAAGTCTGGTGCTCTATTCATTCTGGACTTACTCCAAACTTTACCCAAATTAAGACCTCTTTTGTAGCATAAATGAATGGAGGCAGGAGCATTTGCTTAGAACTTTCAATGTGAGAAGCACTATGCTAAGCCCTTGGGGTAGAGATTATTTGCTATTTAATGCAAAAGTAAAGACAGTCCTCAACCAAAAGGAATTTACATTCTGATAGGAAGAGACAAATCACATGGGTATATGATGACCAGGAAAGAGCATTTGGATTGGAAATTACCAGGCTGCTGAGTGGAGCCAAATGGAAAGAGGCATGTACATCTCTTCCAGAAGCAGTAGCATAGGATCCTATAATATTTAGTGAAAGTAAAAGGGTTGAAAATGGCAGAGTAAGTCAGGAACTTGCCTGAACTCTCCCAAATTCCCCTCCATACAACTCTAAAATAATATCTCAAAATGAATTCTGGAGTGACAGAATCAATAAAAGGATGAGGTGAAATAATTTTTCAGCCTAAGACAACTTAGAAGGTTGACAGAAGGTCTATCTCACTGGGGTAAAAGGGCAGTGTAGTCTACTGCAGGCAACATATCCTGAGCAAGGTAGCAGTCAGCCCCCAAATCCCAGAGACAAGTAAGCAATAAGATCCCATGGCACCAAGTACAGTCTAGCAGCAAGGACTCTCAGCCTCCTGCATAGCCCAGCAGTAAGACTGCATGGTCCCCCACTCCAACCACTCTAGAAGAAGCTTAACAGGAAAAGAAATTTTAAAATCACAAATTTTAAAATCACCAAATAGGCTGGAAAATGAGCAAAACAAACAAAGAGAAAAGGAACCTGACCATAGAAAGTTACTATGATGACAGGAAAAATCAAAACACAAACTGAGAAGAGAACAACAATATCAAAACAGTTGCATGTGAAGCCTCAAAGGAAAATATGAATTGGTCTCAGGCCCCCAAAAAAACTCCTGAAAGAGCTCAGAAAGAATTTTAGAAATCAAATAATAGAGATAGAAGAAAAATTGGGAAAAGCAATGAGAGTGATGCAAGAGAGTCATGAGAAAAGAGTCAACAGCTTGGTAAAGGAAACATAAGAAATAGAAAAGGAGATAGAAAAAACTATTGAAGAAAAGAACTCCTTAAAAAGTGGAATTGACCAACTAGAAAAAGACATACGAGAACTCACTGAAAAAAATATTTCCTTAAAAATTAAAATTGGACATATGAAAGCTAATGACTCTGTAAGACATCAAGAAATAATAAAACTAAGTCAAAAGAATGAAAAAAAGAAAATGTTAAATATCTCATTTGAAAGATAACTAATATGAAAAATATATAGGAGAGATAATTTAAAATTTTTTGGATTACCTGAAAGTCACAGTCAAAAAAAGATCCTGGACAACTTATTTCAAGAAGTTAGCTAGAATAATTCTAGAAACAAAAGGTAAAATAGAAATGAAAAGAATCCACTACTCATCTCCTGAAAGAGATCCAAAAATGATAACTCTCCGGAAAATTGTAACCAAATTCCAGGGCTCCCAGGTCAAGGAGAAAATACTGTAAACAACCAGAAAGAAACAATTCAAACATAGTGCAGCCACAGTCATGATTACATAGAATTTAGCAGCTTCTACATTAAAAGTCCATTGGAGGGCTTGTAATATGATATTCTAGAAGGCAAAGTAGTTAGGATTACAAACAATAATTTCCTGCCCCGTGAAAGTGAGTGCAGTCCTTCAAGGGAAAAATGGAAGTTTAATGAAATGGAGGACTTTTAAGCATTTCTGAAGAAAAGACCAGAGCTAAACAGAAAACTTGACTTTCAAATACAGGACTCAAGAGAAACATAAAAATGTAAACAGGATAGAGAAAACATGAGATTAATAAAATCAATCTGTTAACATTTTGACATAGCAAGATGATATTTGTAACTCTCAAGAACTTTATCACTTTTAGAGTAGTTAGAAGGAGTATACGTAAAGAGATTTTGTGGGAATATGTTAACTATAATGGGATAATATGCTAAAAAACACAAAAATAAAGGATGAGAAAGAGAATTGCCCTTGGAGAAGAGGGAAGGGAGAGATAGAATGGGATAAATTACTTCACATGAAGTTGTGCAAAAAGAGTTATTATAGGGAAGAGAAAGATGAGTGGTGGGTAATATTTGAACTTACTCTCATTGGAATTTGCTCAAAAAAGAAATAACATATACATTCAGCTGGTATAGAAATCTATCTTACCTTACAGAGAAGTAGGAAGGGAGGAAGATAAGAGGAGGAGCCTGATAGAAGGGAAAGTGAATTGGAGTAGGTGATGGTCAGAAACAAAGCATCTGAGAACAGGCATAGAGGGTAAGGAAATAGAAGAATAAGCAGGGGAAAATGGGATAGAGATTAAAATATAGTTAGTAATCATAACTAAATATGATTGAAATGAACTCACCCATAAAAAGCAGATAGAAAACCAGAATCTTCCAACATGTTGTTTATAAGAAATGTTTTTGATATAAGATTGTAATGGAATACTATTGTGCTATAAGAAATGATCAGCAGGATGCTTTCAGAAAAAAAAAAAACTTGGAAATACTTATGTGAACTGATACAAAGTGAAGTAAGCAGAGCTAGGAGAACATTCTACATAATAACAGTACTGTTGTATGATGAACAACTGTAAATAACAGCTATTTTTAGCAAAGCAATGATTAAAGACAATTCCAAAGGAGTCATGATGAAAAATATTATCTACCTCCAGAGAAAGATGGAGTCTGAATGAACATCAATGCATACTATTTTTAATTTAAATTTTTGTCACATTATTTTTGTTCTATGTGTTCTTTCACAACATGACTAATTTGGAAATAGTTTTGCATGAATACACAGGTATATCTTATATCAAATTGCTTACCATCTGAGGGAGGTGGGAGAAGGAGGGAGGGACATAATTTGAAACTCAAAGTTTTAAAAATGGTGGCAGCAGAGTCAAGGTGACAGAGTAACAGCATGGACTTGTTAGAGTTCTCCCCACCAAATACAAGTAAAATATGACTCTAAATGAATTCTGGAGCTGCAGAAGCCACAGAATGACAGAGCGGAGCAAATCTCCAGTCCAAGAAAGCCTAGAAGGTGGTTGGGAAGTGTCTATCATGCAATGCTGGGAGCAGAGCAAAGTCTAGTGTGAGTCACACTGGCACAAATGAGACCTGAGCAGACCTTGGCGGGGACTGAATCTTGAGCACCTGTGGTGGTTTCCAGACTTCATGACCCCAAAATGCTGAGGAATAATTGGAAGGTCAATGAAAAAAAACTGTGGGACCTATATGAGAAAGTAGAATGGTCAGACCCCAGCCCTAGGGCATCAGAGAGGGTGGAGGAACATGTGGAGAAGGAGCCTGCAGCAGCAGGGGCAGGGACAATGGCAGCAGTGACTGTTTCTGGAACTCTAGGCCAACAGATTGTGGGGGGATAGAGAGGCTGACAGTGCACCACCCCACTCTGACTGAAAGCAGAGAACTACCTTGACAAAGAGTTCAAAAGTCAAGTAAATGGCTGCAGAAATGAGCAAAAACTGGAAAAAGAATCAGACTATGGAATCTTACTTTGGTGACAAGGAAGACCAAAGTATACAAAAAGGAGACCACAAAGTCAAAGCTCCTTCATCCAAAGCCTCCAAGAAAAATATGAATTGGTCTCAAGCTATAGAAAAGCTCAAAAAGGATTTTGAAGATGAAATAAGAGAAGTAGAGTAAAAATTGGGACAAGAAATGAGAGCGATGCAAGAATATCATAAAAAATGAATCAACTGCTTGGTAAAGGAGATCCAAAAAAATGCTGAAGAAAATAACACTTTAAAAAGTAAACTAACCCAAATGGAAAAAGATATCCCAAAAGCCAATGAGAAGAATGCCCTAAAAAGCAGAATTGATCAGATAGAAAATGAGGTCCAAAAACTCACTAAAGAAAATAATTCCTTAAAGATTAGAATAGAGATGGAAGCTAATGGCTTTAGGAAAAATCAAGAAGTTATTAAAGAAAGCTAAAGAAATGAAAAAAAAATAGCAGACAATTTGAAGTATCTCATTGGAAAAACAACTGATCTGGAGAGACAATTTAAAAATTATTGGACTACATGAAAGTCATGATCAAAAAAAGAGCCTGAACATCATCTTTCAAGAAATTACCAAGGAAAACTTCCCTGATACTCTAGAACCAGAGGGTAAAATAGATATTGAAAGAATCCACTGATTGCCATGTGAAGCACATCCCAACAAGAAAACTCCTAGGACTACTGTAGCCAAATTCCAGAACTCCCAGATCAAGAAGAAAATATTGCAAGCAGCCAGAAAGAAACAATTTGAGTATTTTGGAAATACAATCATGATAACCCAAGACCTAACAGCTTCACATTAAGGGATCACATGGCTTGGAATATGGAATTCTAGAAGTCAAAGGAGCTAGGAATAAAACAAAAGAATCACCTACCCAGCAAAACTGAGTATGATACTTCAGGGGAAAAAATGGTTATTCAACGAAATAGAGGATTTTTAAGCATTCTTGTTGAAATGACCAGAGATGAATAAAAAATTTCACTTATAAACATAAGAATCAAGAGAAGCATGAAAAGGTAAACAGGAAATAGAAATCATAAGGGATTTACTAAAGTTGAGCTGTTTGCAGTCCTACATGGAAAGATCATATTTGTAACTCTTGAGACTTTTCTCAGTATTAGGGTAGTTGGAGGGATTATATACTTACAGATGGAGGGCACAGGGTGAGATGAGAAGGTAGGGATGATATCTAAAAAATAGAATTAAGGGGTGAGAGAACAATATATTGGGAGGAGAAAGGGAGAAATAGAATGGGTCAAAGTATCTCATATAAAAGAGGCAACAAAAAGCTTTTTCAATGGAGAAAAAGGGGGGAGGTGAGAGGGAAAAAGTGAACCTTACTCTTATCAGATTTGGCTTAAGGAAGGAATAACATACGTACTCAAAATCTATCTTACACTACAGGAAAGTAGGGGGAAAGTGAATAAGGGGAGGGTGGCTGGATGATAGAAGGGAGGGTAATTGGGAAGAGACGGTAATTAGAAGTAAACACTTTTGAGGAGGGATAGGGTCAAAAGAGAGAAGAGAATAAAAGGGGGACAGGATAGGATGGAGGGAAATATAGTTAGTCTTTCACAATATGACTGTTATGGAAATGTTTTGCATAATGACACATGTACAACCTATATTGAATTGTTTGCCTTCATGGTGGGGATGGGTGGGGAAGGAGTAAGAGAGAGTAGTTGGAACTCAAAGTTTTAAAAATTAATGCTAAAAATTATTCTTACATACATCTGGGAAATAAGATATACAGGTAATGGGGTATAGAAATCTATCTTGACCTACAAGAAAATAGAGGGGATGGGGATAAGAGAAGAAAGGGATGTGATAGAAAGGAGGGCAAATTGGGAGAAGTGGTAATCAGAATGAACACTGTCTTGGGGTGGGCAGAGGGGAGAGATGGGGAGAAAATTTGGAACTCAAAATCTTGTGGAAGTATCTGAAAAACTAAAATTAAATAACAAAAAAGTTTTTAAAAATGAATGTTAAAATTGTTTTTGCATGTAATTGGAAAACATAAAATGTCATTCAAAAAAGAAAGCAACAGGACTTTGTAAGATGAAGGGAAACCTTCAAGAATATTCTTTAAAAAAACAACTAAAAGTATATCATAATAAAATCTACAAATCATCACTATGGCATTTTGGAGGGGAGACAATGAATTGACTTTGAGGAAGAAAATGATTTGGAGTTATGGAAGGCAAAGTATTATTGCTTGATATAAATATGGAAATGTCTCTATATGCTGAAATATCAGTGCAAATGGTGCTACTAGAATTTTAACACTGATGATTATAATAATAATAAATTAGTTTTAATATGATAATTTTACAGGTGAATTGTTCCAGATTAATACATGAGGGAGTTTTATTAGGAACTATGTTTTTGCAAAATAGAAAATGATTAATCTATTAGTGTGAAATGTATCTAAAATCCAGATGTAGAGAGGAAAAGAAGTGTAACAAAAGAAAGATACAATAATGATATATTAAAATTATATTAATATAAATGTTAATTCGTATATAAATCGCTATTTCTTTGATTTTTTAAAATATGTTCACATTTCTAAAATAAAGACAAAGATGAAAAACATGCACCCAACAGAGCACCCCTGTGGGAGAAATACAATTTCAATAGGAACACATTTTCTGAGAATTGAAAGAGTGAGGATGTATATATGAATAATTCATTTATAGTTGTAATTCGCTATCAGAACAGCTGAGTTACTTCCCATTGCTATTATAATATGGAAAATGAATTACTCATTAAATTTACCTTTATACATAATGCATGGTATATAGAATTGGTAATCAAAAGAAATTCACTTTACTTTCTCCTAAGATCTGCTGGTCTAATGGAAGTTAACCATAGACTTTTTTTGAACCTCTGTTTTACCATGTGTAAAAAATCATTGAAAAAAAATCAATTGCTCTCCCCTTAGAAATTCAGAAACACTTTTTGAGAATGAGAAAGCCATCAAATATTTATTGGATAGCAATTGACCTAATCTAGTAGTAATACCTGTAGAAATAGTAACATCAATAACAATAGAATGAGTTTATTGAATAAAGAGTGGATTGTAGTCAGGAATATCTGAGTTTGAATCCCACTTTTGACACCTAGTGAGTACTCTGGGGATATCTCTATATTGATGATATCAAACATCCAGTCCCGATCTCTTCCTTGGTGAAAAAAGTACTTTCTCTATAACAACCTTATGAGGGACATTGAGAGGTTATGTGTCCAGAATCATGGGGCAAAGACTAGATGTCAGTCAATGTCTAAGGCAAAGACATATTCTTAAGGCATAGTTGAATGTGTAGCACTTAATCAACAAACAACATTCAAAAGCTCTGAGGAAGGGTGTTTGTCCCAGTGACACAGAAAATACATCAATAAATAAAATCAATCAAATAAAAAAAGCTCACAGAAAGGCTAGACGATAAATTGGGTCCAAGACAAAAGACTGATTTTATGTCACATGCACAGATAAAGGGGAATTCTAGAATGTATACAGTCAATGTGCTTATGGTAACATGGTTACCTAGTCATTTAATCATTGCTAAGGACCTACTATGTTTCAGACACTATGCTAAGCACTGAGGATGTAAAAAAAGGACAAAAAGGAGTCTTATCATTAAGGAGTTTAAAATCTAATGGACAGGGAGGGAGGAGAAAATATACAAAAGAAAGCTGAAAAATGGGGTTCACTGGTGAGCCAGGGTGTACGATCTTGGTGGAGTCAAGACCAAGCAAAGCTGCTGTTAGAAAATGAAGAGCATATAAACCCTTGCGCTAAACAGTGTTAGATGTGGAGTAAACGAAAGAAGTATACAGTCTCTGACTTTAAGAGGACTTAGAGTTTAGTAGGAAAGATTGAGTATATCCTCCACCCCTCCACTCTTCACCCCCCACCTTGGGCTTTGGATTTCTGTTCCTTTTGAGACTTCCAGGACCATTTTCTCAAATCATACTTTCATACTCATCTCACAACTTTTAACCAATTCCTTCCCAATTGAATAAACTTATATCCAGGACTCCTCCCTCATAAAACAAAGAAATGGGCATGCAGACAAAGATTTTTCAACCTCTTTCTCCCACTAAACTACTATCCCATTCATTCTCTCCTCCTTTTCACTCCCTCACTTAAAAAGACATAGTCAACATCTTACACTTTTTCTTACTATCTTGTCCATTTCACTCTTGCAAACTGTTTTCTGTCCCCATCCCACTACAGAAATTGTTCTCTCTAAGATCACCAATGATCTCATTTTCAAGTATAACGGGTACTTCCAAACCTCAGTCTCCTTGATCTCCTTTGAATTATTAATTATCTCTTCTTCCTAAATATCTTCCCTTTCTTAATTTCCATAATGCCACTCTCTCTGTTTTCCTTTAACTCTCTGACATATAATCTTGTACAGCTCTTAGAATTTTCTATATGGAATGCTTCTTTGAATGGATGACTTAGACATTTCTCAGAGACCAAGCTGGATACAGTGTTCATGAGAAGGTGGGTAAAGCCTGTTTTCTGTCAACCCACTCTCTTCATCTGGCACAATCAATGGGTACAGCTTCAGCTATGATTTCTTTCAACAAGTTCTGATTAAGCAACTATTATGTGTAAAACACAAAGAGGTAATATGGTAATTAGTATAATTAATGATGTGTCATAGTATAGAGGTACAAGCCATGCAATATTTCTGAGTGAAACCTAAACCTGATGAAAACATAATTGAGAAATATTTAACTAAATAGATAAAAACATAATAGAATAGAGTTAACATTAATATTTTGTTTTCTAAGTAAGTATGTGGCTTTCAGGAATCCTCAGAATGGTTTAGTGGCCCCCATTTTTATTTGAGCTTGACATCACCATGTAGTGGATAGAGCCCTGAAATTTGATGATGACCTTATTCAAACCCAGCTTCTGAAACTTACAAGCTATGTGAACCTGAACAAGCCACTTAAACTCTATATGTCTGAGGGGATTCTCTGAGACTACTATCTACAACTACTAAGTTGTAGATAGGCTATAATTTGCCATGGTAGACTATAAAAAAGATGAGGAAAGGGGCTATTTGATTTGACAATAAGGACAAATTTGCCCAGAAAGCTAAAACAAAAGTAAAAACATTAGCTAATTCTAATATTCTATTAATAGAGATATAATAGAGACCCTAAAAAGTTTAGCAATTCTTGGGCCTAGTGCACATATACATATATTATTTATAAACATATGCATATGATTGACATATTTTGTTTTTACATCCCCTACATTTCATAATGCATACCTTGCTTCTCTTTTTCAGGTAGCCATAGCTTATATCAAACAGGGAAAAATGTTCAGGAAAGTATTTCAAAATTTAATGAAAATTTCTGATACTATATGCAGTTTTCCACACCCACAGTCCCCTACTTCAGCATGCAAGGGAGAGGTACCTTTTCATATATTTTCTTTAGCATCACTCATGGACATTTTAACATTGCTCCATAGAGTTGGGATACTTTTTTTGTTTCCATTTATATTGTTGCAGTTATCCAATCCAACAAACATTTGTTAAGCACTTATGATGTACCAGGCACTGTTCCAAGCACTGGGGATACAATTAATAAAAAGAAAAATAATTCCTTCCCAAAAGGAGCTTACAATCTAAAAGCACAGATGATGGGTGAGGGGAGACATTCAGGGTTACCTGGCATGGGTACCTGGAAAAGCAGCAATTGCACAGGGTATTTTATTCTACTTATTCCACTTTGGATCCATACAGGTAAGTCTTTCAAAACTTTTCTGAATTCATCCTATTTATCATTTCTTATGGGAAAGTATTATAATATTATATTCAAATATCACAACTTCTACAGGCATTCCCCAATGAATGGGTATCTACTTTGCTTCCAGTCCTTTTCTATTGAACAAAGTACTGTTACAAATATTTTGATATATAAAGGCCATTTCTTTTTATCAATGACCTCCTTGCAGTATATGCCTAGCCCTGGATCTCCTGGTTCAAAGGGTATACACATTTTAGTAATTGTCATAACATAATTTCAAATCACTTCCCTCTAGATATTTTCTATGTATAGTCTCCTCTATCACAGAGGTAATTCATGGGAGAAGGAATGGAAACACCATGGTCAACAAAACTCAAACCAAAAACTAACTAATGCTAGAGATACTATAGTGCAGTAGCAAGAACAGTGGGTTTAGAATCAGTGGGTCTTCATTTGAATTGTGGTTCTGCTATATGTTAATTTGGTCTAGTTACATCACCTCTCTGCTCCTCAGTTTCCTCATATGAAAAATAATAGAGTTATACCAGATTATTTCTAACTTCAGTTCTAGTTCTCATATAATTCTTACCTCTCAGGATGACCTAGTGGTTTTTCTGTGGAACTTTAGAATCAGCATATTATAACTAAACAATGAATGATATTTTAGTGAAAAGCAGACACTTGAAATTTATGGCCTGACAACTTTGTTATACTTTGTTGAAGTGGGAGACAAATAGTGTCCCTGTAGGCAAGGAGCTGAACACAAGCAACTAGTCATTTACCCAGTTGGTTAGGGCTGGAAACTGGCATCAACTTCAAGACCAGCTGCTCCCTTTTGAAAGATGAAGGGCAGCTGTACAAACACAAAACTATCTCCCCCCACTCCCAGCTTACTCTATGAGCATCATTGCTGTGGGAGGCTGCCATGGGGACAGGACATGGAACACAAAGCCCTGGCCAATCTCTCCTAAATGCTCTTTCAAATTGCATTTTCCTGTAGTTTTCCAAAACTAAGCTTCACAACCACGTATCAGGAATAAATGAGTGATACAGGAAACAAGATTCCCTATCAATGACAGAGCAGCAGATAAAGAAGAAAAACTACAATTATGGAATCACTAGTACTGAAAGTTGGGACAGAGCTACCATCCAGTCCCATTCGTATGCCCGTGACTGGAAAGTGGTCCTCTAGCCTCTGCTAAAACATGTCCAAAATGGGGGCAATCTAATACCTCTTCACACAGGCCATTCTACTTTTGCATACTCTGATCATTCAACTCCCCCCCATCCCCAACAAAGCCAAATGTGTCTCTTTTTTCAATTTCTAACTATTGTTCCTGGTTTTGCCCTTTGTATCCAAATAGAACAAATCTCTCATTCCTTCTCCATATGACAGACCTTCAAATACTTGACTCAGCTATCACCGTCCCTGCCCCCACTCTTGTCCCACTCATGTCTCCTTAAGGCAAAATATTCTTTGTTACTTAACTGACTTTCATATGATATGAAATCTGGGTCTTTACCCAACTTGTTTTACCTCCTCCAGACATTCTCCAGCTTTTCAATGGGTTATTGTTTCTTTTTTTTTGCCAAGAACAAAGAAGTAGTTCAGAACCCTGACAAGGTCAGAATTGGGAAATGAGAAATTGCCTTAATCAGAATCCAGAGGGATAATCATAGTTCTGAGCATGGGG
Organism: Notamacropus eugenii; assembly: GCF_028372415.1. NCBI lineage: Eukaryota > Metazoa > Chordata > Mammalia > Diprotodontia > Macropodidae > Notamacropus > Notamacropus eugenii. The sequence goes on from NC_092877.1 coordinate 327,661,648, forward strand.
CTATATGGTAAAGTACCCTGAGTAAGGACAAACATAAGACAAGTAGATATTCAAATAATGGAAAAATACAGAAAGGTTGATGTTCAGGAATAAGGACTGCAAACTTTCTGGTTTTTCTTGTAGCAATAGCTGATTCATAGTCAAAGCTTATGGAAAAGTCGTGAGTGTAAATGAGTAGGTTATTATTCTCTCAGTCTCTTGAGTGCTCATACCTGGAAGCCATACCCTGAAAGGATATAAAGTTGTAATTTTTTTCACAAATACTACTGTACTGTTTCTCTTCTTTGAAAGTGCTTCACAGTGATTTTGATTGTTCATTCTTTGAAAGAGACTCAAGTAATAGGGGCACTCTGTATTCCTCATAACTTATAAATACAGATCTAGAGGTAAAATGGACCTCAAATATCATCTGATCCAACTGCCTCATTTTGGAGATAAGGAAAATGAGGCCCAGAGAAATAAGTGACTGTGTAGAGTTGAGATTCAAACCAACATCCTCTGACTCCAAGCCCAAGACTATCTCCACTACACCATCCTGCATTACCTACAAATGTCTTCCTGTAATAGTGTATTTGATGTCTCAGGAGTTCTTTAGGTTCCTCCTAGAATGCTTCACTTTCTCTTCCTCTCTAAGGGGTCTGAGTGATCCATTCTTCCTTTCAGTGGTAACTTCCTTCTTGTTTTGTTATAGGGAGAATGTTATGATTAAGCTCCTTAAGAAATATATCTATTCACTGAAAAATAGACAAGAATCTTAAAAACAGAGGACCAGGGTGGAGCCAAGATGACAGAGTAGAAAGACAAACATATACTGGCTCTCCCCACACAGCCCATAAAATACCTAAAGAGAGGGACTCTCAAAAAATTCTGGAGCAGCAGAAGTGGAAAACAACAGAGTGGAGGAGATTTCCAGCCCAGGCTGACCTGAGAGGCCAGCGGGAAATGTCTGTTGCACCAGACATGGAGCAGAGCTCAGCCCAGCCTTGGCGACATGGCGTGGGTCCCAAACAGCACTTGGGGACAGAATCTCCAGTCTCTGTAGCAGCAGTTGGCAGATCACTCAACCCACAGGTACCAACTGTCAGTGACAGGGATTTTTCAGCTGACTGGGAAGTGAGAAGGGCCTTCTCATAGCTCTGGCCCTAGGCAGCTGTGAAGAAGCCACATCGGGCCCCTAGAGCAGCCCACATACATTGTTGGATTGTAAAACCCCTGGGGGCACTAAGCAGCCCATTCTTCCTTCAGCCCTGTGTAGAGGCCCTGCAGAAGCTGATCTTCATCTCACACTGAATGGCAGCCCTGCCTATGCAGCTTATCTGAATCTCAGTCTCCAGTGCTGGCTTGGTGGAACTGGAGGCCAGGTGGCTGTGGAGAGGAAAGTGCTAAGATTCTGGGCACAAAAATCTCTTTCTGCTCCCAGACCAGTGCACACGTTGGATTGTGCCACCTTGGAGGAACTGAGGTCTCACAGATTTCCGGAGTATACCCTACTCTTGACAAAGGACCCAAAAGTCAAGTAACTGGTTGGGAAAATGACCAAAAAAGGGAAAAAAAATAAGTCTATAGAAGGTTACTTTCTTGGTGAACAGATATCTTCTCCCATTCTTTTGGGTGAGGAAGAACAAAATGCTTACCATGAGGGAAAGACATAAAAGTCAAGGCTTCTATATCCCAAACATCCAAAATAAATATTCAGTGATCTCAGGCCACAGAAGAGCTCAAAAAGGATTTTGTAAATCAAGTAAGAGAGGTGGAGGAAAAATTGGGAAGAGAAATGAGAGAGATGCAAGAAAATCATGAAAAGCAGGTCAACACCTTGCTAAAGGAGACCCAAAAAAATGCTGAAGAAAATAACACCTTGAAAAATAGGCTAACTCAATTGGTAAAAGAGGTTCAAAAAGCCAATGAGGAGAAGAATACTTTCAAAAGCAGAATTAGCCAAATGGAAAAGTTCACTGAAGAAAATAGTTCTTTCAAAATTAGAATGGAACAGATGGAGGCTAATGACTTTATGAAAAAACAAGAAATCACAAAACAAAACCAAAAGAATGAAAAAATGGAAGATAATGTGAAATATCTCATTGGAAAAACAACTGACCTGAAAAATAGATCCAGGAGAAACAATTTAAAAATTATGGGACTACCTGAAAGTCATGATCAAAAAAAGAGTCTAGACATCATCTTCCATGAAATTATCAAGGGAAACTGCCTTGATATTCTAGAACCCCAGGGCAAAACAAATATTGAAAAAATCCACCAATGACCTCCTGAATGCGATCCAAAAAGAGAAACTCCTAGGAACATTGTGACCAAATTCCAGAGTTCCCTGGTCAAGGAGAAAATATTGCAAGCAGCTAGAAAGAAACAATTCAAGTACTGAGGAAATGCAATCAGGATAACACAAGATCTAGCAGCTTCTACATTAAGGGATCGAAGGGAGTGGAATATGATATTCCAGAAGTCAAAGGAACTAGGACTAAAACCAAGAATCACCTACCCAGCAAAACCAAGTATAATACTTCAGGGGAAAAAAAATGGTCTTTCAGTGAAATCAAGGACTTTCAAACATTCTTGATGAAAAGACCAGAGCTGAAAAGAAAATTTGACTTTCAAACACAAGAATCAAGAAAAGTGTGAAAAAGGTAAACAGCAAAGAAAAATCATAAGGGACTTACTAAAGTTGAACTATCTACATTCCTACATGGAAAGACAATATTTGTAACTCTTGAAACTTTTTTCAGTATCTGGGTAGTTGGTGGGATTACACACACACACACAGACACACACACACACACAGAGCACAGGGTAAATTGAATAGGATGGAATCATATCTTAATAAAATGAAATTAAGAGGTGAGAGAAATATACTAGGAAGAGAAAGGGAGAAATAGAATGGGAAAGATTATGTCTCATAAAAGAGGCAAGTTAAAGACTTTTCAGTGGAGGGAAGAAGGGGGGAGGTGAGAGAAAAAACATGAAGCTTACTCTCATCACATTCGACTAAAGGAAGGAATAAAATGCACACTCATGTTGGTATGAAAACCTATCTTACAATACAGAAAAAAGGGGGAGAAAGGGATAAGCAGGGTGGGGGGGGATGATGGAAGGGAGGACAATGGGAGGAGGGAGCAATTAGAAGTCAACACTCTTGGGGAGGGACAGGGTTAAAGGAGAGAATAGAAGAAATGGGGGGGGTAGGATATGGTTAGTCTTGCACAACACTATTGTGGAAGTCATTTGCAAAACTACACAGATATGGCCTATATTGAATTGCTTGCCTTCCCAGTGGGGATGGGTGAGGAGGGAGGGAGGAAGAGAAGTTGGAACTCAAAGTTTTAGGAACAACTGTTGACTATTGTGCTTGCATACACTAGGAAATAAGAAATACAGGTAATGGGGTATAGAAATTTATCTTGCCCTACAGGACAAAAGAGAAGATGGGGATAAGGGAAGGGAGGGATGTTAGAAGGGAGGGTAGATTGATGAAAGGGGTAATTAGAATGCTCTGCGCTTTGGGGTGGGGGGAGGGGAGAAATGGGGAGAAAATTTTGAACTCAAAATTTTGTGGAAGTGAATGTTGAAAATTTAAATAAATAAATTTTAAAAAAAAGAAAGCATGAGCAGGTAGATTTCAGAAGGATTTACATGAACCGATGCTGAGCAAAGTGAGAAGAAACAAGAGAACATTGTGAATAGTAACAGTGACATTGTGCAATGATCAGCTCTGACAGACTTAGCTCTTCTTAGTAGTACAATGATCCAAGAGAATTCCAAAAGACTCATGATGAAAAATGCTGTCCACATCCAGAGGAAGAACTGTGAAGTCTAAATGCAAATCAAAGCATACTATTTTCACTTCTTTTCCTTTCTCATAGGTTTTTTCCCTTTTGTTCTGATTGTTCTTTCACAACATGACTAATGTGGAAACATATTTAATATGATTATATATGTATAACCTATATCAGATTCTTTTTTGTTTTTGGGAAGATGGGAGGGAAGGAGAAAAAATTTGAAACTCAAAATCTTATAAAAGTGAATGTTGAAAACTATTTTTACATGTAATTGGAAAAAATAAAATACTCCTAAAAGAAAACAAACAAACAAAAAGAAAGAAAACAGAGGACCAGCAATTAAATTAAAATTTATAGATAGTGTAAAAGACATGATTCCTAAATCCTTTGCCTACATTTCTAACATTTTACCATCATTATTACAGAAACAGCATGGGGCAGCATAGGATTAAAGGCCATCATGTATTTTTCTTTGTGTCATGGATTACCATGGCAAAATAGAGATGAGATGCTTCATATTGAGCTGAATTAACGTTCAGATGTGGATCACCAAACACCCTCTACCACGGCATGGTATAACCTGTCAGAGCTCACAATGTACTCTTACAGTCTTTAAGGACAAAGAATTAGCTCCAGGCTACAATGAGGCATCAGGGAAAGACTTTGTGCAGGAAATCTAAGAATGAAAGTGGAAGTAAGACAACAAATAGAAGAAAGATGAGAAAAGGTCTGTAAGAATACCGGAACAATTTTTTTATTTCACTGTCAAGGACAATGGGAGCAACACACTTGGAAGTGGTATTCTAGCCCAGAGTGTGCTTGTGCAGGGCTTAGGAATGACACCAAGGAGAACAAATATGAGAAAAGCAACTGAATTGGATAAAATAGACCAGGCTAGGGGGAGATACCATTGTTAGGACACCAAGGATTGGTTGGCAAGGAAACTAATGGAGAGAAATGTACAAAAGGTATTGAAAACAAAGTCAGACCTTTGGTATAGCAAAAGTGGGTGACTGAGGAAAGACCCACAACTAAAATATGGATACTTTCTCACCTATAAAAAAATCTTTATGTAAGTTATCTATACACAAAAAGAGAGAGTGTACAAGGAAGGTATATGGTAGGGAGTGATCAAGGTTTTAATAATGATAGTGAAGAAGGGACCACATCTTTACTCTTTTACAGCTAAGTAGATGTTGATAATATGAAATCTTACTATGCCCATTTTCTGTCAACTATCAAATAATTTGAACAGAACAAAAGACTACTTTTAAATGCTTTCTTATGACAAAGTGTCTCATACAGATAGACAGACAGACAGACAGAGAGATAGATAGATAGATAGATAGATAGATAGATAGATAGATAGATAGATAGATAGATAGATAGAGATAGACAGACAAATTTCTACCTCTCTCTACATATAACACCGGGATGTGCAATGTAGCATGGAGTTGAACAGGAGGATGTGGGATGGATTACCTTTGGGAAACTTCAAACAGTCCTTCATGATTCTAAGCTTCTCATGGAAACAAAAGCCCTAAAATTTCTCCCAGTGTTCCAGTGTCAATAAGACATGGAATATAATAGTTTTCAAAGAATGGAAGCTGAGCATCGCAGAGATGGCAATGGAGAGGTAGACAATATGATCAGAAGAAAAGATGGGTTGGTTGTATGACAAAGGTAAGACTGACATGGACATCCAGTGGAATTTACTTGATGTCTGAAAAAATTAAGGAAAGCCTCCAGCACATTGATTAGATTCTTTGTGGTGAATCTAGGGAAGGGCATGGACAGTAGGTACACTGGATGAGCAGATTTATATGGTTGACAGTTGGCATCATTTGAGATAGAAAATATAGATAGGGACTCAAAATGTAATTTTATTGATCTAGAGTACGCCCAGGAGAGAAAACAGCACCTCAGCACCTTGTATTCAGTTTATAGTCTTTGAGATTTACTTAGATCACAAAGAGGTATTTGTTAATATCAGTATATGTCAGAGATAGGGATAGAGCTCATTCAAGGCTTTTGACTATGAGGCCAGCAATTTATACACCATTGCCTGCTCCGTCTTACATTGTTGATGAGAATTCCCAAATAGATGAGATCACAGATCCATCAACTATTTGAATATCCTAGTCTTTTGCCTAAAATTAAGTTGCTTTCTTTAAATAATGATCATGATAATGATATATTCATCACATTAAGGTTTGCAAAACATTTAGCAAATATATCATTTGATCCTCCTAACAACCCTGGGAGGTAGATCCTTAAACCCACTTTACAGATGAGACAACTAAGGGTTAAACAGATTAAACAGAGATTAAATAACTTGCCCACTGTCACACAGATAATAAGGAGTTGAAACCAGACTTGAACTCAAGTCTTCCCAACTTCAGATCCTACTCTCCATTGAAATTCACTAGCTCACTAGTGAATTGAAATACATTTTTCAATTTGGCTGACTCTATATCATATTCTGTCTGATCCACAGAATTTTAGAGTCAGAGGACCTGGGTTCCAATCTTTCTACTATCATTTGCTCCCCCTGAGACCTTGAGCAAGTCATGGAAATCTCTGGACCTTAGTTTCCTCATCTATTAAGTGTTGGTATTAGACTAGATGACATATGAGGTTCTTTCAAAGTTTAAAATGATGATAATACGATTTTATGACTTATGCTGACTCAATATATGTACTTATCTCTCTATGTGTATATACATATATATATATATATACAATAAACACACATATATAATACACACACACACATATATATGGGTATATACACATGTGTGTGATGTGATTACATTTTTACATATCTGCAATCATTTGAGGTTTACTTATATTAGTGGAAAATGTTAGAACAGAATTACTTCCATATGTATTTTTATAATGTGATCTTTGGTGAAAAAAGTGTTACACAAAGTTGGAACACTAACTATGGAAGCCACATGCTTTTTATCATCAACAAAATAGAAAAGTTCACGTATTATTGGTTTCTTCCTCTCCCACCCAATCCCTAACAATGTAACGTTCTGTCTAAAAATTTCCAGGAATTGACTAGAATCAAGAAAACATATTAGATGGATTCAGTGCTTTTTATGTATGTATGTATATATGGGCATATGTATGTTTATGCACACACATATATATTATGTTGCCAGTTTCTTAATATTTTTAATCATACTTTTACATTGTTGGGGAAAAGTAAAATAAACCTCTCTCATTTTGAATTATGAGAAAAAACCATGTGGTCTCCACATTTAGTGTCCCAAACTTGTATGATTTTTTTCCACCCGAGATCACCCTTACACAATGTGACAGGTTACTTCATTTCCCAAGATTACAAGCCATCTGGCTGAGAGAGGAAAACAAGCATACCCTCTGTTGTTGTTTAAACATGGGACTGTTTTCAAACTGAGATTAAAATAAACATGTACCAGTCCACACAAGGGCCATAAAGATACTTTTAAATTATTATCTTTTCCAAGGAATGGCAGAAAATTCTATAGTAGAAATAAATTTTTTGTACAGTATCATCTTAAAGGACAATCATATTCTGAGTATAGGGGACTGAAAAACCATTTTTTTCAGCTCTTTTTTCCAACACTAAACCATAAATTTGTCAATACTCAGAGAGAATTCACTAATTTTCTTTTTGACTATTCATAAGCTAATAAAATATTTCTATGTCACATGGTGATATGGAAAAGTGATATAATTAAGAACATGTCATGTTTCTTATATATATAATACACGCACACATATATAGGTATATATATATGCATATATATATACGTATATATGTATATACATATATGTATATATATGCATATATGTATATACATATATACGTATATATATATATATATATGTTCATATTTCCATTAGAATGTAAGGTCATCGAGGGCAGGAAATGTCTTCACTTTTGCTTCTATTTGTATCCATTGCACAATGTCTGACATATCATAGAAACTTAAAAAATACTTGTCTCAGTGCCTATATTTCAGGAGATCAGTCAAGATGGTTGAGTAGATGCCATTACCCATGACACCTTCTCCAAATGCTGGACCAAGGAGTGATTGGGAAATTGAAGTAGAAACTACAGTGTGTCATCTTTCTAATCCAAGGTCAGAAATGTGATCAACAGACAACTAATCAAACCAGAAACTGTGGAACAGGAGTGGACAAGAATCATGGACTCAAAGTACAGAACTAATTGCAGATTCAACCACTGGATCTTCCAGAGGAGTGAAAACATGAACTCTATATCCAAAGCCCCCAGTTAAGTCTCAGCTAATTCCCAACTAAGTAACTCCTGTTTACCTAGTACTAGAGCAAATTACTGGAAGACTAAACAACAACAACAAAATATAAATGACTATTATGATGCTTGGGATGCTAAGACACAAACCCAGGAGAGATTAACTTCCAAATACCTAAAGCCAGTCCTGAAAAAAACCCATCACTTGGATAGATGTTCAGTTAGGATTCCTAAAAGAAATGGTGCAAGAGTTTTTTGTGAGATTAAATATTATAGATAAAATGAGATAACTAGATGAATCTGAAAACAAATGAGAGCTTTAGAGGAGAGACCCAGAAAGAGAATTAACAACTTATTACAAAACATACAAATTATTACCAATGCTACCAAGTAACAGAATCCCTGGAAATTAGAATAGACCAAACAGAAGTTAATGACTTCATGCAACAACGATATTAAAATATCAGAGCTTGGTAAAATATAAGGTATCTCACATCAAATACAACTGCCCTAGAAAAACAGGGTAAGGAGAGATCGGTTCAGTTAAGAATCATGGGACCACCTGACTGCCTGTTGGATGACTTGAATGGAATATCCCATAAATATAATAAGCTCAACAAGTCCTCAACTGAACTCATTCCTTTTTTCCCCCAAGCCTTATTGCTAAATTCTTTATTGCTGTATGGAGCACCACCATCCTCCCTCTTCCCTAGGCTGATAAGCTAGGTGTTGCTCATTTTCTCTCAACTCCCATATCCATTTTGTGATGGAAAGACCTATCAACTCTACCTCTACATCTTTCTAATACTTCCCATTCTTTTTCTAAAAAATATTTTTATTAATTTATTTTTAGTTTTCAATATTCATTTGCACAAGATTTTGAGTTCCAAATTTTTTCCCCATCTCTCCCCTCTGCCCATTCCAAGACAGCATGCATTCTGATTACCGCTTCCTCCAATTTACCCTCCCTTTTACCCCATCCATCCTTTGTCTTATCCCTACCCCCTCTATTTTCCTTTAGGTCAAGATGGATTTCTATACCCCATTGCCTGTATATCTTATTTCCCAGTTGCATGTAAAAACAATTTTTAACATTTGTTTTTAAAGCTTTGATTTCTAACTTCTTTCCCTTCCTCCCTCCCCATCCATCCCCACTGGGAAGTCAAGCAATTCAATATATGTTATACATGTGTAGCTATGCAAAAGACGTCCATAAAAGTCATGTTGTGAAAGAGTAATTAGATTTCCCTCCATCCTATCCTGCCCCCCATTTATTCTATTCTCTCTTTTGACCATTTTCCTCCTCAAAAGTGTTTACTTCTTTTCACTCCCCTTCTTCCATTTGCCCTTCCTTCTATCATCCACTTCCCTCTTCTACCATTCTCCACTACTTTACTGAAGGGTAAGATGAATTTTCACAGCAAATTGAGTGTGCATGTTATTCTCTCCTTAAGCCAAATGTGATCAGAGTAAAGTTCACTTTTACCCTCTTATCTTCCCCTTCTTCCCTTTCATTGGAAAATCTTTTTCTTTCCTCTTTTATGTGAGAGATAATTTGCCCCATTCTATTTCTTCCTTTCTCCTCCCAACATATTCCTCACTCACCCCTTAATTTTGTTTTTTAGATGTCATCCCTTCCTATTCAATTCACCCTGTGCCCTCTGTCTATGTGGATATAATCCCTCCAACAACCCAAATAGTGAGAAAAGTCTCAAGAGTTGCAAATCTTATCTTTCCACGTAGGAAGGCAAACAGTTCAGCTTTAGTGAGTCCCTTATGATTTCTCTTTCTTGTTTACCTTTTCATGCTTCTCTTGATTCTTGTGTTTGAAAGTCAGATTTTCAATTCAGCTCTGGTCTTTACATCAAGAATGCTTGAAAGTTCTCTATTTCATTGAATGATCATTTTTTTCCCCTGAAGTACTGCACTCAGTTTTGCTAGGTAGGTGATTTGTGGTTTTAATCGTAGTTTCTTTGACTTCTGGAATATCATATTCCAAGCCCTGTGATCTCTTAATGTAGAAGCTGCTAGATCTTGTGTTATCTTGATTGTATTTCCACAATACTCAGATTGTTCCTTTCTGGTTGCTTGCAATGTTTTCTCTTTGACCAGGGAGCTCTGAAATTTCGCTACAATATTCCTAGGAGTTTTCATTTTGGGATCTCTTTCAGGAGGTGATCAGTGAATTCTTTCAATATTTATTTTATCCTCTGGTTCTAGAATATCAGGGCTGTTTTCCTTGATAATTTCATGCAAGATGATGTCCAGGCTCTTTTTTTGATCATAGCTTTCAGGTAGTCTTATAATTTTTAAATTGACTCCTGGATTTATTTTTCCAGGTCAGTTGTTTTTCCAATGAGATATTTCACATTGTTTGCTATTTTTTCATTCCTTTGGTTTTGTTTTACAATTTCTTAATTTTTCATAAAGTCATTAGCTTCCACCTGCTCCATTCTAATCTTTAAAGAATTATTTTCTTCAGTGAGCTTTTAGACCTCCTTTTCCATCAGGTCAGTTCTGCTTTTTAGGTCATTTTTCTCCTCATTGGCTTTTTGGATCTCTTCTGCCATTTGGGTTAGTCTATTTTTTACAGTGTTATTTTCTTCAGCATTTTTTGAGTCTCCTTTAGCAAACAGTTGACTTGTTTTTCATAATTTTCTTGCATCACTCTCATTTCTCTTCCCAATTTTTGCTCTACTTCTCTTACTTGATTTTCAAAATCCTTTTTGAGCTCTTCCATGGCCTCAGACCAATTCATATTTGTCTTGGAGGCTTTGGATGTAGGAGCTTTGACTTTGTTGTCTTCTCTTTGCATGTTTTGGTCTTCCTTGTCACCAAAATAAGATTCTATAGTCTGATTCTTTTTCTGGTTTTTGCTCATTTCCCCAGATATTTACTTGACTTTTGAGCTCTTTTTCAAGGTAGATCTCTGCTTCCAGTGGCAGTGGTGGAGATGTACTGGCAGCCCTCTCAATTCCTTCACAATCTATGGGCCTAGAGCTCCAGAATAAGTCACTGCTACTGCCCCTGCTGCTGCCATGGCTGCTGCCCCTTCTGGTGCTGTGGCTGCTCCAGGTTCCTCTTCCCCCTTCCCCCTCCACCATTCTGGGGTTGGGGCCAGACCACTCCACTCTCCCACACTGTTCCCACAGGCTTTTTCCACTGATCTTTCAATTTTTCCTCAATGTTCTTGGGGTTGTGAAGTCTGGAAACTACTGCAGGTGCCTGAGATTCAGTCCCCCTGAACTCTACTCAGGTCCTATATGTGCTGGTGTAGCCCACACTAGACTGTGTCCTGCCCCTGCCATGGCATGATAGATACTTCCCAGTGATGTTCCAGGCTGTTTTGGGCTGGAGATTTTCTCCACTCCATCATTCTGTGGGTTCTGCAGCTCCAGAGTTTGTTTAGAACCATTTTTTACAGATATTTGGTTGGGCTTGGGAGCAGCTCTGCCCCTTTTCTTCTCCTTCTGTCCTCTAATTCTATCACTATCCTAGCCCAGGCCCTTCCATCTTCAAACCTGGACCATTGCAATGAATTTCTGGTTGGTTTCCCTGCCTTAAGTCTCTTACCTCTCTAGTCCATTTTCCATTCAGCTGTCAAATTTGTCTTCCTAAAGTACAGATCCTATTATGTCATCCTCCTAGTCAGTAAATCCCAGTGATCCTTCATTACCTGGTTACCCTCATACCTTTTCAGTCTTCTTATGTCTTACTTCCCCCATTTATTCTTTTGTCTAATGATAATTGGTCTCCTTGTTTTTCCTCAAACAAGAGACTTCATCTACTGATTGGGCATTTTCACTATATGTCCCCATGCCTGGAATTCTCTAGCTCCTCATTTTAACTCCTGGACTTGATGGCTTCCTTCAAGTCCCAGCTAAAATCTCAGTCACTACAAGAAACTTTTCTTGATCCCCCTTATTACCAGTGTTTGCCCTCTATTGATTTTGTCTGATTTATACCTTGTTTGTATATAGTTCTTTGTTATTCTTTCCCCCATTAGACATGTGCTTCTTAAGAGCAGGTACTGGTTATTTCGGTTTTGTATTTTAATTTTGCATTTGTTTTTGTATTTTTGTCTTTCTCCATATTCCAGATAGGCTATCTGGCACATGACAGTAATAAGTTTTTGTTGACTAACTGTTGACAGACTGACTGTGAAGTTCTATTCTCAATGTCACTTCTAAGCATTTCAATAAAGATGACTAATATTCATTCTGCCTAATCACTCTTTCTCCTTTTGTAGTTCACAATAAAGTGTACTTGACTTCTCACATTTGCCCAAGGATAATACATGGAACTTAATACAGTGGCTAGAGTCAGTGACCTTGAGTCAGGAAGACCTAGTTTCAGACCCTCTGACATTTATTGGTTACATGTGCCTGGGCAAATCATTTAACCCACAGGGATCCAGACAATTCTCAAAAATAAGAAATTTGGGAGTGGGGATTTTAAAGGGTGGTTCCCCCTGAACGTTTCTGAGACCAATTAAGTTATGTCACATTCAAAAAAAATCTGTATGTTCTCACTTTAAGAAAGTAAGAATTAAAAATTATTTTTTTTTAAAAAGCAGGATTTGGGGGGGTCATGGTAGTGGTTTTTATTATATTTCATCTTTAGTACCCCCACTCTCCCCCACACAATAAGAGGGTATTTTTTTCTTCCTAGGAAAGAATCTGCCTCCCCTTTATTTTTATTTAATCTAAAACTCAAATAAAAGTCCAATTAATTTTCCAAGAAGGATTTATTTTCTTCCAAATTTCCTTATCTTTTATCTTATCTTTTAAAAACATGAGGCAGGTGAGAAACTCCATACAAGTAAATGGCAAGACAATTTATAATTATTATCTTTCTTTATAGGCCAAAGTATGTTAATACATGCACACATTCTAAACACACCTAAACCCACAAGAAAACTTATTTTCTTTGGAGTTGCTGTTTAAACACTTAAAAATAATCTGTCTTCCTATTTACTTTTTCCCCCTACAGTTGGACTTATAGATGAACCTGTTCAATATAAATGCTTCTTTTGGAAGGGAAATTGCAGAGGAAAATAACAATAAGGAAAATACTTTTCTTTTTATTTTATTAATTTATTTGTTTTCAGTTTTCAACAATCACTTACATAAGTTTTAAATTGTCTCCTCCTCCTTCCCCCTCCCTCTCCAAGATGTCATGCAATCTTATATGGATTCTACACATACATTCTTATTAAACACATTTTCACATTTAGTCATGTTGCATAGAAGAATTAAAATGAATGGGAGAGACCAAGAGAAAAAAATAAAACAAAATGTAACACAAGAGAAAAGAGTCTGCTTCATTGTGCATTCCAATTCCATAGTTCTTTCTCTGGATGTGGATGGTATTTTGCTTCAAGGGTCCTTTGGGGATGCTTTAGGTCATTACATTACTGTGAAGGGCTAAGTCTACCAGAAACAGTCCTCGCACCCTGTGACTGTTACTGTGTATAATGTTCTCCTGGTTCTGCTCACTTCACTTATCATCAGTTCATAGAAGTCTTTCCAGGTTTTTCTGAAGTCCTCTTGTTCATCATTTCTTACAGCACAATAATATTCTATTACATTCATATACCACAACTTGTTCTGCTGTTCCCCAATTGATGGACATTCCCTTGATTTCCAGTTTGTGGTCATCACAAAAAGAGCTGCTATAAATATTTTTGGACATGTGAGACCTTTTCCCATTTTTTTATGATCTCCTTAGGATAAAGCCGTAGAAGCAATATTGCTGGGTCAAAAGGAATGCACATTTTTATATCCCTTTGGGCATAGTTGCAAATTGCTCTCCAGAATGATTGGATGAGTTCACAGTTCCACCAACAATGAATTAGTGTTCCAATTCTTCCAAATCTTTTCCAACGTTTATCATCTTCTTGTTTTATTATGTTAGCCAGTCTGATAGGTGTGATGTGGTACCTCAGAGTTGTTTTGATTTGCATCTCTCTAACCAATAGTGATTTAGAGAATTTTCATATGACTATAGATAGTTTAAATTTTTTTCTCTGAAAACTGCCTGTTCATATCCTTTGACCATTTATCAATTGGGGAATGGCTTTTATTCTGGTGCATTTGACTCAGTTCTTTATATATTTTACAAATGAGGACTTTATTACAGACACTGGTTGCAAAAATTCTTTCCCAGTTTTCTGCTTGCCTCCTGATCTTCATTGCATTGGGTTTGTTTGTGCAAACCCTTTTCAATTTAATATAATTGAAATGATCCATTTTGCATTTTATAATGTTCTCTGTCTCTTGCTTGGTCATAAATTTCTCCATTCTTCACAAATCTGACAAATAAACCATCCCTTGCTCCCCTAATTTGTTTATAGTATCAGCCTTTATATCTAGTTTGAGTATTCATTTGAACTTTGTTCTTGTGTATGGTGTCAGGCATTGGTCTATGCCCAGTTTCTCCCACACTTTTATCCAGTTTTTCCCAGCTTTTTTTGTCAGTGAGTTCTTATCCCAGAAGCTGGGGTCCTTGAGTTTATCAAATAGTAGACTACTATAATCATTGACTGCTGTGTCTTGTGTACCTAACATATTCCACTGGTCTACCCCTATATTTCTTAGCCAGTACCAAGTGGTTTTGATCATTGCTGCTTTATAATACAATTTAAGATCGGTAGGGCTAGGCCTCATTATCTAGCATTTCTGTTCATTAATTCTCTTGATATTCTGGACATTTTGTTCTTCTAGATTAATTTTGATATATTTTCTAGCTCCAAAAAATAATTTTTTGATAGTTTGACTGGAACGGCACTGAATAAGTAAATTAATTCAGGTAGAATTGTCATTTTGTTATATTAGCTTGGCCTACCCACAAACAGCTGATATTTTTCCACTTAACTTAGATCTGACTTTATTTGTGCTTTGTAATTGTGTTCATATAGTTGTTGGGTTTGTTTTGGCAGATAGACTACCAAATATTTTATAGTGTCTACAGTAACTTTAAATGGCTTTTCTCTTTCTAATGGGCTTTGTTAATATTATACAGAAATGCAGATGATTTATTTGGGTTTATTTTGCATCCTACAACTTTGCCAAAATTGTTTATTATTTCAATTAGTTTTTTACTTGATTCTTGAGGATTCTCTATGTATATCATCACACCATCTGCAAAGAGTGATAATTTCTTCTTTGCCTATTCTAATTCCTTCAATTTATTTTTTCTTCTCTCATTGCTAAAGGTAACATTCCTAGTACCAAATTGAATAACAGTGGTGATAATGATCATCTTTTTGTCACCCCCAATTTTATTGGAAATGCATCTAGCTTGTCCCCATTACAATAATACTTGTCGATGTTTTCAGGTATATACTTATTATTTTAAGGAAGGCTACATTTATTCCTATGCTCTCCCATATTTTCAATAGGAATGGGTGCTGTATTTTGTCAAAAACATTTTCTGCATCCATTGATAAAACTATATGGTTTCTCTTAGTGTTGTTGTTGATGTGATCAATAATGCTGATATCCTAATATTGAACCAACCCTGCATTCCTGATACAAATCCTACCTGATCATAATGCATCATTCTCATGATAAGTGGCCATAATCTTTTTGCTAATATCTTATTTAAAATTTTTTTACATCTATATTAATTAGGAAAATTGATCTATAATTTTCTTTCTCTGTTTTGGCTCTTCCTGGTTTAGGTATCAGAACTATATTTGTATCATAAAAAGAATTTGTTAGGACTCCTTCTTGATCAATTTTCCCAAATAGTCTATGTAGTATTGGAATTAACTGTTCTTTAAATGTTTGATAGAATTCACTTGTAAATTCATCTGGCCCTGGAGATTTTTTCCTAGGGAGTTCCTGGGTTTGTTCAATTTATTTTTCTGAGTTGGGGTTATGTAAGTGTTTTAGGAAAATATTTTTCTTTACCCTCATTTTAAAATGGAAAATCATTTCTTCTGTTGATCATTTTATGACATATCTTAGAAAATGTACCATTATGTTTCTAAACAATAATAATTCTTTTAAAAATGTAAAAACTTTAGAGTGCTTTATAAGCATATAATTTCTCCTCTGGAAGGATTGTTATGATTCTCTGTTTTTGACAGTAGGGGCTGTGGGACTGGGCCTGATGAAGGACAGATTATACCCATTCTTGCCATTGCAGGATATCATATACCATTGACAATTTCTGCTCAAATATTCTTGTGTTACTTACTCCCCAATGGATCTTAACTATTGTATTTTGAAACTTTTATTCTTCCTTCATTGATTCTAAATCTCATTCCTCTCCAAGCTCATTTTAAGTATTCATTTTGTTAAGCCCCCAATACCTCCCTTATCTTACCCTATCCTCCCTCTTTCATTAGACATCATCATGATCCACTTTACTCAGAACAGTGGTCACCCAGAAACATCTCCCTCTTCTTCCTTCCCTTAAGTCTCAAAAGCCCTCTACATTCAGTACATTCTTCTGTCATTAAGGAAGACATAGCTCTTTTTTTTGAAGGTAGTGCTCATACCATGTGCACTAAGACTTCTTATAGAAGTTTGTTCCTTTGATCTTGCCCCATTCTCTTTCATTTTCAGTCTCTATCCATTCTTCTATACTACATACTGACATATTCAGTTCTGCCTCATTTTTATAAAAATATCTATGTGCTCCTGCTTTCTCCTCAAGTTATCATCCTATAACTCCCCTCTCTTTCACTGTCAAAATCATGTGTATATATATATATGTGTATATATATATATATATATATATATATATATATATATATATATATATATATATATATATATATATATATATATATATATATATATATATATATATATATACACTCATTGTCTCTACTTTCTTACCATCTACTTAGATCTCATTTTCTCACTAGTGAGGCTTCTGGCCTTACTTGACTGAAACTACTTCCTCCAAGATTACAACAATCTCTTTACTGCTAAATATGAGGTTTGTTCTCACCCCTCTCTCTCTAGACCTTTATACAGTTATTGAAGCTGTTTGCTATCTTTACCTCCCAGACTTTCTCTTCCCTTCATTTCCTTAACATCATTCTTTCATGCTTTTTGTTTTGTTTCTTTTTCTATCTTCCTATGTGAGCCATCTTTTATCTTCTGCCCTCTCTTCCTCAGCCCTCTTCCTTGGTCCTTTCTTGCTTCTCTCTTTAAATATTCTTTCTCTTAGATACCAAAAGAGTCTATAGGTTTAAGCATCATCTCTACTCAGATAAAATATTGTCAAAATTATGTACCAAGACCAGTGTCTTTCCTGAACCTAATAAGTGACTGCAGAATATGCTGTATAGTCACATCAAACTCAAACTCATTATTCCATATTATTATTATCCAATAAACTTGTTACTATTCCACTTGAGTGCCATAGAATTTTATCCTTTCCATTGTTCTTTTCAATAATTTCTTGTTTCTTTTGAGAGCATCGCCATCCTTCCAATCACCCATGTTAGCAACAATGGGATCATCCTTGAATCCCTTTTCCCACATAACTAATCAGTTGCTAAGTAAGTCTTAGATTTTATATCTACATTTCCCACACCTCTTCTCTCCACTTACCATCCTAGTTCAGATCCTCATGCCCTTTTCCAAGGACTATATTAGCCTCCTAACTACACTCCCTTCTTCCACCATCTTCCTTCTTTAATTTATTTAGCTGCCAAAATATCTTTCTAAATTACGAGCAGACTACCTTCCTCTCTTGTTAAAAAAAAAAAACTCCAGTGTTTCCCATTTGCCTCATGGTAAAATACAAATGTTTTATGTTGGTATTTAATACCATAAACATTCTGACTTCTTCCTACCTGCCTTCTTATTATGCATGACTAAGTTTCAGAAATTCTATGTTCCAGCCAAACTAAATTACTAAATGTTACTTGAACAGAATACTCCAGCTCCCACCTTTCTGCATTTATGCTGAGCTATTCCCATGAGTGGAAAGCACTCCCTCCTCATTTCTCTCTTTCTGAATCCTTCCTTCAAGGAACTGCTGAGGTACAACTAACTTATTCTGTGAAGGTTTCCTTAATCTCTGCAGTTGTCTGCACTTCCTTCTTTCTGAATTTTTTATACTACATTTATTTGAGTACCTGTTGCTTTCTCCCCATAAAAAGCAAACAGTTTGAGGGAATTAGTTTTAAAAAAATGTTATTTTCTAAGCACCTAGCAGATTGCCTTGCACATAAATGGAGTACAATGAATTTTTGTTGAATTGGATAAATGAAAGTGTAATTAAGGGGTATTTGATGATGCAGAGAGGATAAGAGATTGTAGGAAAATGTAAATATTGAGTTTCATGCAGTGGTTTGCTCTTTGATTTCTCAACCAAACAGAAAAGAGCTTTCCATGAGAAGAGCAATTTTCAGCAACTTTTAAAAAAAGTTATATGAATGAAATCAGACCTAAATAACTGATGTGATATTTATTGTTCAGGGGTAGCTAAAGAAAATATAATTCAAAAATAGCAATTTTACCTAACTCATTTATGTATGTAATGCCATTTGAATCAAATTACTAAAAATATCTTCCTGAGTTAGGAAAAAATAAAGTTCATTTGGAAGAACAAAGATCAGGAACTCCAAAGAAACTAGGTAAAAAAGATGTAAAGGAAGCAGGTTCATTAGTATCAGGTCCAACATTATATTATAAGATGAGAGTATTGTTGTAGTATAAAATAGATAATTTTGATAATTTTAAATTAAATTTTCTCTTACATAAACAAAATCTATGCAGCCAAAGATAGAAATAATGCAGAAAACTGGAGAAAAGAACCTTTCATAGACAATCTCTCACATAAGATTGAGATTGCTGTGATGTAGGAAATGATGAACTGTTTGATTTAGAAAAACATGGAAAGACTTTGACATATGAAGAAAGATGCTATTCACCTTCAAAGAAACAGGTAATAGGAGGGGAAAAAAGCACAGTATGGTCTTACGTATACATATATATGTACTTGTGCATGTGTGTGCATCTCCACACTTAATTATAGCCTTCTTTAGGGTGGAGTGAGGAGAGGGTAAATAAAATAAAAAATACACAACAGAGAAGAAAATGAAACCTACAAAGAAATAAAAAAAAGTTGTGCAACTTTGAAACCAATGTGTAGTATTGGTTATATATGTTTTCTTGAAATGGAAATTTGTAGTTTTTTAATGAATCTTCTCCTATGTACCACTATATACATGGCAATGGTTTTTTTTTCTTTTCTTGTTTTGTGCTTAAGTCTCAAATAAATAAAAAATAATTTATATTATTAGCAGAGATATATAAAACAGAGATATTTTAATAAAATTTATTGGCAGATAAGTAGATCTCTTGCTAAGTATTGTACTTATGATTTCTCACATACCTTCCTCATACATTCACATGTTATTATTTTCATACTGTTAGTGAGAAATTCTTATATTAAAAAGGGAGATATGTGTATGTATGTAGTATGTATGATACCTAGGTATTTCTTTGTATTGTTTTGTTTCTTACTTTGTCATTCATCATCAATCTTAAATTTCTACACCTTATGCAGTCCCCGATAACTTTATTACCGGCAAAAGCTACGAGCTCATAAAATGCATATCTGAAAAATATCACCCCTCCTGTCATAGGTCCTTAGGCAGATAAGAATATTTTGTCTCAGTTTTATATCTAAGGATTGTTCTAATTAATTTTTTTATCTCCTGACATCATGAATATTTTGTGATACAGTCTTGGAAATAGGTGAAACTGATAAAAGACTTTTAACACACTGAGAAAATGGCACTTCTCTGTATTTATGAAATGGGGTTAAAACCCCACCACCTGGAACTCCTTTATCCATGGAAGCTAATCCTAATTATTTGAACTTCACAAGTTCAGCAAAGGCCTGAAAACCAGAAACACTATGATCTTAACAGATACACCCCCAAGTGAAAGTTTCAAGGACTCAAATCAGTTGCTATGTTTCCTCATCTTGCTGAGAAATCAATATCTATCTGATGATGACCTTAAATTTCATTCCAATAAATGTGACTTCAGATAGGAAGGTTTTGTACACGGGCTACTTTATGTTTCCCTGGTATCACTCATTAAGAGAGCATTTGACACTGAATGGTGGGAATGACAAACAAGCTTGTGCATCTCAGAATACCCAACTCTGTCTGCTACTGATGTGAACTCCAAGAGGTCAGGGACTCGTTGTATTTTGATATTTTAATGAGCCACAAAATACAACAGTTTTTGATATTATCTTTACTCAGGTGGTGACTTTGAACTCTATCTTTTCTGAATTTTATAGGGAATAACAAATATTCTTTGCTGACTAATTAATTGATCATGTCCAAGGCTTAAAGAAAATAAATTGACTTGTAAGGAATACAAGAGTGTGAATGTAAGGTTTTCTGTTTTTCCCTTTATCACATATTGTATTTTCTGGCAGTTTATACTAATGGATCAGCCTTCATGAGGTTTATTTGTTCTATCTTAATAATTAAAATTATTTAAAACTTAAATGAATCTTAAAGTCCATCACATCTAAGTCCCTAATTTTTCTTAGGATATTTAGCCAATGAGACCAATATATTTTTAATGTGAAGGTTCAGATTCCATGTCTTTGTTTGGGTATGATTTCTTCCCATAGAGTTGTTGCTAACATCAAACATGAAAATGTATATGTGAAGGGGCTAGCTCTGTAAGCATGCTCAGCTCATCTAACTTCGAGGAACTTTTCTTCCCCTACTTTCTTCTAAGAACTGAGGGTAAGTCCCCACATCCCTCCACATGAAAAACAGAGACTCCAAGTCCATTTCTCATAGTTGGGGTAAAAAGAAGGGAAAGATATCTAACCTCCTGGTTCAGTTCATGGCACCTATGCTGTGAGTGAATTACAATCTTCACGTTTCAGGTGCAGTAGGAAACATCAAGAGAGAGGAGGGAGGGAGAGAGATAGTGGTGCTATATCTGTGTGGCCACTTTTGAAGGATGTAGCTTATTGTAGCTATGCAACCAATCAAAGGAAATTTCTCCCAGTCACATAGTAGTGGAGGAAGGTAAGGTGTCTCTCTTTTGGATAATATAGACATGCTCACAGGGTAGGTCATTTTACAAATATAAACACTTTTGAAACAAAATTCTAATGTACTATTATTGTAGAGGAGAAATACATTATAATGTCTTTGTTTAATAATGTGACTTTATTATAGTGGAGAAAAATGTAACCCAGAAGAGTTGGGTAAATGACATACACAAGTCCTCAGTCTTCATAGTTAGGAAGTTGCAATTCTAGGTTTTAAACCTAGGTCACTAGTTCCAATTGAATATTCAATTAAATTCAGCCTAATCCAATTCAACAAACAGTAATTACATTGCTACTTTGTGTAAGATACCATGGCATATACTCTATTAGATAAAAGAAAAAGCAATCCTTGCCTTCGAGTTTACAGTCTCTTGGTCGGGAAAGTTAGGGAAGGATATTTAGGCCCCATGATCATGTGAATTGGTTGGTGTCAGAACTGATTGAATTATTAGATGCAAAGATTGGTGATACATAGATCCACATTGACCTAAAAAGTGATTTCCAGTTGACCGAGAACTCCATCCTAGGCACTATTCTTTTCATCATTTCCTCTCAGTGTTTGGGATTGAGGTATAGATGTTGTGCTTATCAAATCTATGTTTTATAGAAAGCTAGGAAGAAGATAACAGCTAAAGTGTTCAGGGGTATGTGTGGTGTGGAGGGAACAGGGAAAGCAGGCCCTCTGATTTCTTCTACCCTTCCCTGCTCTGACCAGTTTGTACCAAAAACAATAGAATTAGACTGGGAAGAGCCTTAGAGGTTTGTTTGAATTGACCATCTTCTATTTTCTCACCAACTATTTTTCTACATCCCTATCACATTTCTGAAATTTCACCTTTTCCTTCAAGACTTAAGACCAAGTCCTCCATTGTCTCATTCCTTTTCTCCTTAACATTTGCTTCAATATGAGAAGAAGCATGTTAAAAGAAAATGGAGAGCAATGTTTAAAGGAGGTGATGTGGGTTGTTTTGCACAGATCTTTGCAAAGAGTCCTTGGCAGGTGAAACTTCTATGTTAATGTAGATTTGTAAGAACTATTCCTATACATTAAAAAGGACAGGGACAGAAAAGGAACCATTTGAAGGAATGATATTCACTGGAATGCACCTATAAACCTCTTTACTATTTACCATTCCTGAAATGAATAGCTGTTATGAACACAGCATTATGGCATGGATAAAAGTTTATCTTTGAAAAGAAAATATTAGTGCAACACTGTTCATGAAGAAAGATTTTTTTTTGTCTGAAGTGTGTAACCTCAGCTGCATGCTCACAAATATAGTGCAGAGTATTTTCACAGCAATTAGTCATATTTTTAAGAGACCAAAACTCCAAATCATTAGGGATGCTTTTGTCTTTCACATAACAGATGGGCATGAATATTGAAATTATATTTATGTGAAGCCAAACTCATGTCAAGTCTCAATTATACTTATGTTAAGATTAATAGGATACCTAGGAAAGTGTACTGTGTTGTGCTTACAGTAATAATAAGGCACCGTAAGCCCTCCTTTTAAATGTCTTCTGAGAGTCTCAACACCTCTTTATTCATTCACTAATTCATTGTGCATTCATTAAGCATCTACTATGTGCTAAGCACTTTGTCAGGTATCAGAGAGACAAAGACAAAACCAAAAATAGTTCCTGCCTCAAGTGGTCTACATTTTATTTACATGTAAAATAATATGCATAGAAAAGGTCATTTGGAGGCAAGTAGGTGACCCAGTGGATAGAGCAATGGAACTAGTCAGGGAGATCTGAGTTCAAATCTTGCCTTAGACACTAGCTGTATGATCTTGTATCACGCACCCTTGTCGGCTTTTTGTATCATCTGTAAAATACAGAGATGACACTAGCAGTTACCAGCTAAGGTAACTTAAAGTAAGGATTAAAAATGAGAAAATATTTGTAAATTGCTTTGCAAATCTTAAATACTATCTTGTTCATTCATGTTCATTCTAGTTCCTTCTCCAACTCATTTTACAGATGAAGAAGCTGAGGCAAACAGGGTCTTGCCCAGGGTCACACAGATATTAAGGGTCTGAGGTTAGATTTGAACTCAGGAAATTGAGTCTTCATGACTGCAATCCTGGCCCTCTATCCACTGAACCACCTAACTGCCCTATAAAAAAATAACAGAAATATTGCCTATTTATGTAGAAGGAAAGGGAGCTAAAAACCCTAGGCTTTTTGTAGGAGTTGGTACCTGAGGCTTATTTTAAGGAAGCTATGAGGGGAAGTGAAGAGGAAGTGTATTATAGCTATTGAGGGCAGCCTGTGCAAAGGCACATAGGTAGGTAACAGAATATTGATTAATCTAAGGAACAGTATGAATCATAATCTATCTGTGTTGATGAAATCATGTAATACTATATGTCAGCCTATAATTTAACTTGTCATTAATAATTTTCTCCTTCAGTTACTTGGGTCAAATTTCCCCTAATCAAGTAATTCATCTTATTTATTATTACCAATGAGTGTTTTGGTATCAGAATATCTACTAGAAATGAATTAGGAAATACCAACCTTCTAAATGTATTTTCAAATTAAAAAATAATATTTTGGATGAATTCACATTACTTCCTTTACTCTCATGTTGTCACAGCCCAAGAATTACGTTGCTCTTGCATTTTCTTCATTGGGCTATTTCAAGAAAATTGGTTTTGCTTTTTTTCCCTCAATCATATTTTAGTGAAGAGCCTTATCCAGTAATTGACTAGGAGGAAATGGATTATTTTTCCTTTGTCATCACAATTTACATTTGTCCCATTTGGGAAGTGATCACCTACATGTGAAACCAGGTCAGGTTTCATGTCAGCTTTTCCTAAAATGTCTTGGTGGTCCTTTTGTTTATAAGAAAAAATTGCTGAAAGATAAATAGTCAGCATGGACATTTTAACAGTATAATTTTGCTGAATATTTTACATTCTAATTAATAAACACTAACACTTTAGATTTTGTAGAAGCTGTATTGTAACCCATTAATAATAAATTTGTGTTATTCCTCCTGATCTTTTCTAGTCTTGCTTGAAGAGAGAAAAATGATTTATATGAGCATCTTTTCAGTAAGTTCATGTATGAATGTAGTTTGACAGTTTGAACCATTCTGCATGGGCTCAGACTTTAGATCACAAGTAGAATTGACCAGAATCTCTTCTTCCATGGAAGATTTTTGGGATTAAAAACAATAGCTTGATCACCATAGGTAAGATATTGATCTAGTCTAGTACTAACAGGAATGTGTCAAGATTTCATTCATCAACACATATATTTTCAGCTAGTTTTAAAATAAAAATATATTTTAGGCATTTTGGAACAAGGAGATTGTTCCATAAATCCAAGCTACTGGATTCAAAGGATTCCCATGGTCTGACAAATCAAGAGTACTTGTGGTTAGCTTACATGTATAGGCTTTATTTAAAAAATACACAAAATTAAAATTTAACAATCTCTAGGTGACTCTAAGCAGCAGCAGAGATTCCACATGATTCTATCTGAGACCCTCTCAAATCTTACAGATGAAATAGCTAGTGCTAGGAATTTGTCCCACACATATCTGAGTTTTTCCTTATAGCTAAGGAATCCATACTTCAATGGATGGAGTTTGAGGGTTTTCTATATAAATTCTAGATCAGGAATTCTTAACCTAGACTCTGTAAACTTAAAAAAAACTATTTCTACATAATTGGTTTTCTTCATAATATAATGTATTTCATTTTATGAATTTAAAAACATTAATGTGAGAAGAGGTTTATAGGCTTCACCAGGCTTCCAGGCAGGACCATGGCAGTAAAAAGGTTAATTACCTGGTATAGTAGACTTTTAGGATAAAGACATAAATAGGTTACTACAGGTCAAATTTTGCCCTAGTTGGTTATGTCCTGATTTTGCTAGTCAACACATATATTTTCAGCTAGTTTCAAAATAACAAGCAAATTTCCAGCATTTTGGAAAAAGTATATTGTTTATCCACCCAGGTAGCATGTCTTAATTTCTGCAATGTTTATCCTTTGCTTTTTTCTCCAACATGGGTTCAAGGACTAGACATATTCCCAATTTTAAGTTATTTGTGTATGCCAGGGACCATGGAAATTCCGTCTGATCTGCTGAACCTATTGGCATATAATGAAGAAAATACATAATGTAACGAATTTCTTCTTATGGTATTCATAGGTATGGCAAACCAACCGAAATCCTTGATAATAATTGAAAATAAATGAATTTTGACTCTTTTCAGATCCTCATTAGCTTTATATTTTGACATAGTATGAAAGGAATATTAAGGGAATAATTTGTAATTACATTTAATGATATTTCTTTTGGAATATTTAAATACAGTAGAACTATTTTTTTCTATAAGGGAAGTTGAACCACAAACTTATATTGCCTACTTACAATATTTATGTGTGTGTGTGTATATATATATATATATATACATGCATGCATATACATATCCATACACACATATATTTTATATATGTATATATGTACATCTATACATATATATGTGCTGTACATGACTGACATAGATACGCTTGGCTGTTTCAAACAATGAGCATCACACAACGTTTTTTCAATTTGTTATATGTGAGATTTATCACCTTCTCGCTCTGGAATTAATGATGTGTGAAGGTCTTAATAACTAAACAGTATCAGATCCTCCTGAGGAGACCATGTCGAAATAAAAGCAATTTTATTTTGGAAATCTGTTGCCCTCTTGTGAAATGACTGCGCCTACGGTGTTTTATCTGTCACCTTAATCTATCATGAAAATGACTTTCTCAAGCTAGCACAGAAATAGAACCTCCTCCATTCCAAAAAGAGCTAACCCTGAGTTCCTAGGGATAACTGAAAGTAATGGGTATTCAGATTGTTTACATAAGGTAATTCCTCTGGGGACAATGTTCAATGCCATTGGTATATGAAGATTTGTCAGCGAAAAGAATATAAGAAGGGACTAAACATTAAAAAAAAACTGAGGAAGATCATATATGATCTTCTCTCTAGATGCTTCATGACCTATTTTTACAAAATAGGAGCTAGCAGATATCAAACAAATTCACCTTAAAGAACATTTAGCCTTTGAGCACTTCTAGATTATTTCTCCCAATTCTAACAGTTGATCGAAAACACTCTTGGAATTGATTTTCCTCATTAAATATATGTCATTTTCCCTTTCCTTGGGCTACCTCCAACTTTTATGTGGTTCTTGGCTATAGGTATGGCTAAGTCCTAACTTCTTGAAGGAACAACTAGGCTTACCCTGCAAAAATCCATGTCCATCCATCGACCCAGACAAGTTGTTTAAAGGTAACACTTAGGAAGGATTCTGTACATTTGCTCAGGCCAGAGTTAAGCAGAGAGAGTGGTGGATATGCCAACATATTTTGTTTAAGTAAATTAAAAACAACACATACTTCATTTAAATATCCTCAAAGTTCTGATAAGGTATAATTTCAATTTTATTATTTCATGGGACCTTGACTTCATTTTTTTAGTGTTATAGACTGCTTTGATAGTTGTGAAGCTTAGGGGCTCCTTCTTTGAATGTTTTTAAGTATTCAAAGGAAATGTTAAATTTTATTTAGAGTTTTGTTAAAATAAAAATATATTTTTTCCTATCCAAGTTCACAGATCCACTGAAATCTATCCATGTCCCCAGTGGAGTTGGGGACCCAGGTAAAGAACTCCTCAATTATTTAATTCATTTCTTGTTTCATTTATAGATTAACAATCATTTGCATTATTTCAGTCTTTTAAAAATCAGTATAAAATCCTGCTATTATTGTCATGAATGTATCTAGCAACTACTTTGAGCTTCCTATTTTTCTGCACATCAAGAGATATATCATTGATTACTACAGACATTCAATTCAATAACAAGTGAATTAACATTTACAGAGTGTTTTTAAAATTTGCAAATCTGATCATATTCATTATTTCACTTAAACCTTATGGCAATCATCTGAAGCCAATACTATAACCTCAGTCATGTAGGGGAGGAACGTAAGACTTAGAGAAATTAAATGATGCACCTGTGATCACTTGGCCAGTAAGGATCAGAGACAGAATTTGAATATAACACTCTATATAGTAGACCTTGCTGATTCTTATAATGCCCATGACATCACACAGAGTATGGTTCAATCTTGATAATAACAAAGCAGTTACATAATGGAATCTACCATATTCTTAAATTATGGCATTTTATCTAGTTCAGATAAGCAGCATGATATTATTGGAACAACATTGAACTTACCATGGCTGGTTTAAGCTCCACTCCTACCAGCTACGTGAAAATGGACACACAATCTCCAAGCCTCAGTTTCTTCATCTGTAAAATGAGGGAAGTGATAGTCATACTGCTATTGAATGGTGCCAATGTGAACTTTAAAGACCATATAAATGTCTGCTATTTATCTCTACCTTAGAGACAATGTTATCATTAGGGGGAGAACCTTCCACTAGCAGCTAGAAGTCTTAAACTTCAGTTTTGCTACCTATTAGAATATCTTGCAACCAAGGGCAAATTGTGTAACCTTTGTAGGACTCAATCGACAAATCCTTAAAAGGAAAATTCATATTGTATGAACTGCAATACTTGAAGTCACATGGACCTAAGTTCAAGTCTAGCCTTGGATACTTATTAGTTGTGTGATCTCTGAGCAAGTTACTTCATCTTCATTTGCCTCAGTTTCCTAATCTGTCAAATAGAAATAATAAAAAGACCTACCTCACAGCGTTTTTGTGGGGATCAAATGAGTGAACATGTGTAAAGCTCTCTTCAAGCCTTAAAGTGCTATGTAAATGCTAGCCATTGGTGTTGCTTTCTTCATCCTCCTCCTCTTTCTCCCCTGGGACATAGAAAATCTTAATAAACACGTTAACTTCACATAAAGGGTACTTAATCATTCTTTATTGAATCGCACCTGTTGTGTGGTATGTTTGTAAGCTCCTTGAGAGTAAGAGCTCTGTTTTTGCTACAATTTGTTGTCTTTTTTAATATTTATTGTTGCTGTTGCTTTGTCTTCAGTTCCCTAGATCCCAGCACAGTGCCTTCTACATTGCATGGATAGGAACAAGGGCTAGAGCTGGATGTTATTGGAAATAAGGTATGGGAAATTCTTGAATGAGGAAACCCCCTGTACCAATACAGGTCAATAGCCTCTGTCTGCAACTGACACTTTGAGAGAGCTACCCAGAGCACAGCAAGGCTAAGTACCTTGGCAACACAGTCACACAGCCAGTATATACCATAGACAGACATTGAACCCAGGTGTTTCTTGACCTGAAGTTAACTTTCTACCCACTACTTTATTTTTCCTCTCCTATACTGAGTATGTCTTTAATAAATATTTGCTAAGTGATTGGGTAGATTCATTTTAACATATAGTAAGTACCTATTCTGTGTAAGCATAATGCCTTACCTATTTTTTTACCTAAAAAGTGTTTCTAAGAGAGTCACTGTATGTTATGGACTTATTCTTTATCCTAACAAACATTTAATCAGGATTAGGTAGGAGCCAGAAATCATCACCTTCATTTTATAAATGAGAAAATACACCTGGTGACTAAAAGACTCCACTACTTTCACAGAGGAACTGGTTTTTGGAACATAATACATGCTCCTGCATTGTAGTAGTGCTCCACCCAAGGGTCTCAAAAGCTGAGCTGGCACTTTCTCAGGGGCTATCACCTAACCCTAAAGGTTGCAAAATTAGACCACTAGAGGGTGAGAAGTTTTGTTACATCCCACATTTCCAGCAATAGTTAATACTGGGCTTTATCTCCAATATAACCACGTCTGCCCCTATGACCTAATACTTACCCATTTTATCCCCTTCCTAAATCTGTGGCCTTTTAACTTCTTCTCTTCTAAGCTAATCATAGGCCCTTCAGGGCAATTATTACCAGACTGCTACATGGGTATCAACAGTAGCAGCTGAGCACCATTGGCAAAATCCATCCCCTCTACTGATATGCCTGCTTCTTACCCCCAGTTCACTAGGAGTCCTTTGGAATTTGAGCTTTTTTTCTCAGGTTCAGCAACTGATTTATGATAGACTTTCTATTTTACAGATAAGCCAACTGAGAACTAGAGAGTTTAAATACATTGCCAGGTATCTCACAAGTAGTAAGTAGAAGAATCAGGATTTGAACCCAAGTCCATAGTATCATAGGGTCATAGAGCTAGAACTAGAAGTGATATGAGTTCATCTAGTTAAACCCCACATTTTACCAATGTGGAAACTGAGGAACAGAACAGTTACGTAAGCTCAAGTTTATATAGCTAGTGGAGGTAGGGGTTAGATTTGAGCTCAGATCCCAAGATGATCTATTCAGTACTCCAAGGTTCACCAAGAGTACCTAAAGCATGTTCAACGAATTGTAGAAAGTCTGAGCTGGAAGTCACCTCAGAGGTTAGGTTGTGCTATATATACCATATACTTGAAACATCAATTGCCCTTACATCATCCCCAAGTGGTCATTCAGTCTCTTCCCAAAGACTTGCAGTGCAAGAGCACTTTTAAGTAAGGCAACTGAATTCACTTTTGGACAACTACACATGATAGGAAATTTATACTTTGTATATTACATCTCTCTCCATATGTAGACATAGATACATATACACATAATAGAAACACATAAATACTACATATTTATATATACACATATACATATACATGTGTGTATCCCCCTCAATACCTTTATTACTCCCAATCATTCCCTTGGGAGCCAAGCAAAACAAGTATTCTGGAATTTTTACCTCCATCTTGAATGCTGAGAAGTCACAGAAAAATAACTCTCTTTCTCACCTTTCCTGAGAAACTAATGGACCAATGGGCCATACTATGGAGTTATGGAATTGGGAGTGCCATTAGGAATGGCCAGAATTTGGAAAGAACCAATAAAATCTTTACCATGCCATCTACCCCCTTGACCACTGAGGGAGCCCTTGGTAAAAACATACAACCCCTCAGATAATAGAAAGTGGGGATCAAATCCTCCCTTCTATGTATGTCTTTTCTTCTCTAGGCCAAACGTCTCTAATTCTTTCGAGCAGCTTCAACGAGTCCTCCTACTGCACTGATTGCTTTCCTTTGGATAGCAATCAAGAGGCAGATATTTCTAGCACACAAACATCCCTAGTGCCCACTTAACCTTGACTGCAGACTTCAACACTGAGAGCACTGTTGGGGAGACTTCAGTCAACAATGACGGTACTGCTGGCTAGCACAAGTGGAAAATTCAGCCGTTGCTAGAATTTGACAGGAGAAATACAGCCACGTTTCTTAGGTTTTAGGCTTTTTATAGGAAAGTATCTCAATAGACTACTAAGCTCTAGATAAATTCACAGTATCCATCCAGAATCAAGTGCCTTGATCCCCACCCACCTATTTCTGATAACACAGTCAAAAATGGAGTTTTCTGAAGTTAAATTTTGCAAAACCTCTAATAGCCATGTTCAGAAAGGCCGAGCCATTCTATTACAGAAGGAAATAGAGTAAAGGAAAATGTTTACTCTTCAATGACTGCATGAAGCATGTCCAAAGGATTATGCTAAACATTGGAGGCATAGATAGAAAAATAAGAGTCTCTACTCTCAAGGATTTCACAATCTAAAGGGGGAGATAATAGATAAGGAAAGCTTCAGTTGCAAGTCGGATGGAAAAGTAAATGTTAATGCCTCTTTGTTCATGTCATTATTTAACGTCACTGCGTGCTAGGCATTGTGTTAGGTGCTAGGGATACAAAAGCAGGAAAACAAGACAGCCCCTACTTTCAAGTAACTGACATTCTGGTAGGAAAGACAAACACAATGGGTTGGGAAGAAAGGGGAAGAGCAGGGTAGGAGGAAACCCGCAAGAAAGAAAGGCAGCTGCTGGGAAGCTAGAGCAGACCCAGGAATGAGCAGGAAGTGAAATGACCTTCATGACTCCTGCTTCTCAAGATAGGATGTCATTCTCAGGCAGGGATCCATCAATCAGAAGAGACCTCAGAATGGAGTCTTCTTTAGATGGTCAAGGTACCTGGAGTAGGTGGAGCAGAAAGAAAATGTCCCAGTCTTCGTTATATTAATTTGAAAGTATAGAAGGTCAAAAATCTCAAGACCTTAATTTATGAATGCCATGACTTTTATATAGGAAGAACTAAGACTTGGAGATTGACTTCCCTTGACTGGGATAGCTCATCACATATTTGTTTAATGTTACTCAGGGCACAAAATATATAATCTCTTGGGTTCTCACATTTAAATCCAAGAATTTTGCTTATGTTAGACAAACTCATTAAAAAATGTCAGTCAGTTACTGATACATTTTCAAGATAATGAGAAAGTTTTCCTGAGGCCTGCAGATCCAAAGAAGCTAGTTCTGGGCCCTGATTAAAGAATCAGATATTTTATCAGAATCAGATATTTTATAATTTTTAAGGACCAGTTCTTTGATCTTATGTGAAAAGTGATGGTATTCAATATTAGCATTTAAAAATTAAATTCAAATGTGTATTTCTTCTTCATATATTTTTAATGTCAGGTATGATCACTGTTGTAAAAATACATATATGCATATATGCATGCATATGTACATAGACACATACACATGTATATACATAAATATGTGATAAATCTATATTATCTGTATATTTCCATTCATGTATTATATGGAGAGCTAATTTCCTAACTGCGAAGACTGCTGAAGTTAACTGCTTAAGATGGGCCTCTAACACAGAATGGCTGTGTAACCCTGGGCAATTTACTTAGCCTCTTTCATAATCAACTCTCTAAGACTCTAAGTTATAGAATAGGTGCCCTGTACCTATCTCCACTGTGCTAAACTTTGGAGATACTAATACAAGTAATCAAGACAGGTTCTACCCTAATTAGAGTGTTTTTGTACAGGGGAAGACACACACACACACACACAGACACACTTATGGATATGTGTGTGTGTGAAGGATGAGATTAGGCACCCAACAGTATGATTTGAATCTTCCAGGGAAGCAGGATATTGATCTAGTTCTTGTCAAGATAAGGTGAAATCTCCTCTGTTAGAGGGCAATCAGCAGAGCTGAGTGATCTAGGCAATGGGGGCAAAGGAGGTGTGACTTATATGAATACCTGACAATATGAAAGTAGGTTAAGATATGAGAAAATCCAATAGCCCCATTTGGCTAGAATCCACAATTAGGGGAGTAATATTGTGAAGTAAATCTGGAAAGGTAAGAACTCGAATGGTGAAGACCTTAGCTGTCATAATAAGGAGTGTGTATGTGTATACGTGTGTGTGTGTGTTATACACAATTGCAGTCATTGAAGGTTTTATGGCATGATCAGACCGCTAGGTGGCACAGTGGATAGAGTGCTGGGTCTGAAATCAGAAAGACTCATCTTCCTGGGTTCAAATCTGGTCTCAGACACTTACTAGTTTATGATCCCGTGCAAGTCATTTAACCCTGTTTGCCTCAGTTTCAACTCTGTAAAATGATCTGGAGAAGGAAATGTCAAACCACTCCAGTATCTTTGCTAAGAAAATCCAAATGGGATCACAAAGAATTGGATGTGACTGAAATGACTAAACAATAACAATGTAACATGATGAGGAGGAATTTGGGGGAGAAGCTATGGGAGCTCTTTGATGACAGAGATTGTCTTTTGCTTGTTTTTGCATCCACAGCTCTTAGCATTATGTCTGGCACACAGTAGGTGCTTAATAAGTGTTAATTGATTGATTGATTGGGATGGATTGGGGAGAACAAAGGCCAAGCAGGAAGCTGTTAGACTTCCTGAAAAGAGATAATAAAGGCTTGAACTAGGGTAGCAGCAATGCAAAGAGTTGATGGAAATAGAGAAATTGTGGAGTAGATCTTAGCATATAGAACTCATGTTCATGGGCATGACCATGACCATCTTTTCTTTCTTCTTCCCAGTGCTTGTCATACAATATCTCCTCTCATTGCTTTTCCATGATCAGCACCACCAGGATTCCTAGTGCAAAAAGAGTTTTACTTCACTTTTGATTTTGATAATGATCTGGAGAAGGCAATGGATAGGGATATTTTTTACCATCTAACATTCCAATGGCAAAAACAGAAAGCTGACTTAATCAATACTGTTCTAGGGAGGGGGGCATTTTCTACTAAGGCACTATGAAGTCCCAGGTCATTTGAAACTCAAACAGAAGCAGTGCCTTAATTCCAGCCAGTTCTGAGCCTATATGAGGCACGTTCTGATCTTGAAAGGGGATGGGAAGGAGTAAGAGGACAGGTGTCTCTCTATGACCCTGAGGATGTCATGTAGGACTACATCTATATTTTTGTTTCAAAGCCTTGTAGTTTATTTTAACAGGTGAAGCTTTTTATCAATAAATTATGAAAAAGGTTCAAAAAAGTAATTTGGAAGAATGATGAGCTGCCACAAACCTTCCTCACAGTTTCCATTCTCAGTGCTGGCTGTGTAACTGCCAGGGAGATTGCCAGAGCATGTAGAGAGGACTACAAGAGCTGTCATTTTCTGAAGGAAGACTGACAGGTATGGTTTCATCTTTTCCTTTAAAAAGGCAGTCAGTGATCCATGTTGGATATGACTTATGGAGCACTTAGGAGCATGCTTTTCTTCCCTCCCTCCTTCTCAAGCACACACACGCACATACACCTAGCCTCTGGGTTTCCTCAGGAGGGTAAAAACACAAAACAAAACTATCTCACACATGGGATATATATCTGATGATTTTCCTCCGCGCCAAATCAAAAATAAAGCCAAATGGAGGCACCATAGAGTGATATGGAAATTAAAAGCACCAAATGATATTAATCCATCTATGTAATACAGAGTCTGTTAAAGTTTATGATCCTAGATGTAGAGGAGGAAAGGACCTCCAAGATCATCTAATACCACTACTTCTTATTTTTAGATTCAAAAAAAACCTGAGGCTCAAAAGGACTAAATGTTCTATTCAAAGTTATCAGCTAGTATAAGAGGAAGGATTTGAATGCAGGTCCAATGGCTCCCAAGACAGTTGTTTTTTTTTCACCATGCCATACCCCCTCCCTACAAAACACTTTCCTTGCAGCAATTCTGTGAGTCAAGCTGTAATTAAATGTTATATTCGTTTTACAGATGGGGAAATCAAGGCTCAGAGAGGCTAAGTCATTTGCCCATAGCCACAGGCCTACTGCCTATGCTGAACCTGAAACTTTATCTCCTAACTTCAGGTGTAGGGTTCCTTCTGGCCCGCAGGCTTCCCTTCTCCCCTTAGAAAAATACAATGACATAATGCCTTGCTACCTGCGAAGTACCTTATGTACTCTGTGTAACAAGGAATACAATGATTGTGACCTGCATTTTAGATATGAAGAAACTGAGGTGATGAAGATGAAATTATTTACACACATTTATATGCTAATAAGTTACTGAGCAAGGATTTGAACCCAGATCTTTCAACTTCAAGCCTGGTGCTCTGGAAGTCCAGCATTTTGTGTAGTGATCTGGAATGGGGAGAGAACTCTTTTGGCCAGTGGACTTCAGGCTGACTTTTAAGTGAAGGAAGTTAATTACAAACTACAGAGGCTGCCAAACATCTTGTACATGTATGAAATTTGATCACCAGTTGGCCCTTATAGACATATTACTATGCTCTGATAAAGTTCATTATCCCTAACATGACTTGCAAATATGGAAGAGAACATTACATGTTGGCTGGCTAAGCAGATGTCTTTGTTTGATGGGCACCATAACTATAAAATAACTAGCAAAATGGTATTGTAATAATAATAATTAACAATAATGATGAGGATACCTATAGTCACATGACCTGTCCAGCTTCATAAAAGTGGAATAATTTATAAACAGGCAACAATAGTTACTTGTTTGACTACTTCAAAGGGATGCTCTAAAGCAAATGTTTGGCTAACTTTAAATTTCTGTGAAAATGTGAATCATTATTATTATAATTTACTATAATTTGTTATGTAATTATTAGAAAAGCAAGGAGATCTAGAACTCTGGGCCAGTGTTTCTAAATGTGCTTACACATTGGTTGCCCAGCTGAGTTCTTCCACAGAAGGGAGAACAAGGGATCTCTGCTGCAAGCTCCCTAAGGTCCTAGATGGGGAATACACCGAGGCAGTCCGATAGTTCATTAATCTCTGAAACATGACTCACTCTAGTTGACATATATTGTTGTGCTTTTATCATTGCTGTTATTTTGTTTTTGGGCTGGAGTGGTTTCAGTGATTTCACTCTCAATGAAGATTTTTGTCATTGCAGAACTATTGCAGCTTCTCCACTTAAAGAGCTGTTGGAAGAGCTGAGAGGTTAAATGACCCACCCAGGATCACATAACCGATGTATGTCCAAAGAAAGACTTGAAGTCAGGTTTTTCTGACTTTTATAAAAGGTACTTGTCTAGCTACTATAGCATGCTCTCTCTAAGTTTTATGTTTGACAATTTGAAATAATCTATTATGGTTTTAAAATAATCCTCTCAAAATAGGGGACAAGTCATGTTTGTTTGTTTTTTTTAAACATTGTTCCTGACACTGACATTTATTCTAGGGAAGTAATTTTTTCTATCATTACTTTTATTTCATTTTTCAACTAAATTGTGAGCTTATTTATTTAAAAGCTGGTCTTCACTTTTTTGCTAGTTACAAACAACAGCTGTATTTTATTCTGGGGGAGATTGTATAGGATGTTATAATTCAGGTTTAGGCCATTTTTAAGGGACAGGCAGGAAAACCGAACCCCAACGGACCTTGGCTATGTTTACCATGAAAAGGTTAGATAGACAATAACTGCACAAGCTTCCAATGACAGGGGGCATTTGCTTGATACAAACCGATTTTTTTCCTGTGTTGTTGTTAGTTCATAGAAACAGGAAAGTGATCAAAGTTCTTTGTGCCTTTGAACTTGAAACCCTGAAGAATGGTAAGAAACTAGAAAGACTGAGCCCTGCTAGACATCCCATTGCAAGTTCAAAGCATTCAGGATGAAACCAGTGATTTCCAGGCTTGTGTAGAACACATCTATGCTATAAGGCTCAGTGCAAGAATGAAGCATCTCAAAGATAACACTCATGTCTAAGTAGAGAAATGTGTTTAACAATTGAAACATCCTTCAAGCTAGCACCTTTATAATTATCTACATTTTCAAATACCACCAGAATGCAATTAACTACAATTCATTTTTTAACAGATGTTGATAGTATAATTTTAAAACAAAAATCTTACTGATGTAGGGATAGAAGCTCAGCAAATTATTTTTAAAATGCTTGGCTGCTCAATCTGTTTTGATCTGAACCCAATAAATATTTTAGAAAGCTTACAAAATATTGATCAGACTTACTTGAACCCAGAAATATATTCTCAGAAGAGGGCAAGGCTCTCGGTATTTTGATTTGGAATGTCATCTGTCTTTGTTGATTAGAAGTTGTTGTAATGATTTTTTTCAGTTTTATTTTTTATTGTTGATGCACACACACACACAAAATCCTACTGTTGTAAAGGAAACTGCAATATCTTTATCTCTGGACAACTTTATGATTCTTAAGATGAATTTAATTTATGCTCTTAATTTTTATATCATTGTCTTTTTCTAAATATATACCCAGACCTCAGTACCCATAATTAACTGACCCTTATCTTGACTCTTGAAAAAGAGTACAGCAATAAGAAGCAACACAATGAATATTTTGGACAATCTATGTAACGTTAAGGGTAACTAGGTGATGCGAAAGACAGAGTGACAGGTCTGGAGACAGGAAGATTCATTTTCCTGAGTTCAAATTCAACCTCAGACACTCACTAGCTGTGTGACCCTGGACAAGTTGCTTAACCCTGTTTGCCTCAGTTTCCCCATATGTCATATGAGCTAGATAAGGAAATAGCAGACAAGACTGAAAAACAACAATGCGTCATCAGATGCCTGTAGTTCCCATCCTTTCTGCTGAGGGAAGAGAAACATAGTTCAATAGTTCTGCTGGATAATATTTTTTATATTTTGTGCTCCTTTTTTTTCTTTCTTTAATTTAAATTTTAATTAATTAATTATTCTTTAGTTTTCAACCTGCCGGATAATTTTTTAAAAAATATATCCCCTCTGTTTGTAGAAAACTTCACAGTTTATAGAATACTTTCCCACATATATCAATGGCTTTTCACAACTCTTGGAGTAGATAGAACAGGCATTATCATCTGTATTTTTGCAGATGAGAAAACCAAGGCTTGGGGATATTTAAGGGAGATATTTAATAAATAGTGGAACTGATACGTCAGCCATGTTTGTGGTGCAAAGTCCAACTTGGTGATCTTTCTGTTATCCCACAATGATAACATGTATGTTCTAGACACATAGTCTGTCTCCCCTCAGAGAATCTAAGCTATTTCATCTTTCACTTTTACATCTTCAGCACCTAGCACAGTGTCTGATATGTTATATACACATCTTGTTGTTTGATTGATAGAACAACCACCATCATCTGTCATCATTGATCTTCTTATGAACCAGAAGTATCACTGGATGTCATTGGCAACTTGGGAGTTAGGATAAGTTGAAGAGAAAAGAAAAAAGGGGAGAAAGGGAGAGGAAAGAAGAGAGGAAAAGTAGTAAGGGAAAAATAAGAATGGCTATTTACACACCATTTTAAATAAGGTTTGCAAAGTGAATCATGTAAATTACCTCATTTGATTCCTCAGAACTACCCTGTGAACTTGTTTTACAGTGTCCACTTTACAGATGAGGAAATGGAGGCTCAGAGAATGTAAATGATTTGACCATGTTCATTATCACCTATTATCAGAGTATAATTAAAACCCACCTGGGTCCCACATCTAGTCTTCTTCACTCATATCATACTGCTTCTCCATAGAGAGAAAGAAAGGGAGGAAGAAAGGGAGGAAAGAGGTAGATAAAGAGAAAGACAAAAATGATAATAAAGATATGGAATAGTAGGGGGTCACCAAAAATCACAGCTTCCAGTTGTCTACTTTTCCTATAGACACTTGACCTAACTGAAAACTGGACCTTGAAACAGATTCTATTTTGTGATTCCTTTCCTTTAGGGTCTTTCTTTAAGGCAACCCAAATGTGTTACCTATACATTTTGAAAACACAATCCCACCTATCTCTGAGGTCTAGAATCTGACAGAAATTGGATTCATTATCACAAAATACGAATGGGGAAAAATTAGGATTTCAAATAACTTCTGGTTGTCTTTATGCAATTGCATCACTCCAAGAAAAAACACACACACACACACACACATCCCAATTCATTTGGAAAGGATTCTTTCTAAACCTCTGTTGGCTTTGATGACTTGGTAGATGCACATCAAGTAATCTTTGTTTTTTAAATGTCCCATCTGCTTCTGCTGCTTGTTCCCCACTTGAAGCTATATCCTTCCATTTCATAATTACGTACAGTATCCATCTGAGACTACAGCAAGAGAAGTGGTACAAGAGAGAATGAGTACCAACCAATGGTAATTAAGGTTTTATGAAGATATTTCTAATAACGCAAATGGAAGAAGAGAAGGAGACAGACTTGATAGAGTGTTGTTGAAATTCCAATTTATGTCAAACTTCATTTACATAATGGGAAAAGTTTTACAGAAGGCAAAGAACTATAGCTGCAGACAGGATTAAATATTTTTGCTTATCATACAAACAGTTTAGACACTGATCTACCTATATAAGCCATGCTGAATAATGTCAGGGCTGCAGAAATGAATTCAAATTGACCATTGACCGTGTACAGGGCATTGTGCTAGGTTCTGAAATGTGAGAAGGGTATGAAGATTAATAAGACAGTTTGCCCCATCCATTAGGGAAGATGGTGACCCAGTGGAGGCAATAAGATAAATATTTCTAATACTATGTTGTCATCTGGCCAGTCTGTCTTCCAATGATGTTTATTCTAACTCTTGCATACCATATCATCTTGGGAGATTAGTGTCCCCATGTTTCTGCCAATTCTCCATGGAAGATCTGCTCACTGTGTTGCAAACCTACTAATAAACATATGTACAAGTTAACCACACACACATAAAACTATTACCCATATTTTTCTATTAATATGCAATTACATATAAATTATAATTAATGATGTATCATGTATAATTACATAAGCTATAATTTTATATTATATCAAGAAAAATATTCATCATACTAATATACTATATCATAAATGTGATTAATGCAGAGGAGAAAATAAAACAATATATTATGAGATATTAAGACAAAGCTTATTTCTCAGTAGAGACAAGAGAAGCTTTGTGGAGAAGAATAGTGAGCAAGTCAATATTCAAAGACAGGTACATGTGTGTATATCGTGCACACACATATATAAATTGTGTGTATGTATATACGTGTATATATAAATATATATATGCATATATATATATTTATGTGAAGACAATAAGAGAGAGGGGGGAAAAATAGAGGGACAGCAGTAAAGACACACAGAGAGAGATAGAGGGAGAGGGGGAGGGATGGATAAGTGGAAAGAGAAAGAGATGGAGGCAAAGAATAAAGAGCGGAAGAGAGAGATGGAGGAGGGGGGGAGAGAGACAGAAAAACAGACAGACACAGAGACACAGAGAAAAGACAGAAAGACAGAGGTAGACAAAGGTAGAAAGGAGAGAGAGAGAGAGAGAGAGAGAGAGAGAGAGAGAGAGAGAGAGAGAGAGAGAGAGAGAGAGAGAACCTTTATGAACCTTTATTATATTTCCCCTAGTTACTTCACATAATATATGTCTTTTTCTTCTTTCTTAAAAATGCGTCCTATTTTGGTAAGGGTGATTTATACCTTTTTCTTTCTTTTTTTCCTTCGGTCTTCTCTTTCACTTTCTTGGTGATGCTACTTGTTTGAAGAAGAGTAAGTTTATGCCTCTAGCTGATTTTCTCTCTCCAGTTTGTAAAGGAGCTCAGAAGACACTCACTGGAGCATATCTCCACTTTCCTGTAACACATACATGCTCAGAACTACTTGTCCTTGGTTCTCTTACCACTTTTGAGGTCTTTGTGGGTCAAAATCTCTTTTCTTTTTCTGCCTAATCTGGAAGATGAAGCTTCTACCTTGGTCCCTATTATGTCTCTGTGCACATTTCTTCTTTCTCTCCTTCATCTTCATGATAGAATACATCTAAAGTAGGTATTAAAGGCAAGGAGACTAGGATTCAGGACCTACCTATCACACAAACTGTCTTTGTGATCCTGGGGAACTCATTTAACCTCTTGGTGGTCCACTGGCAATGCTCTAAAGTGATAAATTGCCGAGAAAATGTTGGCTCATATTGAAAGGAGTTTCTTCGTCTGAGAGTTCCCTACACAATGATTTCTGATGTCCGATGCTTGTCTTACAATGATCCTTAGCTCTTATCTGAATATCTTTTCTGCTTTGTTTGTGTATGACTTACTATTAGAAACTGTTAAAACTAGGCTATTAATGCAAAATGTGTTTTTG
Organism: Notamacropus eugenii; assembly: GCF_028372415.1. Taxonomy (NCBI): domain Eukaryota; kingdom Metazoa; phylum Chordata; class Mammalia; order Diprotodontia; family Macropodidae; genus Notamacropus; species Notamacropus eugenii. The sequence continues at coordinate 327,702,234 of NC_092877.1, forward strand.
AGCTAAAACTCATTTTTATGAACAATGATATTCGTCTACTAGAAATTCTCCAAAATCAACAATATGTCTTTTGATTGTGTAGACTTAATACAGTTAAATACTTGTTTTCAAAGAGAGAACTCTATGGGCATGAGTTGTTACGTACATTCATTGGAAGTGCATTGCTAATAAAAGATCCCCATTTTTTAAAAGTCTTGGAATACAATATAAAGGAAGCATTTGTTCACGGGAGGAGTTTAGATTTCACTAGTACTATGAGCAAGGGATTATTCTAGGTGCTGGTCATACCAAAACACAGGTGAAATATCTCCTGCTCAATCAGGGCTTACATTCCACTGAGGAGAAGCAGCATGGAACCCAATCAATATATTTTAAAGAAATCAAAGGAAGAAAGAGTCCCAACAATTGGATATCAGGGAAGTCATCATGGATAAAGTGACATACAAGATAAACTTTGAATGAAGATAAAGATTCTGAGAGGCACAGATGAGAAAGGAGGGATTGTCTACCAGTCCTGAGGAGCAGCTTGTGCAAATGGACTGTGATGGGAAATTTTCTCATTCTCATACTCCAAAAGCTGACTATAGTGGTCAACTGGCTATTTCTCAAATTCAATATTCCATTTCCCATCTTTATGGATTTCTACTAGCTGTCCCACCCACCCACAACCATTCCTAGAATGCTCTCCTTCCTTACCTCCACTGTAGCTTCCTTCAGCACTCAGCACAACCCAAATACTTTTTAGGTTCTTTAGGAGTTCTTTCAGCCCTCCCACTTCCCCATCTGTGAGTATCTTATTCTTTAAGACTATCTTTCATCTATTCAGTATAGATCTTCGCAATTAGAAGATGAGCTCCTAGAGAGCAGATACTTCTCTTTATATCTCCAGTTTTTCCTCAAGGCTATGTGGTACAGAGGATTATATGTGTTTTAACTGGAGTATGGATTTGATGGAAAGATTGGTACTAGAGTTTAGTTGGGATGTGGATTTCATGGAGGAGAGTATTATGAAATATGACTAGAAACAGATAGATATTAGATAGATAGATATGGATGCTCACACAGATATAGGTAGTTATACGTATTGTTGTTGCTTAATCATTCAGTCATGTCTGACTCTTCATGACCACAGACCAAACTGTCTAAAAGAATAACAGAATTGCAAAGAAGTAAAACAAACCAGAAATAACCAAAAGAAAAAAAAAACAAATTATTCAAGGAAATAAGGAAATAAAAAAAGTTTATGAAAGTGGCACAATGAAAAGTATTGGGTATTAAGAACAGTAGAGGTAAAAATTTCAGGAGAAAAATAAGCTAGGACAAAGATGGTGTTATTTTGATGAGCTGCTTAATAAAATAGGTTTGGGGGGAAGGAGTAAAGAAATAGAAATGCGAGTGGACATGTGAGGTGAAGTATTCCTTCCTACTTAAATTGGGGGGAGTACTATTGAGGTCTTTCAGAATTCATATAGTTGATAGCTAAGACTCCTCATAAATTTATTCAGAGTTGTTACAATATGATATAACATCATGCAGTAAGAGCTAAAAAGCTGTTCATATCTGTCCAGAGAGGAGTTCCTTATCCAGCATAAGGGATGATTTGGAGGCAGATTCGGGTAAATAGTTGCTGGAGCAAACATTACTCCAAATGAGCACTGCCTTTATGTGTTTTTTCCTACGAAGACATGCTTGGTGACCACTGCCCTGGACTCATTCTTCTCACTCTTCCCTCCTTCTCCAATCATACCACAGGGCAGTTCATAAAGGTCTGAGAGTTATAAGCAAATAAGTGAGGTACTCTGTCCTGATGACCCCAGACTGGGTTTCAGGTGCGTACACATAATGGGAGTGGGGGAAGTGGAATTAACTCAGATTGTATGGGTCTGTATTATAGCAGCTTTCTTTGTGATGGCAAAGAATTGGGAATTCCAGAGATCCCTGTCAATTGGGGAATGACTGAACAAGTTGTGGTATGTGATTGTGATGGAATAATATTGTGCTACAAGAAATGATGAACTCACCCATCTTAGAAAAACATGGAAATACTTGCATAAAATAATGAGCAAAATGAGCGGAACCAAGAGACCATTGTACACTCTAACAGTGATATTGTTTTAAGAATGACTTTGATCAATTAAGTCATTTTGACTATTACAAATATCCAAAATAGCTACAAAGAACCTATGAAGAAAGATGCTATCTGTATGCAAAGAAAGAATTAATAAATAGAAGTATGTATATAAGGATTTTACATATGTATGTATATACATACATATATACGTATGTGTGTCCCTCTGGAAAGGAGGGGAGAAAAATTTAAAAATATATATAACTTCATATTTAAATTGAATAGGAAGTTGTATGTAATGAATTTGTAATTTCATGTGCAATTTTTTTTATTATACTATGTCATGGAAATGTTTGTTTTATCCCATAAATTAAAAATAAATAAATCTAAAAATAGCTTACAACAATGTATGAATGATACAATATCACCACTATTAGGAGTGCACAATAAGGGTGTTATGGTCAGAGGAGAAAAAACACCTATCTGAACAACAGTATTACTAAAAAGTAATTTAAAAACCAAAACCCAGAAGTACCTTATGCATATAATAATTGGGAAATGACTGAAAATAATGGAATAAATGAAAGTGATGGGATTCTACCATATTATAAGAAATAACAAATATTAAGTAGGCAAAGAAAAATAAGAAGACTCATATAACTGGGGAGTGACCAATCTAGGCAGTAGAAAGTAAGGTGAAGGATTTTGTGCCTAGGACCTAAAATGTGACTTACAAAAATAGTTATGCAATGATAAATTTTGAAGCTTAAAGAAACCTTTGAAATAAATAAAACCAGATGGATATTAGGTAGGAGGATGGAGGAATTTGCTCAAGAGAGTAGAACTGAGTGGGTAATTTTAATTTTTTTAAAAATATGCAGAACATTTCAATTGTAATATTGGTGTAATGGCATAAGCCCCTTTAAATTTAGAGCTCCAGTAGGTGTTTGTCTTCAGTTTTATGGTGTTCATCAGTGACCTAGACGGAGGAGCCATGGAGAAAGGAGAATGTCTAGTTCTCCATTTGACACAGTGTCAAGAAGGGCATTCATTGTTAGATACTCTAAGAGCATCAGAGAACTGCTAAAAAGCCATCCCAAGGCATGATGGGAAAGAATAATACAGTAGAACCTCAGTTTATGAGTAACCTGATTTACATATGCTTTTACTGGACAAGGAAAATTTTTTTGCAAAATATGTCTTGCAGGATGAGCAAAAATTTACTGTATGAATATCATGTTTGGACCTGAACAGCTCATGAAGGGATGATGCTTAACAATAATGCAATGTCATACTTCAATGACATTCTGAAAAAAGATCAAAAACAAGTATTGTTGGATAGATTCCTAGTCAGAAGCAAACGTAAAGAAAAAAATCAGTCAAAACATGAAAGTGATTCTAAAAAAAAAACCCCCAAAACAAAAAAATAAGTGAAGACAGTAGTGTTAGTCTTTCTTTTAGTGAAAGTAGCATAAGAGAGAACTCTTCCCATGTTGAAATCCCTGATGTTTTTGTAGAAGGAGATTCTCCTGCCAAGCAATGACCCTTCCTCCTCCTTCTCCTCCCTCTCTTCTCTCTCATGGCAGCCACAACTCTTTTCAAAGGTAAAGTGCAGGTCAATTTATTTTATTTTTGGTTTATATTGTGTACTAATCATTGCTATTGTATTTCAGGTGCATTAGGGACCAAAAATTATAAATAATTATTTTTATATGAATATTTTTGGGGTTGTGGTATCGGTATCAATCATCTGACTTTACATTATTTCCTGTGGGAAAGTTTTCTTTGCAATATGAAAAAAGTCACATGATGAACAGAATCTCAGAATGATTTAATCTGTAACTGAAGTTCTACTATACATGCAAGCATAAATATAGATGTGGATGCCAAACTTCATTGGGCTCCAAGTTTCAGAGAGTTCTTGCAGGAACATAAGTTTAATGGAAGATGGAATATAATGGATGGCCTTCTCTCTATACTCAGTATGCCAGTGAAGAGACTAATTCCTGGCGCTGGTTTAGTTTCACGAGGAAGATGAGACTCTATTTCTAAAATGCTATAGGGTAGCAGTCTATGAAGAAAGCTCACCCTAGGATCTTCTGACAGTGTATGTTCTAGTTGTTTTATCCTCATCATTTCCATTAGAAGGAAGTATCACCGACGATAGGGAGACCTGGACAGTAGCTTTGCCGCAGAGGGAAAGGAGGTAAGTGGATGCCAAGCCTCTAGATTTGCCAAGGTGATAGTCACATGATCACAATGAATTTCTATACAGTTTTAAGCTCCCTGTGTTTGGTTGATTGGGGTGCATTGTTTTTGGGGGTGATTCAATAAAATCTTTTCTTGCTTACTTTTTTTGAGGTAAAGAGAATATAAAGTGAATTTTACTTTGATGTTCTGACCCTCTCTGTCACTGAGCTTAACCATATTCACACCCACAGACCATATGGTGTCTTCTGAATTCTCTCCTCCAAGGAATTTTCCCTGCTGCTAAGGCTTTGTGTATTTAGGAAGATATGATGAAGTTTAAAAGTAATTTACATATCAATTAGAACAGAAGAATTAATGTATTAGCACTTTTGATTTTGGACCAACAAGGACAACATGTTATTTGCAGGAATGGGGAATGGTGTTGTGATATAGTAGGAAAAGCACTAAATTTTAAATTAAAAGACATGCATTTTGGACTTTATTTGCTATTTAATCCCTGTGTGGCATTGGGAAGTCACTTTACCTTTATGAAGGCAACTAGGCAGCAGAATGGACTGAGTACTGGAGATAGAGTTAGGAAGACCTTAGTTCAAATCCAGCCTCAAATAATAGCTGTGTGACCATGGGCAAGTCTTTTAAGCTCTATGTGCCTCAGTTTCCTCAACTTTCAAATGGGGATCATAATAGTACCTTTGCTGTTGTTTGTTGTTCAGTCATTTCAGTTATGTCTGACTCTTTGTGGCTCCATTTGGGATTTTCTTGGCAAAGATACAGTGTGATCTGCTGTTTCCTTCTCCAGCTCATTTTAAAGATGAGGAAACTGAGGCAAACATGGTTAAGTGACTTGTCCAGGGTCATACAGCTGATAAGTTTCTGAGTTCAAATTTGAACTCGGGAAGACTAATCTTCCTGACTCAAGGCTAGCATCCCAGGCTGGGCACCCACTGTGCCATCTAGTTGCCCGTAATAGTACCTACCTCTTGGGATTGTTGTGAGGATCACCTGAGATGGTATTTGAAAAACTCTGAGTACAGTGTCTGGCACTTACTCAGTGCTTACTAAATGACTGGGTTTTTTTTTTCTTCCTCCTGCTGGGGGTGTATTTTCTTATCTACAAATGATGTGGTAAAGACTAGATAAATTTTAAACTTTAAATCCCACAATCCTCTGATAGTTTTCTTTTCATAAGTGGATTTCTCTGTCTTTCAGTTTGACCAGCTCCAGCGCTGGACTCTCTTTCACTTCAGGGGGTGAGGGAGGATTCTTCAGCAAAAATATAGAGAAGACTAAAAAACTTGTCAAATCTCACACACCTGCTGAAACATTGTGTTACTTCAATCTAAGGCTAAGACTATGTCCAAAGTGAAGGGGAAGGTGTCTCTCAACAAATGGAAGATATAGTCTCCTTTCCTTAGTCTCATTCAAATGTGACTGCCTCAATACCTCTCCTACCACTAGTTCTTTTCAGGAGGAAGCTAGGTACCAATCAGTCCTTCATCCAAGTTCAATGATATGTTAGCTGTCTTACATCTGAAGTTTATTTCAATTTCACATTCATCTCCTATTTTGTCACCAAATGGGTATAAACATAGTGTATTTTGAGGGACCCTTAGAAAATTTAATAAATTCTCATAACATTTTTCTACTCAAATACCATTGAACCTGAAAAATCATATCATTACATATTCGAAGAATCATAATCTGAGAATTAGAAAGGATCTTGGAAACTACTATTCTAATACATATTTTAATGTGTTTTTTTTTAATTCTGGATTTAGCATGTATCAAGTAAAATGAACATCTCCAAATATAAAGCAAAACAGAAAAGGATTGTACCTGCAGCTACAAGTTCATATCACTTTCTTCTTCCTCCAGGAATATAACAAATTCAACATGTCATTGTCAAAACTGTCTTGTTTATTTGTTTTCTAGTGATCTTCCTTTTCTGTGAAATTAAAAACAAATGCTTCAATGACTCTGTTTTCCTTCTTAAATTTTTTTAACCTCATTGTTCTTGAAAGAAATAAAAATAGAATCTTTGTTTCAGATATGAAAATCGAGCAAAGCAAGTGTCCAAATTGAAAATGTCTTATTCAGAACTATATTCCTCTTTCTGCACCTGTGTTCATGACCACACTGTCATAAAGAAGGTAACACATTTCATTGTCAGTGCTCTGGAATTTTGGATAGTCCAATCCATTCTTAATCAAAAATTCCTTCTTTAAGTAGTAATTAAGTATATACTTGGAGACCTGTAGTGAGGGAGAAATCATCTCAAAACACAAGGAATTGAGTGTTGGAGTAAGGAATACCTGAGTTCAGATCCAAACTCAGATATTTATCTCCTACATGACTCTGGGTTAGTCCCATTATCTGTCTGTTTCAGTTTCCTTATCTGTAAATTGGGCATAATAATAGCATCTATCTCCTAGAGCTATTTGGAGGAGGAAATGATAAAATCAGAATTTAGAATGGATATAGAGTTTTGAAAACTTTAAAACTCAATAAAAATGCTAATGATCATCATCATCACTGTCGTCATCATCATGCATTCACTCAGTGCCATTTTACCCTAATTAGCCAATGACTTTCATTTGCAACTGACAGTATTGAGGGTATCAACTGTGGAGTTTTTTTTATTAATTTTTAAAAATTTATTTATATTTAGTTTTCAACATTCACTTCCATAAGATTTTGAGTCTCGCATTTCCTTACCATCTTTCCTTTCCCCCACCCCAAAATGGCATTCAAATTGCTGTAGGCTCAAAATGCACATTCATATTATACCTATTTTCATATTAGTCACGTTGTACAGAGAAATTACAACCAGTGGGAGAAAGCATGAGAAAGAAAACACACACACACCCAAAAGAAAAGAGAGCAAATAATATGCTTTGATCTGCATTCAGATTCCATGGTTCTTTTCTGGATGTGGACAGCATTTTCCATCATGAATCTTTTGTATCTTTCTTAGATCCTTGCCTTGCTGAGAAGAGATAAGTCTATCAAAGTCAGTTATCATATAATGTGACTGTTACTGTGTATAATATTTTTCTGTTTCTGCTCATTTCACTTTGCATCAGTTCATGTAAGTATTTCCAGATTTTCTGAGAGCATCCTGCTCCTCATTTCTTATAGCACAATAGTATTTCATTACATTTTTATACCACAACTTGCTCAGTCATTCCCCAGCTGATGGGCTGTAATGGCAAGTAAAATAGGATCTTTTGTTGTTTTTGTTTTAGTGTAATCAAGAAGTATAATGCCTCTATTTGAATGTGATTAAGGAGGATCTTTCCCACCTATTGTCAGACCTGGGAAGATTTGTAGGAAGGTTCATGCCTTTTGTTAATGAGGTACTGGTTCTCAAGGGATGTTATGCCCTCTGGCTCTAAAAATGTATAAAGTCTCTGAGGTACCATTTTATTTTGGGGCTTACTGACTGGAAATGTTTGTTTGGCCAGATGAGGACTCTGGGAAGCTGCTAAAGGAGACCTCTGGCTTTGAAAACCCAGATGTTGGTGCTTCCCTCTCTGATAACTAGGGCCAACATTTGGACCTGTCTATTGAATTCAGGCAGAGGAAGCCATGTCTGTTGACTTTGAATTTCTCTGTATTTTCTTTGAAGTTCAGGGTGCTGACTCCCCTGAACTAAGTGAATTATATATGTGCTTGGTTAAAGAAATGATACATGTGTTTGACTGAAGTAATTGTTAACCCTTCAAAAATTGCCTTTCCTTTCATGAATGAAGATCTAAGAACCTATGATAGCATGCCCCTCATGTATGTAGGGGTGCTTACTGTTACATGAGTATCCAATCAATTTCTAATTCTTGGTCCTATAAAAAGAGCTGCTATCAATATCTTTTGTACATGTGGGTTCTTTTCTCATTTTTATGATCTCTTTTGGATACAGATGAGAAGTGGTATTGTTGGGTCAAAGGGTATGCAGAGTTCTATAACCCTTTGGGCATGGTTCCAAATTGCTCTCCAGAATGGTTGGATCATTTCACAACTCCACCAACAATGCATTAGTGTTCCAATTTTTCCACATCTTCAGCATTGGATTGCCAGAGCTAATTAGTTTTTATAAAGGAGTATTTATTAATAGGATATACTAATAATAGTTGATTTTTTTTTAAAAAAAAAAGCCTTTCTAAAAGTCTTAGACACAGTATCCCAGATATCCATAGAGAATCTAGGGGAAAATGCATTCAAGCTTAGGGTGTACATATAGCAAGGTATAATTCATATTTCTTGTTTGTGTGAAAGCCCTTTTCTTCCTTTGTATTCTCATCAAGTTTCTTGAAATAGCCTGGGGTGAGGCAGAACCAGTTCCAACTGGACCTGAGAATCAATTGTTAACTTTTCAGTGTGAACATTTATCCCTCTGAAACTGGGAAATGTTGTTAATCAGGGCTTGCTTTAATAGTTGGCGGTTTCTAGACTTGAGAAAGTGATTGAGAAAACTCTAATGGTAGAGATTATTTTACAAGTGAGTCATGCAATCACATATACTTTTTTTTTTTTTTAAAGAGAGCTAGTTGTTAAATATTTGTCAGGAAACCACTGGATGTGGTTCTTTCCTGTGTCAGTGCCTGAGGAGGAAGTGCCTTTGTCTATAGCTTCCCTTTTCTTTACTCTGAAGAGATCACAATCCCTGAAGCTGCCTTTCCATGGTACGTCTTGTAATTTCTCATCTCCTGGGTGGATGCATTATTTGTTACTGGTGTAACTTTTAAAATGTAATGATCACTAGGGTGGGGTGTGTGTGTGTGTGTGAACGTTCTTCTAGACTCACTAACTTCCTCCATTTCTTGTCCACTGCTATAAACACAAGGACCTACTTCCCTGAAAGTGCTATTCAAATTTGGTCCTTGAAGTAGTTGCTAGAATGTTTCTTCAGGAACTTCCTTTTCTGATCTAGATAGATCTAGAGATGTGTATAATTCTTTTAGCCAATTCCAACATATCAGTCATCTGATTTCACCCAACGACTGGAATGACTTCATGCCTTCCAAACCTGACTAAGGATTTGATTGGTTTACTTAGTAGTGATGTCTAGAAATTATTCATATCCACCTTACACCTTTGGTTAATTGATTCGGTAATTCAACCAAAGAGATGTTCTTACCTGTCAAAGATATGGAGGTGTAAAGCATCTTGCTAATTACTTATCTTCTTGGGATTATGAGAAAGTTCTCACATATTGTTTTCTTCTGAGATCCTGACTTGCAAGTGAATTGGATTTAAGTGAGACAAGGCTGTCCAAAGTCATCAACTTCACCCTCTTCTCCAGAATCTTTGGAGTCCAATGACAAGACACAGGTCAGGACTACTGGCAATGACTCCTGAGATACATACATACATTTAGATATACATTAAAATCCATGTACTTTATAGATGTTTATACTTTCAAACCTTCCTTAAGAGCCCATTTATTCTCATTTCAAACACAACTCTCAAATACAGCTACAAAAACACTTATTAATATTTTCTTCAGATTTGTTCTTACATGTGAAAATGTATTTTAAAATATAGCAAGGAAATAAAAGAGCAAGTCCTTGTCAAAGATATAATTACACATTTAAGGTCAAGGATACCCAAATTCAAGAATGATCATTAATGAAAAGCCCATTAAATGTGGAATTAGAGGACCTGAGCTTATATCTGAACCCTACTCTTTATTACTTACATGGTTTTAGACAGGTTATTGAACTTTCTGAACCTTAGTTCTTTATCTGTAAAATGAAGGTGCTTCACTCCAAAACTCCTTTCTATACTTATACTATTATCTAAATCTATGATCCTATGAGCACAGTGAACCTTAACCTCTGAAACAGTACTGAGTCCGTTAACCTCCACAGACCTGCAATGATCATTTTACTAAAAAATTACAATGTGCCCAATTATTGACTTAGTTCTATGCAGAATTCTTAAAATAAAACAGTATTTTCCCCCAAGTGTTTTTCTTAACCATAGTCATTGTTTTCAATGAGATCATTTCTTGATGCATCATAAATGAAACAAAATCCAGTTGACACAGGAAAAGGAATAACAATTTATATAAGAGCTTTTCAGGTAGTATGGAACCTGGGAATGGGTGCTGATGTTGATTTCTCCATTTCCTTATTTCAAAATGGTTTTAAAATAGCATTTTATTTTTCCTAATTACATATTAAGGAAATTTCTAGCATTCATTTTTACAAGATTTTCAGTTTCAAATTTTTCTCACTCCCTTCATCCCTCCCCGCTTCCAAAATTAGTACCCAATTTCATAGAGGTTACACATGTGCTATCATGTAAAACATATTTCCATATTAGTAAGAGTTGTGAAAGAAGAATCAAAAAGTTCAAAAAGAAAAAAAACAGTGTCAAATATGCTTCAATCTGCATTCAGAGTCCATCAGTTCTTCATCTCTTTGTGGATAGCATTTTCCTTTGGGAGTCCTTTGTACTTGTCTTGGATCATTGTGTTACTGAGAAGAGCCGAGTCATTCAAAGTTGATCATCATCCATTGTTTTCTTTGTTTGCTTGTTTCACTTTGCATCAGTTTGTGCAAATCTTTCCAGGTTTTTCTGAAATCTGCCTATTCATTTCTTATTGTACAATATTATTCCACTACGTTTAAATACCACAGCATGTTCAGTCATTCCCCAATTGATGGACATCCCCTCAGTTTCCAATATTTTGGCACCACAAAAGGGGCTGTTATAAATATTTTTGCACATGTAAATCCTTTCCCCATTTTTATGATGTCTTTGGGATACAGATCTGGTAGTGGTATTGCTGTTTCAAAAAGTATACACATTTTTCTAACCCTTTGGGCATGGTTCCAAATTGCTACAGAATGATTGACTCAATCCACAATTCCACCAACAGTGCATTAGTGTCCCAGTTTTCCTGTATTCCCTCCAATATTTGTCATTTTCCTTTTTTGTCATTTTAGGCAATCTGATAGGTGTGAGGTGGTATTTTGGAGTTGTTTTAATTTGCATTTCTCTAATCAAAAGTGATTCAGAGCAGTTCTTCATATGTTTATAGACAGTTTTGATTTCTTCATCTGAAAACTACCTGTTCATATTCTTTCTGAAAACTACCTGTTCATATTCTTTGAGCATTTATCAAACCACATATATTAATAAATTTATCATTTATCTGTAGTCTGACCACTGAGGGTGCTTGTTTGCCCAGGGCTACCTGAAGCATGTGTTAGTTCTCAGGGTCGGTACCTACCTGTCCCCCGGGCTATGCTGAGACACATGTAGGTGTCCTGGTATGTTGACTTTTGTCCACTCCACCACAGTGGGGCTCAGGATCTACCACTGGTTTGTTGGAGTGAGACTTCCTGGGACTCTTCCTGTCCTGTACTGCATTCTCCCTTTACCTCAATGAGGCCGACCTTTCCTGCTGATCTTTCAAGTTTCAATATGTGAGGTTGCTAACTTCACCATCTTGGGTCCTGAAAATCAAAAATCCATTTCCTTATTTATTTACTATCAAAATGTTTAATACCTCCTGTGGGCTAATTTTTCAACTCTCAGTCAAATTTAATATTTAATTATAACTACAGTAATGATTTAGTGTTGAGAAAGAAGTGATTACAAGTTTCATAAGCAGCTGAATATTCTCCTGAGTGAGCATAGGTAAACTTCATGTTATAATTGTGACGCCCTCCAAGTCTGATCCCAAAGTGGTTCTTTAGGTCTGCATCCAATTTTTATCTACCTGAATAATTAGTTTTTTTGTTCAGTAACTGACATTTCTATTACTTTTTTCCTGGAAATGGCAGATGATTAATAGAATATATTCTATTATAACTTCATAGTTATTTGTTTCTGTTTCAATTAGTGTATGTCTAAATTGAAAGATGATTTCATTGGGGCTTCTTAGAAATGATTCCGTCTTGAAATTTCAGAGGACATTCAGTGATGTTCACATAATTTGAAAATAAAAACCAAAGAAAAGCTTGATGTTTGAAATGGAATACAGTACAACATAGATTTAGGGACCTTTAATATATCTATTTTTTAAATGAAGTAAGCTAAATTAAAATAAAAAGGTGTAAACTTTATTCTTCTAGCTTCATGGGGAGAAGTATCTATCCATTACAGTTAAAGGGAAATATTATAAAAGTAACCACCCCTCAATGGCAACTTGATGGTGCAGTTGATAGAGCACTGGTTATGGAATCCAGAATATCTGATTTCAGATTTGGCCTCTGAAACTTACTAGCTGTGTGACCCTGGACAAGTCATTTAACCCTGTTTGCCTCAGTTTCCTCATCTGCAAAATGAACTGAAGAAGGAAATGATCAAACCACTCCAATATCATTGCAAGAAAACCCCAAATGGAGTCACAAAGCATCAGACATGGCTACAAATTATTGAACAATAATACCATTCCTTGATGAGAATCAAGATTACCCATTTCTGCCCTGTGACTTTGTAAATCTATGAAGTTTGAGGAAAAAAACATATTCTGGCAAAACAGTGTATGCTCATCTGGGGTAGAACATCTTTGTAGAATTTTAATAACTAGTTTATCACCTATCTTTTGTTTCACTGACATCCAGAGTGCATGCTAATCAATCAATACACTTTTTTTCAATGGGTATTGTTTCAGTTGTTATGTGAGTTTAGAACTGCCTTTCCTCTCTTTCTCTAGCACACCAATAGGACAGACTCACTATCCCATGTTTTCTACACAAAAAACACAATTTTTTCTTATTAGTGAGAATCAGACGCAGAATAGACACAAAAAAAGTCACTTAACATAGTTAAACAAAATTTGCCACTCCATCAACCTATTCTGAAATATTTCGTACTGTCCTATACCTATAGTCCCCTACCTCTGAAAAGATGGTGGGGAGATATATTTTCTATTCTTTTCTCTGGGACCCATGTTAATCATTATAATTATACATCATTCAGTTTTGTGATGGAGGGGGTCTTCATTTTGTCCTTGCGTACATTATTTTTTTCTGGTTTTGCTAATTTGGCATCAGTTTTGGCATATGTCCTCCCATTTTCCTCTGTATTGTTCTGAGTCACCATTCTCCTACAGCACAGTGAAATGTCATTGCATTTATGAACCATAATTTGTTAACTAGCTCCTAGTCAATGAAATTTGGATGGGGTTTTTATTTTGCTTTAATTTACCACTTAATTCTTAAACCTTATCCTTAAGCATGAGAGAGGGAGTATGGTATTGTGGAAAGACTTATAGATTTCGTATAAGAAGACCTGGGTTTGAATTCCAGGTATGACACTTTCTGTAGGATCTAAAGCATTAGTTTGAGGGCCTGAGTTTCCTCATCTATAAAATGATAGGGTTGGATATGAAAGAACATCCCTTTTTTTATTATTCCTTCTAACTCCAAATCTAACATCTAGGATCCACTCAACTATGACTGTCCCTTCACAACAAGTTCAGTAAGGAATCATTTTGACTATAAGAAATTTCTTAACTCTGTGCCATGAGAGATTATAGGGTTTACAGTATCCCACATCATTTGGTGACCTCCAAACTCTCCTACTATTTAAGTCACCAGACACATAAGTCAGAGTTATTTAGGTTAGTTTCTCTGACAGTAGTAATTAACTTTCAGTAACCTTGCTAGCTTGTGCATATTTTAGGATCTCAAATCTGTATAACTATTTTGGTTATATTTAGACTTCCATTACAGGCCTCTATTTTCACTGTCTCATTATCTAACAAAAGATTCCGCTTCTTGGGCTGAAATGCCACATATCAGATGCCAGCCTCAAAGGTGAAGGTGTGAGCCAATTCTTTTCAATGTTTTGGTGGGGTGAGGTGGAGAGAAAGAAGGGAAAAATCCTTTATTTAAGTTTAAGAGTATCAAAGACTTTATCCCCAAACTTAAAAATAAATTCATAGATTTAATATTTAAAATTTGGGAAGCAGTTCGAATTTTATGTAAAATATTATTTTGGTTTTAATTTGTATTTACCATTCAATTCCTTGGCAAAAATCTCAAGTAGTACTTTTCTATGGGGAAACATTTTACAATGAGTTGAAAGAATGATTTTCTAGTATGTACTAGTTAATAAGGGAGTTTTGTCTTTATGAGAGGAAGATGTGACGGAGAGCAGACTTCAAATAAGAGGTGTTCATAATACATGAGAACTATTTGAAATAACCAACGATGTTTCACCTGGAGAAGAGACAATTAAAGAGGGGTGGTTGAGTTGAATAAGTGAATCAATCCAATATTAGAGTAACAAATCACAAGAACCAAAGCCAGAGGGTATTTCCAAGGTGAGATCATGCTAGGGTCATATGAAAAAAAATTAGCATCATTTATTTATATGTGAAGAATGTTGAAAGGTCCTTAACACAGTTTATTCTTTTGAGAATATCAAATGTACTTCTCACAATTTGGTTTATAGTCTTTAATCATTTACCAATTATTTCTCCATAGGCAAATGCAAAGACAAATTTCATTCCTGATGGATTTATTCAAATTTGGACTCAGGAGCAATTGAAATAATGAGATTTTACTGCACAAACTTAAAAATAAAAATCTCAGCTTCTTAAGCCCATCTAATACAGTGGGAGGGAATTTAGATGTCACTATAAATGGAAAGCTTCTTATTGCTGGGTTTAGGAATTGTAGTTGAGTCTTTGTGGTAACAGTTAATGTGAACAAAATGCTCCACATTTTCCTGCATAGAAGCTACCCTCCACCTCCCCACCCCTCAATGCAGATCTTTATTTTGGTTTCTGAGTCTATTGATGAAGCAAAACACAATGGAGGCATAAGAAAGACAATAAATGCAGATGGAAGAAGAGAAAAGCCCATATGGAGGACAGCACAATCCAATTCTACACAGCAAACATTTTAAGTGTCTACTATGTGCAAATGCTTTAAAATGTCTATTATATGCAAACACATTAACATGTTTACTATGTGTAAGCACTGGAGATAGAGAAAAAAGAAACAATTTTGACCTTCAAGGAAATTCTACTGGGGACGTGAAAGAAAAAAAGCATTTACTAAGCACTTATGTAACACATGTATGACTATCTTTATCCACAATATAGGGCCTCTTGTCTGTCATACAAGATATATGGACACCTACTCACTGTCTGAGTCACTTTGTCCATGGGGACAAAACAAATGAACAACAAGCAAACAATTTTTCAAAGAATTGTGAATTATAAATGATCACCTGAAAATATGCTACAAACATCTAATAGCAAGAGAACTGTTCATTTAAAACAATCCTGACGTTTCACTTCACAGTCTGTAAATTGGCAAAGCGGCAAAAAATGGAAAGATTCAATAAGGCTATTGCCAGTGAGGTGGTCAATAAACATTAATTAATCACCTCCTGTGTTCCAGGCATTGTGCTAAGGGCTGGAGATACAAATACACAAGAAAGATAGACCCTGTCCTCAAGGAGCTTGTAATCTAATGGGAAAAGAAAAAGACTTGGAAGCTAACCCAACAAGCAGGCCTAGTGGAAAAATTCCTTTGACTGTAGGAAGGCTGGTAAACTGGTTCCCTATTCGTGGAACCATGACTTGGTTCCACCATTCTTAATATCAATTTGAAATAATATTAGGAAAAGTGACAAAATTGTCAACACCTTTTGACCCAATAGTTGTTCCAGTAGAATTTTCTTGAAGGTCAAAACTGTTTCATTTTTCTCTGTTTCCAGTGCTCACACATAGTAAAGACTTTAACGTGTTTGCACATCATAGACATTTTAAAGTATTTGCACATAGTAGACACTTAAAATGTTTGCTGTGTAGAACCAGATTGTGCTCTCCTGACCCAACTAGGGTTGGAAATATAAAGACGATCATAAAAGATGGACCCTGTCCTCAGAGAACTCCTATTTTACTTTGGGAATATAATATGTACAAAGATTATAACTTGAAGAGAAAAAGATCACTAACATCTGGAGACTCAGGAAAGATTTTAAGTTGGCATGATTTCATCGATATGGGCTAACCTGAGCTGAGTCTAGAAGACTAAGGCCTAGAAGGAGGCTGAGGCCTCTCAGAGGCCAAGGGGAGAAGGGAGGTACATCTCAGGCTAGTATATTTTGTTCAGGCATTAGCACTACCCTTTAGGAAGGACATTGGTAGACTGCAGAATGTCCAGAGGAGGACAAACAGGATGGATAGGAGGCTTAAAGCCAGGCCATAGAGGGGATCTACTGAAGACAATTAGAATGTGCAGCTTATAGAAGAGGAAGTTTGGGGTGGCCATGAGCATTATCTTCAGGGATCTAAAAGGTCTGTCATATGGAAGAAGCATTAGCTTTGTCTTGTTTGGCACCATAGAGCAGAAGCAAAAAGAGTAATTGGAATTGACGTAGAGACGAATTTAGTTTTAATATAAGGAGAATAAAACTTTCTAACAATAGAAGCTATCCAAAGGGAGAATGGGATGACTCAGGAAGTAGTGACCATTCAGCAGAAGAGTAGAACTCTTTCACTGGAGATCTGAAGTAAGAACTTGGATAATACCTTGTCAGGGATGGTGCTGTATGAAGGATCCTTGTTCCAATATAAGGTAGATTTCATGGTCTCTGAAATCCCTTTGGATTTTGAAAATATGATATCCTGTCATTCTTTTTTGTATCCCACTCACTCCTACCCTCTCCAGTCTAGTCCACATCAACTTTCTCTCCACTAACCACTTCCACTGTCTCCTTCAAAAGCTCTGCTCTATAAGACAGTTTCCCCTATATCCTTGAAGTTTTTCTCAATTATTTCCCTGCCCCCCAGCCCAATACCAATGAAACTTGGCTATCCTCATTGTTGGCATATTTACTCAGTGAAGGCCACTCCTGTACCCAATATCTATCCCTTGATCTCAGGGTACTGACATACTCCTCCTCTACTTTCAGATCCTAGCTCTGCTCTTGTTTTTCAATAATTCACTGAATTTTTTAAAACTGCCTTATCGAAGATGACAGAGTGAGAGCAACTACTCACCTAAGCTCTTAGACAAACTCCGTCAGATACCTCTAAAAAGAGAATCTGACCAAATTTTGGAGGTGCAGAATCCAATAGGAGACAGTGGCAGTTTCACAGTCCAGGACAGACTGGAAGATTGACAGGAAGAATCTATTCCATGAGGGTAGAGGAGCATACAGTGCACAGCACAGTGTCCCTGCTGTGACACAGCCCAGCAGGAAAGCCCTGGGGTGGTCTGAGGAAGCAGTAGCACGACAGAGGGATAGCAGCTCAGAGTGAGAGTCAAGAGGAGCCCAGCAAATGAGAGTGGAGAAAGGAGGCCCAGGTATCTGCAGCAGCTGTGCTGGAGACTTTCAGCCCACAGATTAAATGTTTGTAAGTTACCTACTTGAACTTCGGGAGCCAAAATGTCAGAATGATCAGTAAATACTCTCTCCCCCTCCCCTTGGTGACCTGGAAAGAACCATAAAATATTTCCCCAGAAAAATCCTGGATCAGTGTGATCAGCAGATGGGGCAAACAGTCTCATAGCATGTGAGGTTAGGAAAATAGCAAAGGAATATTCCCCTTACTGTGACTGAGGAACAAAACTGTCCCAGACAGTTGTAGCTCCAGGCATGTGGAGTCTCGCACTAGGACTCAGGTGTGCCTAAGCACTCCAGGTGAAAAGGGGGAAGACAGCCAGGATCACCTAGCATCTAGCTTGCCTTTACTCTAGCTCAGCCAAGATCTCCCTTGAACAGACCACCCCTCCCCCATACTTAGCAAGGTAGCTCCAGGACTAATCAGGGAAACACAAATAGATTGCACCTGCTTTTGCTTTCTGACACCAACCAGTTAAGCACCAAGTTCTTGAGAGTCTAGGTGATAGAACCAGTGGCCACAACACACAAAGAATCAACATCATGAGCAAGAAGCAAAGAAGGAAAGAAAAGATCATAGAATCTTTCAATGGGGACAAGGACCAAAATACAAATACCAAAGAGGTCAGTATTGAGCCTTTACCCCCCTCTGAAACTTCAGAAGGGACTATGAACTGCTCACATGCACAAAGAGCATCCTGGAACAGCTGAAAAAGGAAATAGAGGAAAAAATGGGCAATGATTTTAAAAGTATGAAAAAAGAAATCACTGAAGAGAACAGCTCTTTAAAAAGCAAAATTGATTAGATGGAAAAGGAAGCACAAAACCTAACAGGGAAAACTGGACAAATGGAAAAGGAAGTACAAAACCTAACTAGAGAAAATAATTCCTTAAAAAGAATAATTGGACAGATGGAAAAGGAGATGCAAAATTTAACTGAAGAAAGCAATTTGATAAAAATTAGAACTGGAGAAGCAGAAGCTAATGACTCTATGAGAAATCAAGAATCAGTCAAACAAAATCTGAAGAATGAAAAGATAAAAGAAAATGTAAAACATCTAATTGGAAAAACAACTGACCTGGAAAATAGATCCAGGAGAGAAAATTTAGAATTTTTGCTCTACCAGAAAGCCATGGTGGAAGAAAAAGAGTCTAGACAATATCTTCCAAGAAATCATCAAGGAAACTGCCCAGAAGTGCTAGATCCAGAGGGCAAAATAGTCCTCGAAAGAATCCACCGTTCAACTCCTGAAAGGGACCTCAAACCTAAAACACTAAGAAATATTGTTGCCAAATTCTAGAACTATCAAGTGAAAGAGGAAATACCACGGGTAGCCAGAAAGAAACCATTCAAATATCTAGGAGCTACAGTCAGCATCACATGGGACCTCACAGCTTCTACATTAAAAGAATGAAGGAATTGGAATATGATATTTCACAAGGCAAAGGAGCTGGGACTACAACCAAAGATCAATTACCCAGCAAAGTTCAGTAAAACATTTCAGGCAAGGAGGTGGACATTCAATAAAATAAGAGATTTCCAGACCTTCCTGAAAAAAAGGCCAGAACTCAATAGAAAATTC
The DNA here is from genome assembly GCF_028372415.1 of Notamacropus eugenii. Lineage (NCBI taxonomy): Eukaryota > Metazoa > Chordata > Mammalia > Diprotodontia > Macropodidae > Notamacropus > Notamacropus eugenii. Next base: position 327,721,416 of record NC_092877.1, read on the forward strand.
AATCTTCAAATGCAGGTATCAAGAGAGGCATAAAAAGGTAAACAGAGGAAAACAAAACCTGTTACTCAATTTGGTCAAGCTATTTACTTCCCAATAAGGGAAGATGGTACTCATTAATCTTGAGAAGTGTATATCAAAAATGAAATGTAAAAGGGATATTCGGAGATAGAGGGAATGGGTATAAAGTAAATTATGTGATAATAAAAATGTGATTTAACCATGCGAACGGATTGTAACAGGAGATGTGAAAAGGAGGAAGCAGAAAATGGTAAATTATAGGAAGAAGTATAAAATTATATTACAATAGAGGGAAATGGGAAGAACATGAGCATTGTTTGAGAAGTACTCTCATCTGATTTGGTTCAAGGAGGGAATAACAAACTTAATTAAGTATTTAAATCTAACTAGCTCTATAGGCAGTAGGAGGGGAAGGGGAAAAGAGGATGGGAGGCAAAAAGGGAGGGAAGAAATAATAAGGGTAAAGGGCACTAAAAGGGAGGGGGGCTGAAAGAAGGAAGGGAAGACTGAGGGAGGTGGTTGTAAAAAATTAAAACTCTATTGTGGAGAAGAAGGCAGAACTAAAAGCACAAATGGTGGAAAAGGGGATGGAGTGAAAGATACAGATAATAATCATAACTGGGAATGTAAATGGGTTGAATTTTCCTGTAAAATGGAGATGGATAGCAGAATGGATTAAAAGCCATAATCCAACAATATGTTATTTACAAGAAACACATGTGAAACAAGGTAAAGGCAAAAGGTTGGAGTAGAGTTTATTGTGCTTCAGCTGATCTAAGAAAAGCAGGGGTAACAATACTAATCTCAGTCAAAGCAAAAGAAGAAATAGATCTAATCAAAAGAGATAAGGAAGGAAACTATATCCTGCTAAAAGGCACCATAGACAATGAAGCAATATCATTATTAAACATGTATGCTCCAAGTGGTATAGCATCAAAATTCTTAGAGGAGAGGTTGGGAGAGTTGCAGGAAGAAATAGACAGCAAAACTACACTAGTGGGGGGACCTCAACCTTCCCCACTCTGAACTTGATAAATCTAACCTCAAAATAAACAAGAAAGAAGTTAAGGAGGTGAATGAAACTCTGGATAAGGTAGATATAATAGATCTTTGGAGAAAAATGGAATGGGGATAGAAAGGAATATACCTTTTTCTCAGCAGTACATGGAACATATACAAAAAATTAACCATGTGCCAGGGCATAAAAAATCTCACAATCTAGTGCAGAAAGGCAGAGATAGTCAATACATCCTTCTAAGATCATAATGCAATAAAAATTATGTGTAATAAAAGACCATGGAAAGATAAACAAAAATTAATTGGAAACTAAATAATCTAATCCTAAAGAAGGAGTGGGTTAAACAACAAATCACAGAAACAATCAACAACTTCATGTAAGAGAATGACAATAATGAGATAACCTACTAAATCTTATGGGATACTGCAAAAGCAGTTCTTAGGGTAAGTTTTATGTCTTTGAATGCCTACATGAATAAAATAGAGAAAGAGGACATCAATAAATTGGGCATGCAGCTGAAAAAGCTCGAAAAAGAACAAATTGAAAATCCCCAAGTTAATACCAAATTAGAAATACTGAAAACCAAAGGAGAGATTATTAAATTGAAATTAAGAAAACTATTGAACTAATAAATAAAACTAAAATTTGGTTTTATGAAAAGACTAATAAAATTGATAAACCTTTGGTCAATTTGATTTAAAAAAAAGAAAGAAGAAAACTAAATTACCAATATCAAAAATGAAAGGGGTGAACTTACCTCCAATGAAGAGGAAATTAAAACAATAATTAGAAATTATTTTGTCCAACTTTAAGCCCATAAATTTGACAATCTAAATGAGATGGGTGAGTATTTTCAAAAATATAAATTTCCCAGATTAACAGAAGAGGAAGTTGAATACTTATACAACCCCATCTCAGAAAAAGAAATTGAACAAGCCATCAATGAACTCCCTAGGAAAAAATCTCCAGGACCAGATGGATTTACAAGTGAATTCTGTCAAACATTTAAGGAACAGTTAATTCCAATACTATATAGACAATTTGGGATAACTGGGGAAGAAGGAGTCCTCCCAAATTCTTTTTATGATACAAATATGGTTTTGGTATCTAAACCAGGAAGTGACAATACAGAGAAATAAAATTAGAGACCAATTTCTCTAATGAATATAGATGAAAAAAATTTAAATAAAAGAATATAGAAATTATCACAAGAATAATATATTATGATCAGGTAGGATTCACACCAGAAATGCAGGGCTGGTTAAATATTAGGAAAACTATTAGTATTATCAATCATGTCGATAACAAAACTAATAGAAACCACATGATTATCTTAATAGATGCAGAAAAAACTTTTGACAAAATACAACCCCCATTCTTATTAAAAACACTGGAGAGCATAGGAATAAAGAGAACTTTCCTTAAAATAATAAGCAGTATCTACCTAAAACCTTCAGCAAGCATTATATGCAATGGAGATAAGCTAGATGCATTTCCAATAAGATCAGGGGTGAAACAAGGATGTCCATTATCACCACTATTATTCAGTATGATACTAGAAATGTTAGCTATGCCAATTAGACAAGATAAACAAACTGAAGGAATTAGAATAGGCAAAGAAGAAACTAAGTTATCACACTTTGCAGATGACATATTTAGACAATCTCAGAGATTCAAGTAAAAAATGACGAAATAATAAACAATTTTGGCAAGTGCAGGTTACAAAATAAACTCGCACAAATCTTCTGCATTTCTTTATATTAGTAACAAAGCCCAAGAGCAAGAGACAGAAAGAGAAATTCCATTTAAACCTAGGATAGACACTATAAAATATTTGGGAGTTTACTTGTCAAAACAATCCCAGGGACTATATGAACACAATTACAAGACAATTTTCATACAAACAAAGTTGGATCTAAGTAAGTGGAAAAGCATTAGTTGCTCATGGGTAGGCTGAGCCAATGTAATAAAAATGACAATTCTACCTAAATTAATTTACTTATTTAGTGCCATACCGATTAAACTATCAGATAATTATTTTCTAGAGCTGGAAAAAATAATATCAAAATTCATCTGGAAGAACAAAAGGTCTAGAATATCAAGGGGACTAATGAAAAGAAATGCTATGGAAGGTGGCCTAGCACTACCAGATCTCAAACTGTATTATAAAGCAGTAATTATCAAAACCACTTGGTATTGTCTAGGAGGCAGAAGGGTGGACAAGTGGAATAAGGTAGGTACTCAAGACACAATGAATATAGCAATCTACTGTTTGATAAACCCAAGGATTCCAGCTCCTGGGATAAAAACTCACTGTTCAATAAACATTGCTGAGAAAACTGGATAACAACGTGGTGGAAACTAGACATAGACCAATGCCTGACCCCGTACACAAGAATAAAGCCCAAATGGGTACACAATCTAGGTATAAAGGTTGGTACTATGGACAAATTGGTGGAGCAAGGAGTAGTATATTTATCAGATTTATGGAGAAGGGAAGAATTTTTGACTAAAGAAGAGATAGAAAGCATTATGAAGTGCAAGATGGATAATTTTGATTACATTAAACTGGAAAGTTTTTTGCATAACCAAGCCCAATGCAACTAAGATTAGGAGGGATGCAGAAAACTCAGAATTTTTCCAGCTGGTGTCTGTGATAAAGGCCTCATTTCTAGAATATATAGAGAACTAAGTGAAATGTACAAAAATACAAGTCATTTCCCAATTGATAAATGATGAAAGGATATGAACATGCAGTTTTCAGAGGAAGAAATTAAAGATATCTACAGTTATATGAAAAAAATGCTCTAAATCACTATCAATTAGAGAGATGTAAATCAAAACAATTTTGAGGTACCACATCACACCTATCAGATTGGCAAATATGACAGAACAGGAAGATGATAAATGTTGGAAAAGATGTGGGAGGGTTAGAACACTAATTCATTGTTGGTGGAGCTGTGAACTGATCCAACCATTCTGAAGAGCAATTTGGAACTATGCCCAAAGGCTACAAAAATATGCATACCCTTTGACCCAGCAATATCGCTTCTAAGACTGTATCCCCAAGAGATCATAAAAATGGTAAAGGGTCCCACATGTACAAAAATATTTATAGTGGCACTCTTTGTGGTGGCCAAAAACTGGAAATCAACGGGATACCCATAAATTGGGGAATGGCTGAATAAGTTATGGTATATGAATGTAATGTAATACTACTGTGCTATAAGAAATGATGAACAGAAAGTCTTCAGAGAGGCCTGGAAAGACTTATATGATCTGATGCTGAGCAAAAGGAGCAGAACCAGGAGAACTTTGTGCATAGCAATAACCATGGTGTATAAGAGTCTTTTCTGGTAGACTTGGAACTTCATTGCAATGCAACGACTTTAAAAAATTCCCAATGATCTTTTAAGGCAAATTGCCTTCTACATCCAGAGACAGAATTATGGAATTCAATCACAGAATTGTAACAGATCATTGTGTGTGTGTGTGTGTGTGTGTGTGTGTGTGTTTGTGTATTACCTTTTGGTTTTTTATATGATTTCTCCTATTCATTTTAATTCTTCTACACAGCATGACTATAGTGAAAATGTATTTAATAAGGATGTATGTGTAGAGCCTATATACAATTGTATGGTGTCTAGAGAAAGGAGGGGAGAAGAAGTGGGGAGAGAGGGGGAAAATCTAAGTTATATGGTAGTGATTGTAGAACACTGAAAATAAATAATATTAATTAAAAAACTGCCTTCTCTTGGAGAAAGGGAGAGATAGAGTAGAGTAAATTATCACATAAAAGAGGCAAGAAAAAGCTTTTACAATATAGGGGAAGGAGGGGGAGGGGGAGGTGAGAGGGAGAGGATGGGTTTGAATTCATCCTTCTGTCTCCAGGGTGGGTGCTCTATCCACTATGCTGCCCCTTTCCTTTCTTAAGGAGTTCAACACCTGACTCAGAGTCAGATTTTGTGAGCCATAGGTAAGCATAAGGGCTGGACCTTTGATTTCATTAATCAATGTAACTTTCTAGAAAAGGAAACAATCTCTACCAATGCAAATAAGTACATATGCTATAATCTGTAGTTTTAGAGAGTTATGCAGAGCACCAAGCACTTAGGTGAATTGCCCAGGATCACACAGATAGTATGCTTTAAAGCTAGGACTTGCTCCCCATTCTTCCTGCTTTAAAGACCAATTTTCTATCATCCATGCAAAACTACCTCTGCAGGCATTATTTAGAATTGTGCCAATTGTTTGTTTGAGATCCCTAAAAACTTCTGTAGGCTAATTCTCTTTAAGCTGCCTTGGCAAAATAAAAATATATATATGAAATATAGAGCGAGTGGATGAATTTAGGGTCCTTTTGCAATCTGAATTAGGTAAGTCTTTTATCATTACTCTTTGGTGAAGTGGAATTGCCAGTAATAGTTCCCTGCATCTGGATCCCAGATAATTATTTCAATTCTCCATTTTCTTTTGCTAGGGAAACATACCCGAAGGACAGATACAATTGTCTGAACAAGGAAAATGACCACATTAATTTTGTTTTTTTCTTTTCCTTTAGAGGAAAGCAATGGCAACAAAACTTCTGCCTTTTTTACATTCAAAGAAATTTGAAAATAGATCTTATATTCCCTGATACTGTATGTACATGTATTTTCACCTGTTTTCATTCTTCTACTGAGTGAATGGGAGAAGAATTTTGTAATAAAAACTTCAGAATCTCAGAGATAGAAGAGACTTCAGAGGTTACTACTCTGACTTCTACCTGAAAAATTGTCAAATCCTTGACAAATAGTTATCCATGCTCTGTTTGAAGACTTATCTAGTGGTGGACATGTTGGGGTAGTGAGAGGGAGGGAGAGTAAAGGAGATAATTCTCTGGAGGCAGCCATAGCTGTTATTGTTAGGAATTGTTTCCTTACGATGGAAGAAATAAATATAGAATGATAACTAAAGTTTGGTTTCTAAGGTGAAAGAAGACTTGAGCATGTTTATAATCATATGGAAAAAAATCAAAGGAGAGAGAGGGAGGAGAGAGAGAGAGAGAGAGAGAGAGAGAGAGAGAGAGAGAGAGAGAGAGAGAGAGAGAGAGAGAGAGAGAGGCAGAGACAGAGAGGCAGAGACAGAGATAGAGAATGTACCAGACTCTTCGATCAAGACCACAATTAAAATGTTCAGTTTTGACAATGACCACTTTCTCTGAGAATGAAACCAAGGGGAAAATGGTGGATGAAGATATAAAGAGACTTTAAGGTATAGAAAACCATTAGCTGAGAAAAGTCACAATATATGACTACCATTTTCTCAGAGAAATAAGAACTTCACTCATCTGCTGAGTGAAGGCTACCACGGAATTGAGGACTTATGGAAAGGTTTAAATTCAGAAATGAATAAAGGGGTTATCATCCAACACCAAGAACTCAGATTTAGTTAACTTGTGTGAATTGGATTTGGCATGGTTGTATGATTAAAGTATATAGTACCTTGGAAATAGTAGTGGAGGCAGGGAAAGTGAACCAAAGTTTAAAATTAGCATGACATAGATAGAAGGACAAGGGCTCAAGGCCAGAAGACAATACATTATGCAGCTGGCTTATATGATAAAATCTCTCTGACTCTCTCTGCCTTTATCGATATATGTAGGAAAATGAGGTTAGAAAATGGGTAGAAGCCTGGAAGAAAAGATGAAAGGATAAATAAAGTATAGGTCACAGTAAGAATTAAGGGCAAGATTAGGATGAAAGAGGACATGGGATAAGGAAAAACAGCAGCCTGGTTAAAAGCAGAATTTCGTATTTCAAGAGCATTGAGAAAATATGAATCATTTTTTGGTGGGGAGCGAGGGAATTGAGGTGGAGGTAAGGTGAAGTCCTTGAAATCTGGGGAGTTGAATGAAGCTGGAGGTCAGGATATTCAAAGATATTGCCATAAATGTTGAAATCATTGGTTATAAAGGTGGTTAGAGGGTCTCCCTAGCTATTAAAATTGTATTACTCTCTCTCTCTCTGTCACTCAATTTTGTTGCCTACCAAATGTGAGGTGTCAAAAAATATGACTTGCTATGTACTCTTTTATTTATTTCATTCTATAATTTTATGACTTCAGGATCAAATATAAGCTTCTTTGTTGCTTAACCAACTTCATAACCCATCCCCTTCCTACATGCCTGGTCTTCTTATAATTGACTCCCTTCCACATGTTCTATGATCCCTGCCATTCTTCCAGAATGGTATTACAACTCTCATCTCCTTGTCTTGCTCTCCTTTATCACCTCCACCTTTCTTCAAGGCTTGAGGAGGAGGTCTTTCCTGGCTTATAGTAACTCCCCTTTTGAGATTACCTTCCATCTACTCTGCATAAATTTTGTATGTACTCATATTATCTGATTCATTAGAATGTATTTTCTTTGAGGGAAGGCACCACATTCCCCCTTTCTTCATACCCTTACAGAACTTATCATAGCTCTTGAAAACAGTAAATATTTATTAAGTTCTTTTTGAATAACTTATTAGCTTTCACTTCAAAATAAGCAGAGTAAGAAAAAATATTTTTGTTTCTCACCATGTTATGTCTCTATGACTATTGTCTTAAATTGACCAGAGTTAATCAGAATCAAACAAGTATCCTTTTCTCTTATATTGTCATGGAAAATTTATAAAATATTTATATAGCACCATGTTTTACAAATATTATCTCATTTAATCTGCATGATAACCTTGGGATGTAGGTGCTATTATCATCTTCATTTTACAGATGAGGAAACTGAGACCAAAAGGTGAAATGGCTTGCCGAGGGTCATGCAGCTAGTACATTTTGGAAGAAATACTTTGAACATGTCTCCTTAAATCTAAGTCTGGTGCCTTTACCCATCACATTATTTATAAGCCTGTGCCATGAAATACTGGAACTTGATAGAAAATGAAAAAGGGCATTTAAACTTGTGCCTTTAATATGTACTGGAGGAGCGGAGTCATTCCAATAGAGATTACCTTGGGATAAAACCCAGGAGTGCTGACAAGAACAGGAAAAGAGAGGAAAGAAGACCTCAAAAATGTTAAGAACAGTATGTTTTTTTTCTATAAGAGAAGAAATGAGTTTAGTAAACTGAAAATGTAATCAGAAAAGAATCCATAACTTAGGCTAGCCTTATTTCCCCAATGTCCATGATACTCTGCATACTAAGCAAAAACTTCCACATCTGCCTGCATGTGTCCTGGATAGTTCCCTGGTGTGGCTACATTTTATTGCCCATCCAGGTTTATTGAGAACTTTATGCTGTTTGGGAAACATAAACTATTTCCCTCTAGTGCTATCTCCTTATAACACTCTGCTTGGAGGTTTGTCTCCCTAAGAGCCTAAAGTGCCATTTGTGGAAAATATGAGGTAGTCAGATTATTCCTACTGGTATCTCAGAAGGTTTTAAGAAAAAGGAAAATATACCATTAATGGAAAGAGACATGAAGATGTGGTGAATAAAAACATCTTTTCATACTTTGGGCCCCATTCATTACTCAACTAAAATTTAAAGTGTCTTTAAAGTTCTGAGTCTATGATAATGGAGGAAATGGCCTTCCTTTTGTATGTAGACTTCTATTGCAGTAGAAAAAAATGTACAGGAAGATGAAATGAATTTCAACCTTTTGTTCTTTGACACTGAGAAAGAGAATTGAAATTTACATTTCTTGGGTGAAAATTTTATGAATTCAGATACTTTATGATTTCTGCTCTTTATATTTTGGACTATATTTTATTGATATAAAGAACTCTCACTAGGGAAACTTTCTCTATTAATGCAGTTGCAGCATCTGGACTGTGGTTTATAATTTTAGAGAGAGGCCTGGGGAGCCAAGAGATGAAGTGACTTGCCTCAGGTAACTTATCTATCAGAGGCAGGATTTAAACTCCTTTCTTCCTGATTCTGAGGCCAGTTCTCTCTCCATTATGTCATATTGTCCCTCATTCTGAATTTATCCAGAGGTAATAAGGCTTTGAGATTCATAGGATCACAGAATGTTAGAGCCAGAAGATACTTAGAGTTCACCAAAGTCAGTCTCTTTTTATATTACAGACTTTTCAGCTCCCACATACCTTTCCACTCTTCTGTTTTTTCTCTTGTTTTGCACTCTACAATGCTTCCAGATGAGCAATTTTGTTCCTTATATATGATATTCCTTCTTCCATCTTCATGTCTTTGTTCGGGCTATCTCTTATGCCTTCAATACTCTCCCCACCTAACTTTCTTCTCTTAAAATCCCTAGGTTCCTCCAAACTTTTTCTGATTCCTTCAGCAGCTAGTTCCCTTCTCTAAACTTCTCTTTTTAATATATTTTGCATGTTTTTATTTTGAATATACTTACATATTTAAATGTTGTACATGTTGTTTTTCTTGATAGAACATAAGGTTCATGAGGGCAGGGGAAGTTTCAAGTTTTTCTTTGTATCCTCAGTACCTGGCAGATAGTGCCTGGAACATAATAGGGGCTTTCTAAATTCTTATCAACTGAATGATTTATGTGAGGAAACTTAACAGAGGAAGTAATAATTTCCCCCAAAGTCGCTTTCCAAAATTCTTTGGAACTCACTTAGTTGGACATTGATTTTTGGATAGAATATACACTTATGCAGTCAAATTTTCTTTTGCTTCAATGATATTCATATTTTTAATCATATATTTTTGTAAGCTTGGAGAACTAGAACTGTATTATCTACTTGGAATTATCTTCTCATACTATGAATGTTCAAGAAATATGCACTATCCAAGTGGTATAAAAATGGAGGCAGTACCTAATCTGTTGTGGTCATTCAACAGATATGGTGAAACTGTGATTTCATCAGCATATGTACTCCCTCCAACCTAGTAGATTACAAATCTTCTGTGACCTCTCATCCTTTTTTTCTAGATTTTTCTAGGTTATTTTTCCATAATCACTCCATTAGAGACTCCATCCAATGGACTGGAAGGCTTACTGTGGTTATATCACCATCATCATCATCTTCAAAATTATCATTATTATTGTTATCTTAGACTCTTTTTTTGCCTTAGAAATGAACTGAGAATGCACTACTATCCTAAAAATATTATTTTATATTTAACATTGTATTCTAATTTTGATATTTGTACAGTATCTACCACTTTATTGGATAATATATATCAATCAATAAATTCAAGATCCTTGAGAGTAATTTCTGGTGTCAATTATTTGATTGTGAATCACCATCACAAACTCTTCTGTTTCTAGGAATAGCTGTAGCTGTACAATTGAACAAGACAAGTGCCTTTTGCAATGTAATAAAAGTATTTGGATGTTAGCTAATCTTCCATAGATTCAGTAAAAGTCCCTTTTGGATAAGTCCTATAGTAGTCAAGACAAGGCAAGGATATGCCTTATTCTGCTCCAGAGTAGCTTTCATTTATTCCCTCCTCTCTCAACATCTTGAAAGCGTTTCATATCATGTCATTTGCAAATTATGAGTACTTAGTATGGTGATGTCTATTAAAATACTTCCTTACTCAAATTTTGTGAATAAATATCACATTTGGCCAGTTGTAGGCAACTGCTCTATATTTAATTGTGCGCCAACTTCAGTTCAGATTATTTGTTGAATTCTCAAGGATATTTTGGGATCTAAATAATACAGAATTTATCATATGCTAGTTTTTAAAGGATAGTGTGTTTCTGATTTATAATTCTAGCCATTTAAATGTATCTTTCTGATGTAGTCAGGCTTTTTCTAATACACATGCAAAAATGCATGTTTTCAGATGGTATGAAGTGCAGAGAATCTCCGATTGTTCCTTGGGATGAATACACCAAATCCACATCCCACAGCACCTTCACTAATTACCTTATTAAATCTCTTACATCAGATTTAAAAGCAATCAAGAAATGTGTTATGATATCTTTTCATAAGCTACTAAATACAGAAACTTTCTCATTAGTCGATTAATTAGCTCTGAGCCCCCATTCCAATTTATTTTTAAAAAAAGGGAATTTTCTCCATATACTTTTTCCACCCATTGAGTCTCAAACCTCAGTCACATAGGTGTAGGCAAACATCAGTGATATCAGGTATATAATTTGCTGAGTGCAACAAAAACAGAAAAGCCTATAAATACATTCACAATTTATCTGATGACAAAAATAACTGTCACCTACAACTATTGACTCCAACTGCTGACTTTTACTGACTCAGTAACTATATTCTAACCATTAAACTGTCTCAGAATAAGGATTAAAATTATCAACAATTCTCCTTAGCATAATATATTTGCCATAATATATCTTCTCATAGGATATTTCCCCCCCCCAAAATAAGAGTTAAATCAAATAAAATATAACACAAATAATTCTCATAGTACTTTCACAGACTCTTAACAAATGCAAGTTAACTCATTTAGTCTGTCTCTCACAAGATGACAGGCTATTGGTAAAAGTCATAATTAAATTCTTGTAGTATTTCTCACACAATGACAATTAAGTTGTCAGTTCCTTCAATTACCCCTTCCTTCAAAATACCATGACAGTAGCAACAGTCTCTGGAAGATGTTCTATATAACATGGGTTTAAATCAGTTATCTAACAGATGTTAAATTTTGGCAATCTGTTGCATACCTAATTGGATAATATGCATAAATCACAAAACCAGTCTTCTTAAGGGTTATTTCTGTTATCAATTACTTGATACTAAGTCATCATAATAAGCTCAATGTTTCTAGAAACAAAGCGTCATGAGAAATATGATTAGTTTCATGTTTCTTTGTTGATGTATTGTTGGTTAAATTTATGTGGATGTAGTCCATGAACCAGCTTTTTATTACACTTTTTAATTTTATCCTTTTCATAGTAATCTTCATGAGTTTAAATATGACCTTAAACACCTACTAACTAGCTGTGTAACCCTAGGTAAGTCTTTTCACTCTGTTTGCCTCAGTTCCTCATGTATAAATGGAGAAGAAGATGACAAACCAATCCAGTATCTTCATCAAGAAAACACCAGATGAAGTCTGAGATTTGGACATGACTGAAATGACTAAAATCAATGACAAAATGATCGGACACTCAAGGAATAGTTTGACATCAAGTTCAAAGGAAGGTTTTCTTGGTAAAGATATTGGAGTACTGTGTCATTCCCTTCTCCACTATGTCCTCATTTTTCAGATGAGGAACTGAGGCAAATAGGGTTAAGGAACATGCCCAGGGTCACATGGCTATTAAGTGTCTGAGGTTGAATTTGAACTCAAATCTCTCTGACTTCAGCCCCTGGTCCTTTATCCATTGTACCACCTGATTGTCCCTAATTTATTTGGAATTTTTTATTTATCTAATCTAATGGTATTTTTTTAATGTAGCAGAAGGATTCCATGAGATGGAACAACTGTATAATGTATTTTCATTGGAGCTATAGAACATGGTATCATACATGTACATTAAGTGATTTAAAAAAGATTTCATGACATGATTCTCTCTATAATCTAGAAGCTTAGTCAGTTCTGTTTAGGAACGATATTGTAATAATGAGTTTAAGGCTTAATAGAACCATGGTGGGCTATCTCCCTGAAAGATGGCACTTTTAGATCAATGTTTATTGTTATTAATGTATTGGTGGTCTTTTTTATTATTTAGAGAACAGCATTTCATATACTATATTTGTATGTTTTCTATATTTTTAATAGATGACTAAGTCATGGGTCATGAGAAAGAACTGAATCAAAAGTGTTGTGATAATAAGGCAGTATAAATGTATTCAATAATTAATGAATGTATAATAAGTTGCTTTTTATATTTCAGGGAATTTATAATACATTTTTTGTCCCATTATCCAGTATTTTTATGTGTTTATAGTTTTGTTTTTTTTTTTAGTGATATATTCAGTGAAGACTTTGCCTAAAGTACAGAAGCATGTAATTGGTCCATATTTAGAGAGTCTACTTGTTTTCTCTTTTATTTTAGATAAGACATTTATTCATCACTTAACACACACCAGGCACTATGCTAAGCACTAAGGATAGAAATGTAAGCAAATGAGACAATCCTTACCCTCAAGGATCTTATATTCAAATAGGAGAAGACAATATTTAATGGGAAGCCAGAAAGTGGTGAGGGGGAAGGGAAAAGAGCACCTATTCCACAGCAAGCGAGCTGTAGATATGGTCCAGAAATCCAGAGTGAAGTTCAGAGCACGAATTGAACCCCAAATGAAGTGAGCATTTATTGGGGGCACTCATGAAATCGTGGTCCAGACTATAGAGCCACCATTCAGAGGAACATGTCTCAGTATAGACAAGTGGATATAGTAGATTTACTTTTGGTAAAAAGTATCCAGGGAGGTAGAACCCAGGTTATATTTGAGGGAAGCTGGTAAAATGATTTACTGCTAATTTATTCAATACTCTGAAGCATTTGGCCCAATTATCAATCTTATCCAACTCTTTTGCCTTCCAATTTTATAGAGAACCTCACATTTTTAATGTAACCTTTCTGTTCTTCATTTATTAAAGATATTTATTAAAGATACATATTTTTAAAAATGCAAGCTGGATCCAGCAAAACTTCAAACATATGTATCTTTAAGTTCAGTGACTCCTTTGGTGTCATTGCTTCCCAAACTAATATAATAAAGTTTTGGATTATATGGTTTATTTTGTTTTTTGTTTTTCTGCTGCTTTGACTTTGTGTTGTCTTCACTTCTTACTTTGCTTTCATTACCAATGAAGGAAATCTGGAATATATAATAGTCTTTTATTTTTCAGATTCCTATACTATATGTTTACTTTGGGGGTACACTTATTTTTTTTATTTTTTTTATTTAGCTTTTAACATTTATTTTCACAAAATTTTGGGTTACAAATTTTCTCCCCTTTTCTCCCCTCCCCCCCCAAACCCAAGCATTCTAATTGCCCCTGTGACCAATCTAGTCTCTCTTCTATCCTCCCTCTCTGCCCTTGTCTCCGTCTTCTTTTTTGTCCTGTAGGGCCAGATAGCTTTCTTGACCCCTTAACCTGTATTTCTTATTTCCCAGTGGTAAGAACATTACATTTGATCCTAACACTTTGAGTTCCAACTTCTTTAGCTCCCTCCCTCCCCATCCCTTCCCCTTGGAAGACAAGCAATTCAATGTAGGCCAAATCTGTGTAGTTTTGCAAATGATTTCCATACTAGTTGTGTTGTATAGGACTAACTATATTTACCTCCATCCTATCCTGTCCCCCATTACTTCTATTCTCTTATGATCCTTTCCCTCCCCATGAGTGTCGACCTCGGATTGCATACTCCTCCCCATGCCCTCCCCTCCATCCTCCCCCCCACCCTGCTTGTGCCCTTGTCCCCCACTCTCCTGTATTATGAGATAGGTTTTCCTATTAAAATGAGTGTACATTTTATTCTTTCCTTTAGTGGAATGTGATGGGATAGACCTCATGTTTTTCTCTTGCCTCCCCTCTTTATCCCTCCACTAATAAGTCTTTTGCTTGCCTCTTTTATGAGAGATAATTTGCCCCATTCAACTTCTCCCTTTCTCCTCCCAATATTTCTCTCTCACTGCTTGATTCCATTTTTTTTTAAGATATGATCCTATCCTCTTCAATTCACTCTGTGCACTCTGTCTCTATGTATGTGTGCGTGTGTGCATGTGTGTGTGTGTATGTACTCCCACCCAGTACCCAGATACTGAAATGTTTCAAGAGTTCCAAATATTGTCTATGTAGGAATGTAAACAGTTCAACTTTAGTAAGTCCCTTATGACTTCTCTTTGCTGTTCACCTTTTCATGGTTCTCTTCATTCTAGTGTTAGAAAGTCAAATTTTCTTTCCAGCTCTGGTCTTTTCATCAAGAAAATTTGAAAATCCTCTATTTCATTGAAAGACCATTTTTTCTCCTGAAGTATTATACTCAGTTTTGCTGGGTAGGTGATTCTTGGTTTTAGTCCTAGTTCCTTTGACTTCTGGAATATCCTATTCCATTCCCTTCGATCCCTTAATGTAGAGGGTGCTAGATCTTGTGTTATCCTGATTGTATTTCCACAATACTTGAATTGTATCTTTCTAGCTGCTTGCAATATTTTCTCTTTCACCTGGGAATTCTGGAATTTGGCCACAATGTTCCTAGGAGTTTCTCTTTTTGGATCTCTTTCATGCAGTGTTCTGCGGATTCCTTGAATATTTATTTTGCCCTCTGGTTCTAGAATCTCAGGGCAGTTTTCCTTGATAATTTCATGGAAGATGATGTCTAGGCTCTTCTTTTGATCATGGTTTTCAGGTAGTCCCAGAATTTTTACATTGTCTCTCCTGATTCTATTTTCCAGGTCAGTTGTTTTTCCAATAAGATATTTCACATTATCTTCCATTTTTCGAATCTTCACGCTATGTTCTGTGATATCTGTCTTTCTCATAAAGTCCTTAGCGTCCATCTGTACCATTCCAGTTTTGAAAGATATATTTTCTTCAGTGAGCTTTTGAATCTCCTTTTCCATTTGGCTAATTCTGTTTTTGAAAGCATACTTCTCCTCATTGGCCTTTTGAACCTCTTTTGCCAATTGAGTTAGGCTAGTTTTCAAGGTGTTAATTTCTTCAACATTTTTTTGGTTCTCCTTTAGCAGGGAGCTGATCTGCTTTTCATGCTTCTCTTTCATCCCTCTCATTTCTCTTCCCAGTTTTTCCTCCACCTCTCTAACTTGATTTTCAAAATTCTTTTTGAGCTCTTCCATGGCCTGAGCCCATTGGGTGGGCTGGGACACAGAATCCTTGATTTCTGTGTCTTTGCCTGATGGTAAGCATTGTTCTTCCTCGTCAGAAAGGAAGGGAGGAAGTGTCTTTTCTCCGAGAAAGTACCCTTCAATAGTTTTATTTCTTTTCCCTTTTCTTGGCATTCTCCCCAGCCAGTGGCTTGACCTCTGAATATTCTCCTCACACCCACCTCACCTCCTGGTCCTCCCAGCCAGCATTTGGGGACTGAGATTCAAATGCTGCTTCCCGCCTTAGGGCTTTTGGCGGGGGCAGGGCTGCTATTAAGTGTGAGAATTAAGTTCAGGTGGTCAGGTAGGGGCAGGGCCGCCTCTCAGGCTCTGTTCCCTCAGGGGGTTTATGCACAGACCTTCCACAATGGATCCAGGCTCCCGCCCACTTGGGGAGCCCCTGTCTGCAGCCGCCTCTCAGCTTCTATCTCCCGGGGGGGCCCGAGCCATGGGGGCACCCCACTCCCTTCTCGACCTGCCAAAGAGACTCTCTCACCGACCGTCCTCACCTGTGGGTGGAGGGGCTTGTGCCCCCACTGGAGATCCCATCTCCAAAGCCTGCTCGGATCTGTACCTCTCGGAGCCGAGGCCACCGCAGGTCTGGGCTGGGCTCCGCGGCTGCAGCACGATGGACCTTTTGCGAGAGGTTTGCAATTCCCTCTGTGGGTGGAGGGACCCGCGTGGCCGCAGGAGATCCCGTCCCCGTAGCCCACTCGGATCTTTTCCTCACGGTGTCGCGGCTGCTGCAGGGTTGCACTCAGCTCCCAGTCCCAGCGCCCAGTCCGCAGCGCGAAGGACCCCCCGTGAGATGTTTGCAGGTCTCTCCAAAACAGAAATCTCCCTCACTCCAATATTCTGTGGCCTCTGGGTGCAGAATTCGCCGTAAGTTACTCCCCTCTAGCCGTTCTGTGGGTTGTGGGTTCGGAGCTATGTGTATGTGCGTCTTTTTACTCCGCCATCTTGGCTCCGCCCCCCTTGGGGGTACATTTACTTGTTATGTAGCATTTAAATTGTCTGTTGTGTGTGACATTTAAATTTTGATGCAATCTTTCGGTGTCTTTTCATTTCCTATTGTTCAGTTATTTCAGTAGTTTACAACTCTCCATGACTCCGTTTGGAAAACCCCAAATGGCAAAAATACTGGAGTGGTTTGCCATTTCCTTCTCCTCCTCATTTTTACAGATGAGGAACTGAGGCAAACAGGGTTAAGTGACTTGCCCAGGGTCACCCAGCTAGTAAGTGTTTGAGGCCAGATTTGACTCCAGTCTAAGTACTGTATCCACAGCACCACCTAGCTACCCTTTTCGTTGGTCTTTGATATATCTCTCAAGTTGCTCCTTCTGTGATGAAGTTCTACTCTCATACTTGGCTGTATTCCTTCATAACTCTACCTTTACTGGTATGGTTATTACCATGATGACAGCTACCACATATATGCTTATGTGTGGCTCTGGAAATATTTTTTTGACTCTCTGTGAAATATTGGAAAATTCATTCATTCATGATGAATATAACAAATATTTTTAAAAATTACTTTGTTAGTATGTAAGTTCTCTGCTAGTTGTATTCTTGTTGTCCAACTCAAAAGGGGCTTTTTGAAATTCTAGCCTAAGTATGTTCATCTGCTATTCAAAAATCAACTGAGTCTTCCACATTGTTTTAGTTAAGCATTTCA
The DNA here is from genome assembly GCF_028372415.1 of Notamacropus eugenii. Classification (NCBI taxonomy): domain Eukaryota; kingdom Metazoa; phylum Chordata; class Mammalia; order Diprotodontia; family Macropodidae; genus Notamacropus; species Notamacropus eugenii. The sequence goes on from NC_092877.1 coordinate 327,738,857, forward strand.
GTATTAGGTAAAATTTCTGTAGTTTGCCTTAAATGAAGATTCTCAGTACTTCTGTCTTTGAATTTTAGAAACTCCTCAATTTGAGCTGTTACTCAATCAAATCTGGGTTTAGGAATGAAGTGGATTTTTATACTTCCCTGCGTTATTCTCTAATAAAGTGTTCTGTGATTTGGAGCTGAGTATATCCTTGGCAAAAGCAATATGAAGTCCTTGCCTAGAACTGGTGCGATCTGTTTCTAGCTTTGTTCTTATATAGAAATGATCCAAAATCAAAGGACTCGAGGCGAAGAGGAGAGAACAAGATCTATTAAGCTCCTATGACATGCAGAGTACTGTGCTAAGTGCTTTATAAATATTATCCTGTAGCATTCATATTCAGACTACTCATGGTCTGTCCACTTTGATGTTGTGTCACCTGCCCCATAGCATTTCATCAGGTGGCATGTTGATATTTTTATTTGTTTTAGTTCATCTTTGTTGTGGAAACAGCACAGAAGAGTTTAACTTGCTCCATTGTCTCCTGTATAATGTCTATCACCAGAACAGCTCTCAGCAAGGTGTGCCACCAACCCTCTGCCACCTTGTCTATTTATTTAACTCTTAGGAACAGTGTCAGCACTATTCCAGGGGTGCTAACCTAATTAGTGGCATCATCAGATTCCCCATTCTTCAGCATTCCCAGGGTTTTACCAGTGGTATTCCCCTTCTTTGTCACGGTTCCCACAGTTCAAGGCATGGATGATGGGTTATTATTACTAATGTAAGGCCCAATAATTATAGCGGACATTTAGACATAGTACTTTAAATTTTAACAAAAGTCTTTATATACATTTTCTCTTGTCAACCTTCTATGGTAAAAATGAGAGGTAAAATTTTCTCCATTTTTAAAAAAAGAGGAAACAAAGATTTGGGTATGTTAACTGATTTGACCTTAGCTTCTGGGATAAGAACTCACTGTTTGACAAAAATTGCTGGGAAAACTGGATAACAGTGTGGCAGAAACTGGGCATAGACCAATGCCTGACAAAGTACAAAGGAATAAAGTCAAAATGGATACATGATCTAGGTATAAAAATGATACTATAAACAAATTAGGGGAGCAAAGAATAGTGTATTTGTCAGATTTTTAGAGAATGGAGACATTTATAACTAAACAAGAGATAGAGAACATTATGAAGTACAAAATGGATAATTTTGATTACATTAAATTGAAAAGTTTTTGCACAAACAAAGCCAATTGAGCCAAGATTAGGAGGGAAGCAGAAAACTGGGAAAGAATTTTTACAACAAGTGTCTATAATAAAGTCCTCATTTCTCAAATATATAGAGAACTAAGTCAAATGTACTAGAATACAAATTATTCCCCAATTGATACATGTTCAAAGGATATGAACAGGTAGTTTTCAGAGGAAGAAATTAAAACTATCTATAATCATATGACAAAATGACCTAAAGCACTATTGATTAGAGAGATGCAAATCAAAACAACTCTGAGGTACTACATCACAACTATCAGATGGGCTAACATGACAAAACAAGAAGATGATAAATGTTGGAGGAGATGTGAGAGAGTTGGAACACTAATTCATTGTTGGGGGAGCTGTGAGCTGATCCAACCATTCTGGAGAGCAATTTGGAACTATGCCCAAAGGGCTACAAAAATGTGCATACACTTTGATCCAGAAATATTGCTTCTGGGACTCTATCCCAAAGATATCATAGAAATGGGAAAGGGTCCCACATGTATAAAAATACTTATAGCATCTTTCTATGTTGTGGCCAAGAACTGGAAATTGAGGGGATACCCCTCAATTGGGAATTGACTGAACATGTTGTGGTATATGAATGTAATGGAGTACTACTGTACTATGAGAAACAATGAACAGGAAGATTTCAGAGAAGCCTGGAAAGACTTAGAAAGACTTATATGAACTGATGCTGAGTGAAAGGAGCAGAACCAGTAGAACTTTGTACATAGCAGCAACCACAGTGTGTGAGGATTTTTCTGTTAAACTTAGTACTTCATTGCAATGCAAGGACTTCAAAAATTTCCAATGGACTCTTGAGGCAAAAGGTCTTCCATATCCAGAGAAAGAACTATGGAATTGGATCCCAGATAGTAGCAGACCATTTTCTTTTGTATTATGTTTTGTTTTGTTTTGTTTTATGGTTTCTCCCATTCATTTTTATTCTTGTATTCAACATGTATTTAATATGAATATATGTGCAGAAACTATATAAGATTGTATAGTGTTTCATGGAGGGAGTGGGGAGGTAGGGGGGAAGGAAAGGAGGGAGGGGAAAAAACTAACATATATGGAAGTGATTGGTGAACACTGAAAACAAATAAAATAATTGAATTAAAATATATAAAAAAACATTCTAGGTTCTAAATCTAGGAGCCCATGAACTTTTAAATTTTTCTTTTTTTAATGTTTATTTACTTATTTTTAGTTTTCAATATTCATTTCCACAAAATTTTGACTTCCAAATTTTCTCCCTATCTCTCCCTTCCCCCCACCCCAAAATGCCCAGCATTCTAATTACCCCTTTCCCCAATCTACCCTCCCTTCTAACATCCCTCTGTTCCCTTATCTCCATCTTCTCTCTTATCTTGTAGGGCAAGATAAATTTCTATACCCCATTATCTTATTTCTTATTTCCCAGTTGTATGCAAAAACAATTCTCAACATTCGTTCCTTAAAATTTTGAGTTCCAACTTCTCTTCTTTCCTCCCTCCCCACTCATCCACACTGAGAAGGCCAGCAATTCAATATAGGCTATATATGTGCAGTTTTGCAAATGACTTCCAAAACAATGATGTTGTGTAAGATTAACTATATTTCCCTTCATCCTATCTTGCCTTCATTTCTTCTATTCTCTCTTTTGACCTTGACCCTCCCCAAGAGTGTTTACTTCAAATTGGACCCTCCTCCCATTTTCCCTTCCTTCCATCACCCCCCCACTCTGCTTATCCCCTTCTTCTCTACTTTACTGTAGTGTAAGATAGATTTTCATACCAAATTGAGTATGCATGTTATTCCTTCCTTGAGCCCAATGTGTGATGAGAGTAAGCTTCACTTTATCCCTAACATCTCCCTCTTTTCCTCTTCCATTGAAAAAGCTTTTTATTGCCTCTTTTATGAGAGATAATTTGCCCCATTCCATTTCTCCTTTTTTCCTTCCAATATATTCCTCTTTCAGCCCTTAATTTTATTTTTTTATTGCATATGATCCCTTCATATTCAACTCTCCCTGTGCTCTGTGTCTATATGGGTGTGTGTGTGTGTGTGTGTGTGTGTGTATAATCCCTCCAGCTACCCAAATACTGGGAAAAGTCTCAAGATTTACAAATATTATCTTTCCATGTAGGAATGTAAATAGTTCAACTTTAGAAAGTACTTTATGATTTCTCTTTCCTGTTTATCTTTTCATGCTTCTCTTGATTCTTGTGTTTGAATGTCAGATTTTCTATTCAGTTCTGGCCTTTTCATCAAGAATGCTTGAAAGTCCTCTATATCATTGAATGACCATTGTTTTCCCTGAAGTATTATACTCAGTTTTGCTGGCTAGGTGATTCTTGGTTTTAATACTAGTTCCTTTGACTTCTGGAATATCATATTCCAAGCCTTTAAATCCTTTAATGTAGAAGCTGCCAGATCCTGCGTTATCCTGATTGTATTTCCAAAATACTCAAATTGTTTCTTTCTAGTTGCTTGCAATATTTTTCCCTTGACCTGGGAACTCTGGAATTTGGCTACAATATTCCTAAGAGTTTCTCTTTTTGAATCTTTTGCAGGAGCTGATCAGTTTATTCTTTCAATATTTATTTTGCCCTCTGGTTCTAGAATATCAGGGCAGTTTTCCTTCATAATTTCATGAAAGATGGCATCTAGGCTCTTTCTTTGATCGTGGCTTTCAGGTAGTCCCATAACTTTTAAATGGTCTCTCCTGGATCTATTTTCTAGGTCAGTTGTTTTTCCAATGAGATATTCACATTATCTTCAATTTTTTCATTCTTTTGGTTTTATTTTGTAGTTTCTTGGTTTCTCATAAAATCATTAGCTTCCATCTGTTCCATTCTCATTTTTAAAGAACTATCAGTGAGCTTTTGAGCCTCCTTTTCCATTTGACTAATTCTGCTTTTTAAAGTATTCTTCTCATTGACTTTTTGGACCTGTTTTGCCAATTGAATTAGCCTATTTTTGAAGATATTATTTTCTTCAGCAATTTTTTAGATCTACTTTAGCAAGTTGATGACTCTTTTTTCATGATTTTCTTGCATCACTCTTATTTCTCTTCCCAATTTTTCCTCCACCTCTCATTTCATTTTCAAAATCTTTTTTGAGCTTTTCCATGGCCTGAGACCATTGCATATTTGTTTTGGAGGCCTCTGATGGTAAGCATTGTTCTTCCTCATCTGAAAGGATGGAAGTAACCTTCTATAGTCTTCTTCCCCCCCTTTTTTGGGCATTTCCCCATCCAGTTACTTGATTTTTGAGTCCTTTGTCAAGAAGAGAGTATATTTGGGGACTTGTAAGATCTCAGTTTCTTCATGGTGCCACAATCAAGGGAGAGGAGTTTACTTCCTGGCCAGGCTCTTGGTTGAGATTCAAATCAGCTACTGACTTCTCCCAGGGCCTTTAGGTGGGGGTGAGGTTGCCCCTCAGGGCTGAGGTTTAGATCTGCTACTCAATTCCCCCAGGGCCTTTAGGCTAAGAGCTCCACAAAGGGATTCTGCTGCTGCTGCCACAGCCACTGCACCCGCCACCACCGCTTCTTGGGCCCAGGGCCAGGGGGGACCCTGCTCCCTTCCTGCCCTTCAAAAAAAGCCCTCTCACTGACCTCTGAAGCTCTATTTGGTGCTTGTGGATTGAGGAATCTGGGAACCTCTGCTGCTGCTACTGGGGACCCCACCTTCAAGGCCTGCTTCAGTCCCACTCTCCCGGGTACCATACCCCATGTCCAGTGTGATTGATCTTTTCTGTTGGCCTTCCAGATCACCCTGGGCTGGAAATCTCTTTCACTCTATCATTCTATGGCTTCTGCTGTTCTAGAATTTGCTGAGAGTCATTTTTTACAGGTATTTTATGGGCTGTGGGGGAAGAACTAGCATATGTGCATCTTTCTACTCTGCCATCTTGGCTCCACCCCCAAACATTTTCTTCAAATATTTTCATACACTTGTATATATGTATATTTTATATGAAATTATATATGATATATATTATAACTGTATTACAGCAAAATATATTTCCTTTATAATCCAATGTATTCTATTTTATGAATTTTTAAAAAAAACAATTGATTTGTCCATAGTTCAAGCTACTAATTTTTGGAGCTTTGATTTGAACCTGGATTTCTCCAGACTCCAAGTAAGTATATGTTGTCTTTCCACACAGGGAGTACCAATGTTCCACTTGGACTGGTGTTCATCTGTTGCCTGAATTTCTTCCTACATGACTTCTCTAGTTGCATATATGTTCACAATCCTACTTTCTTTGGTTTCAATTCACAACAAAAGTTTCCTTTTGAGTTAAAATAATTCCTTTTGCCTTGTTAAACTCAATGACTGTTAAACTGAGATCATAAGAGGACCAACAGGAAAACTAAACTATGTATATTGCCTATAAACAGTCTAATCCTCAGTACTCCTTTCTACTTCACTCCCTTTTGCCATATTTCATCATGATCACTGACAGAGCAAAAAAAAGCTACACAAACCTGAAAACTGCATTTTTTGTCCACAAAACTGTTTATTTTTTTTTTCATTTTATGTATTGTCATGGTCAAGAACTGATGGATAGATAGATAGATAGATAGATAGATAGATAGATAGATAGATAGATAGATAGATAGATGATAGATAGATAGATAGATGGATAGATAGATAGATAGATAGATAGATAGATAGATAGATAGATAGTTGGATGGATGGATGGATGGATGGATGGATGGATGGATGGACAGAAAAACTGGCAGATACAAAAATGAACAGAGATAGGTATATAGATAGAAATATACATACACACATATGTGTGCATGTATCTATCATTATATTTAAATATACTGATAGATCTAAGTCTATCTATATCTATCTCTAGATCAATCTATACAGATAGATACAATTATACAGATATGTCTATCTGTGTAAAACTATATCTATCTGTATTGATAGATCTACACCTAGCTATAGGTATATCACTCACCTGGTCATAAAGCCTTTCCAATGGGGGCTCATTCTCAGACAACTAATATAATCTGTTACTGCGTCCAAATTAGAAGCATTCATGATTGGTTCAATGTACCAAAGTTTGTACTGTCAACATACACTTATCATAGATTTAAAATTGGAAGGATGTTAGAGGCCATCAGATCCAGTCCCTTTATTTTCCATAGGAGAAAACTGAGACCCAGAGATTTTAAGTGGCTTACCAATGGTCATGTAGCTAGCAAGTTTCTGAGACAGAATGTGAATCAGGGTCTTCATGATTCTAAGTCCAGGATCCTATCTACTATGCCTTCTAGCTCCCTCTAACTTGTATCCATCCTACTACAAAGTATTCTTAAATGTATTTAACACTTAAAAGCTGGTGTACTATAGGTGCCTTGAGGGTAGGAGTTGTCTTTGGTTTTGTCTTTATATCTTGTCTTCAAGCACTAGAATGAATCATTCCTTGCACATAGTAAGTCCTTAATAAATGCTTGCTGGCTTGGAGACATGCATCTATTCTTTTTATATTTTTGAGTATATACCCAATCAAAAGTATTCTGAAGGAAACTCCCTTCCTCACAAGACAGTCAATTAACATTTTTGTACATCTCTAAACATTAGGAATTTGCTCCTTGTATTGACCTGTATCTGTTTCCATGATGTCCATTAGCTCCTCCTTGAGGATGAGAATAACTCATATAATCTCCATTTCCCAAGACAACTATTCCATTTTATGAAGACTGCTGTGTTGCTCATTCTTTGTGAGCCTAAGTCTCTAACTCTGCTTTGACATTTTTTCCTCTTTCTCTGTTTTTTAAAATTTGTTGTTCTTCTTATAACAACTTTGGGAGTGGTGAGGAGGAAGGACACAAAGGCAAATTCATAAAAACATATAAAAACAAAAGAAACCAATAAATATTTTATTTAAAAAAATAAATTTGAGGATAGCTAGTGACTGGCTATCTGAAAAGTTGACTATTCTCCTGGTACTTCTTAGAAAGCAGGGCATTCTCCAGGACAGAAGGGTCAAACACTATGCCCCAGAGTCTTTCTGAACCAACTTAAAATGTAGTTAGGAAATATTTACCAGAATAAATAGTAATAAAATAGAACATAGATAATGGTAATAAATGGTTTCCTAATTCAATTCTTGTCTTCATGAATCCTTATGTAAAGCTTAGTGACCTTTGTTTCTATTTTAGTTTGACATCACTGGTCTAAGGCATTAGTCAAAGCAGTCCATAACTTGAAGGAGGGTGAGCTCTGGCAGTCAAGAAGAGAGCCAGCTTTGTAACATAAAAACTATAGCCTCTGAAATGAAATTGACCCTTGTCTCTTAGAAATTGGTATTTCTCTGTCTTCTTCCACCATTATTAGCCAAGGCATTTTGAAGTTTAACTATTTTAGTAGAGACTACACCCAACAGAAAGAAAGCCTAGGGCATCCACCTGTGCAGAAGGCATGTACTTATGCCCTCATGAGCTCAGACTCCAGAAAGAAAGAAAGTACAATGTTCACCACTTTGCAGGATGTAGTTGCGTCCCAAGCTTTCCCTATGAATGTGCCTCTGTCCTAGTGTGTATGTACCCACACTTCTCACTGATGTTGTATTTAATGGTGGGACACTATAAGCCAGGCTGTGAAGGAGGGGTAAATAATTATTCCTACAGTTTATACTATACCTTTTTTGAGAATGCTTTTGATTCTGTGTTAGTTGTGTCTTCTGGCTGATTATTAAAGGAAACACAAAGTGATGGAGGTGGTGGGGTGAGGCTTTATAAACTTGGTTTTTAGGACTGCAGAACTACAGAGTACTTTGAAATGAGGACAGTATCTCCACATGGGATGAAAGCTGTCACTACAAGTTGGAGGTGGAGGGGGAATTGATTAGTCTCATCATCCTGTTTAGCTTCTCCTAGCTATATTACCATTTGGCAATGTCAAATTTTTGTTAGAGGAGAAAGGTGGAGGTGATTCCAACCTATAAATGAAATTTTGAGCCAGAAAGTTTACCAGACACTACTTCCCTGCAGTTCTACAGGCAGGGCATAATGGGAACTCCTGCAGCATTTTCTATAATGGAGAGAGGGAAAATAGTCTCCACTATGCCTATGTTTCCTGGTATTATTGCACTTAACTCAAAATCTGAACAATCTGGTAGAAATTGTTCTTAACCTTAACCTCAACACTCAAAACAAAATGAACTGTTTCCAGTCCACTCTCAAAACCTAAATGGATTGCTGTAAAAATCAAACTTTTATTGTCTGTGATAAGTCTGTAGACTTTGATGCACTGTACCTAGATGTTACCTAATTATTTTCAACTGTCTTCTATCAGTTGAATATATGTGTGTATGTGTGTGTATACACATATATACGTGTGTATATATGTGTATATACATATGCACACATATACACATGTTCGTGTAGGCATATATGTATACACACATATACAATTCTATATATATTCTTTCTATATGTATATATTATTCTATATATGCATTTTAAAGATAATCAGTAATTCACAGTATGAGGAACACAGAAGGTATTATATTTGGAAAAATAATTTCATTTTTTTCTATTTTAACTCTCTGAATAATCTATTTGTGAGCTGTTATCATAGTCTATATTCTATTCCTGGAAAAGGGAAAGAGAGGAAGATTGTGTTAACCATTTTAAGATTCTGCCTATTTCTAAAAAGATAAAAATAGGCCATGAGTTAGCTGTGACATCATCCTGCTCTAACGTGGAGGTTTACCCTTTGCCATTTAAACAGCTTTGGGACCGAAAGTTAGTTGGAAAGAGACAAGTTTGAACCTGACCTCAGGAAGTGGTATAATGGAAAGAACAAAGACTCTGGAGTCAGAAGTCCTGGGTTCAAATCCTGTCTCTGGTGTTTTATACCTGTTTGGACTGGGGCAAATCACTTTACCTCATGTGATCAAGTTTCTGACTATATTTAATGTGTTTATTTCAAGTCTATGATAAAATAGAACTGTCCAAAAGTACAATGTGCTGTCTCTGGAGGTCTTGCTTAATTGGAGATGTCTGAGAGGTTGGATGAAGATTTATTAATTATGTTATAGTGGAGATTCTTTGTCAGGCATGAGTTGGAACTAAATGGCCACTGTGGTCCCTTTCAACTACAACATATATTTTTTTATGTCACAACAGAGAAAAAGAAGAAGAGCTTTATCATCAATTCAACATGGGTCAGAGGGGTGGAGAATTTGACCTGCATTACCTTTTAGTAAAACTAAAGAACAAACTGATGTTATTAGTTATGATTAATAGCAACAACATTAATCAGATTAGTTGATTCCACATTTATTTTAGACTAGATTTGTGATTTCACTTCTGTAGGGAGTTGCTGGTGAGGAAACTACCTCTATCAATCCATCTGTGCAACAGTTTTGGAATTTATAGTCTTAAAAATTTGCCTGAATCTTTGAGAGATGCAATGATTCGCTTAGGTTGCAAAGTCAAGATGTGTCAAAAGGGCACTGAACCTAGGGCTTCTGGACTATGAGGCCCACTTTTTCTCTTCTAGGTTGCTGTCTCTCTATTTACTAAGAAGAGTAATTCAGAAAGAAATTAATATACATCTAGAATCAAGACAGGACAGCTAGGTTGCACAGTGGATTTGGCACAGCCAAGGACAAGAGTCAAATTTCATCATGGAAATAAGGACTTGAGAAATATACTGAAGATCTATGGAAAGGGGCAGCAAAGTGGTACTGTGAATAGAATGTTGGGTCTGGAATCAGAAAAACTCGTTTTCCTGAGTTCAAATCTGCTCTCCAACATTAGCTAGCTGTGTGACCTTGGGCAAATCACTTAATACTGTTTGCCTCAGTTTTCTCATCTGTAAAATGAGCTGGAGAAAGAAATGTCAAACCACTTCAGTACCTTTTCCAAGAAAACTCCAAATGGGGTCATGAAGAGTCACACAGGACTGACACAACCAAACAACAACTTTTACTTTAAAATAATTCAGTCAAGCTGAAAAGCATTTATAAAGCACCCACTGTGTGGAAATCATTTTTCTGGGTTCTGGAGATACAGAGCAAAAACAAGAAGAACAAAAATGGCCCTTGCCCTCAATAAGCTTATATTCTACTACATCACACATAGTAACAATGACTACCCTTCCATATATACTTTTACTTCCATTCCCTAAATTACTTTGTATTTATTTTTCATTTAATGATCTGTGTGCATGTTGTAGCTTCCTCATAGATCATAAATTCCTAGAAATTATGAATTTTTCCGCTTCTTGTTTGGCTTTTTATGGTCTAATATATTAAGCAGCACATAACAGCTGCTTAAGAAATGGTAAATTGACTTGAATAGTATGTCCTGTACTACATTCTTGCAAATACACATATATTCCAACATATTAGGGAAAAATATATATTACATTATATTGCATTGCATGATATTATGTTATGATATATGTTATTTTATATTATATTATGTTATATCATGTCACATTATATCATATCATTTCATATTATATTATATTATGTTATGCTATATTGTATTCTATCATGTCATATTAAATTATATCATATCATTGTGTTATGTCATATCATATTATATTTCCTAATATGTATGTGATGAAACTTTCTCAGACTCTAGATTTAGGATGTCAACTGACAGAAATTTCACTCTAAATGCCATTTGAATATTACACCTTTGCAGCTACTAAGAAAACCTTCTTTTATATCCACAGTGCAAGAATATTTTCCTTCCTAACCTATGAGTCAGCCATTATTTATATTTCCAAATTTAAATAGGAAAAAAATATCACTATAGGAATAGCCTTCAATCATTCTGTCCTTTTCTTGCATCCTTGATATAGCTTTGTACCAAAGGTATTATTGACCCCTCACTCATCTGCCTCAATAAGTTACTGATTTAATTTTAATCTGCTATTTCCTCCCTTCTACATTCAAACCTTTATCATGGAGATAATGTCTATTACCTAAGCACCAAAGCTGAAAATGTGTTTTCTCCTGTCATTCTCTTTCACTCCTAAAAAAAAAAAAATTAGTCACATAGTTTAGGAAGGCATAAATGGGCTATAGTCTACAAAATTGAAAGGAATATCTATATTGATGAGATTACAGAACAATTACTTCATTTGGCTAAAAGAAATTTCTTTTATTACAAAGAAAAAAAATTATCACAAAAACCAATAGATACATGAACCCAACCCTCATCCCAATACCTCCATTCTTTCAGTAGACATACAAAAAGATAGAGATGTGTTTCATCACATCTGTTCTCCCAGATCAAGGCTGGTCATTAAAGGCACCCATGATTTTCAAAGACATGCCTCTTAACTATGGGACAAATGTTAAATCCAGAGTAACTTGAGACAGTAAAGGAAAACTGGACAGGGGCATTCTGTTATAATGGGAAGGGAAGCTTTATGGGATCACGTACATGGTGAAATGGTCTTTGGTAGGAGAAAAATGGAGAGCTGTTTTCAATGTCATTCAACTAGGCCATTTAGTGAATTCTCAGACATTAGTTAGAAATTATTTTTGCTCACATAAGCAGCCCTTTTTTATTTAAATGTGTATACATATGTATATCTGTATATTCATTAAGTATTTCCCAATTTTATTTTTACCCATTCTAATATTCATATTTTAAACTTTTGAGCACCAGATTATCTTACCCTCTGCTGCCCTTCCCCCTTCCTTTAGTAGGCAAGCACTTAAATATCAATTTGTATAATTCTACTTGTACTCATATGCACATGTGTGTATTTGTCCTTCCTTCCCAAAGAAAACCATGCCATCTGAGAAATAATGACATGACTTGCACTTCACTTTGTTTTGAGTGAGGGAGGGCTATGTAGGTCACAAGCCTCACTTCTCCTCCAGAGCCATCTGAATCCAGTGACCAGATATTCATCAGGATGACTGGGAATGACCCAGGATGAGGCAATTGAGGTTAAGTGACTTGCCCAAGGTCACACAGCTAGTAAGTGTCAAGTGTCTGAGGTGAGATTTGAACTCAGGTCCTCCTGACTCCTGCAGTGGTGCTCTATCCACTGCACCACCTAGCTGCTAGGGCAAGTCATTTAACCCCAATTGCCTCATCCTGGGTCACTCATATGCAATACATATTCAAATATACATTTGAGATAGAAGTGTTATATTGCACACTTAAGCCACCACTGACAAATATTGACTCTTTGGATCTAGCCAATTCTTTAAGACTACAGTTGTTGGAAAGATGCCAGTCTACTTGGGTAGTTTTCTCATGTGGGAGTTCTTTATGTTAATAATGGTTCCAGTCATTTCCATGCCTCCCACGCTTAAAATTCAAGGATCTATGAGTAGTCTCTCCACCAAAAGAAATGACAATGCCCCCATGCCTTCATTGGATGCATTATGATAGAGAGAAAATAATTCTAAATATGGAGTTAGAAGACCTGGGTTTGAATTCTGGCTCTGTACTAACTCTGTGAACTTGGATAGGTCATCCTACCATTGAGGGTTTCTTACTCTTCTTCAGTATAAAAAAAAAAGGCTGTTTAATTAAATGACTGCTAAGATTCCTTCCACCTTTAATTCTATGATTCAATGGTTGTGAGTTGTAGTGGATGAAAAAGTTTCACACCTTTTCAATTTGTGTGTGATTAGCTTACTTGAAAGCTTGTGCATGCCTTTCCAGCTTCATCGTGTCCCTACAAAGCTTGTCCTAGTCTGGCATGATCTTCAAGTACCCAAAGTCACCTTTAGTTCATAATAAGAAATCTTAGTGGGATCCAAACACATCTACCTAGCTATACATTTCTTCTCAATCGCATATGTATCTAGTCCCTGCTAGGATTGATTGGCATCAGTGATTGACTTCACCCAACCCTTATGAAAAATTAGCATGGTGGAAAAGATTTAAAAAGTTTTTTGACATGAAACTACCTGAACAAGCATTTTCAAATGCCAAGATTCTTGCACGACATTTGTGTAGTGCACAAGGTTTAGAATGCCTTCTATTCTGGTCCACAGCAAGGATTTTCTTGAAAATGTTGTTGGTGGGTTCATGTAAATTATCTGTATCAAGACTTCCCTTCATCCTTGACCACCTACAGATAATGAGCCCATTAATCAAATTGCTTCTCTCTAAGAAAGGCCTTAATGAGAACTTTGAGTTGCTTGTTGTGAAGAAGCATTCAATGTCTATACCCCAGCTTGAATGATCCTGGGTGCCATCCCCACTGTTCTGAAGACCAGGCCAAAACCAAGGCAAAAGCTACAGGTGATGATGAGACAATGAAAATAGATGCCATTTTCTGTACTGTGCTGGAATATGAGCTGCACCTCCACCCCACCCACCCCATACCTGACTGGGGAATGGACACTGATAAGCTCATACTGTTTCAAAAATAAAAAAGATCATTCTTATTCTTCTTTCATGAAACCTGAAGAGAAGAAAGAGAATCCATCACGCATGAATATATGTTAAGGCACAATAGCAGTCACATCCAAATAGAGAAGAATAACCCCAGGTATCTTTTCTGATGTTTTTTTTTTTTTTAAAGGGAATCAGGGACAGAAGGGAATGATACTTGTTTTTTGTGATCTCTTTGACTATAACTGAGCTCAACTCTGACAGGATGTTATTAGAACAGGGAGATCAGGCTAAGAATTGCTTTCTACTTCTCATCACAAAATAAATTGCTTCTGACTTTAAAAAATAAAATGAAATCAATTAATAATTCTCTTTGTCCCCTAGAAAATTATTGTCCAAGATTACAGTGTTATTAAGAGGTTAACAGTTCTGAGTGATGGTGACAAGGCAAATTATAGGGAAATATGAATAGATCTGTATACATGCTTTCCACTAAACTCCTTTCATGTATCATTAAGGCAAACTATTTGTTTTCCTCCACTAATAGATTTGGATTAATATGATTTATTTCATATTTAAATATTCTTTGTTATGATTCTGTGTTTTCTGAGCCAGTGAAGCCTCAGCAAATTTTGCCTACAGGGAGCCCAGTAAGAGGAGTGGGTGCAAATCCATTGTCTTTTCCAACTTTGAGGTCGTGGTAGCATTCTGTACAGCATAAGATGGGATATATTATTAGACTGAGTGATTAAAATATATGTACATGGCTCAAAGCACTGCAAGCACATGTGTTGGATTAGAAATTCATCACATCAATCTAATTTCTAAAACTTTCCCTAGAGAAGAAACAGAAAACAAATCCAATGAAATATAGTTATTTAGCAATAGATTGACCATACAAATACACACACGTACAGAACAGAAATAGATCAATAATCCCCAAATATCCACACACTCAGCACATACTGCAGGACTGTATGCATTTTATTTGAACATTTCTGTGATGTGCAGCCTTTTAAAGGGCTCAGAATAACTTCAAGGAGCTCTTAAGTTGCATTCTGAGCCAACAGTGTCTGGTTTGTTTTTTTTTTTCTACTGGAAAAGGCAGCTAATAGTTTAGCAAAAAGGATTACTCATTGCATGCACTCAGCTTCACAAAAGTGCCTTTAGGGAAAAGACACAAAGAATGGATCTTGAAAAAATGGTTTGAGTTTATTGATATAGAAAGTTAAAAGAGAGCTGTGTCTCCCAAGTATTGAATATGAGCACTCAGCAAAGTGGGAACTTGGAGACCTGGGCAGTGGAGACTCACTGAAGTACAGGATTCCATAAGTACATTCTTTGAAACTTAATGCCTTAAAACAGGAATGCTGATTTCTATTCCATTCAGAGGACCTGTGATATGCCCAGGTTTGTATTTATGTGGCAAATCATACGGATATGGTTTGATGATAGGCTGACTGTATGATCTAGTTAGACAGTGAGTTAGGGGGTGTGTGTGTGTGTGTGTGTGTGTGTGTGTGTGTGTGTGTGTGTGTGTGTGTGTGTGTATGAAAGAGAGACAGAGACAAAGAGACACATAGAGAGAGACAGAGAAAGATAGACAGAGACAGACACACAGAGAGAAAGAGATGAAGACATAGAGAGACAAAGATAAAAACAGACACCCAGAGAGAAGAGAGATAAAGACACAGGGAGACACAAAGAGACAAATACACAGAGACAGACACAGAGAGAAGACTGAGGAGTGGGGGGGAAGGAAGGTAGGACAAGACTTCAGCACATAAAACATTAAACAATTAAATTCTAGGAACATTAAAATCTAACTGTGATCAATGCCAGACTTGGGAGAAGGAAATGAAGGAGGGAGGAAAACATAAGTTTCCTGTTCATGAAACACTCATCAAATTTATAAGTAGCTTCATAAGGAAGAGGATAAAATCTTAGTGAGGAGTTGGTTGGGAATAATCAATAATACCATTCTACCATTCTTGCGGTTTTGCTTTATATAAATATTCTGATAAATATTCAAGCTTTTCACCTCTCGAAATTTTATTGAGGACAAGCACCAACTTTTATTTAAATTAAAAAAAAATCTAAGAACTCAAACCTTCCTTATAATTAACTGTGTCTGCCAGTACATTTTGTTTTTTCTGTTCAACCACCATATAATCATACCAATTAAAAAAAGAAAAAAATATGTGTGATTCTTAAAGTGATCGTATATATACACATATGTTTTTGTAAAGCCTCTTTAATGGTTTATTTTGGATTCCACTTTTCCCCCTTCAAGGACCAACCAAATTAGTTAGATTTTGCAAATCTGAATTTAAATATCCCTGACACTCCCAAAGAAAGAGTTTGAAACTGTTCCATCCCTAAATTTCTTTCTAAAGTTCACAAGTCTTTTGATGGATACTTCTGTCATTAAATTTCTCCTATTTTTAGGGAGCCCATGATTTAGAAAAGTTATGAGTGTTCTTTACTTTAAGTCTGTAGCATTTACTCTAATTTTATAAATCTACATTTCCATGAGCCATATCTATAAGACAATAATTCCTTTGACTTACTAGACTAGATTCACAGGATCACAGAAGTCCTTGAAGGGCTTTATGTAGTTTCCAATGCAATCCCCACTTTTATCAGTGAAGAAACTGAAGCCCAGGACAGTAAAAAAAAAAAAAGACGATCAATTTATGTCAACTGAAACCAGTTTTCCTGTAAATGTGATGAGAGCCTCAGATTAGACAATATACAATTCAGTTGGCCAAGTCAGGGGTGGTGAACCTGTAGCCTCAAGGCTGAACATGGCCTTCTATGTCCTTGGATGCAGTCTTTTGACTGAGTCCAAGTTTTACAGAATGAATCTTTTTATTAAGGTTATTTGTTCTGTGAAGTTTGGATTCAGTCAAAGAGTTGCACTTGAGGACCAAGAGGGCTACATGTGGCCTTGAGACCACAGCTTCCCTACCCCCCGTTAAGTATATTCTAAAAAAACAAAAAAACATTTTTTGTGCATATGCATGCTCTAGACTGAATACAAATAGTACATAAAATAAATAGGCAGAACCTCTCATTGAATATATTTCAGAGACAATATTCAGTCACTGCCTCTGTCTCACAGGGGCATGGGATGTTACGGTCATGGCATCCATCAACACTTCAGTGACTTCTTACTTCGTTGGTAGAGGTACTCTGTTTACTAAATTCAGTTATAACCCCTTCATGCCTTAATGATGACTTTCATGAGTCTCTGTGGTTGAAAGAACTCTTCATTTGATGACTAGCCTCCTGGTGATGAGCCTGCCCATAGTAACTAAACTGCTGCCAGGATTACGGCGCCGGCAATTCTTTAACAACTGGATCTCCAGGAGGGAAAAGTATGAATGAACCACATTTAATATGTATTATTTACATTTCATCCATCACTTTCTTAAGTTTTAACAATCAACAAAACTGTAAATCAAGCCCTGATCTGAAGCATTTGCTAATCAATTTCCAAGGTGTAAATGCTCAAAACAATTTAATGGTTGGCTCCCCTGATCCTATATTAGCTCTGACAGCTATATGGTCCATCACTGCAATTTAAGCAGTATTTATTAAATGAAGCCTCTACTCTGGGAAGCTAATCTACTTAACATTGGTGTGAACCCTGGGGCAAAGCCTACTTGCAGGGTGCCTGCCACAAACATGCTTCAGTCTTTTATAAACAGCCAGATCCTAGGACTCGACCAACAACTGCCTTCACCATCAAGACCAGCAGTGGCTCATCTTTCATGCCACCACTACTTGCTCAATCCTGAGCCACATACTCTCTCCCTATCCATACTCCATTCTTCACCTCTTGCTCATGGTTTGACAAGAAAATCTCCATTATGCTTGACACTTAAGGAGCTGATTTTTAAACTTATTTTGAGTAGCAGACTACCTCTTCTCTCAATGTCCTCATTTTACTCTACATCTGAAGAAAAATGATAAAATATATCATTAAAAGGATGATTAGTAAATATTTAAATTAAGAAATAGTAATCACAAAAAGCTATCGACTTTATCAAGAATGTCTTTTCCCACTTTCCTTCTTGGTAGTATTAAAAGACTGTTCAATTAGGGAACTGTTGTAGATATAGTTTATTTAGATATAGTAAAACATGTAACAAAATCTATTATATTATTCCTATTATAACTATGGAAAAATGTGATCTAGACCAGGGCAGTCAAATATCTGGACTGACCAGTTGTGGCCCCAAATACTACTGAGATGCTATCAGAATCAAATTAAGATATAATTGGGAAATATTTAACAAAATAAATGAAAACATAGAAAATGTTAATATGTGGTTTTCAAAGTCAATATGCATCTCCAGGGTTCCTTATGTATGGTTTAGTGACCCCATTCTATTTGGGTTTGATAGTACTGATCTAGGCAATAGGTAGGCAAATTCCAGGGCAATTTGCTTATCTGTATCCCAAAAGTGGTTGTTAATATTTCTACATTAATTTTTTCTAATATTCTGACACCTAGCATGGAAGGAGGTCTCCAGAGATGGGTGGTTGTACATGAAGTCTATGTTTAGACCTATATTATTGAACATTTTTATCAATGACTCAGGGCATAGATTGCATGGTTGTCAAACGTATGTTAATGGAACAAAGCTGAGAGAGATACATAGCACTTTGAATGAAAGTCAGTATACAAAAAGATATTGATGGATAAAATGAATGATAAGAAATTTAATGGTTCTACATAGAGTACCTTACCTTTAGTTAAAAAAAAAAATCCACTTCCTAAGTAGAAGAGAGTAGAGGCCAGGGGATATATAACAAAAAATGTCCAGGGGATTTTACTGGATTGAAAGCAAAACAGCTATACCAATTTTTAAAAAAAATTAATTTAAACTCACTAAGAGGGGCATAATTTTGTGGAGGAGGAAGTGATAATTCCTCTCTACTTTGCTGTCATCAGACCACATTCAGAGTATTGTGTTTAAATTTGGTACAACATTCTAGGAAAGACATTGCTAAGCTGACAAGACATTCAAATATTCACTCATTTAATAAGCATTTTAGCACCAATTTTATACAAGGTATTACCTAGGCATTAGGGATAAAAATAAACATACAATAACAAAGCTATAAAATAGAGATCTTGTCCTTTAGGAGTTTACATTCTATAGGAGGAAAACGCGCACAGATAAGCAAATGTAAAATATATTAAAAAATATAAATCCATCTTGATTTATCTTGATTTATCCATCTTGAACAAACTTGACTGAGATCAGCCAGATGTAGGAAGTGGCCCTTGGGTTATCTCTTAAAAGTGGTTATCAATTTTAAGAGGCAGTGATGAGGAGAGAAATGATTTCAAGAGGGAGATGACCAGTATAAAGCAAGAGAAATAATGATAGCTCATTATGCTAGAGGACCAGTAAGTAAAAGAGTTTATTATTAGGTGCATTGAATGAGGGATAGTATTATGTAAGATAAATCTTAAAAAAAATTGATTTAAGCCAGATTAAGAAAGGTTTCATATGCCAAAAAAAAAAGTTTGTCTTAGAAGCCATAGAGAACTACTGAAGTTTCTTGACCAAAGGAGTGTTATAGGTAGATCTGTGATTTAGGCCTATCACTCTGGCAGTTATGTGGTAGAAGATGGGTTGGAGAATTGGAGAGAAAAGATTCAGGAATCAAGGAAACCAATTAGGAGGCTATTACAATAGTCAAGCAGAGAATGATGAAGGAGCCAAACTAAATTGGTGACTCCTCTCCTGTCTATCTTGGTGACAATGGCCTCTTCTGCGAGCTTCAGTTTTCTCATTTATTACATGAGGGCAATAGACCTGATGATCCCTTAGATTTCTTCGATTTTTAAATTTTACAATCTGAGAAGAGCAAACTAGCCTTCCAAAATATCAATGTAAGGTGAGAGGAAAGCTGAAAAAGACTCCTTGACTTTCTACACCACTCTCACTCCCCTTCTCCCTTGTGCCAGGAGCACCCCTTCTTTCATTTGGCTCTAGAAATGTTTGGATTGAATATACAAATATAATAAATAATTTTCATTTTTTTCAATAAAATTATTTCAGCTAGTTCCAGAATTCCTTCTCATTTTAAGATTTCTATTCATATTACAGAGTTTACATGAATTTTTGGATAGATATTTATGATTAATCATCCCAACTTAAGTCCAAAATGCTCTTAATCTTACTGAAATTCTATGCTGAAGCTAGTTTTGACCATAGTTATAAAATTTTCAATTTCTTTATTAGCTCTTTTAATAAGAAATGTTATGTTTCACCTTTCTTTTTCCAATAGGGAAAAAAAATGTGACCTTCTTCACAATACCACCCCCTGAGACCCATAAACTGAAATTTAGGTATGTCAGTACTGTAAAACTCTAGTAGATTTTGCCAAGCTAGAAAGTCTTTAACTATGGCCCTGGAGAGATATTACATCAACTGCCTGAGAACCAGCCTAGGTATGTGCAAAGAAGGCTGGGTGACAAATTTGTTGACAAGCAAAAGTGGTTTAAAATCAAACACCCCTTACTTACAAAATTATGAATTCTGGTACTCCATTCCACTTTCAAAATTACAGTGGGAGTCAGGGTAGCAGAAAAGAGGTTGGCATGGGGGATAAGGGGGATGTGTCCTAGAAAGCAGAGATAAGAAAGAAATCGCACAAGTCATAAGCTATCCTCAGATACATTGTGTTGGAGGTATGAGCATGCAATGACTCATGATATGCATTTGGAAAGAACTAAAACCATATCCTCGCAAGTGTATTTGCTAGAAATAAAATAAGAAAACAGAAAACAAGAAAAAAAGATTAGATCTTGGGAATTTATTATTGCCAGTTACTGAATCAAAGAACTATTTTGGGACAATGAGACTATATATACGAACTTTTGTTTCATAATTGAAAGAATATAGATTTGGGTTTCTCAGCCTAAAATGGGGGGGGGGGTCGCTACACTTGAGAAGGTCCTAATATAAAAACTTGATAGGAATCATGGAATATGGAAAGCAAGTAACTAAAAGAAAAAACCTTACATGACTAGTATATGGAATATCAGTCTGATAAAAAACACAATTTTTGTACTGCAAAGTGCAACATTTTGATAGCATTGTCATTTTTTTAAATGTAGACATGGCATACACGTTGAGTACTGAATGTTCCTCTAGCTATTTATATTTCTCTTTCATTCTGAGGCAATTGGGCTTCAGTTACTTACCCAGTGTCACACAGCTAATAAGTGTCAAGTAATTGAAACCAGATTTGAACACTCAGGTCCTCCTGATTCCAGGAGGTGTTCTACCCACTGCACCACCTAACTGCTCCAGCTCTTTTTTTCCTTAAAGAGCACTGTGCAATTGAATCTATGTGAGTTTTTTGTGTGCTTTGGGAGGTTGATCCTCAGTTATTTTGTGTATTTTACAGTTATTTGGAATGGAATTTCCCTTTTTGTAATTGCTTTTTGTGTTCCATTATCATCATTATTTAGAAATGCTGTAAATTCTGAAGAATTTATTTTGTAATTTGCAACTTTGCTGAAGCTATTGCCTCAATTTGTATCTTTGCTGATTCCCTGGGATTTTTCAAGGAAATGATCAAATCATCAGAAAATCGTGATAGTTTTTATCTCCTCTTTTCCTATCTTTATTCCTTTAATTTCCTTCTCTTATCTTATTATTATTCATATCATTTCCAGAGCTATATCAAATATTCATGGGGAAAGTAGGTATTCTTGCTTCAATTCCACATTTACTGGACAAGATTCTAGTGTATCCCTCATTCCATATGATCACTTTTGGCTTTATATAGGAGCTTTTTATTATATTAGAAAGGTCCTCTATGCTTATACTCTGCAGGGTTTTTAGCATAAAAGAGTGTTGTACTTTATCAAAGGTCTTTCCTGCATATGTCGAGATGATCATGGTTTGGGATGTTTTGGTTTTTAAAATGATTACTTACGTTTATTGTTTTCCTAACGTTGAGTCATCTTTGTATCCCTAGTACAAATCCTATTTGATCACGATCAGTGGTTTCTTGGATACATTGCTGTAATCTGTTTGATAGGATTTCATTTAAAGGTTTTGAGTCAATGTTCATTAATGATGTAGGTTTGTGGTTTTCTTCCTGTGCTGTCTTTCCCTGGTATGTATTAGGACTATGTCTCATAAAAACATTTTGCTAGGGTTATTTCTCATTTCTTTAAGAAAAACTATCAAAGTTTATGCATTAATTGTTCTTTAAAAGTTTGATAGACTTCTCCTGTGAATCCATCAAATGCAGTAGTTTTCTTCTTTGGTAGTTCCTTTGCACTCAGATCAAGTTCCTTTTCTGCATTGGGTTATTTCAGATCTCTATCTGGCATTCTGATAGTTTGACTATTTAATTTTTTGAAAGTATTCTTCCCTTTCTTTTGTGTTCTCAGTGTGGGTAGTAAAAATATGGACAAAATGTTGCAATTATTTTCATTTTTTTCTGGTTTTGGTGGGATTTTACCTTGCTTATTTGTTATTTATTGATTTTATTTTCTGGTCTCTTTTTAAATATATTTCTTAAAGGTATGTAAATTTTATGTCTTTTCAAAGAACCAACTTTCATTTATCATGTCTATTTTTTGTGGAGGGTTCATTTTCCCTCTAATTTTTAATATTTCCTCTTTTGTGTACATTTTAGGTTTGCTTATTTTCCAGTTTTCAAAAAATGCACCTGAAGCTCATTAATCTTCTCTTTAGATATTTTCTTAATGTATAATTGTAAGGATGTGATTTGCTCCCTTAAGTCTGTTTTAGCTCCATTCAAGAAATTTTGGTTTATTGTTTCATCATCATTTTTTACATAGTTATTGTTTTTATGAATTGTTCTTTGAGCAACTCAGTATTTAAGATTTCATTGCTATGTCTCCATTTGAGTGTGGCTCTCCTGTTTGTGGCCCTTAAATAAATTTCTGTTTTAGTTACACTATGGCTTGTGAAAGATTTATAGACAATTTCTGCCTTTTTCCACTTTTTTTTTTTTTGCAATATCTCTGTGCCCTAACACTGGACAATTTTTGCGAAAGTTCCATATAGTTCACAAAAATATGTATATTGTTTTACTTTCCAACTTAGAAAATGCCAAAAGTCTTTTAACTTAATTTTTCCAGAAATTTGATCTGCACCGTATTTTCCTTTTTATCTTTCTGTTACGGTTAGGCAAAACTGATAGTGGGAGATTGAAGTGTTCTATAAGTGATGTGTTATCATCTATTCTTATTTAAAGTTAAATGATGTGGTTTTTTTTTATGAATTTGGATGCTAAAGTACTTGGAGCAGATACATTTATGACTGATATTGGTGTGGTGTCTATGATTCCTTTTTAGAATAATATCATTTTCCTGTGTACACTTTTTAAAAAAAATGTTAATGTTTGTTTTTGCTTTGTCTTATAGCATGATGCCAACATCTGCTTTTTTGGATTTGCTTGATACATAGTAATTTTTTCCATCCCCTTAGTTTTATTTTGCGCATATCTTTTTTAAAATATATTTTTGTAAATAACAGATTGTAGGGTTTTGTTTTCTTATCCAGTCTGTTATTTTTGTTGTTGTTGTTTAATGGATTATTTAATTCATTAACATTTAAGGTTAGGAGTAGGCTTTTTTCCCCCTTCATCTACCTCTAATGATTTTTAGGTTATAACTTTTCCCAGTTTTACTGTAAACACCATATTATATTCCTTAGTTACTTTATTTAAAATCTTTTTTTAAAATTGGCCTTGGGGGCAGAGCCAAGATGGTAGAGTAGAAAGACACATATACTCTAGCACTTCCCATATAGCCCACAAAGTACCTGTAAAAAATGACTCTCAACAAATTCTAGAGCAGTAGAAGCCACAGAACAATAGAGTGAAAGAGGTTTCCAGCCAAAGGTAACCTGGAAGGCCAATAGAAATGGTCTATCTCATGGGATGTTGAGCAGAGTGGAGCCCAGTCCTGGCCATGTGGCACTGGGAGGAACAGGACCTGAACAGAACTCCAGGACAGAATTCCCAGCAGGGAGGGTCCCAGGTCCTTCAACCCACAAGTGACAAAGAAAACTCCAAAGGTCAGTGTGGGAGGGCTTTCCCAGCTGGGACAGAGGGGAACAGCATTCCCCCAGCACTGGCCCCAGGCAGTGGCAGCAGTGGGCAGTTGGTGGCTTCACAGGAAGCAGCTTGGGTCCATTACCAGTTTAAAGCTTTAAAGCTCAGTTTAAAGCCTCTGCCAGAATTGAGCAGCTGATCTGAACCTCAACCCTCAGTGGTGGCCCTTCCTCCACGCAAAGCCCCTGGGGGAGTTGAGCAGCTAATCTGAATCTCTACCTTGAGCATGATACTGGGGAGAGGAGGATCTCTAGGACTCTCCTCTTGACAAAGAATTCAGAAGTCAAGTAACTGGTTGGGAAAATGCCCCAAAAAGGGAAAAAATAAGACCATAGAAGGTTACTTTCTTGGTGAACAAGAGTCTCATTCCATTCATTCAGATGAGGAAGAACAAGGTGTACTGTCAGAGGAAGTCAAGGCCTCTGCCTCCAGTACCTCCAAAATGAATATGAAACCAGCACAGGCCATAGAAGAGCTTAAAAAGCAAGTCAGTAGCCTGCTAAAGGAGAACTCAAAAAATGCTGAGGAAAGTAACACCTTTAAAAAGAGGCTAACTCAATTGGAAAAAGAGGTCCAAAAAGTCAATTAGGAGAAGGAGCCTTTAAAAAGCAGAGTTCGCCAAATGGAAAAGAAGATTCAAAAGATCGTTGAACAAAATAGTTCTTTAAAAGAGAGAATCGAGTTCAGGGAAGCTAATGACTATGAGATAAATCGAGAAGTTAGAAAACAAAACCAAAAGTTCAAAAAAATAGAAGATAATGTGAAACATCTCACTGGAAAAACAACTGACCTAGAAAGTAGATCCAGGAGAGACAATTTAAAAATTATGGGACTGCCTGAAAGCCATGATCAAAAAAAGAGCCTGACATTATATTGAACAAAATTATCAAGGAAAACTGCCCTGATAGTCTAGAACCAGAGGGCAAAACAAATATTGAAAGAATCTACTTATAACCACCTGAAAGAGACTCAACAAGAGAAACTCCTAGGAATATTGTAGCCAAATTTCAGAGTTCCCAGGTCAAGGAGAAAATATTGCAAGCAGCTAAAAGAAACAATTTGAGTATTGTGGCCACACAATCAGGATAACACAGGATCTAGCAGCTTCTACATTAAGGGATCAAAGGGCTTGGAATAGGATGTTCCAGAAGCCAAAGGAACTGGGATTAAAACCAAGAATCACCTACACAGCAAAACTATGTATACTTCAAGGGAATAAATGGTCATTCACTGATATAGAGGACTTTCAAACACTCATGATGAAAAGACCAGAACTGAATAGAAAATTTGACTTTCCAACACAAGAATCAAGAGAAGTATGAAAAAATAAACAGGAAAGAGAAATCATAAAAGACTTTCTAAAGGTGAACTATTTACATTCCTACATGGAAAGATAATATTTGTAACTCGAGATTTTTCTCAGTATTTGGGTAGATGGAGGGATTGCATGCACGCACACACACACACACACACACACACACACACACATAGAGAGTACAGGTTGAGTTGAATCAGAAGAGGTGATTTCCATAAAAAAAATAAAATAAAAATTAAGGGATGAGGGAGGAAAATTTTGGGAGGAGAAAGGGAGAAATGGAATGGGGCAGGCTATAACTCATAAAAAGATAAGAAAAATATTGTTCAATGGAGGAGAAAATGGAGAAGGTGAGAGGGGAAAAGTGAAGCCTACCCTCTTCACATATGACTTAAGGAAGAAATAATATGCTCACTAAATTTGGTATGAAAATCTATCTTACACTATAAGAAAGTAGAGGAGGAGAGGACAAGTGGGGTGAGGGGGATGATAGAAGGGAGGGCAAATGGGAGAAGGGAGTAACTACTTTTGGAAAGGGACAAGATCAAATGAGAGAATAAAAAAAAGGAGGGAGAGGGTAGGATAGAGGGTAATCTAGTTAGTATTACACAGCATGATTATTATGGAAGTCTTTTGCAAAATGACACATATATAGCCTGTATTGAATTACTTGCCTTCTCAATGGGGATAGGTAGGGATGGAAGGAGGGAGAGAAGTTGGAATTCAAAGTATTAGAAATGAATGTTGAGAATTATTATTGCATGTAACTGGGAAATAAGAAACACAGGTAATGGGGTATGGACATTTATCTTGCCCTACAAGAGAGAGAAGAGAGAAGACGGGGATAAGGGAAGGGTGGAGTGTGATAGAAGGGAGGGTACATTGATGGAAGGGATAATCAAAATGCAAGGTATTATGTGGTGGGGGAGGGGAGAGATGAGGAGAAAAATTGGAACTCAAAATTTTGTGGAAATGAATGTTGAAACCTAAAAATAAATAAATAAATACAATTAGAAAAATAAAAATAAAAATTGGCATTGTTGTGGGAGAGAGCCAAGATGGCAGAGTTGAAGGACAGATGTGCTCTAGTTCTCTCCCCGTAGTCCAATAAATACCTATAAAAATTACTCTAAACAAATCCTAGAGCAACAGAAGCCACAAAATGAGACAATGAAAGAGATGTCCAGCCCAAGACAGCCTGGAAGGCAGTCAGGAAAGGTCTATTGCACCAGACTCAGAGGGGAGCACAGCCAAGCTTGGGCCACATGGGCACAGCACAGACACGACTGGAGCAGGCTTCAGGGCACTGAATCATGGGCAGCAGGTGTGGTTCCTAGATTTCTCAACCCACAAATACCAAAGGCAACTTCAAAGATCAGTAAGAAATCTCTTTCACCTGGGTGAGAGGGGAGCCCTGACTCCAGGGCTGCAGCAGCCACCAGGCAGCAGCATTCATTTTTGGAGCTGTCTGCCTAAAAATCCTGGAGGAATCACACACCTGATCTGGATCTCAGACCTCAATGGTGGTCCCAGAGTGAGGAGGAGCGCTGGTGGAGGCTCTGGAGAGGGAATCCTACTCACAGATCCTCGGCAGAAAAGGGGGTGGTTGCTCCCAGATGAGAGAACAGGCCAGGAGAGGAATAAACTCCTCTCCTTTTATTGTGCCATCTTGGAGGAACTGAGAACTTACAGAATCCTAGAGTATACTCTCCTTTTGACAAAGGACTCAAAAGTCAAGTAACTAGCTGACAAAATGCCCCCAAAAGGTAAAATATAAGACTATAGAAGGTTACTTTCTTGGTGAAAAGGTATTTTCTTCCATCCTTTTAGATGAGGAAGAACAAAGCATACCATAAGAGGAAGACATCAAAGTCAAGACTTCTACATCCAAAATCTCAAAAAAATATGCAATGATCTGAGGTCATGACAGAATTCAAAAAGAATTTTGAAAATCAAGTAAGCGAGATGGACGAAAAATTAGGAAGAAAGATGAGAGTGATGCAAGAAAATCATGAAGAGTGAATTAAAACTTGCTAAATGAGACCCAAAAAAGTGTTGAAGAAAATAACACCTTTAAAAATAGACTAACCCAAATGACCTAACAGGTCCAAAAAGCCAATGAGGAGAAGAATGCCTTAAAAGCAGAATTAGTCAAATGAAAAAGGAGGTTCAAAAGCTCACTGAAGAAAGTAGTTCCTTAAAAATTGGAATGGAGAAGATGGAAGCCAATGACTTTATGAGAAACCAAGAATTTATAAAACAAAACCAAAAGAATGAAAAAATAGAAGACACTGTGAAATACTCTTTGGAAAAACAACAAACATGGAAAACAGAGCCAGGAGAGATAATTTTAATATTATTGGTCTACCTGAAAACCACAGTCAAAAAAAGAGCCTAGCTATCATCTTTCAAGAAGTAATCAAGGAAAACTGCCCTGATATTCTCAAACCAGAGGGTAGAACAGAAATGGAGAGAATTCACCAATCACCTCCTGAAAGAGCCCCCAAAAGGAAAACTCCTAGGAATATTGCAGCTAAATTCCAGAGTTCTCAGGTCAAGGAGAAAATATTACAAGCAGCTGGAAACAAACAATTAAAGTATTGTTGAAATACAATCAGGATCACATAGGATTTAGCAACTTCTGCACTAAGGGATTGAAGGGCTTAGAATATGATATTCCAAAGGTCAAAGGAGCTAGGATTAAAACCAAGAATCACCTATCCAGCCAAACTGAGTATAATGCTTCAGGGGAAAAAATGCAATTTCAATGAAATAGAAGACTTCCAAGCATTCTTGTTGAAAAGACCATAGCTGAATAGAAAATTTGACTTTCAAATACAAGAATCAAGAGAAACATGAAAAGATAAAAGGAAAGAGAAGACTTAAGGAACTCAAGTTAAAACATTGACCTTCCTACATGGAAAGATATTATTTGTAACTCGTGAGACCTCTTTTCAGTATTACAGTAGTTAGAAGGATACATATATATGTACATATATATGCATATACATATATATGCAGTTTGTATGAGTATGCATGTATGTGTATATTATATATGTGTAGGTATGTATATGTATGTGTGTACATATACATATTATATATATGCATATATAATATGTATATTATAGGGAACATACCTAAAAAAATAAAATTTACTGTTGAATGGAATGTACTAGGAGTAAAAGAAAGGGAGAGGTAGAATGTAGTAAATCATCTCACATGCAAAAGGGAAGACAGAGCTTCTACAATGGATGGGAAGAGGGGGAAGATGAAAGGAAATAATTGAACCTTACTCTCATGGGATTTGGCTTAAGGAGGGAATAACACACTCAATTGGATATGGAAACCTATTTTTCCCTTCAGGAAGGCAAGGGGGAAGGGAATAGGAGAGGGAAGATAATAGAAGGGACAGCAAATTGGAGAAAGGGATAATCAGAAGCAAACACTATTATAGGAGGACAGGTTAAGGGAGAGAATGGAATAAATGAAGGACAGGATAGGAAAGAGGGAAATGTGGTTAGTCTTTTACAACATAACTATTATGGAAGTACTTTGCATTGTTACACATGTATGACCTATATTGAATTGCTTGTTTTCTCAGTGAGGGTGAGTGGTGAGGGAGGGAGAGAATACAAAACTCAAAGCTTTAAGAATGATTGTTAAAAATTGTTTTAGCATGCAACTAGAAATTAAGCTATACAGGCAATGGAGTATAGAAATATATTTTTCCCTATTGGAAAATAGAGGGGAAGTGGGATGGAAGAAGGGGTGGATGTGGTGCATGTTGTCCTCGGTTGGAGGTAGAGAGAGATGGGGAGAAAATTTTGAATTCAAATTCTTGTGGAAGTGAATGTTAAGAACTGAAAAATAAATACATTTTAAAAAAGAAAAAAAATTGGCCTTATTCCCACTGGCTCTCTTCCACTCCTCCTTGATCCCTTCTTTTCATTTATTATCACTTTCTCTTTAGGGTTTTGTTTCTTAGTTCCTCTCTAATGTATTTCTGATGTATTTCTTCCTATCCTTTTTCCTCTTAGTAGATTCCTCTTTCCTCTCCCCACCTTCTCCTCATTAGTTGTTTTTTTTTTTTTTTATTTCATTTTTGGACCCTTTTCAACGATATTTTTTCACTATCTTCATTGTAAATCTTCTCTTTCTATTTACTGCATATTCTCATTCTCTAATTCATGACTCCCCCATAATCATCTGGTGTTTCTCTTTTTTCTGTATTCTTCATGCAATCAAAGCTTCCAAGGTATTCATTTTAGGCACTCTCTTTAGGGGCTTTTCATTACTCCTCCCTTGTAGGGTTCACCCCATTGATTTTCCTTTTCCATTGCACCTCTCTCAGAGCAATGCTAATTATTACAGATATCAGATAGGACACTTCCTCACATTAATCCTCTCTCCCCCCAGCCCCAATCAAATGATCTATATCTTTTCTTGTTGGCTCCCAAGTCTTCTCCCCTTGCTACATTTGCCTGGAAATCTTCTTGTGTTCATGCTTTTTCATTCCTCCAGGTACCAGTCACCCAGAGGGGTTTCAGCTCCTCATCCCTAAGACAAGTAGACTTTTCAGGCACCAAATCCCCCTGGCCTCATCAAGTGTCAGATCCTCATTTTCCTTCAGCCAAAGGATGATTCATCAGTGGAACTCCTTCCACCTCCAAAGTAAGGCCTCCTCCCTTCCTTCCCCTTTTTAGTCTTTTCCTCTTCCTCTTCTACTGCATTATAGATTCTTATCTTTCTGAGACCACAAAGGTTACCTCTACTTACTACTAGCCATTGATCTGATCGCAGTGAATCTCTCACTACTCTCCATCCATTTTTGAACTCCCCCCTTTCATGCATTCTCTCATGTCATAATGTAGTCCAACAAAAGAAGCCTTCACTTGTAGGCAGGGTGTCACCAGGTTCGATCCATAATGCTCCCTTTCTACCTCTTCACTGTTTCCTCTACTGGATAATTGCACTGACTCCTGCATCCTCTCATGTACTTTTAGAAAGAAACCTTTTACTGGTCTTTCTGTCGTCATTTTGTTGTATATATTCACTCCTCCTGCACTTCTGTTGTTTGGGATATTCAAGAAGCAAGTAATTTGGTTTTCTTTCTAAAAAACATTTCAAATTCTTCTTTATTATTATTGAATGTCCATCTTTAGTCCCATATAACTAAGCCCAAATTTCTAGGATAGTTCGCCTTGATCTGCATCCTGAGCTCCAGTGCTCTTCAAAACATCATTCTATTTCCTCCACCTTTTTTTTCTAATGAATGAAAAAGAATCTTACATTGTTTAAATGACTTTTGTATTTGAAAGTCTTTCTCCTGTTGATGCTCTACCAACTGAGCTATCTGGGCAAGTCACTTAACCCCAATTGTCTCATCCTGGGTCATCTCCAGTCATGCTGATGAATATCTGGCCACTGGATGCAGATGACTCTGGAGGAGGAGTGAGGCTGGTGACCTGCACAAAGTCAAGTGCAAGTCATGTCATTATTTCTCTAATGGCATGGTCTTCTCTGGCAATGAAGGATGAACACACTTTCTCCTGTTAACTTGTAGAACTTGCTTCTAAATTAAATTGCTAAATTTAGCCTCTTTGTGCTTGAAATTTTTTTTTTCTGGAGATGATCTATGCATTGTTCCAACTGGAATTTTATTTTCTCTATTCTAATGTTCTGAGTAGTTCTTTTCTACTGTTTCTTTCATAATGATGTTGCCTTATTTGTTCTTCTGGAAGACCTATTGTTAGCAGTTTGTCTATATACATCCTGTCTTCAAGAGTTATATGTTTTGCATTCATAAGGAGAATATTTTTAAATTTTTCTTGTTTTGTTGCTTCCATTAGTCAAATAAGAAATATAAAAGTCTTTAAAGTATTTCAAGGAAAACCAAATATTTTACGTTTTAATTTCCAAACAATTGAAAATTCAACTTTAATCCTTCATTTTCAAAGACCTTAAAGTTAAAGACATTAACAGAAGTGTGTGTGTGTGTGTGTGTGTGTGTATGTGTGTGTGTGTGTTTGTGTGTGTGTGTGTGTGTGTGTGTGGACTAGAGCTGTGGTTTCATTGGCACATAGAAATTCCAAAGAGGAAACTCCTTTAGCAAATAAATGTTGGTACCTATCTTGCAATTTATAGATTTAGAGTACTACCTGGATATTTGGAGGAAAAGATCACTATACCCCCTTAGAAAAGATAACCCATCAATGTTACAGATATAACTGAGACCTAGTCAATGAATTTTTCTTATGTACCTAGCACTGTATTGGATGCCAGATACAGGGTGTGGCACCTATCCTCAAAGTGTTTGCAGGGAGACACTAAAATTAACTATAATGGGCATTTACATTCTCTAAAGTATATAAAGTGTTCTATAGACAGTCTTCATGGGTGGGTAGGTAGCTCACTGAATTGAGTGCTGGACCTGGAATTAGGAAGACCAGAGTTTGAATCTGGTCTCAGATGCTTAACTAGCAGAGTGCTCCTGGGTAAATTACTTACCCCTTGTTTGCCTCAGCTTCATCATTTAATAAATGATGGTAATAATAGCAATTATTTCCCAGAACTTTTATAAGGCTCAAATACAATATTTGAAAAGTGCTTTGCAAGTCTTAAAGTGCTGTTTAAGTGCTATTCTCCTTTTCCACCACCTCCCCCTTTTTCTTCTCCTTCTTCCCAGTGAATGAGTAGGTAATATAAGTAGTACTATGCCCATGAAAGACAATGTGATTTAAATGGATGATGCAGTGTACTTAGAGAAGGAAGACACAACTTCAAACTTTGCATCAGACACTTAATAATTGTTTAACCCAGAGTGAGCCCTTTCACCTCTCTGTGCTGGTATTTCCTCACCCATAAAAAGATGGGACAACACAATGGAATCTCAGGTTTTTTCCCACCTCTAAATCTATTTTCCAATGATTCATTTTTTACAAATGAGTAAGCTGAGGTTCACGGAACTTAATTAACTTGTGTATAGTCACACAGATGGCTAGCATCAGAATCAACTCCAGAACCCAAGCCTCTTCCAGCTGCCTTTCTGGGGCTTTTTCCACTACCACCTTACATGAAGTAATTAGTAAAAGAATGCAAGACAGCATTGGATAAAGTGTTAAACTGAATGCAATAAAATGTCCTACAATACATGATCCAAGTAAGAAGTACAGACTCACAAGGCTTGCATAAGAACATTTTCCAGAATTCCCTGCCCTTCTGCATGCTTTCCCATATTCCCATCCCTTCAAGGTCTGGCTGTCATTCCTTTACAATGTATGGACATTCTGGGAGAAATTTCCACACATGCACCTTCCATGTGTCTAGACTAATACATTCAGAAGAAAATTCATTTCCCCTGCTGGTATTTCTTGATGAAAATTGAGGCATCTTCCGGAAGCATTTTAACAACTCCCTGAAATAGTTATAATTCCAGTTTTGATGAGAACTAGTTCACTATGAAATCACACTACAGCTTTTGTAAATACTCTCACATTCTGAAACTGCCAGAAGAACCAGGAATTGTTTATTTTTATAAATGTGTTGTTGCCAAAAAATGTGTGCCCCAAGAATGTCTGACTTGATTAGATATGCCTTTAGTCAATAACCACATTCCCATTCAGATTCAATGTCAGGTGGATGGCATTGCTAACAAATCCATCCATTGCCTTTGCTGTTCACTGATTTGAACTCCTGCGGTGAGGACTCAAGTTGTTGTCTTTATAATTGTCTGCTGTGCCTTATAGATACAGAAATTCAAAATGGGATCTGCCTGCTACCCAGGAAACTAGAGTTCTTTTTCAGACCGTATGTAACTCATGCAAGGTGATGGTCTTTTCTACAAAGTCTGGGGAAGGAGAAGATGAAAGATTAATTGGAGAAACTTACTATGAAAGAAGAGTCATAGATTATAACTCAGGAGTTGGAAAATCAGGCCCACAGGCTATGATTTGTCAGTGAATACATTCAATGAAAACTAATAATTTGTGTGTAGGTGAGTATATGTATACGTGAATGCATATATGTATGTATGTATGTATATATATATATACATACACAGAGAGAGTATTTTAAGATTTCTAAAGTATATCACCATATTTTATCCTTGTGACATCCCTGTGATAAATTTTATATGTATTTTTATCCTCATCTCGATGATGAAGAAACTGAGACTTAGAGGCATTAAATAATTTTCTAATGGATTTCTCATGGTTCTGGCCCATCAGCACATATTTCTTGGCCAGATGGATAAGTTGTGAATTGATAATAAATTGAGTCCAGAACTTAATAAGAGAAGGACTGTTGGATTTCACATGAAAGACTGCTGAGTTGTTTTGCTTGTTTTATTTTGAGAGAGAGAAAAAGAGGAAGAAGAAGGAGGGGAGAAAATAATAGGAGATAAAAAGAAGGAAGAGTGAAGGGGGCAGAGGGGAGAAAGAGAAAAGCAAAGTGGGGAGAGAAGGCTATTCAGGAGTTCCAGAATCTTGGGCAACATTTGCACATAGAATAAGGCACAAGAATGATGATTAAGCAAAGGAGACTGATATGGAGACAAAGTAAGAGAGAGCATTCATGAGAGTGAGTTAGTCAAATGTGCCAAACTCTCCAGAAGGATGATGAAGCATGAGAACTGGAAAAAGGGTGATTTTTATGTAGGCAATTAAGATTTCATTGATGATCTTGAAGAGAGCAGCTTCAGTTAAGTGATAGGGATACAAGCAAACTTGAATGTGTTTGGGAAGTGAATATAAGTGAGAAAGTGGAGACAATAAGTGTAGGTAGTTCCTACCCCCATGTGGATTTGGGTAGGAAAAGTTAAACAAGAAAGAAGTATTTTCAAAATTAAGCTATTCCTCTCACCACCTCCTTTAAGCAAAATAAAGGAAAAAAAATAGTCCCCATTAAAAAAAGCCATCAACACATATTTATGAAGTCTAGCAAAACAAATTCTCACATTTGCTGTGTATGAAAATATATAGCTCTTTCTTCATTTCTTCTCTTTAAGATAAGTGATATATTTCATCCTTCTTCTTTTGGACTTAAGGTTTAACACTACATTGATGAGAGTTCTAAAGTCTTTTCCAGTTGTTGATGAAAGTGTTTGTAAAAGCAAGGACCATGACTTGCACAGGAGGGTCTGCTATCACAGGTTCTCTGATCTGCTTTCCTGAAAGGAAAGGCAACTTTTGAGGGGTCAACAATCACTTTAATCAAGCCCATGTGTATCATTCACTTTGTTCAGGGGAAAAAGCCAGCACCTTGAACTTCAGAGAAAATATAAAGCAATCAAGATTAACAGACAGTCCTTCCAGCTGCCTGACATAAGCAATACATACATCATAGATCAACAGACAAATTCAACCATCTGATCATTACATATATACAGAGTTAGCAGAGAGAGAAGCACCGACATCTGGATTTTCAAAGCCAGGGGGCTCCTTAGCAGCTACCCAGAGTCTCTTGTCTGGTCAAAGAAACACTTCCAAGGAGTAAGCCCCAAAGTAAAACCTCACCTTAGAATACTTATACATTTTTCAGAGCCAGAGGGCAGGCTTATTAATGGATGGGGAAGATCTTCTCATTAAGGAGCAAAATTATATTAACATTAAGCAAAAATGCATTATCACTACAGTGTTCAGTGATTTGCATTTTCCCCTCAGTACTGCTTTTACTCAATTACATGCTAAAACAATTTTTGACATTCAAAAAA
Organism: Notamacropus eugenii; assembly: GCF_028372415.1. Lineage (NCBI taxonomy): Eukaryota > Metazoa > Chordata > Mammalia > Diprotodontia > Macropodidae > Notamacropus > Notamacropus eugenii. The sequence goes on from NC_092877.1 coordinate 327,773,593, forward strand.
ATGAGTTCCAAATTCTATCCCTCCCTCTAGAATCTTATAAAATTTGTATTAAGATCATATTGAGTACTACCTCATACCTATCTAATAATGTCATTTTTTTTAAAAGTATAATTTATTTATTTTCAGTTTTCAACATTCACTTCCACAAGATTTTGAATTTCAAAAATTTCTCCCCATTTCTCCCCTCCCCCTGCCCCAGGACAGCATGCTCCCCAGCCATTCCTTTCCCTAAGGTGCCCTCCTTTCTATCCCCCATCCCTTCTCCTATCTCCTTCCCCTCTATCTTCCTGTAGGGCAAGATAGATTTCTATACCCCATTGCCTGTATAACTTATTTTCCAGTTGCATGCAAAAACAATTTTGTACATTCACTTTTAAAGCTTTGAGTTCACATTCTCTCCCTTCCTCTCTCCCTACCCACCCTCACTGAGGAAGCAAGAAATTCGATATAGGTCATACATGTGTAGCCATACAAAACACTTCTATGACAGTCATGTTGGGAAAGACTAATCACATTTCTCTGTATCCTGTCCTGCCTTCCATTTATTCCATTCTCTCCTTTGACCTGTCCCCCCACAATAGTGTTTGCTTCTGATTACCCTTCTCATAATCTACCCCAACTTCTATTATTCTCTCTCTCCTATCCTCTTTTACCCTGCCTTCTTGCAGCAAAGATACATTTTCATACCCAATTGAGTATATGTTATTCCATCCTTAAGCCAAATCCAATGTACTCTCACTATTTTAAAGTGGGTACTTAATCTTCTTAGGAGCTACCTTCTGATAGAAAATTTTATGAGTTATTTTTTTCTCCTTATGATTTTCTCCTTTGGTTTCTTGCTCTTTGGCACATAAACACCACTGTAGGCTTTTTTTTTGAATAGATGAATATAGTCAATTCACACACTTTTAAATAATCCACAGTTTTCCATTGCCCCTGTCCCTGAATCATTATAAATGTATTGCCCAGCTCTGCTATGGTTTTTCTGACCATATCACTAAGCTAAAAGTTTAGGTATCATTATATAACATCTTTCCAGACTGTGTGGTTTAAATTGGTCTGTGGATTTTATAACAAATTCAATTTAATCCAATTTAAACTTTCTACAACTAAAGCAAATCCACTTGAAACAACCTGAATCAACAATAGAGATCTCTAAAGAGAAATTATTTTGAAACCATGACAAATCCAGGCCAAAAGGCAATTATAATTCTGTCGCTATAGAGAAGATTAAAGCAACAAAAGCTTAGCTTTAGAAGAACAGAGAAAGCAGGAAAACATACATTTTGAGGAACAAAACTTCATAGATTATCAAGCTATGCTATCACATTAAAAAAAGATTGGGTTAAGTGATATAAATTCCTAAAGGAGAAAGAAAAAAGGGTGTAATTGTTTCCACTGTGGCCTAATAATACCCTATAGTTGGATGAGATTTTGCTGAGAAACATCAGCCCTCAGAGAATTTTAAAAGGTGATGAATTTTAAGGTACTTCACATAACAAAAGAAAAGCAATAAAAGATATAATAATTCTCTATAGAGGAAAAAGAATATCCTTAAAGTTGTTTGTTAGTTTTTTTTAGCTCAGTCAACTGTGGAAAATGAAAGAAAATATAAAAATCTCATTTTTAAAGGATATATTCTATCAAAAAGTCATGTCATTGGCATGAACTATTCTTAAGATATTATGATGGTGTAGATATACAAATAAATTATATTCACCAATGTGAATATATGTATATATACATACATATATGTGTATATATGTGTATGTATGTGTGTATATTATATATATATATATATTATATAAACAAACATACACATATCCCCAGTGTGCTGGGGATAATGTGAGGTTTTCAATATTTACAGGTTTACATTAATCTGAACTTCTCTAAAAATTATGTTCCAATATGAAAGAGCCATTTTGAAGTCAAAAGTCGAGGTGTCCTCATAAGAGTGGCACATGATTTACATCTAATATTCTTCCCTCCTCTCACTTTCCTTCACCTCCTCTCACCTGAAATGAATTGTGTCCTTTCAGGGAAAGTTGCAAGATTCAGGTACTTACTTTACAGAGGATAGCCACAGACCATAATATAGTGTAAAGAATGGTAGATAAGGGTCAGAGGTCAAATCTCAACTTGCTATTTACCATTTATGTGACCTCAGTCAAGCTCCTTTTCCTCTTTTGTCCTCAGATCCCTTTAGCTGCAAAATTAGAGTTGGACAAGCTGAGCCAGAAGGTTTCTTCCAGCTCTAAATATATGAATCTATGATCTTATTTTATATTTGAAAAAGATCAACTTTCCAACCTCTTCTCATCTCAAATTGTTAAATAGTCATTTTCTTAAAACATTGTGAGCAGAGCAAACTGTATCCTCTCCTATACTTTCAATTATAAGTTAGAGTTATATTTTAAGGATTGCAACCACAAATAAATTCCCCTGTGTCTTCTTCCCACAATGCATGTTTTTTCACTGTGTCTTCATCTACATAGCAGTCTGTGTTTGCTGCCAGAGCTGATCAATTCAAAAAAAGATATCTGTAGTCAGAGAACAGGTAAAAAACTTCATCAAATATTCTGACCCAATAAACCTTCATTTTCTTATATAGGGCAGAGAACATTACTATGGGAAAAGAATTCCTGCATCATTTACTATGATTATAAGCTTTTGTTGTTTGGTCATTTCTCAGTCATGTTGGACCCTTTGGGACTTCGATTGGGGTTTTCTTGGCAAAGATACTGGACTGGTTTGCTATTTCATTTCTCAGTCCTTTTACAGATGAGGAAACTGTGGTAAACAGGTTTAAGTGACTTGCACAGGGTCACCTAGCTAGTAAGTGTCTGCAGCCAGATCTCAACTCAGAAATAAGTTTACCTGATTTCAGGTCTGGTATTCTATCCACTATACCATCTAGCTGTTCGCATTATAAGTAAAGGGGAACAATATAGTGGTAACAGGGAACATTTGTACTGGCTAGAATCACTCATTTCTTTTAACCGGATTGGTTACACTAGTAATGAGCCACATCCTGCTAGCAGACATTTAGCTTGCTTAAATTCTTAGAAACTCGGATTAATGATGAGAATTTATTTTCTAAGAACAGCATATTTCTAAACAAGCATCAGTTCTGGGAATGTGTGACTAGAGAGTGCCCTGCTAATAGGTATTTCACCTTGGTCAGCACCAGAAAGATATGATCTTTCATATTCTTCTCTAGTCATATAACTAATTGAGTGAACTAACTACTCAAATTAAATTTTTTAAAATGCATTAAGCAGTTATGGGATTTCTGTTAAGCAGGGTGTTGAGGCAATGTGGTGTAATGGGTAGAGATCTGACCTTAGAATCAGAAAGATTCAGGTTTAAGTTGTCTCTCTGACACATTGTGCCTATATGGTCCTGGAGAGAACTCTCTGTCTTCTCCTAGAGAGGCAAATCTCTAAGACTTCAAGTTGCAGAGAAGGTAGTGATTTGTATTAGTAGAAAAGTCTTCCCCATCCAGGAGTTCCCTGACTCAGTGAAATGGCATTGTTTGTTCTACATTAGACATGATGGCTTTCACACACACACACACACACACACACACACACACAAACCCACATACACAAAAATTATTTTTCTTCTCCTTTCATTGTTTCTTAGGCAAATTAAATAAGCTATCACTTAATGAGTTGTCACTTAACTAGCACAGCTGTTAGTTGCTATCTTATGGTGGTAATAACAATACCAAGTGGCATGTTTATAGTGCCAGAAATTTTGTTTCATTTTATCCCATCAGTCCCCTAGGATTTAAGTGCAAATATTTGAGGTCCACATTTTACAGATTTGGAAACTGAGATATGAAGAGATTTACTCAAGGTCACACATCTAGCATCTGGCAGAGACTGGATTCAAACTCAAGCCTCTTGACTACAAATAACTTGACCACAACTGAAATGTTCTTGGTGTCATGTGAATCAGACAAAGGAAGCTTTTCTGAGAAAAATGAGCTTTTCCTAAAATGAGATTTCATTATCATTCTTAAAGGGAACTGGTAGAGTTTTTTATTAGTTCCTTTTTCAAAACTTCTTTCCCCCCTTTGTTGTTTATTTTATTTTAAAGAAACCCTGGTGATGATTTTGTAGCAGTCTTTAACATATATTTGAATGGAAAAAATATAATAAAACATGCAGCAGAGCTAATTTTAAAGTGCATAGTTTATTTATTTTTGTGTTCTTAGCATTCACTCCCACAAGAATTTGAATTCAAAATTTTCTCTCCATCTCTCCCCATCCCCCACTCCAGGACAGCATACACCCCATCCATCCCTTCCTCCTATCTGTCCTCCCTTCTGTTACCCACCCTTCTTCCATCCCCCTTCCCCTCTATTTTCCTGTAGGGCAAGATAGATTTCTATATTCCATTGCCTGTATAGCTTAATTTCCAGTTGCATGCTAAAACAATTTTTAACATTCATTCTTAAAGCTTTGAGTTTTGTACTCTCTCCCTCTCTCCCCACCCACCTTCACTGAGAAAACAAGAAATTCAATATTGGTCATACATGTGTAACAATGCAGAGCACTTCCATAATAGTTATGTTGTAGAAGACTAACCACATTTCTTCATTTATTCCATTCTCTCCCTTGACCTGTCCTCCCACAATAGTGTTTGCTTCCAATTATCCCTTTCCCCAATTTGCTGCCCCTTCTATTACCTTCCCTCTCCTATCCCCTTCCCCATTGCTTTCCTGAATGGTAAAATAGATTTCCACATCCAATTGAGTGTGTTATTCCCTCCTTAAGCCAAATTCCATGAGAGTAAGGCTCAATTATTTTCTTTCACTTCTCCCCTCTTTCCCTCCATTGTAAAGACTTTTTCTTCCCTCTTTTATGTGAGATGATTTGCTACATTCTACCTCTCCCTTTCTCTTATTCCTAGTATATTCTATTCAACAGTAAATTTTAATTTTTTAGGTATTCTCCCTTCATATACAGCTCACCCTGTGCCCTCTGTCTATGTGTATATATGTGCATGTATATATATACATATATATAAAACACACAAACACATGTATATATACATACATACACACACTTATGTACATATACATATCTACACATATAGTATTCACATACATAGATATCCACACACAACTACAGAAGTGTGTATATGTGTATGTACATACATATATATGCATATACATATATATGTGTGTGTATATATTTCAATATATATATATTTCAATATCAATATATATACATGTATATATTCACTCTAAATACCCCAATACTGAAAAAGGTCTCATGAGTTACAAATAACATCTTTCCAAGTAGGAATTTAAACAGTTCAATTTTAATGACTTCCTTCAGGCTTCTCTTTCCTGTTTACCTTTTCATGTTTCTATTGATTCTTGTATTTGAAAGTCAAATTTTCAATTCAGCTCCGGTCTTTTCTACAAGAATGCTTGGAAGTCCTCTATTTTGTTGAAATTCCATTTTTTTCCCTTGAAGTCTTATACTCAGTTTTGCTGGGTAGGTGATTCTTGGTTTTAATCCTAGCTCCTTTGACCTCTGGAATATCATATTCCAAGCCCTTCAGTCCCTGAGTTTAAAAGTTGCTAAATCCTGTGTTATCCTGATTGTATTTCCACCATACTTGAGTTGTTTCTTTCTGTCTGCTTGTAATACTTTCTCCTTGACTTAGAAACTGTGGAATTTGGCTGCAATATTCCTAGGAGTTTTCCTTTTGGGATCTCTTTAGGAGGTGATCGGTGAATTCTTTCCATTTCTATTTTGCAATCTGAGTCAAGAATATATCAGGGTAGTTTTCCTTTATAGTTTCTTGGAAGATGACATCTAGCCTATTTTTTTCTTCATAGTTTTCATGGAGACCAATAATTTTTAAATGATCTCTTCTGGATCTATTTTCCAAGTCAGTTTTTTTTGCAATGAGATATTTCACATTGTCTTCTATTTATTCATTCTTTTGGTTCTGCTTTGTAATTTCTTGGCTTCTTATAAAGTCATTAGCTGTCATCTGCTAAATTCTAATTTTTAAAGAATGTTTTTTTTCAGTGAGCTTTTGAACCTCCTTTTCCATTTGGCCCATTCTGCTTTTAAAAGCATTCTTCTCCTCATTGGTTTTTGGACCTCTTTTGTGGATTGAGTTAGCCTGTTTATAAAGGTGTCATTTTCTTCAGCATTTTTTTGGGTCTCCTTTAGCAAGCTGTTGATTCACTTTTCATGATTTTCTTGCATCACTCTCATTTCTCTTCCCAATTTTTCCTCTACCTCTCTTACTTGATTTTCAAGATCCTTTTTGAACTCTTCCATGGCCTGAGACCATTTCATATTTTTTGGAGACTTTGGATGTAGAAGCATTGTCTTTGATGTCTTCCTCTTGTGGTATGCTTTGTTCTTCCTCATCTGAAAGGATGGAAGAAAATACCTGTTCACCAAGAAAGTAAGCTTCTATAGTTTTATTTTTTCCCCTTTTGGGGGCATTTTCCCAGTCAGTTACTTGACTTTTGAGTCCTTTGTCAAGTGGTAAATATACTCTGGGGACCTGGAAGTTCTCAGTTTCTCTAAGGCGGCACAATCAATGGAGAAGAGTTTACAACTCTCCTGGCCTGTGCTCTGGGAGCAACCACCACCTTTTCTGTCCAGGATCTGTGAGCAGGTTTCCCTCTCCAGAGCCTCCACCAGGTCCATCATTCTCATTCCAGAACTCACACTCAGAACTGAGACCCAGATCAGCAGCTCAATTTCCTTAGTGTCTTTAGGCTGAGGGCTCCAAAAGTGGATGTGCTGCTGCAGTGGCTGCTGTTTTCCTGGGGCTGGTGCCATACATGGCTCCCTTGTACTCAGGTGAAAGAGCTTTCTTACTGACCTTTGAAACTCTCTTTGGTGTTTGTGGGTTGAGAACTCTGGGAACCCAAGTGTTACCTGTAATTCTGCATTCTGAAGCCTGCTCCATTCCTGTCCATGCCTTGGGGCCAAGGCTAGTCTGTGCTCTGCTCTGAGCAGTTGCAATAGACCTTTCCTGTCAGCCTTCCAGGCTGTCTTGGGCTGGAAATCTGTTTAAGTTGTTTTGTGGCTTCTGCTGCTCTAGAATTTTTTTAGAGTCATTTTTACAGGTATTTTATGGGCTATAGGGGAGAGCTATAGCAGGTCCATCTTTCTACTCCACAATCTTTGCTCCACCCCACTCAGAGCTATCATTTATACTGTTGATGTGAAATGCATGAACATATGTTACTTAACACTCATATTTGGTCTGCAATAGGTATTGTATTCCAAATAATGTCCCAATGGCAGTTGCATAACAAAGCAATGACTTTCTTTTAAACAAATTATTTCATTTTTACTCAGATAAGTGTTATTCAATAGCTGCCAAAGACAAATGATGGGTGTTCTCAAATGGAGCCCAAAAATGTTACAGGAAATAATAACAGCTGAAACATTTACATAACACATCAAGGTTTGTAAAGTGTTTTAACACATTATCTCATTGGAAACTTACAACAGCCCTGGAGTGTAGGAGCCATGATTACCCCCAACTTACAGATGAACAAACTGAGGCTGATAGAGATAAAATGACTTTCCCATCACCACACAGGAGATAAGTGACTAAGTGGATTTGACTCAGGTCTTGGTGATTCCAGGTTCAGTACTCTATCCATTACACTCCTTAGCTAAATTGGGCAAACATTCCTTTCCTCTTCAGTTTTGTCTGTTAGAAGTCTTAGCTTCCTTCAAGGTTCTACTCAGGTCCTGCATGTTATCTTTAACTTCACAAATAGTGTTTTATTTACATACATGGGTTTATATGCTGTATTCCCCCATTAGGGCAGGCATCCCTTTGATTTTCTTTTTCATTTTTTAATTATCCTTATATCATATACTCAGTACCTGGCACAGTATCTTGAATATATGGAGCACTTAGTAAATGTATTGTGAATTGAAGTGAATTGAATTAAATGTCCTCTTTCTAAATACAGGGAAAGTGCCCAGGGCCCTTGAAGAAAACCCTGTTTCTTCACATGTAATTGCAGCTGGAGCTATCAGACCAGATTCATCTACTTAATGGATCATTTTATCATTGGGACTGAAGGAAATTTAGAGATTAATAGGAAGTAAAGTTGATCATGAAACAGATCACGGGGAAATAAAAGTCCAGGGTAGATTAGACACAGAAAATTCTTGAAATTTGGAGTAGTTGAGACATTTTTTTTTGTGAAAGAATGTTGAATTATCAAAAATACTATCCTGTAATGGAAAGCTGTCATCATTTGATAGGACCTGATACTTAAAGGATCTGTGATTTTGACTGTGGTGAATTCCCAGAACAGAAACTAACCTTTTACTGAGAAATATCTCATCCTGAATTTGGTTTAATTAGATAAATTCACAGAGTTGCATGCAGCACACAGAGGCTAATGAATCACTTACCCAGGGTTATATAGCAAGTAAGAACTCCATGACCAAAATGGCTGAACAATGAAAAAAACATGTCAAAAAAACCCAAAACATTTATCTGGGCAAGTAGGTGGATAGAGCACTAGGCTTGGAATTAGAAAGACTCATGTTCATGATTCAAATCTTACCTTAGACACATTATCAGAGTGACACTGGGTAAGTCATTTAACTCTATTTGCTTCAATTTCCTTATCTTTAAAATGAGCTCAAGAAGGAAATGACAAACCATTCCAGGATCTTTGGCAAGGAAACCAAATTCAGACAAGACTGAAACAGCAGCAGCAACAACAAGAACTCAGGAAGAATGTGAAGCCAGGCCTTCCTGATACCACTCCTAAATTCTGTCTTGCTATGAAACACAGCATCATCATCTACTCATCATTATATGGAACCGAAGATTACCCAAGAGGGAGGAACCAGAGATCATAAGCAGGTTCTAAATTTAAAGAAGCAAGTGGTCATACTTATCTGTTTTTCTTGATATAATTATGTGAAGACACTTCTGCATTTTGTAAATATCATTTATTCATTCCTTCAGTCAATCATTGTGCCCACCATGTCCACCATTGTGCTGGTTTCATTGAGGTTTCAAGACTGTTTCATCTTTGAACTGCATCCTAAACTCTACACAATGGTCATTCTAAGGACATCAGAACTGGGATAATTTCAGAGCTCACGTAATCCAAGAGTTTGCAACCTCAATGTCCCTGGGTCCATGGATGGATTTCATTGATTCCATGGACAAGAATGGGGAAAAATGACACCTTTTTTTAACTCACCTCTAACTCAAAGGTAGCATTTCTTTCAATTATTTTGAAATATGATTCTGAGAAAGGGCGGTGGTCCTTAGACTTCATTAGAGGCCCAAAGAAGTCCATAACCCACACAAAAAGGTTAAGAACTCCTGGCCAAATTTGTTATTTTTACAGAAGTCCAGAAAAATGGAGTGATCTGGTAAATGTCACACAATAAATAGCAAAACCAAATTCATTACTATTTCTCTTCATTTTAAAACCAAGGTTCTTTCCACAAGTCCATGCTCCCTTACACAGAAGTTGAATTAAAACTGAGTAGGATTTATATATGCAACTCAACTAATTAGTCACCCAGTAATTCTACACCTGCTTTGTATAATGGTTATGGACATTCCTCAGTAAATTCATCATAAAGCTAAAAGTTATAGGAACATTTCTCCTATACAACTAAAAAACCCCCCAAACAATAACATTCTTATTTTTCCCCTGGCTTCTTTTCTCTTCCCTCTCTTACCTATTATATAGCTTTCTTAAATATTTCATTTCAATTTAATTCACATTTGGTGTTTAAAGTGTTGGGTACTATAAGTGTATCTATTGTGCTTGGTACTGTACTTTTCTGGGGGTGTGTGGAATTGGACCATGAAACTAAATAAATGGCTTCAATGTAAGGGAAAATGTGACAAATGCAAAACAGGCAAAATGATAGGAGAAGTCTGAGGAGTGAGAGGTAGGGAAAAGTGGGAGGGAAAAGCAGAGTTTGGCTTCCTAGAGACACTGAAACTGGAGAACACTGAAGGAAGAGGGGGGTACTTCAGTAGGAAGAGATGGGTAACTAGAACCCATTCTATCCATGGAGGAGCAATGGAAACAAAAGGAGGAACCAGAAAAGTAAGGACAGAAATAAGGGGCAGAGTGTAGTTTGGCTGGAGCATATGATGAAGAAAAGCATGAGATAAGGTGGGTAGATATGTTGAAGCCAGTCCAGGTGGGAAATTTGAAAGATACAAAGGAAAAAAAAACCATCCTGATAAGGAAAAAGCAAGGAGGGTATGGAGTACAGTAAGTTGTGGGTGGTGTTTTCTAAGTAGACCAGTGTGATCAGTAAATCAGTAAAAGAGCCCCTAATTGTGCTTGATCATTTCAACTCTCTGAACTCAGGTAACTGATATCTTTGAGTACTCTGTGTGATGACATTGAGCCATAATCTTCACTCTTTGAAAATTCATGGGGAACAGAAGTAACATGAGATCGGACGAGAGCGAATGTCCCAATTTTCAGAAACAGAAAAGAATGAAATCTGTAAATAAGGGGCCATTGAGCATGACATTGAATCCTGTGGAAATTCTAGAATGTGTTATTAAAGGGAAAGTTTAGCAAATATCTAAAAAAAGAAATGATAATCACCAAAAGTTAACACCGGATGGCAAAAGCAAAGAGGGAAATTTAGGTTAGATCTAAGTTAAAAACCTTGCTAACAGCCAAAAACGTGATGGGCTGCCTTGGAAGGCAGGGAATTCTCCTCATTCAGAATCAGCAAGAAAGTGATAGATAAACGCTTGTAAGAGCTTTTAGAGGAGATTCTTGGTCAGTATGGGTTGAAGTGGATGATGTTTTGACCACTTCAAACTCTAAAATTCACTTATTTTGTGAGTTGTTTTAATGATTATACATGGCTTGTTACCTTCCTGTCACACTTTGACATTTTGATGGACTTGTGATCTCACTGATATGGTTGTTCTCTCCACTAGCATAGATTGTAATCCCTCAATGCCTTTTTATTGCTTGTGATTCTCATTCAGATATTTCAGGAAATCTTCCTTAGACCATCCATATAGAACACTAGGGTACTTCCTCTGGGTATTTTAGTATTTCAAGTCTACCATTGTAGACCTTGACCCATCCATCTATTGTCCCTCATTATTTTTTCATGCAAGGTAAGCTGGTTTACCAAATAGAAATTAACCTTAAAGTCAGATCTGGATTTAAGTCCTGTCTTTGACATATATTGGCTATATGACCCTGTTCAAATCATTTAACATGCCAGTGTTTTTGACAAAGAAGATATGAAGATGTAGAGAAATTTCCAAATTGCATCAGCAGCAGCAGGGGTTTTTCATCTAGGAGTTCCTTATGCCAGTAAAATCAGAGGTTTACTCACTAGCCTTATTTCTACATGACTGACCCACATCCATGTGTGGTCCAACACATCCTTGATGGTATTTATGGATTCTATCAACTTTTAAATGTCATCATTGCTTATATGCTATAGCCTGGTGAACACCATTTGTCTTTTGGTTCTGAGTCTTCTGAGAGAGTAAGGTTTCATGACCCCTCGTCCACATCATCATTGGGAGAATAGTGGTATTAAAAGGGATAGTCTTGCACATAACAGGAAACCATTCAATGTTTGTTGAATTGAATGCTGTATAGTTCTTAAGTAATACTTCTTTCTGAGGATATATACTTATTCTGAGGATATTTACATCCCCCTTTTAGCCTTGAGAATCTTTACCTACTTTTTCAAAGATCACATTCTGGTTTTATGGAAATATCATAGTATGTATTTGATAAATATTAAAAGTGACATTAATAACAGCATGTAAGTTTCATGAAATCTGTTGATATGAAAGGGACACAGATTTCAAGTTGATGTTTCTATGACAACATGAAAGAAGACAAAAATATAGCACAATGTTCAAGTTTGTTGTAATCACATCTTATAATTTTCACACTCTTTTCTTGATGAGAGGAGTATAACTGACACAGTTTAAGCATTGCAAATTATAATTCCACAACCTTCACTAAACATCCATTTAGACACACTTTCCTTTCTGATTTGAAATTAATTCAGTTCTTATTACAGTAGATTCATTCTATTTTCCCTTGAAAATGCTGTCATGCTGTATATAATCTAAAGCATGTGAATTATAGAGTGTGAAATATTACCACATTTTAAACTTTTTGGTATAGGATCTGTCATGGTGTTTATACAGCGTTTTTTCATGGAAGGAGTATGAGACTAGGTATTAAGAGACCTGGCTTTAGTTATTCAGATATGAGATTGTGGTTGTGTTTTTCGGCCCTGGCTTGATCTCTGTAAAAGATTTTAAGGGAGGTTGTGTTAGAGAATCACTACTCTCCCTCCTGATTTAAAATACCACAACTCTTCTCCAATTTGAAAAGTACAACACTGAGCATGTAACAAACTCCTTGACAATTTTGTGAGCTGCCTTAATGATTTTTTAAAATAAGATATGGACAATATTTTGAAAGTCAAAGTATAATTCAGATTCTAAACATTGTAATAAATTCTCATCTATCTCAAGGAAAAGAGAATGAGTGTCCTCATCCGTCAACTATATTGATCAAGATTGAACTAACAATATATTTGGTAATCAAAGGACAAGGTCTCAAACATTGTCTTGGCCATTTACTATGTATTTGACATTGGGGAAGTCATTTAATCTGTCTGGGTCTCACTTTCCTTATCTATAAAACTAGAGACTTGATAAAGTCTCAAACTAGACCTTAGCAGGGGAAATCTTTAAGGTTATATACCATGTGAGGATCACAAATTTCTAAAAGATTATATGAATTTGGAAACTTTAAATAAAATGGGTACTGGGTATAAATGAGCAGATTTATGGATCCTTATTTATCTGCGGTAACTCTCTACAAATATGAGACCAGAGTGTTGTGCTAGAGTAATTGCAAGCACATCACCAAAATCAGTAAATCAATAAACTCTACAAATCATAACTTGATTCATTATTTTGTAGATTGTTTAGACTTAATAAATTGAAGAAAAAATGTTAATAATGCAGATTACAATTAAAAGTGTGTCAATCACATTTCCCCCCGCTGCCCCCAGGTTGGTTGTCAACCATTTATCAGCATACACAAAGTTGATCTTTTGGGGCCCCTTCTAGTTTGTGGGCTTTCAGGCATTTCAGAATCTGGATCCTCATAATTCCTCAATAGGATCATAGACTATGAAAGGTGAGAGCAATGTTAAAGATCATATTTTCTGAAAGTATGACATGTGTCTCATCCCTATTTTGTTCTAGGAATTGTGCAAGGTGCTAAGGATACAACCACAGAGACCACTAGATAAGTACAAGAATTGCTACACTCAAGACAACTTACATTTTAATGAGGGAAATGCACACACACACACACACACACACACACATGCACAGCATAAAAACAAAGTGGATATGTACAAGGTAGTTAAATGCAAAGTAATTTGAGATGGAGGATACTAGTGGGTGAGGTAGGATCAGAGAAACCTTCATGCTCCAAGCGTTCACACATGCGCAGGGAAGAAGGGCAGGATTTTAAAACCTATCAGGTTGAAGGATGGGCTAAGACAGCCAGATCTAAGGAAAATTGTCAGAGACAGAAGGTATATGCTTGGTTAGAACAAAGCATGACATCCTCTGAAGAAAGTACTTTCTAGTTGGCTCATCCATCTTAATTTTAATTTTTATAAATTCAGGGTATATGTACGTTTGCATGTGTGTCTACACATGTGTTCACACATGTGTCTACATGCAGTCCACACTACAACCACACATGCTTCGCACGTGTGTCTACACACATTCACACTAGTGTCTACACCTGCATTCACATGTGTGTCTATACATATATTCACATATGTGCAGAAAAGAAGGGCAGGATTTTAAAGTGTCAGATTTAAGGATGGGCTAAGACAACCAGAACTAAGTAAAATTGTCAGAGGCAGCAGATATAGGCTTGGCTAGAACAAAGCATAACATATTCTGAAGATAGTACTTTCTATTTGGGTCATCTGTCTTATTTTCAACTACTATAAATTCAGTGCAAAAATTTTAAATAAGATATTAGCAAAAAGAATATAGCAACTTATCATGAGAATAATACATCATGATGAGATAGGAATTATACCAGGAACGCAGGACTGGTTCAACATTAGGAAAAGTATTAGCATTATTGATAATATCAACAATAAAACTAATAGAAACCATATGATTTTCTCAAGAGATACAGAAAAAGCTTTTGACAAAATACAACACCCATTCCTGTTGAAAACACTGGAGAACATAGGAATTAATGAAGCTTTCCATAAAATAATAAGCAGTATCTACCTAAAGCCATCAGCAAGCATTATATGCAAAGAGGATAAGATAGATGCATTTCCAATAAGATTTGGAGTGAAACAAGGATGTCCATTATGACCACTGTTATTCAGTGTGGTACTACAAATGTTAGCTTTAGCAATAAGGAAGAAAAATAAATTGAAGGAATTAGAATAGGCAAAGAAGAAACTACATTATCACTCTTTGCATATGATATATACTTAGAGAATCAAGTAAAAATCTACTTGAAATAATAAATAATAAAACAACTTTGAAATAATAAACAACTTTGGCAAAGTTGCAGGTTACAAAATAAACCAACATAAATCATCTGCATTTCTATTTATTACTAACAAAGCCCAACAGCAAGCGATAGAAAGAGAAATCACATTTAAAGTCCACAGTAGACACCATAAAATATCTGGGAGTCTACCTGCCAAAACAAACTCAAGGACTATGTGAACATAATTACAAAGCACTTCACACAAATAAAATCAGAGCTAAGTAAGTGGAAAACATCAGTTGCTCATGGGTAGGCTGAGCTAATATAATAAAAATGACAATCCTACCTAAATTAATTTACTTATTCAGTGCCATACCGATCAAACTACCAGAAAAAAAAAGACATTTTCTACAGCTAGAAAAATATAAAAATTCAACTGGAAGAACAAAAGATCCACAATATCAAGGAAATTAATGAAAAGAAAGGCAAGGGAAGGTGGCCTGGCCATACCAGATCTCAAATTGTATTATAAAGCAGCAATCATCAAAACCACTTGGTATTGGCTAGGAAACAGAGGGATAGATCAGTGGAATAAGTTAGGTACTCAAGACACAGTAGTCAATGAATATAGCAATCTACTGTTTGTTATATTCAAGGACCCCAGCTTCTGGGATAAGAACTCACTGTTTGACAAAAACTGCTGGGAAAACTGGATAACAGTGTGGCAGAAACTGGGCATAGACCAATGCCTGACACCATACACAATAATAAAGTCCAAATAGACACATGATTGAGGAATAAAGGCTAATACTATAAACAAATTAGGGGAGCAAGGAATAGTTTATTTATCAAATTTATGGAGAATGGAAAAATTTATGACTAAGTGAGAGACAGAAAACATTACGAAGTGCAAAAATGGTAATTTTAATTGCATTAAATTGAAAAGTTTTTGCACAAACAAACCTAACGCAACCAAGATTAGGAGGGAAGCAGAAAACTGGGAACGAATTTTTTCAACTAGTGTGTGATGAAGTCCTCATTTCTAAAATATATAGAGAATTGAGTCAAATGTACAAGAATACAAGTCATTCCACAATTAATGAATGGTCAGAGGATATGAACAGGGAGTTTTCAAAGGGAGATATTTAAACTCTCTGTAGTTATATGAAAAAATGCTCTAAATCACTATTGATTAGAAGGATGCAAATCAAAACAACTCTGAGGTATCACATCACACCTATCAGGTTGTCTAACATGACCAAACAAGAAGATGATAAATATTGGAGAAGGTGTGGGAGAGTTAGAACAGTAATTCATTGTTGGAGGAGCTGTGAGCTAATCCACCCATTCTGGAGAGCAATTTGGAACTATGTCCAAAGAGCTACAAAAATATGTATATCCTTTGAGGCAGCAATATCGCTTCTAAGCCTGTATCTCAAAGAGATCACAGAAATGGGAAAGGGTCCCACATGTACAAAAATATTTATAGCAGCTCTCTCTTTGCGGTGGCCAAAAACTGGAAATCAAAGGGATGCCCGTCAACTGGGGAATGGCTGAACAAATTGTGGTACATGCATGTAATGGAATATTATTGTGCTATAAGAAATGATGAGCAGGCAGTCTTCAGAGAAGCCTGATGTTGAGTGAAAGGAGCAGAATCAGGAGAACATTGTACAGACAAACAATCACAGTGTGTAAGAAATTTTTTTTGGTAGATTTAGTCCTTCACAGCAATGCAAGGATGTAAAATATTTTCAAAGGATTCTTGAGGCAAAATGCCATCCACATCCAGAGAAAGAACTGTGGAATTGGAATGCAGAATGAAGCAGAATATTTTCTCTTGTGATATGTTTTGTTTTATTTGGATTTTTCTCATGGTTTCTCCCATTAATTTTAATTCTTCTATGCAAAATGACTAATGTGAAAATGTGTTTAATAGGAATGTTTGTGTAGAACCCACATAAAATTTAATGCCATCTTGGGGAGGAAGGGGGAGGTCTAGGACTTATGGAAGTGATTGTAGAAAGTAAATGTGCATGTATAGACATGTGTGAGGGTGCATGCAGATTCGTGTGGGAACACACGTATACAGTGAATTTGTAAGAGTTGAAAATAGTAATAACATAAAATAATAATAGTAATAAAATCCTTCCCTTCTTCCTTGCCCATATGTGAATGAGCATTGCAAAATGATACAGAAATAGAAATTATTAGTATCATTGTTATTCATCTCATTCTTCTTATCTTTTTTGATGGAGTTCAGATAGAAACAAGTTTGGGTAAATTAATCATCCTGCTATTCTTAATATTCAATGGACCATGTACTAGTGGCTACATGGAAAGGTTTTTTATAATTGAAAAGTGTTATTATTACTTATATTTATATAACAGTTTAATATTTGCAAAGCATTTCATAACTATCTTATATGATTTTCAAAACAGTCTTTGAGGTGGGGGGCGGGGATAATGGTGCCATTTTAAAGATGAGGAAAGTATGGATTAGAGAGATGAAGTAACTGACCCAAGGTCACACAGGTGACTAGTGCCAAACTCAGGTCCTGTGATTTCAAGCTCAACATTCCTTCTGTTGTGTCACAACATAATCGCTGTGATATTACCAAGAAAATTTATTATAATTATTCTTAGAAGATGGCCTGGTGTTACTGATGCATACTATCTTCAGAGTCTGAGTTCTAGTTCTGCTGCCATCTTTTACCACCTGTGAGACCTTTGACAGGTTCCTTCCCCCTGTTGTGCTCAGTTTTCCTATCTATAAAATGGAGAGGAGGTTCTTTTCTGATGCCTATTCTACTTCCAAAATTCCCTATTCCATCCCTATATGCCCCTATTTATGAAATACAATGAATCTGTCATTTCTGAAGGACATTCTCAGTTTGGTTCCATTTCTCTTTCCTGTGGGGGATTAGTCACAACTAATCACATAGAAAGCTAGATGACTAAGTGGATAGAGGGCAGGGCCTGGAATCTAGAAGACTCCTCTTCCTGAGTTCAAATCTTGCCTCAGACACATATTTGCTGTGTGATTCTGGATAAGTCACTGTCTGATCATCTGTAAAATGAGCTAGAGAAGGAAATGGCAAACCACTCCAGTATCTCTGTCAAGAAAGTCCAAATGGGATATAAAGAGTTGGACATAACTAAAAAATAACTGATAACAATAATAGCAAATATCATGAACCAGATGTGATATTGGTGCTATGTGTCACCATGGGCAAATCACAACTTCTCTTATACTGTGTTTCTTTATATTTAAAATAGGAAAAATGTTCTTACAGCTTTTCTTAATGGAAGATATTTTGAACTCAAATTAGATATTGTATATGACTCCCTTTGTAGACTAAGAGCTATATAAATGTCAGTTATCATTTTCTATTTATCAATATATAATGCTTCTAAGAGCAATGTGATGGAATGGATAGGATGCCAGATTTGGATCCTGGAAAACCTGAATTCAGATGCTGCCTCTGACATTTATATATTAGCTTCTTGACCTAAGACACATCACTTGACCTATTTACTTCTCAGGCATTTCCCTAAGACTTATTTACTAAGTCATAAATGAATTTCATCTGCATCACTGAGTGTTCTTCACATTGAAAACTCTCAGTTCCTCTCAGTTTTGCATAACGCTATCAATTCAAGTTTAGACCTGGAAAGGTTCTTTAAGATCGTGTCATCTGGGGGTGGTGAACCTATAGCCTAGAGGCCACGTATGGCATTCTAGGTCCTCAAGTATGGCCCTTTGACTGAATCCAAATTTCATAGAACAAGTCCTCTTCATAAAAGGATTTGCACTATAAAACTTGGACTCAGTCAAAAGGCAACACTTGAGGACCTAGAAGGCTACATGTGGACTCAAGTCCATAGGGGTTCATAGTCCATAGACCACCCCAGGTTAGTTCAGCCTCCTTCTTTTACATATGGGGAAAGTGAGGTCCATGTAGGTAGGTGTCTTACATCTAGGTAGAATAATAGATAGAGCACAAGGCCTGGAGTCAGTAAGACAATAAGACCTGAGTTCAAATTTGACCTCAGATACTTACTAGCAGTGTGACCTTGGGCAAGTCACTAGACTCTGTCTCAGGATCCTAATCTGCAAAATGAAAAGGATAATAGCACCTATTCCCAAGGTTGTTGTGAAGATCAAAGGAGGTCATATCTATAGAGCACTTAGCACAGTGTTTAGCACATAGTAAGTGCTATGTTTTCTTGTAATTCAGTCATTTTAGTTATATCTGACTCTTTGTGACCCCATTTGGGATTTTCTCAACCAAGATATTGGAACAGTTTGCCATTTCCTTCTCTAGCTCATTTTGTAGATGAAGAAACTGAGGCAAACAAGGTTAAGTAATTTGCCCAGGGTCAGTACTCATCCAGCTAGTAAGTACCTGAGTCTAGATTTGAACTCAGGTCATTCTGACTTCAGTCTAGTGCTCTATCCACTGTGCCGCCTAGCTGCCCCAACTGCACACAGCATTTATATAAAATGTACATTATTATTATCACTAGTTAAGCTCTTATGTGTATTAAGTAGCACAGACAGGCCTTGAACCCAGGTCCTCTGATTCCAACTGTAGAACTTCTTCCATTGTACCACTTTGACCCTTTTACATGTATGTAATTAACATGTGGACATTATCTTGGAGATCATATGTAGGATTTCAGAAGAATCACAATCCCAGGAAATTCAGAGGGTGATGCAGAAGATATGGGGCAATTGCTTATTGCTCTACAGGCATTTCAAAGTTATCAGCTTGTTTCCCCAAGTAAGCTGCAAGATCTTTGTGGGGAGAAAGGACTTCTCAAACACAAAGTTATCAACCTCAGTCTCTCTTCAAGAATCATTGACGTCTAGTGGCAAGAGGCAATAGAGAATCATTGAAGGTCCTTGAGCAGATCAGTGACATTGTAAGATGTGTACTTGATAAATATCAATTTGACAGCTATGTGGGGGATGGAGCAAAGAGGTGAGAAACTGAAGGCAGAGAATTATAGGAGGAAATTGCAGGAGTTCAACTGAGAGATGAAGAGGGTCTTCTAAACTATGGTACTTGTCATATGAGACAAAAAAGGAATACATGTGAGAGATGTAGTAAAGTTTGAATCCATAAGATGGTGGAAAATGAAGTTGTTCCATGGTTGTGAATCTGGGGTGCCTAAAAGGACTTGAAACATTGACAAGTTAGAAGCGAGCCAGAAATTGGAACAGCCGTGTCATATGAAGATTGGTTAGTCCCAAGAAGATGAAATGAGTGGAGTTTGGGGGGCAGAAATATGTAAGAGAAGATATTATGATTGTCCTTCTTAATCCTTCCTACATTCTAAGAAAAGCTCAAAACCTTTATTGAAACAGAATGTTTAGAATAAATAAAAAAGGATGGCTGTAGGGACTGAGAAGGGTGGAGTGGAATGTGGGAAGGGGGTCATTGTTGTGTTCAAGTATTTGAAGGCTGTCATATGGAGGCCGGGTTAGAAGGTAGAGCTAGGAGCAGCACGTGAAGGACGCCAAGAGGTAAGTTTGGGCTTGTAAGAAAACCTTCCTACCAATTAAACTTATCTCAAAGTAGAATGGGCTGCCTGAAGAAGCAGTGAGTGCTGCTCCTAGGGGGTCTCAGGCAGAGGCTCCTTGACCAGTTGTGGAACATGTTGAAATTAGGATTCCTTTAAGGTATGTATTAGACTAGCTGGTAACTTAGATCCTTTTTGACTTTCAAAATTCTGCGATTGTCTGGTTGTAGTTTACTGAAAGAATTCAACGTGTCTAGTGTCCATCTATCTCAACACTTAGAAAAGCGATTTATTTTTATCCTATATCACCTTTTGCCATAACATGTTCCAAAGCCCAATCACACTCATTAGCTCATCTTATTTTTACAACCTCAACTCTCGTTTATCTGAGGAATAATGTGAAAGTGACCTTTTTGTCAGCCTAACTTCTGGATTCCAGCTCCTGAAGACCCACAACTAGCATGGAGTCTGAGGCTGCTATCTTCAATGAAACATATTGAATGTTGTTGAAGGGAGGAGCAAGGATAATTTCTATTAGGAAGAGCAAGGGAACAGAGGGGACAGATGCTCTTTGTGCCATCATTTTATTAACAGGCAGGTTATTGACTTCACTTCTTATTTGGATTTGGATGTTTTCAGGTCTCTACTTAGAGTAGAGACAGTTTGAATGCCATATTTAAAAAACACATCAAAAAAAGAACAAAGCCTCTTCTCTGTAAGTCTGCTCTGCTCCTTGACCCTTTTTCAGAATAGTTGGAACCCATGGGAAAAAGCAAACAGAGTAGTCAGGCATCTCTTTTTGGAAGCATCCCCAAAATCTTTCAACCAGGTCATTTCCCTTCAGTCTTTCCCCATCTAATACATCAAGTATAGGTCACTCAGTTCATCTTTTTAACCCTTCTAGCTGCATAACCATAGGTAAATCACTTAACCTTTCTGCATTTCATTTTTCCCATCAGTAAAGCAGGAAATATAATACCTGTTCTACATGCCTCATGGTGCAGCTGTGAGGATAGATCATGAAAATCTCAAAGTGCTCTGGCTTTTGAATTATTATTAGTATCATTTATCATCCTTATTAGAAGTAATGAAAAGGGCTGACTCTCTGCAATGGGAGGAGGATAAGTAGAGACATACGGGAGAAATTTAGGTGATATCAAAAGAAAAGACAAGTAAAATTACATTTAAAAAAGTAGCATCAAATGATAATGACTTTGAAAATAATTACTTGTTTAGTCCTTTTTCAATCATATCTGACTCTTCATGACCCCATTTGAGGTTTTCGTGGCAAAGATACTGGAATGGTTTGGCATTTCCTTCTCCAACTCATTTTACAGATGAAGAAACAGAGGCAAACAAGGTTAAATGACTTGTCCAAGATCACACAGCTAGTAAGTGTCTGAGACCAGATTTGAACTAACAAAGATGAGTCTTCCTGACTCCAGGCCCATCTCTGTGTGTACTATGTTGCCACCTAGCTGCCCTCATAATAACTAGAAATTATATAGTGCTTTACAAACATTGTCTCATTGGATCTTTATGGCTCTGGGAAGAAGGTGTCATTATTATCTGTATTTTTCATAGGAAAACAGATCTAGAGTTGGAAGGAGCATTGTATGCCATGGAGCTCAATCTCTTCATTTTACAGAGAAGGTGACTGAAGCATACAGAGGTTAAGTGACTTTCTCAGGGTCTCACAGCTTTTAAGCATCTGAGACCAGTTTTTAACTCGGGTCTTCCTGGCTCTGGAGTTGGACCTTGTCCTTTGTCCACTAGGTTATAAAGAGACAGCTAGGTGGCACAGTGGATTTCAGTGTTGGGCTTGGAGTGAAGAAGCCATGAGTTCCAATCCTGTCTCAGTCAGTTTCTGTCCTTCAGAAAGTCATTTTACCTCTACATTTTACCTCTCCTTCTCTATAAAATGAAAGAGTTGGACTTGATGACTTCTAATTCTCTCACCAGTTCTAGATGCATCATCCTATGAGATATATGATCTGAGAGAGAGATGGACAGGTTTGGCCCTCAGAGTAAGGGATAATGCTTGGACAGGCTTAGTGTTGTGGTTATATTGACATTCTCTCTGGCTCCAGATTCCCCCCTACCTTGCCTAACTGTTCTTTCTCAGTGTCCTTAGCTGCCTCATCATCTATATGTGCAGGTATCTCCAAGTCTCTGCTAAGTCCTTTCCTCTTCTTGTTCTCTCCTTGTTGGGTAGTCTCTTAAATCCTCATCAGTTTAACTGTCTTTTGCATGCAGATCATGTCTCTCTCTTGGGATTCAGTCCTGCATCACTAATGGCATATTTGAAATTTCAAACTGGATATCCTAGACATACCTCAAATTCAAAATGTCTAAAAATCACTTTTCCTCACAAACCTTCT
This sequence comes from Notamacropus eugenii, assembly GCF_028372415.1. NCBI lineage: Eukaryota > Metazoa > Chordata > Mammalia > Diprotodontia > Macropodidae > Notamacropus > Notamacropus eugenii. Next base: position 327,796,060 of record NC_092877.1, read on the forward strand.
TCATCTGCCAAACTTGCTAATTTCTTTCAAAGGAACTACCATTATTTCAGATGTGCTGGTTTTTAAACTTGGATTTATCTTGGACTCTTCACTTTCCCTCACCCCACATAGGCATTCATTTGACAGATTTTGCTGTTTGTCCTTCTGCAACATGTCTCAAATCCAAGCCCATCTCTTTGCTCATGTAGTCATCTCCTTGCTTCAGGTCCTCATGACCCCTTACCTAATGTATTGCAACAAACTCCTCATTGGTTTTGCTGTTTTGAGTGGTCTCTCCTCACCCCAGGCTGTCTTCCACATGGCTGCCAAAGTCATTTGCCATAAGCATAGCTCTGACCATGTCCTTACCCTTCTCATCTAACACCACTGGTTCACTGTTGCCTGCAGGATAAAATAGAAATTCCTATTTTGCTTTGAAAGCTCTTCATAATTTAGTCATTACCTATCTTTTCAGTTGTGCTATCTTAATTTACTCTTCTTTCTGCACTCTAAGATCTAGCCAAACTGACCTCTCTATTGCTCCCACATGGGTCTCCTCTCATCTCCATGCCTTTGCATTGGCTGTCCCTCATGTTGGGAATAGCCTTCCTCTTCACTACCTTCATTCACAGTCTCTCACTCCCTTCAGTGCACAGTTCAGGCTTCACTTTCTTCCTAATCCTCTAAATACTAGTGCCCTCCCTCCCTCCCTAACTTGTATTTAACTTCAGATATACTTGTATTTATTCACTTTATCTTAATATTATCTTGTATTTTATATATTATATACATGTATATATTCACATACATATTTACCTGTGTGTATGTGTATGTAAGTATTTGTTGCTCCCCTTCTCCCCCCACCTTAAAATGTAAGCCCCTTAAGAGAAGGGATCATTTCATGTTTTTGTCTTGGTAGCAATACCTGACACACAATAGGCATTTAATAAATGATTGTTTATTGATTGAATAAATACCTACCACAATCTAGTTCAGCAACCACTTATTAAATACCTACTGTTTGCAGTGGATTCAGGAGTCAAACCAATAAGAGAGTCTCTATCACTAGGAGTTTACATTCTATTTGAGGTTGAAGCATATATAGACAGAAAATAACGGACTAGCAGGGGTGGGGAACCTGTGACCTTGAGGTACTTGAGGACTTAGAGGGCCACATAGTGCTCCTTGCACTAGTCCTATGATATCATTGGTATAGGGAACTCCCAGTGAGGACACTGTCTCTACCTATATAGTTTGGCACCTTCTCTGAAACTTAAGAGTTGTAAAGTTAAGTGACTTGCCTAGGGTCACATAACCTTGCTCTCACTGTCTCTCTCTGTCTCTGTCTCTGTCTCTGTCTCTGTCTCTCCTTCTCTCTCTCTGTCTCTCTCTCTTTCTCTCTCCTTCTCTCTGTCTCTATCTCTTTTTCTCTCCTCTCTCAGTTTCTCTCTAGCTCTCTTTCTGTCTGTGTGTGTCAGTGTGTGTGTGTGTGTGTGTGTGTGTGTGAAACAGGACTTGAACACAGGTCTTGCTGTCCTTGAGATCAGTTCTCTGTCATGATGCCCATAGACATGTAAATCAACATAAGATATTTGTGTAAAGAATATAGCAGTAAGAATTAGGGAGATCATGGAAAACTTCACAAAGAAGTTGGCATCCTGCGTTGAGCATTAAAGGAAGAAAAGGATTTTGAGAGGTGATGGTGAGGGCAGAATGCTTGCCAGTTGTTACAGTAGTTCAGATGTGGGGGATTAAATACCAAGTTTTGGGGACTTCTGGAAGAGCAATGTGGCTGAACCATAGAAGGTATGAAGGGAGAATGATATAAAATAAGACTGAAAGTTAGGTGGGACCTGGACTGTAGAGGGCCTGCAGTGCCAGGGTGAAGAGTTTGCATTTCATTTTAGGGGTCATGAGGGACCACTGAAATTTTGATCAAGAGAGTGACCAAGTGGACTTTTATTTCAGCAATCAGTAATCATCAGCAATTTGAAGAATAAATTGGAGAGGGAAGGGCCCACCTGACCATTCTGGCATTCTCACCATCACATACTCTGCTCACCAGTGGAACTGATTCACTTGTTGTCGCATCACACATCCTGTGCCTTTCCATTTTTGAATCTTTGCTCATAATGTATCCTGCATCCTTGCCTCCATATTTGCCTTTTGGATTCCTCCCCATTCTTTGAATCCCTGCTCGAATGCCAACTTGTCCAAGGAACATTCCCTGAATCTCTCCATCTTCTGAACTCACAGGGCTTTTGCATACCTTTCTTCTGTTTTTGCCATATTCACCTTCACATTGCAGTTGTTTCTAGTCATTTCTTTTCTTCCTTGCTAGATTGGGAGCTCCCTGAGTTCAAGAATCCTATCTTGCTCATTACTGTATCTTCCCTACTTCCCCATAACAGGTGACTGATGTGCATCTGAGTGCTGGATGAATTATTATTGTTAGAGGTTATGATTAGAGTCAGTGATTCCACAGGGCATTATATATTGTCATTGTCTTTTCTCATTACAACTTGGTGAATTAATAATAGTCTACCATGTATTATAGTGCTTTAAGATTTGCAAGGCACTACGTAATCATTACATTTCATTCTTACAATCGTCCTAGGAGGTAGGTGCTCTTATTATTCCCATTTTACAGATGGGGAAACTGAGGCAATCAGGTTAAGTGTCTTCCCCAGGATTACATAGCTTGTAAGTGTCTGTTGCCAGATCTGAACTCTGGTTTTTTTTTACTCCAAATTCACTGTCTATCCACTGTACCACTCAGCTGTCTGTGAGGCACATAATAGTTTTATGGTTGGAAGAATTCTCTAACAGTTAAAGCTTTCCAGTAGCCAAATAACTTACCTCAAAAGACAGCTAGTCAACAAGCATTTATTAAGTGCTCACTTTGTGCCAGGCAACAGTTTCCTATCACTGGAGGTCTTTAGGCAAAAGTTGTGTGAGTATTTATCAGGAGTATGGTAAAGAAGATTCCTGCTTCAGTTGTGGAGAAGACATAACCTCTAGGATTTTTTCTTGCTCTGTAATTCTATGATTCTAGGGCAAAGATTGCTATTTCCATTTTACAAATGAAGAAACTATGACTTTAGGAATGGGAAGTGATTTTCCAACAGTCGTGTACTGAAGTTAAGCATTTTACAAAGGATAGTAAGCACTGGACTTGGAGTCAGAAGATGTGATTAATTCCTGTTTCCACCATTTATTTGCAGTATAATCCAGGGCAGGTTACTTTACCAATGATCCTCAGTTTCCTCATCTGTAAAATGTGCAAATTAATGCTTATACTTCCCCCACAGGATTGTTGTCGGGATCAAATTGTATAGGGATATAATCTGAGCAATAATTAAAAATGCTTCCTTCTCTTTTTCCTATGGCCAACCCCTAAGGACTATAGAAACACTTACTCAACCCTTAAATATACTTATATGGTACCAAGAAGAAAGAAAAATTGTGTAGAATGTCTCTGGGATCACTATATAAGGTAGTCAGAGCTCCAGTTTTGGAGTCGAGGACTGGATCACCTATAAATCACTTCGCTTCTTTGTCATCATAAAATGAGTGGGTTTTTCTAAATGTGCCCCCAAAGTCCCTTCTTATCTGTGAACTAGTGAATGTGCTCCTAGCTTCTCTCATCACCAATACAGATCAAGTTGTTCTAAGACATAAATTTAGCTGTAGTAAAAAAAAAAAAAAAAAAAAAAAGGCCAAATAAATAAATAAATAATGGGCAAAGAACCATTCATTCTAAAGAGCAAGAGTCTCCTGGCTAAGGTATTATGTAGGAAATGAATGGAATTTACCCCTTCCTAACTAAATCTCCCTTTGGAGGGAGGTAAGATGCCCAGTCTACCTGAGGAATCTTCTAGGAGTATTAATAAACTTCCTGGTCTTTAACATCCTTTTCAGGAGATTTCTTCTTTAATTACTTTTTGTTTCTGTTTCCCCATGTGGGAGATTTAATGTTTGTAGTTCTTGCTGTTGACAGGGCTACTAAAAAGATCATCTATTTTTGTATTTAAGCTTCGGAGAAAGGAATAAAAATACTCATCATGAGAGGTCCCTGTCCTCACTTTCGTGGAAGGAGCTTCGTTTTATTTCTTTCAGTGATGGGAATGGAGATTTATTCAGTAATGATGATTATGATCATCTCTCCCTCCCATTTTTATGGAAAAGGCAGAGTATTGTAGTGAGGAGAGAGAGCTGGCCTCAGAGCCAGGAGGATCTGAGTTCATATTCTAACTCTGACACATACTGACTGTGGGAAGCAGCTAGCTGGGTACTAGAGAGGCTTGACCTGGAGTCAGGGAGAATTGAGATCAAAACCTGTCTCAGAGATTAGGTGTGTGTGTGTGTGTGTGTGTGTGTGTGTGTGTGTGTGTGTGTGTGTGTGTGTGCTTTACATGACTACAGACAAGTCACTTACCCTCTGTCAGTCTCAGTTTCCGCATATTGAAAACAAAGGGATTGGATTCAGTAGCTTCTAAGGTCCCTTTCCACTTAAATCTATGAATCTATTAAATCTGTGGTTCCATGACCTAGATAGGCCATTTAAGTTCAGTGCATGAGGTAACTCACTAAGACTGTCAATTGGAAGAAATATTCTAATGTGCATGTATAGTAGGAGCTGTCTCTCCTGGGATTTCTTCCCACTAACAAAATCATAGCCTCAATCTATCAATCCCTATCCTTAAAGTTTACAAAGCCCTTTTCCTCACAAGCACTCTCTTACACAGGTGGTGCAAATATAATGATTCCCATGTACTAGCTGAGAAAACTGATGTTCAGAAAGGTCCAACAATTTGTCCATGGCCATACAGCCTTTTTTAATTGGTTGATTAGTGGCGTCCTTCTCTTTGTGATGCCATTTGAGGTTTCCTTGGCAAAAATACTGAAGTGGTTTGCCATTTACTTCTCCAGTTCATTTTTGCAAATGAGAAAACTGGGTCAAACAGGGTTAAGTGACTTGTCCAAGGCCACACAGCTTCTAAGTGTTTGAGGATGGATTTGAAGTCAGGTCCTCCTGACTCCTAGACTAGCACTCTGTCCACTTTTCTACCTAGCTGTCCCAAACAGCAAGTAAAGCTTGGTCTGAAATTTTTATCTCACTTTATAATTTCTTTATAAGTACTGACTTTATAGAGTCAGTACTTTGAGGCTACTTATCCTGCTGTTATATTGGACTGCTTCCTGAACAAATACTAAAGGTTGTCAGGGGTGGCCCACTAACATAGCGGGGCCTACTTTAACTACAATACCCTTTCAAGTTACTTGTGATGAATATTTTTACTCTTGTTAGTTCTTTTCAACAATCAGATTTATTGATGTATTTTTTTTTTATCACCATAGTTTCCCCTGGTAACTTTCACCCTCTGAGACAACCATTCCTTTTAACAAATGGTATTTTTTAAAGAAAACAAAAGAAGAAAAATCAGCATAATTGATCAGTACATCAAAAAGTCTGAAAATATGTGCAATGCACAGCACTTATGGATGTTTCAAATACTATTTCTAATATTCTTTTAAAAAATCAATATTGATAGCTGAGAAGTTCAGAAAGCTTAGACCCAAACAAGGCAAGTCCCAAAGGAGTGATTCCAATGAATAGGTTTGGAACATTAACTCTTGTCTTAGAAGTACAGTCTTTTCATTGCACAGAGGAAAAAACAGCCTGAGAGAGAGGAAGTGACTGGTCCAGGGTCACTCAGTCACTGTTGAGTCATAGCTGACATTCTCCAGCAACACGCCTGGAACCAGGTTTTCTAATACTTCATCTGGTATTCGTTTCACTGCCCTGTGCTGTTCAGTTCCTCTGTGGGCAAACCAAGGTTTGCAAGGCTGTGAGCATATCCTATCTCTCTTTAAATTAAGGGAACAGAGTAGCTAATCCAAAGAGTTGTGTGCCTGGCAACTGGAACAGAAGAGAAGCTTGACTAAGAATTCACCAGCCACAGAAGAATGGAATGGCTGGGCACCAAGCCTTGCCAGCTTCATCTCTGCAGGGATCTCAAACCTGTTTCTTTCAAGGTGAATATATTTGTGTTCATGAATATAGATGAGAGGGCAGAGGGTGAGTTTCAGGGAGAGGGCCCTCAGAGGAGCCTGCATCCTTCCAATAGCTCTCAGAATTACAACCACGAATGTGGCTGGTGTTCTTTCTCTCCCCAGAAGCCATATATTGATTGCAAGAAGGTAACTTGAGTGAGAGAGTTCAAAATGACTCCTCAAAGGCAGACAGCCTGTTGGCTTCAGCAAGATGAATTGAGTTCTCCAGCTGGCTTAGACTTGACCTGGGTGTTCTGAGCAAAAGACCTAGTGCTTGTATTTTGAGAGACACATATGAAGGGAATGGGATTGACTAATGAAGAGCTGAAATTCCTGGGCTGATTTCTTGCCCCAAATCTTTTGTTTCTTTCTCCCTTTATCTCCAGAAAATAAAGCAAAAAACCAGCCCTGGCCTGAGAATTGTTTTGATATATTTGTTCTTCGGAATGAGCCTCTTTTTCTAGGATAAAATTTGTTGGCCTCACCTAAAATAATATCATTTAGTTCACATTCAGTGTGTTTTTCTTGCTTTCCTCCTTTTCTTCTTCAAACATTCACTCTTCTGTGGTCAAACTGGTTCTATGTAGTGGCAGATTCACCTTGTTTTGGAGAAAAATGTGAGGCTAGATAAATCAGAGAGAGAGAAGAGTAAACATGACCTTGATTTACCATTAGAAAGAAAATATCCATTTAAATTCTGGGATAGAATGTTCACAAAGGAGAACCTTACTTGTTAAGGATAAACCAAGTGGACCACTGGGAATCAGAGTCAAATAGGTTAGCCGTTAGCTTTCTTAGGAGACCTGCATAAGTGCAGAGGAAGGCCAGGGAAATAAAGCTGTCAGATCTGAAGGTCCAAGAAGACAGAGGGTGAATGTGAGAATCTAAGCAGATCTGAACTTTAGGCCATGGTGAGTGTAACAGCAAGTACCCTGACAGACATCCAGGATGACCTGCTGACACAAGTTCTTAGGTTTGCTTTTCTAAGGAAAGCAGCTTAAAAGGGGGTCAACAATCTCCTTTAATCACATTCACTAACAGAGAAAATACAAGCAGAGAAATAAAGACCAACAGACAGGACTTCCAACTGTCTGATCATAAGCAATACATATATCACAGATCAATAGACAGATCTAACATAACCACTACATACATACATAGTTACCAGAGAGAGAAGTACCAACATTTTCAAAGCCAGGAGGCTCCTTAACAGCTACCCAGAGTCTCATCTGATCATATCATGCAAACATTTTTCCAATGAGTGAGCCCCAAAGCAAAACCTCACCTCAGAGTATGTGTGTGTGTGTGTGTGTGTGTGTGTGTGTGTGTGTGTGTGTGTGTGTGTGTGTAACACGTATATATGTATGCATATGTATATACACTTTTCAGAGCCAGGAGGCATCACAACCCTCGTGCTTCAGTGCCTAATAAATAAAAGATGTAAAAGTCTTCAAGCAAGCAAACTTCCCCATAAGCAAACTTTCCCATTAAGCAAGTTCCTTCCCCAGTGGGTTCCACTTGAGTCCTGTTAATGGGACTAAAGATCTTTAACTCCCATTAACATAAATCCTATTAACATTACAGTGAGTCAGAGAAATGCTAGCCAGGCAAGATGCCTCTGAAGAGGCAATATGGTATAGTGTATAGAATGCTGGATTCAGAGTCAAGAAGACCTATATTCAAACCTGCCTGAGACACTTCCAATCTGGGTGTCTCTGGGCAAGTCAAGTAACATCTGTGGGTCTTAGTTTCATCATCTGTAAAATGAGGGGCTTGGACTCAAATAACTTCTGAAGTTCCTTCTAGTGCTAAATCTTTGAACCTATACTTCTCTGATCTATTATTTCCCCAGATGCAAGGGGTTTATAGTTATAATATTATGGATGGAATAGATCATCCTTCCCTATCACTCAGCCTTAAATTTTGAGTATTTCATTTTTAAAAAGGTTTAATGATGCTTTATTTTGAGGTTTTTATTTTTACATCAGCCATTAGGGGATATTATTTGACTTTCCTTATTGAGAGTGGAGAATAACAGTTAAGTCAACAAAGCAACACAATGGAATTTGTTTTGTGTTTGTCCTTCGTTGCCAAAGAAGACCACGCCACCAGAGAAATGATGACATGACTTGCACTTGACTTTGTTTTGAGTGAGAGAGGGCTGTGCAGGTCATCAGCCTCACATCTGACAGAATACGTAACATTTCTCACCAATTGTACTTTACCTCTGAAGGAAAGGAATGAAATTAAGCAGCTCTAATCAGCCCATGGAGTTCTCTCCCACAAGGGATTCTGGTTCTGAGATCACACATAACTGAAAATTTCACTGGAGTGGGAATGACACCAAAGAGGATGCTAAGCACTCCCTCTCTGTCTCTCTGTATTTCTGCTTCTCCACTCTTTGCACTCTCCCTCTTAACAACCAGCTCTCTAAAAACAAAGCTAAAGTTTGTCTCATGTCTCCACAATATGTGGCTACCAGAACCTCTTCTAGCAAATCCTCCTCTAAGGGCAGGGTCTCTGTGTCAGTCAGGGCATGGTTCTGACTTTCTTGCATTCTTTCTTTAATTCCAGCTGTGGGGTCCTCTTGATAGTGATGCTTTTCATCTCTGCTAAGCGATCTTTCTTTTGATGCTCTGGTATCCCTCTTTGGGATTATGGAACTTTCTACCCATCAAGTTTGAAAAAATCCACTTGTGTCAATTACTAGTTGCTGGCCTGTGCTCATGGAAGAAAACATCAAAGCAAAAGAAAGTTTCCAGGGTTTTAGACTTATCTGGTCAAAGATATGTACCTTCTTCTGCAAGGTTATAGCTGCCGTTACTGCTTAGATGGAGATACATCTCCCCCATCCCTTGCTGGAAGTCCAAGGGAGAGAGAGTGTTGGTAAAATATGTTGGAGAAGGGAGTCTTTCTTTTCACTCTTCTCCAAGACTCCAGAGTTGGTGATTCCTCCTTATTTGGTAGACAGTCATCTTCTATGCAAGCTCTAATTGTGTTGGACTTCTAGGGACCAATCAGGGGTTATTATGTCATTCTAGCAAAACACATGTCCTTCAACAAGAGATCAGAGTGCAGACTTTGCTGTATTCAGTGTTGTCTTTTCTGACATAGCCATTCCATAATCTCTTCACTTGGAGTGAAGGGACTCTATTAATCACCCAACCCCAGGACTTGTTGTGTATATGAACCTTGCAAACCTTATAGCAGCATGTAAAAATCAATTATAATGGTAATGATGCTAATAGCTGACATTTGTTGACACTTCATGGTTTGAAAAGCACTTCATTCAGTATCACTGAGTAGAACAAAGGAAGTGAGATTATTATTATTGACAAGGAAGAAGAGGGAAGGCTTTCTAGAGGAGGTGGCATTTGCGTTTGCCTTTAAATGATGGATTAGATGTCATTAGATACAGAAGCAGAGTGCTCTAAGCATCTGGAACAGTGTAAACAAAAAGCAGCTGGGGAGAAGATCAGATGTGTGTTGGGGCTCCAAATTGTCTGGGTTGTTGGAATGCAGAGTACATGGAGAAGAATGAGGGGAGCTAAGGCTAGAGAAGCAGAATGACATCACGCTGGGGAAGTCGCTGGGGAACCTTTGAGCCTTGTGGCCTTCCAGGTCCTTGGGTACAGTCTTTTGGCCGAATCCAAGTTTTAGAAAACAAATCCTTTTATTAAAGGGATTTGTTCTGCGAAGTCTGGATTCAGTGAAAGGGCCACAGTTGAGGTCCCAGAGGGTCACATATGGCCATGAGGCTCTACCCCTGGAGGCTGCAGGTTCTCCATCCCTGGTTTAGAACTTTACATAGTAGGTAATGTTTGGCTGGTTGGTTGGTTGGTTGGTTGTTGTCCTTTGTTCTTGAAGAGGACCAAAATAACATCACCATGATAAAGTGAGGTTTCAGTGTGTCCGCCTGTGGCTGATCAGACCAATATGAGCTCGGAATGCTCCACCACAGGTTGGGAACTTTTGGGGTGTGAATATTTGGGGTGGATACTCCAAATTTGCCCATCCTATGTTTACTTTATGCTGTCCCAATTCTGCTTTGCTCATAGAGCAAAGCACCCTTTTTGATGTGGGCATGTCATGCTGAGTGATCCTGAGCCAGTGTCTCCCATGCTGCACAGTCAAATCCAAAGTTTTGAGAAAAACCTTAAGAATGTCCTTGTATCTCTTCTTCTGACCACCATGTAATTGCCTGCCCCATGTGAGTTCTCCATAAAATTGTCCTTTTTCCAAGCATACATTTTGCATTCAAACAACATGGCCAGCCCATCGGAGTTGCGCTCTCTGAAGCATAGTTTGAATGCTTGACAGTTCAACTCTAGCAAGGTCTTCAGTGTCTGGTACCTTATCCTGCCAGGTGATCCTCAGAATCTTCCCAAGACGGTTCAAGTGGAAGTGATTCAGTTTCCTGGCATGGTGCTGGTAGACTGTCCTTGTTTCATAGGCATGCAACAATGAGGTCAACACAAAGGTTCTGTAGACCTTCAGTTTGGTAGTCAGCCTAATACCTCTTTTCTCCCAAACTTTTCTTCATTGCCTCCCAAACACTGAGCCAGCTCTGGCAATGTGTGTGCCAACCTCACTGTCAATGTGTACATTCCCAGAAATGGAGTGATGGTACATGATTTTCTGTTTGCAGATGATTGTGCACTCAATGCAGTCTCTGAAGTAGAGATGCAACAAAGTATGGATCGATTCTCTACTACCTGTGCTAATTTTGGCCTAATAACACTTATAACACTAATAAATAACTGACCTTGGTAGTGTACTTTCAATCGATAATAGAGAGCTGCTGAAAGATTGCTGACCTGAGGAGGAACATGATTGGATTAACACATAAGGAAGATGAGTCAGACCATTTGCAAAGATGAGAAGCCCACAAAATGCTACAATATAAGAACTATTACCAGTCACCAGCCCTTCTCCTGCTCTGAGTCCTTGCAGTAACAGGAACTTATGGGGGGAAAGAGCAGTCAAAGCAAAGAGGACAGAGTCAAGAAGCCCTAAGTAAATCTTAGAGAGTGGGGGAGGAGAGGAAGTGTGTGACTGTTCATTTGCAATTATCTCCTTTCTTTGAGCAGTGCCTTACAGACTCAGAGCTTGTTAACAGATCCAGTGTTTTCTTTAACCAGAGGATGCCTTGACTCCCTAAATTCTCAGGATTTGTCTGGGAACTAGAGATGCTACAGCATCCTCAGTAGATTGGTCCTGCTTCTTAGCCGCTTGGTAGTTAAGATTCTGAGAGCATTTAGCACATGGAAGAATTGCAGTAATGACAAGTGGATCGTTGTGTAACTTCCACTTAATTGGATGAAGTGACAGCCCCAGCAAAGACTTGAATAAAAATTGCACAATTAGATGCTGCTGAAAAGACCAGAGTCTAAAATCCCCTGTCTCCTGGATATGAGTCCCAAGATTCAAGGCTGAGGCTGTGCAATGCACCCAGCCATGCACATAAAGGAGCTTATCACCACACCCAGGAAAAAGACCTCTTTCACTTTTCTCTTCTTCGGCATGCCTCTTTCACCATCCTTCTGTTTAGGGCTTAGCAGTCATGAGCAATATTAATAAGACCTTGTTTTTCTCTTATGATTTGAGATTTACAAAACATTTTCCCAATAAATAGTATTCCTCATCATCAATTAACAAACATATATTAAATGCATGCTTTGTGCCACACACTGAGCTACATGCTAGGAATATAGCAATAATAATAAATGGTGAAAATAATAATTATACTGTCATGTCTGGTATGACAGTTGTACTGAGGATGCTGTCAGTGAGCCTGCAGAGCTGGAGTTTACAGCTTAATGCTTTGATTCCGCTACCAAAAGCAGTTTGTAACAGATTGAACCAAAGCTCCCACAGAATCTTAGGGAGGTAAATTAATAACTTCCCTTCACATACACATGAATGTGCCATTCAACTCAATTCCCTGAAATCCACATTTCTTTTCTTGCTTTTGTGCATTTGCACATGCTGCACACCACTCTGACCCCAACCCGTGTCGTTTAGCCTGCCTCATTCACTAGTGCAAACTTCTTCCTACATGGAGATCAGAAATCCATTCAAACACCCATTCTGTTGTAATGGGAAGATGAGTATTCAAACCCTAATGTTTGTTTTTCTGAAATGTTAACTGCTTTCCACAACACTACCTTCAGTAATGTGTTCCAGTTGTCTTTAAGTAATAAAAAGTAACCTTTAAATACACTGCTAATCAGATTTAATCTCTCTGAAGTCAGGAACTAGACCATTTTTGTAAATGTCTAGTCTACTAGCACAATGCCTTGTACATAATAGGAACTTAACGTAACTTCAGTGGAATGAATCGAAAAATTGTGAAAATTTGTACTTCCACTTTAATTAAGATTTAAGAGCTTCTGAAGGAAAAAGATAAATGTTGAAAGGGATATGGGAAAGCTTGGACCTTAATGTAGTGTTGGTGGAGTTGTAAACTGATCCTGGAGATCAGTTTGGAACTATGCCCAAAGAACTATCAAAATATGCATATCCTTTAATCTAGCAATGTCATTACTAGGTCTTAAAAAAGCAAGCACCTTGGCATACACAGGAGGGCCTGCTATCAAAGGTTCTTAGATCTACTTTTCAAAAAGGAAAGGCAATTTTTGAGGGGTCAATAATCACTTTAACCAGCTGTATATATAAATTATTCACTTAGTTCAGGGGGAGAAGTCAGCATCCTGAACTTCAGAGAAAATATAGAGAAATACGAAACAACAGACAGTGATTTCAGCTGCCTGACATAAGTAATACATACTTCACAGATTAACAGACAGATCCAACTGTCTGACCATGCATACATAGTTACCAGAGAAAGAAGCACCAGCAGCTGGGTTTTCAAATCTAGGGAGCTCCTTAGTGGCTGCCCAAAGTCTCATCTGGACAAACAAACACTTTCAATCAGTAAGACCTCAAACAAAACCTCACTTTGGGGTATTTATACATTTTTTCAGAGCCAGAAGGCATCACAACCCTTGTGAACCTGTGCCTCATTAGAAAATTAACAAAAGGTGTGGACCTCCTCTAATCAAGCCTTCCTTAACTGGCATCTCCCTTAATGGGTGGGGAAGATCTTTAAATTCTCATAGTTACCTTTACAGGTCTACAACATGAAGAGATATTTTTTAAAAAGGTGGGGGCATGTGTGAAGAGAACCTATTTGTACAAAAATATTTATATCAACTTTTCTTGTGGGGGCTAAGAATTGGAAACTGAGAGGTTGTCCTTCATTTGGGGAATGGCTGAACAATTTGTGGTATGTGATTATAATGGAATGTTATTATGTTATAAGAAATGGTGAACAGGATGATTACAGGAAAAAACATCCTATAAAGATTTACATGAAGTGAGCAGAGCCAAGAAGAACATTGGACACAGCAGCATCCATACTATACAATGATCAGCCATGAATGACTTAGCATTCTTAGCAATACAATGATCCAAGACAATTCCAAAGGACTCATGATGAAAAATACTGATGGCATCTGAATGCAGACTGAAGCATACTGTTTCTCTCTCTCTCTCTCTCTCTCTCTCTCTCTCTCTCTCTCTCTCTCTCTCTCTCTCTCTCTCTCTCTCCCTCCCTCCCTCTTCCTTTTCGCAAAATGACTGTTATGGAAATGTTTTACATAATTACAGATGTATAAATTATATCAGATTGCTTGCTTACCGTCTCAAGGAGGTGGGAGGGCAAGAATGGAGGGAGGGATAGAATTTGGATAGAATCAAAACCTTAAAAATATCAAAAATTGTTTTTACATGCAATTAGTGGAAAATAAAATATTATTTTAAAAAGATTTTAAAACTTCTGAATGAACAAAAACAACGCCACATTAAAAAAAAAACTTTCAAATGAGGGGAAAATCTTTAATTTAGATATTTTATATAAAATCCCAATAAACAAAATATATAGAGAACTGACATAAATATGTAGTATTGTACCATATGCCTGAGTTAAATTAATTAGGTCAGGAATTCATATATCTTGTTGAAGGAAATAGGAAAGATATTGCAAAGATGTTTCCCCGTTTGTTTTTGGTTACTTTGTAAGCAAACTTGGCCCAATACAATAGAGGCATGCATTTAATGCGGGTTTAAGAGAGCAACACGCACTTTAGGGGAGACCTTCATTTAACTTCAAGGCAGAAGAAGTTTAGTAGGGAGGATTATAAGTGCTTAAAGACCCATCAAAGGCAACCCACTGTGAAAAGTCGTCAAGATTCTATAAATAGGAATCCCCATGGATTTTTAGCAGCACCTTGAAAAGGACAGGTTTGGTGTTTTTGTTTGTTTGTTTGTTTTTTGGGTTTTTTTGGTAGAATCAATGGAAAAGGAGAGCATCCTCTTCTAAAGTGAGATTGCTACAATTCCACAAGGTTAAAGAAAACTTACTTTGACTTCTTTCCAACTCTAAACAGCATAGAATCCAGGAGCCCTAAGGAAAGAAACATATTTGAGGCCCAGAGGTGATTGATGAAGGAAAACTGGGACAGGACAGACACATTTCCCCAGCTTGGTTCTAGACACCAAGTCCCCACTGAATGTAGAATATGAACTTTCCCCCTTATTGCATCTTTGTATTCAACAATAGAAAAGTCATCTACTATGATGGGTCACCTGTATTCAGGAAGATGCTTCTCTTTGCCTCTGATATTTAGTAGCTGTGGATGCGTCACTTACCTTTCAGTGCCTCATACAACCCCCAAGGCTGTATTAAATCCCTGGACATGTCCAGACATTCTGGCATGTTCTCTTCTTTTATTACAACCAGAAATTGGACTTCACCATAAATCTTCTTAGGGCTTTGATAGGTCAGTTTGGGCCCTATTTTGCTCAGGGCTCCACAGCATTTCTTGGACATCTCTAGCCATGTCATCAGAGGGAGAACATCTTTCTCCCACCCCAATCTTTCCAGCTCCTCTCTATGTATTATGTTGCCCCATTAGAATGTTTCCTGAGATGAGATCATCTAGTATGCTTTTATTTTTATTGTCAGCACTTAGCACAGTGACCATCACAGAGCAAGCATCTAATACATGTGCTCTCTCTCTCTCTCTCTCTCTCTCTCTCTGTCTCTGTCTCTGTCTCTCTGTCTCTCTCTGTCTCTCTGTCTCTCTGTCTCTGTCTCTCTCTCTCTCTCTTTTTCTCAGCCTGTGTTCAAATGCTGAGACTCCCACTTTACAACCTGTGTGACATTGGGCAAGTGACTCTTATTAGCTATAGGATGTTGGGCAAGTCATTTGAACTCTCAGCTTCATTCCTAAAATTAAGGGGTTGGACTCACTGGCTCCTAAAACTCTCTTTTACCTTAAAATTTCTATGCAGGAAGAGCCATTGATAGAGGATTGTCCTCTAGCTCATTCACCAGGCTGATGATTTTTTAGGCAGGTAAGTGGCACAGTAGATAGAACAATGTATCAAGAAATACTTGATATCCCTTTCCCTATTGCACGTGACTCACCCCAGACTACTTACCGCTCCTTAATCCAACCCAGACCCTTTCACTTTTCCTTTTGTATATAAACAACACCTCATCCTTATTAGTTTGCAGGTTCCCTAAGAATCTCACATACTTCTATTAATGTCATGATAAACTTTGCCAATTGACTGGGAGATGGTTTGAGTGTGTGAATTCATTCTAGGTGACTCTACCTTCTACCCTTTCATTTTCAGGATTTCCAGCAACTCCTAACCTTGTCACACCAGCAAATCATTTCTCTTAGCTTCAATTTCTTTGCCTATAAAATGAAGACATTGACCTCAGTGACCTCTAGGGTCCCTTCCACCTCTAAGTCTTTGATTCTATGATCTTATGAGCTCCAATACACACACACACACACATATGTATATATATTATATAAAACCTACTAAGTTATAGATAGGTTAGGATATACATTCCCACACAGCCAACAATGAAATATGTGGTGAATAAAATAATTTTGAGAGACAAAATTTTGAGTAAGTTATAATTAATTTTATCAATTGGTACTGGTAAGAGACTGACAAAAATAGCTCCTTATCCTCTCATTGGTCAAAGAGACTGCATGGATATTTCTTTAGGCTTTTATGCCTTTGGATGAGAGGTTGTCCATCACATAGCAATGAAATCCAATTGGTTAGCATGATTGGAGGAGGAGGTATATTAAAAGGAGGGGCTGAGAATGTCACCTTTGAATAGGAAATGTATCTCTGTACCATCAAAGGACCAAAGGAATATAAATTTTGATCACTGAAACTTCCCAAGAGGCCTGAGGGCTAGATTTTTTTTCTTAAGGACCATTCCTTAAACCTAAATCACTGAGGCTCCCATCAATTGGCCAACAATAGGTCTCAGGCCAAGCCCCACTTGCTCACTGTTTGTGCCCAGATTGATCAGAGTGAATAGTAAATATCAATTATTTCTATGTTGGCCAGAAACCCTGAGGGTCTTCCCCTCCCAGATTGACTTTTCTTTTGACTAGGTAAAGGAAGTCACTCTCTGCCTCATTTCTTACCTAGCCTTCATAATTGAATGGGTATTGCCTTAGACAAAGTTAGACCTGGGAAAGACCTTAACTTAAAAAGGCCAAGGTCTCCCTTTGCATCCTGGGCCATCTCTAATTGCCTTGATCTGTATCTTGCCACTGGACCCAGATGGCTCTGGAGGAGAAAGTGAAGCTGGTGACCTTCCACAGCCCTGCCTCACTTAAATCCAATCCCCTTGCATGTCATGTTATCACCTCCCTGATATTGTGGTCCTCTTTGAGAAGGAAGAACAAATAACAAGACTCTCTACACTAGATTGCCCATAGCTTTAGGAAATCAGTTAAAGAACATACACCCTAAGCAGAGCACAATAGCTTTCACTCAGGTGGGGTCTTGAACAAGAATGTGAGTCCAATGGCATTATCAACCATGTCCTACAGGTAACTGAATTTACAGTCAGGATTTAGGAAGGATGGGATGGCTCTTAATTTTCCCAAGCTATTGGTTATTAATAATAATTTATCTCAAATAGGAGTGACATTGCAACACCCTAACCCCAGTGAGGCCCATAGAACATGTGCTATTGATATATGATATTCAAGTTATTTAGTATTTCTAATGTGATCTGTTGAGTGATGAAACTACCCAAATGTACATGTCTTCATTAGTTTAAAGGGGAAGCAGGAATTCAGAAGAATTGAATTTGCATGTGACCCACATGGTTTTCATCTCTGAGGCTTAATTAGATTTAAGTGTGAACTAACAGGGAATACACTAGAAGGGACTCAAGACATTGGTGGAGGGCCTACTGTGTAATGGTGGCTTAATTAGGAGAAATAAAGCACTTTCCTAGTAAGCAATCAGACAGCCTGAGTCTAATGGGAGGGGAGGCTAAGTGGAATGGATCAGTAATTCTCTTTGTTCATTATTAGCTGACAGCCTGAAAGGCTTTTGGGAACTCTACATCTCTTTTCCATTTTTTTTTCTTTAATGTGTACACTTGTATTTGAACTGGTCTTAAGTCAGTGTACAGGTAAAGCTCCTCCCCTCCCCCAAGTACTGGCACCCATCTCATAAAACTGGCAGGGAGACTAAAGTCTTCATTCACATCTATGTTGGGGGCAGGGAGGGAATTTAGGGGGCCATTCACTATGGCTGACAATTTAAAAAAAAAAGAACAAGTATTAAAGCAGAAGATATAAAAAGGTTTTTTTTAAAGGATTGCATTAATTTACATGTAAAGCAATACTAGTACCTTTCCCCCTCCCCCTCTCCCCTCCCCATCCGGATTTGTTACTTATCTCTTTTTCCCTAACAGAGGACAGATTTCATGGAGGCTCATAACTGTAACAATGCATTATACAATATTTGGAATGACTATTAAAAATAAAAAGCAAGTGTACAATCAGAGTCCTGAAGATGCACTGTAGAACTTCGGGGATGTTTGCCTCCAACATACTTAGACTGCTTATCACCTTCACTGTTCCAGTTTTTGAATCCTGAGTCAAGTGCCAAAAAAAACCAAAATAAAACAAACAAAAACCCAAATAAAGTTATGCCAATCTCATCTCTTTTTTTGGGCAATTATCATGTCATATGCTTTTGACAAAAAAAAAAACAAAAACAATCAAAAAATCACAAATAGTCCATTTAGAAGCATTTGGGGTGGACAATGGAGGGCCCAGATTCATCATAGTTCTGCTTGCTGATCATCTGCTGGAAGGTGGAAAAGACACCAGGACAGAGCCTCCAATCCAGCAGAGTATTTGTGCTCAGGTGGGACAATGATCTTGATTTTCATTGTGCTGGGAGCTAGGGCTGTAATCTCCTTCTGCATCCTGTCAGCAATGCCTGGGTACATGGTGGTACCACTAGACAATACAGTATTGGCATACAAATCTTTGGAATTTAGGGAGACTTCTGTGAGCAGCACAGGGTGCTCTTCAGGGGCCACACGGAGCTCATTGTAGAAAGTATGATGCCAGATCTTCTCCATGTTATCCCAGTTGGTGACAATACCATGTTCAGTGGGGTACCTCAGGGTCAGAATACCTCTCATGCTCTGGGTCTCATCCCCCACATAGCTGTTTTTCTGGCACATACCCACCATCACACCCTGAAGTCTAGGGCACCCAACAATGGATGGAAAGACGGCCCGAGGGGCATTATTTCCTGCAAAGCCAGCTTTGCCCATACCAGAGCCATTGCCAACAAGGAGAGCAGCAATACCATCATCCATGGTGAACTTTGAAGTGGCAAGTTTAAACCCTTAAGAGAGAGAGAAGAGGTGGTGCCTCACCTGGAGGCAGGGGGGAGGCGCGGGCGCGCTGGGTGGGAGAGCTCACAGCTCTACATCTCTTTTCCAAAGCAAATTCTTATTCTCAATTTCTTTAGCAATTTTTATCTATAAGCCCATAACCACAACAACAACAACAAAATAATACATTTGGATGAGCTGCTGGATGAGCCTGGATACATTTTGATATCTTTGGAAATTTGCTCTGTTTTACAGCTATTTTGAAATAAAATCTAGCACACCCTTTATGATGAGTGTTCAGCTGTTTAGAGAAGTACTGATATTTCCATGGTCTATCCCCCATGTCACCTGGTAATCCATAGAGAAGCAATACAATCATACCTTGCAGAAGGACCTTCATGATCACTTAAACCTAAGTCCTTCATTTTACAGTCATAAGATTTAGCTAGAAGGGAGGTGAGGGGTGATCAAACTCATCAGTGTCACAGATGAAAGAGGCTTAGGGAGAAGTTACTGGGATTACCCAAGGTGAAAAGTTAGAATGCAGGAGAGCATTTATGCAAATCCAGGTCAGCTGACTCCCAAAGTCAGTGCTCTTTCTCCAAAGCCATAGAAAATAAATCAAAAGTCATTGTTCAATCCATGTGGTGCTGGCTGAAGTTGAGAGGTTTAACTGCATGATGAAGGGACATGGCTAATTAGTGGCAGTGCTAGAATCAGAATACATGCCCTGATTTTCAGTCCAGTCCTTAATCCATTACCTCCCTAGAATTCAAAGAGTAAGTAAACAGAGTCAACAAATATGTTAAGTATCAGGTATGTATAAGGCAAGAGACAATGTGGTAGAGTGGACGGATGTCTAGCCTTTCAGTTGGCAAAACCTGTGCTCCGATCCTGACTTGGGCATGTATTAGTTATGTGACCATGGGCAAATCATTTAACTTGCTACAAAGAATAATAGAGGCAGAACAGGAAAAATAGCCCTTAGAAGTCCATTTTGTCCAATCCTCTAATTTTACAGATGAGGAAACTGAGGCTCAATGAGGTTAGAGTAGGACTTTCTCATAGGTAGAAAGTCTATCTACCCATAAAATCAAAAACAAATATAAAAATAATAGCACATGACAAAAACATACAAACATCACAAGACAATATGTTAGGTATATGGTTTCTGTCCTCAAAGTATTTAAAATTGATTTGGAGGAAATAATATTGTAAACAGTACTGTAACATATAGTCTCTGTGTTATAAGTACTGAAGGAGGTATTGGCTAGTTAAGGTATTTGAGCTTAAAATTTTACTAAAACCTTGAGGACACCCTGTATAAGGAAAAATCTGCTACCTCTTAAGACAAGCAGAAAGATAGATAGATAGATAGATAGATAGATAGATAGATAGATAGATAGATAGATAGATAGATAGATAGATAGATAGACAAACAAACAGATGGACAAAATGCTTAGTATGTGCTTGCTATATGCAAGATACTATGCCAAGTTTTGAGGTAAAAATACAATAAAACAAGCCACTACCTACTTTTGAGAAGCTTTTGTTACAAAAGGAAAAGGTAAAACACAAAGGGGAGTCCAAAGTAGGGGAGCAGTTGCTGGTGAGAAAATGGGGGCAGTCCAGAGAATATGTTAAATTGGAATTGGAGTGAAGTCCTCCCAAATGTTATACCATTTAAAGACTCACCAATCAGGTCAGCAATCCTCAGGGTGTGGAGGTATCCCATTCCATTATTGAATATCTAATTATTAGGGGCAGCTAGATGGCCCCATGGGTAGAGTGCCATGGAGTCAGGAAGACTCATCCTTTATGAGTTCAAATCCAGCCTCAGTGACTTACTATCTGTGTAACCCTGAGCAAGTCACTTAACCTATTTGCCTCAGTTTCCTCATTTGTAAAATGAGCTGGAGAAGGATGGCAAATCACTTCAGTATCTTTGCCAAGGAAACCTCAATTGGAATCACAAAGAGTCTGACACAACTGAAAAATTACTGAAAGACAAGAAATTATTAGGAAGTTTTGTCCCCCACTCCAGACATCCTGTTTAAATTCTCTCTCTGAAACTTCCATGCATTTCTTTCATTTCTATTTCTCTGGATAAGATTTGGAAATTGTAGGTATGTTGGAAGGAATATGCCCCTTTCCAAGTATTGGCCATCTTAGGTCAGTGACCTTGGTTTGCTGCTTTCAATATTTCAATGTTTGTTTTCTTTCATTATATAGAGATATTTTTAGTAATGAAGAAAGAGCCTACCTTTCTCCTATCTGCCTTAGCAACAGGAGAAAAGCATTACTATCAATGTGTTTTAATAAAGAAAGATTACTGAATGGAATATAATTCAATAATTAAAACTAAATTATTTCCTAAAATGAAAGGAAACAGTACATTAGAAAAAACATTGTACCAGGAATATAGAAACCTGAGCTCTAGCATCTATCTTGTTATTAACCAGTGGTCTGACCTTGTATAAATTGCATAAGATCTCTTAGCCTCAATTTTCTGATCTGTAAAATGAATATCATATTTCTAAAAGGGACCTTAAAAGATATCTTATCCAACCCTTTCTTTTAAAAAGAGTAATTTTTATTAACACCTTATGTTTCATTAATATACTTTGTTTTGTATTTCCTCCTGTATTGCTCCCCTATATTCCCCCTGGGAAGCCATTTAATATGATAAAAAAATTTTTTTAAAGAAGAAAAAATCAGAAAAACTGATATATACATTTTTTTAAAAATTGAAGATATATACATTGTTTCACATCTGTGGACCTCCCATCTTTACAGAGAAGGAGGAGGAGCAACGATCTCATACTTCTTCTTTGGCACCATATTTGTTCTTTGTCATTTTGCATCATTCCTTTAGATAGTTTTATGATTCTTATCCTTTTCATGTACATCAATGTAGTCACTGAGCATATTATCTTCTTAGAACTGCTTCCTCTGGTCTGAATTACTGTGCATAAGTCTTTCCATGTTTCTTTGTATTTATCATATTCTTCATTCCTTATAACACAATAATATTCCATTGCATCATGTACCACAATTTATTTAGCCATTTTCAAGTCAAGGATCATCTATTTTGTTTCCAGTTCTTTGGTACCACAAAAACGAGCTGCTATAAACATATTGGTGTATGTTAAGTTTTGCTTCTTATCAATGACCTCATTCCTGGACTAGAAGAAGAATCTCTGGGTCAAAACATATGGGTAGTTTAGTTACATTATTTACATAAAGTTCAAATCTCCTTCCAAAATGCCAAACCATTCTTTTTAAATGTAGAGAAATTGAGACCCAAGTGAAGCAACATGACTTGTTCAAGATCATAAAGATGCCAGTTCTTCCAAAGTTCCTTCCATTGTATCAGAACTAGACCAAATCTAAAGTTATTTTGAGCTCTTACAGTCTATAATTCTAGGTTTTCTTAATTTTCATGATTCTTGGGGAGGAGCCAAGATGGCAGAGTAGAAAGACACACATATGCTAGCTCCAAACCCACAGCCCATAAAATACCTGTAAAGAACTCCCAACAAATTCTGGAGCAGCAGAAGCCACAGAACAATGGAGCAGAGGAGATTTCTGTTCCAGAAAGGCCTGAAAAATCAACTCGAAAGGTCTGTCACTCCCTGGACCCAGAGCAGAGCCCAGCCCTGCCTTGGCAGTGCAGCACAGAGAGGAGCAGATCCCAGCAGGCTTCAGGGATGGAATCTCCAGCAGCCGCACAGGTCCCTCCACCCACAGGTGCCAAAGATCGGTGAGAGGGTCTTTTTGGCTGGCTGAGAGGGGAGCAGAGTGTCCCCATAACTCAGGCCCCCTCAGGAGGCAGCAGCTGAGGCCGAAGCAGACAAGGGCTCCCAAAGCAGGCAGGAGCTCAAATCCATTGTTGAAGGTCTCTGCATAAACTCCCTGAGGGAACTGAGCCCTGTGAGGCAGCCCTGCCCCCACCTGAGCAGCTGAACTTAATCTCACACTGAATAGCAGCCCTGCCCCCTCCCAAAGCCCTGAGGCTGGGGAGCGGCATTTGAATCTCAGACCCCAATTGCTGGCTGGGCAGATCTGGAGGTGATGTGGGTGTGGAAATGACACTCAGAAGTCAAGTAACTGGCTGGGAAAATGCCCAGAAAAGGGGGAAAAAAAAATAAGACCATAGAAGGTTACTTTGTTGGTGAACAGATATCTTCTCCCTTCCTTTCTGATGAGGAAGAACAATGCTTACCATCAGAGAAAGATGTAGAAATCAAGGCTTATGTACCCCAACCATTCAAAAGAAATATTCCATGGGCTGAGGCCATGGAAGAGCTCAAAAAGGATTTTGAAAATCAAGTTAGAGAGGTGGAGGAAAAACTGGAAAGAGAAATGAGAGAGATGCAAGAAAAGCATGAAAAGCAGGTCAACACCTTGCTAAAGGAGACCCCAAAAAAATGCTGAAGAAAATAATTTTCATGACTCTTGATATATCTTAAATATATATTAGTTGGCTAAAAGAATCACAGATGACCAAATAAGATGAATTTGATTTCCATTTTAAATTGACTTTTACATTGGAGTAATTTATTATTTTCACCTTTGAAAATAGTCTTCTCTTTGGCAACCTTTGTTAATGAAAATTGGTGATTTTATCAGATGTAATTAATTCCCCTGCCAATGATAACTAAAGCTTTTGCCTTAGTGTTATGTCCCTAGCACTTAGCATAAAGCATGGCACACAGTCAACTCCTAATAATTGTTTTTATTTTATTTTACTGAAAGCCTTTAAATTACTTCTTAGTCCCTTGCTAATAAATGGGAAAGAAAGGGTTTTTACTGAGGTCTTTTTAGTCAGAGCTTTCTGCAAGAGAAATTCCTTTAAAAGTATCCATGCAGATTCTCCCTTAAAGAAGGAAGTTATTAACCTTAAGACCTTATCACCTAGCTACCTCTGTTAAATAAATAGTTACTGGTCAAGACGAGATCAGAAGGGAAATAAAAGCCAAGTTACAATTGAGAATTCTTACCCCTGTGGTAAATAGAGTGAAAGAGATATTCTTTAAAAAAAAAAAAAGTTGAGATATTCTAAAGGTGGCAAGTCCCAGGCTGGCACACAAACAGTCTCTCCTGGTCAGGTACAAGGCACTGGTTCAATGATTAATGGAAGAAAAGGGACCTTGGCCAGCTCTCCCTCGGGGTGGTGTGAATCACCTTGATCAGAGATCCTAAGTATCTTATGTGATGGCAATTGGCTGTCAGTTGGCTCCACCTAGGAGTAGTTGAACTGGTTGGGAAATGTAACATGAGGACAAAGACATAAAGGTGATGGCTCCCAGACCCAGGAGGGGTGTGGTATGAGCCAGTCACTGGGCTTGGAGTCAGAAAGAACTAAAGTGAAATTCAGCCTTAGTTACTTAATACCTGTGTGACCCTGGACAAGTCAAAACCTTTGTCTACCTCAGTTTCCTCAACTGTAAAATGGAGATAATAATAGCACCTACCTCCCAGGGTGATGATAAGCATCAAATCAGATAATATTTGCAAAGTACTTGGCACAGGGCCTGGAACATGATGCTAAATAAATACTTCTTCCCTTCCCCCTTCCCATGGTTGTCCTCTGCACCTTGAATGGCCCCATCACACTCAGCATATTGTGTGCAAGGAGGAAGCCTTCCCCTTTGTGTCAATGCCTTATGGGAAGTCCTGTCCAACTTTCCATTTCAGCCATAGGGCAAAGGCTTGGTCACCTAGTGCTAATTACAGCCCTGAATTGAAACAAGTACAACACAGTGCAACTCGCATCATCAAATAATTCCAAGCCCTGTGCTTGTTAGGCATTTCTCCTATGTACTTGAGCTTCTAACCTGTGAAATTCAGCAGGTGCTGCCGAAATGAGTGCTCATCCATTCTTTACAGTTCCACATGCACAAATATCAAGCCTCCCCCCTTTTTCCCCTCCTTTTTTTTTTCAACAGGGAAAGGAGAAGGACAAGGAATAAGCAGTTATTAAGTTTTTACTATGTGCCAGACATTGTACTAAGGAGTTTACAAATATTGCATTTGATTCCTACAACAGCCTGGGGAGGTAGGTGCTATTATCATCAACCCATTTCACAACTGAAGGAACTGAGGCAGTCAGTGATTAAATGACTTGCCCAAGGTCATCCATAGGAACTGGACGTGAATTCACATCTCCCTGACTTCAGACCCAGGGCTCTTTATAAAATTCTATATAATTACATGGTCAATATCATGGAAAATCAGTCACTCATTTTGCTTCTTCTAAGAAAAATAATAAAGATAATCAGTTTATACTATGATTCTAGTTTGCAGAGTTTCCATGTTTTTTTTTTTCTTCTTAGACTTACATGGAAATGTCCTAATCAAGGGCCTTTCTTTCACCAATCAACTCATGACCTCTGCTAAAATGAAGAGTGAGTCATCTCCTTCAACTGTTCAATGATCATGTCTTCATCCTATAATACAACGTTCTCCTAATTCAGTTCCTATATTGCAACATGGAAATTTCACCAGAGGGGAAAAAAACAGAGCTACAAAAGACTTCACATGTGCCACAGCTTAGTAGAGAAAAGATTAGTTTCTTTCTAAGGAGCTTTTTTAGGCTGCTCTGCAGTTATGCTGACCTACATCAGGAGCCCCTGACTTTTATTTCTGAATAGTTTCTGAGCTTGTCTTGCTGAAGGGATTCATACATTCTTGTCCCAATTGATTTTCTCTGATGATGCATATTTGCCCCAAAGAGATATTAGCAAGAAACAGACTTCAAAAATAGTTTTGTTTGTTTTTACTAAGAAGCCAAAATTAATATACTTTGAGCTCTCCTAGACAAGAACATAGCATAGCTGAACCACAAGAGAACAGTTCTATTTTAGGCAGGACCAAAATAAAGAGCCTTACCTGCAGGAATGTAACAGGAGTCCAATGGATTTTTGCATAGATTTTTAAAAATTTCAATAGTCTGTTGTTATAACTCGAAAAATACAAAAAAAGACAAGAACCAAATGAAAATCCAAGCAGGCTTTCATTGCCCTCAGATTTCCATGTTTCCCTTATAGACTCAGTAATAATTTAAACACTGAAAAACAAAGGATCAAAAAATCTGGTCAAAGATAAATAGAATTTCTCTCTCATGTTAAAAGAGCTTCATCTTAGAACAACTTTACCTTTGCCACAAAATAATTTATTGTCAGATTTAGGAGAAACATGGAAATAATAGATGTGAAACAATAACAAGAAAGTTGGAAGTATGAATTTAGAACTGCAAGAAACAGCTTCATCAACCACACTGGACTCAAAAACAGTAGAAATCTGAGTTCCGATCTTGCCTTTATACCTCACTTCTCTACTACAGTGAAGTAATTTAATCTCTGAATCTTAGTTTTATTATTTGTAAAAGATGGATAATAATACTTGTGATATCAACTTTATAGAACTCTTGGGAAGATTAAATGATGCCAAGTAAAGCACATTATAGACCTTAAAACATCATAACAATGTCAGCTATTATTAAGGCAATAATATGTTCTTCACTATTTATCAACCAAAGTTGGTGGACATGAACTTCTATGTAAAGATCTCTATCAAGCCTGAAAAGAGATAGCATGGCATCTAAACTAAACGGGTTAGTCAACACAAAACAATGAATGGGGATTAAATGACTTTTTAATGTCCTTTTATGACATTGTGATCAATAAGCATCTCTGGAGAGCCTATGGTGTGCAAGTTTCTGGGAGTATAGGTTACATAAGAACATCCTCTAATGGAAGGATTTACAGTTGAAAGGAAGGTTGATCTGGGGATTTCTCCATCAATTTGATGAGTTGTTAGTGTGATGAGCCTTTGCCTAGAATGTTTGAAAAATCTTTTTTTCTTTGGAATTTGGGCATGTTAAGAGAACAAATGACAAAGGACAAGAGATCAGAGATTGAGGCTACCCTCAAAATGCACTGGCTCATTTAGAACTACCTTGTGGTGCCTGAAGGATGACTCACACTTCCCTCAAGGGGATGGCCAGGACTTTGGGAAGAACAGACTCATTTAAGGAGTCATTTCGTTTTGATGTATGAGAAAGACCCTGCAGATCAGTCAGCTGCACCCCTCCCATTATGTTATTGTCCCTGTTGCTTCCCCACCACCCACCCCCCTCCATTTAGGAGACAACAGCCCATTCCACTTATGGATAGCACTATTTGGTGGGATGGTTTCCTCACATCAAACCCCATTTCCATTCACTGTTCCTTGATGTCTTCTGGAACCAAGCGGAACAAGGTTAATGCCCTTGATATATGACTGCTTTTTGGAGTGTTGAGGCAGTTACCATGTCCTTCCTAAGTCTCTTCTCCAGGAAAATAAACAAATAGACAAATGAACAAACCCCAAACATAAATCTTTTCTTTAATCAATTCTTCTTTATCTTTAATTCTCCTGGTTTCCCTCCTCTGGATGAACTCCAGGTAACCAATGTCCTTCCTAAAATATTTCACCCTGAACTGAGCATTCACTAAAAATTGTGATTGGAATGAAGTAGAGTGCAGTGAGACCATAACTTCCCCCCAAATACAGCCTAAGATGACGTTTATACTCTTTCTTGGCGGCCATCTCAGACTCTCTGGTCTCATATCAAACTTGCAGTCTACTAAAACCCCATTACTCTGATGAATTGCTATATCCTCTTGAAATTGTGAAGTTGGTTTTTATTGATTTTTCAAATAGAAGACTGAATTTATCCCTATTAAATTTAATTAATTTAGTCAATTTATTATTCTATCCTGCCAAAATCTTAAATACCACTGTCTCTTTGATCCAGTGTGTTAAGTAGTCTTTCCAGTTTTATGTCTTCTGCAGCTTTGATCATCAAGGCACCTAGGCCTTTATCCAAGTCATTAATAAAAATATTAAACACACAAAGCCACGCATGATTCTTGAGATTCCTTACTAAGGGACCACCTTACAAGTTGACATTGAGCTATTAATGGCTATGTTTCAAGTCTACACAATCTTGCCATGGTCAAGTCCAGACGTATCAAATACTGTTGTGATTTGGTGTGCTGGGAATACTGAAATGCAAGAGTATGGGGGTGGGGTCTGCCTTGAAAGAATTCAACCACTCAAGCCTTCTTTCAGTCAGAGTAGTGAGGTTTTAATATAACACCAGTAAGGTGGGCAAGATTCTTAGTAAATCTGCTGGGATAAGGATGGGGATGAGACTGATACTTGTATACAAAAAAGACAATGAAAAGATATAGGTGGTATTAAGGAGTGGTCAGTATATGCAAGTAGTCTGGGGTAGCCCCATAGCTACAGTAAAAGGAACTTCAAGTAAACTAATTAAGTGATCTGGGTTGGCTGAGGTGGATCAATTGCCTTGGGCAGAGGTGCCAGTGATATGTGATGCTGAAATGTATAGGAAAGTTCAGGGACTGGCTTGCTTCCAAAGACATAGTCTTTCCCTTTTGGGTTCTAGGTTCCATAACCCCATCATTCCCCCCTCAAACAAATGAGTCCCAAAATCTTTTAGGGTAAGGGATGAAGGTCTCAGTTTCTGAAACTGCTTCCTGATGACAAGGGAAGTAGAACTGTCCCGGCCTTGTGGCCGTCCCAGGGAGGAAGTTGACTGGAACTGAGCATAGGCTGACTGTGGGTGGGCATGGGCTGGTACCCATTGTTTACTACCAACTGCAGGTGAATGGCCAGTAGTCTAGAAAGCACAAATCTCATACTACCTTGACCCATGTCACTTTCCTCTCTCCCCACAGCTGCTGGTATATGTGTAGGGTGGTGGTGAATAGCATATGTGGAACCTGGTTGATATTTCCAGGCTTTCTGGGTGGTCTACTGGGTGCCCAGGAGCCAGGGCCATTGCCAGTGACCCTCTTCCTTCCTATCACCAGGTAGGAGAGGGTGACTTACAAGGTGACCTAAATTCCCTAGCATTCTGCAGCACTCTCTTCTCTGTTTGATAAGGGATGAGAGGGGTTAACAGGAAAACCCATGGCTGTTTGCAATCCTGAGATATCCTCTTGACTCAGGGGAAGGGAGTGATCAGGATTGCAAAGAGGTGTTTCAAAACTCCTTAATGATCAATCTCAAAACTTCCAGAATCTACTAAGATCCTTTTAGCTGTTCTTCTAACTTTTCACTACAGCCTTAGTCTAGTCAGAGCCAAGATCACAGGGGGAAGCAGACAATTTTCTTGGTCCTTTAGGTCATATTTGGGCCAGGCAAAAAGCTTTTATTTTCAAGGTTTTGGAGAGGGAGCTTTTTCCAACTGTGTAAAAGATAATCTGGGAGCAAATCTTGGGGAGGTCCTGCTGAGTCCAGCTGCAAGGCTGAGAATGTGTGGCCAAGAGGCCAGAAAAGAAAGGGGATCCAGAAGGCATGAGCATGGGGACTGGGGCTCCCTCCATAAAGGAGGACCATGGGTTGTAGAAGGACTAAACCTCGGGAAACTAAAAAGCACCCAATTTTCCCAATTCCTTAGCATCCCAGAGAATTGAATTGGGCACACATTTCCAGATAGGGTGTCCCCTATGCAGTGGAAGGTATGCCCAGGTCTGAGACAGCCTCATAACCATCTGACTGGAATGGAACTTGAGAAATTCAGAATCAAAAGGCACCTCCAAGTCTTCCTAGGTGCTTTGAGGGCAACCCCAACTACAGAACAGAAAAAGAGATAGAGATAAAGAGCAAGGCTTACATACTTTCCATTTGTGATAGGAGGAAGGCTTGAGAGGGTCAGGCAATTCTCCATGAAAGCCACCAAAATATGTTGTGGTTTATGGTGCTGGGAACCCCAAAAATGTAAGGGTACAGGGTGAGTCTGTCTGAAATAATTCAATTACTCAAACCTTCTTCCAGTCAAAGTAGAAAGGTTTATTTGTAATGGGGTGGTCAGGATTCCTAGTGAATCTGTTTTTATAGGCCAATAGGAGTGATCAGAGTTCCTAGTGAGTCTATTCAATTTAATGGGGGATAAGATTGGTACTTATATAAAAGACTGTGAGAAGAAATGGATGGGATTAAATAGCTTGGGGTGGGCCAGGTGCAAATAATGAATGGAGTTAAGTGGTCAGACAGCCATAATGAAAGGGCAGTTAAAAGGATTATTGAGTGTCCAGGTAGACTGGGATGCACCAGATGTCTCAGGAAAAAAAATAGCACTTTGGGAATATGCAAGGTCTTTTAGGGGTCCGGATTCCATAAATCCATCAACACAAGCGCCCTACAGCAATCCTGAGTCCAGACTGAATCTTACGAAAATGTAACTGGGAAATATTTAGCAAATTAAGTAAAAATATAATAAAACATAGATAACATAGCATTTGAAAATGTATTCAATATGTGGCATGCAGGGATGCTTATGTATGCAGTAATGTCCCTATCTCTGTTTGAGTTGGACACCACTGACCTAGTCCATATGTCTCCATTTGTATCCAAGAATAACAGGACTGTGATGAAACACACTGACCACCTATCTAAGCTATGAAAGATCCCAATGTAATGCTCTTTAACTGGAAAGTGTCAATATACACAAAGTATTCAGGTTAATATTGTCCTAAGCTTGGTAATAAAGCTTATATTATCATAAACTCTGCAGTCTGCAAATCATTTCACATGCATACATACTTTACCTATTCATGTTACACAAATACTTAACAGACATACAATATCACTTGAGCTTTCTAACAACACTGAGTAGTGCTTTAGCACACAAGTATTACCTCTGATATAGAGGAGGAAACAAACTCTTTCTTACATGGATATGATTGGATTACTGTTGTCAGAGGTAGAGTTTGAATCAAGTCTTCCTGACCCTAAGTCCAGTAATCTACTATGACACAGTAAATCTATCAGGCTTAATTCATAGCATGTTTTCATAATAAATAAAATTATTTTATAGACTTTCAAACTAGCAATAAAGATTTTGGATTTACTGATCACCCTTCCTCTTGGACATTCTATTCAATAATCACCAGGATCCAGTTTGGAAATTGAGTAAAATATCAAAGATGAAGAAGGGTTAGTAAATCCTTGTGTGCGTATGTGTGTGCAAGCTTAATGTCTATGTATGGCTACCTTTTAAAACCTTGAAGAATTATCATATCCCTTCTAAGTATCTTCTCCAGGAAAGAAAACATACCGAGTTTCTTTAACTAATTCTCATTTACTATTAAGTATCCTGCTTGCTCTCCTCTGAATGTATTTCAGGCAAAAAAAAAAATATACACACATATTTATATGTGTGAACATATACACATATATTTATGTGTATATACAATGCATATGTATATATATACGTATGTATACTGCACATACACAGGAGCATATATACATATATGAAATGCCATGTAGTAACAAAAGGAATTAAAGGATAATTATATATTCATGCATATTCACACACAATCTATATATACATACATATGTATGTGTGTATCTATTGTGTTTATATGTATGCATATGCATAGAGAGAGAGATATAGATACAGACGAATTCAGGATCCTTTAATTCAGTAGAAAATTATGACACCATAAATAAGAATAACATTTCATATAGTATATAGACAGTATTTCACTTTAAGAGCATACTTTCCTCAGAACTTTGTGAGCTAGATAGCACAAACAGTCTTCCCCTGTTTAGATGGGGAAACCAAGTTGGTGACTTGCTGACCTTTTGTCAGGTAGTTGAAGTTGCAGCTAGTATTCAAATTCAGGGTCACTAACTCTAACACTCTTTTCTAACCAACACCTATAATAGTAATTCTTGTGTTTGATAGACTAGGAAAAAGAATTTCCTCCTGATATTATTTACCAAGTCTGCCCTTAAATGTGTATAAACTCTAGGAATAATTTGTTTTCTTAGGGTTGAATGTAATTAAATATGTATATTTGAGACATTTATTATGTGCAAGGCAAAATAGGAGTACAAAAATAAAACATGGAAAAATAGCCCATGTACTCAATAAGCTTCCATTCTATTGGGGGTAGGTGGGTGGGTGGGATATGTCATTAAATATATAAGCAAATATACCACAATTAGCTCTAACCCATAGGAGTATGAAGAAAGGCTTCCTATGAGGAGAACCACTGTTTTTGATGCTTAAAAGAAACCTTGGATTCTAGGAAGTTCCAGCAAGGAGGGAGCATGTTCTTGACATGTTGGACAGCCTAAGCAACATCACAACAGCAGGAGGTGGATATCACATTCACAGAACAACCAGGGGGGCATGAAGAGTGCATGATGGGAAAGAATGTGTGATAAGCTTGGAATCAGATTTATTTATGAGTTGGAAGTGACTTTTGAGGTCATCTTGTCAAATCCCTTCATTTTCAAAACGAAGACCTAAGACCCAGAAAGGAATAGTAATTGGAATAAGGATCTGACTCAAAGTCCTCCTCTAGCACCAACCCAACTTTCTGCATTGCATCCTGCTGCAATTGGGCTGTAACTGGACTAAGAAAGAGGTTTGAATTCATGTTTTACTCGGGGGATAGGTTTGGTTGGCATGCCCCAAACTCCACCTCACAGTCATAAAAACTCTAGCAGAAAATTGTTAAGACTATTTGGCACATAAAGTGATATAAGAATTGTAAAAGATTGGGTCTTGAATTCAAGGCAAAACATGAGCCCCAAGGGTGGAGCTGATAATCACATTTAGCAACAAGAAGGAGAAAGGGAATAAGCATTTATATGGTGCCACGAACTGTGCTAAGCACCTTACAAATATCTGATTCGATCCTTACAACAACCCTAAAAGGCAGGTGCTGTAATTATCCTCATTTTAGAGTTGGTAAACTGAGGCAGATGGAGGTTAAGTGACTTGTCCAATGTCATACAGCTAGCAATTGTTTGAGGCTAGATTTTAACTTAGTTCTTTCTCCAGTCCTCCTGCTATGTGCCCTGTGGTACCACCTAGCTACAAGGAAGGCCTAGGGAGAGGAAGAGATGGGCAATGATTCCAGAGCGCCCATTTACATGTTGCATATTCACTTGGGCTCAGGGGCAATAGTCCTAGTTGGCATTGGCCCTGACCCAAGGGGATAAATAAGTGTCAGAGACTGATTCTATGCTATATTAAAGCATTCTATGTGTTTGTGTTCAGTGGCACATAGAGGAGAATTCATGTTGTACCCAAGTGTTGGGACGCATCTATGATATGGGCCCAAAATGCTCCAAGAAAAAAGGAAAATAAAAACATACAAAAAATCTTTCTTTTCCCTCTAGCCTTGTCATCTCTTGACCCAAGACCACAAGAGACATATATTCATTAAACATCAATTAAGGAGAATGTTAATGGAAAAAAAATGACCTTAAAATACTTGCAAATCATACATTTAACTTTCAAACTGTCCCCTCTTTATTTCTGCTTGCTGTGACAATGTCAACAAAAGTCAACATGTGTATCCATCTATTGTATAGTTTTACATCTTAATTTTTTAAAAATTATTTTTGCACTATTTGTTTCCTTCAACTTCTCCATCTTCATATTATAGTGGGAATTCTTCAGTGGGTTAGATTACAGGGTTCCTGAGATCCCTTCTGTTTCTAAAATTCTGTGATCCTATAATTCTGTGGAATAAAAATAACTATATTTATAAGGAATTTGAAGACTTACAAAGCACTTTTCCAACAATTTTGTAAGTTAGATAATATAATTATTTCATTTTACAGTTGTAGAAACTGGCTTGCAGAGAGAAGTGACTTTTTCATTGCAACATGTCCAGGAAGGGTTAGATCAGAGCATTCCTTGGGTCTCTCCTTTGCCTTTATCATTCCCTATTGTGTATTATATTTGTCTATCTGTATTATTTATTGCTCTCTCCCAGTAGACTTTGTCTTTATGTTTATCTTTGTATCAGGATTAAGGATTAAAAGAATATTTGATTGAATCTGTAATGAAACAGACAAACCACACTTAAAACCTGTATAAGTCAGTTTCCTGAGCCCAAGAAACAAACTTGAATGTAAAGAGTAGACTATGCTTGGTTATTGTTTCATTTTTGAAGAGAACCCATGACATCACAGGGCAATGTCTTGTCTGCTCATGAACTGGATTGTTTGGTGCTTGAGAAAGGGATGCTATAAAAGCCAAAAGAGAGTGAAAGTACAGAGAGCGGCAATCAGCATAAAGGGTCTGAAAGTGCGGATGCCTAGACCATTTGGGCACCATGTTAATTAGGACAGAAATTGTGTTTCTGAGACCCTCTGGAATACAGATGCCAAGATGTTAACCCTATATCTCCTTTCTACCCTTCAAAGGGGTTTCAAACCTTTTAAGGTGGTCATGGGAAAAGTAAATTTACTTTTTTTTTCTTCAAATGTTTACTTAATCTTTATAAACAGTTTTAACTGACAGCATCTGCTGTTTGATGTAATACATTATAAGTAATACATTTAGGGAGAGGCAACTGAGGAGAAACGTCTCAGAGTAGATGTAGGGCTAGATCTAACACTTAGGTGTTTTGCTAGAAGTGTTTTGTTCCTTTCTGAATGCTTGTAACTTAAAAAAATGGAGAGGTAATGGAAATTTTTCTTTTTACTTGCACACATATCTAAAAGAAGAGTTCTTTCTTTTTGTTTTTACTAAAGTTGTGATGACATATTTAGGGTTACTGGGAACCCTGAAAATGTCAGGTTACAGGGCAGCATCCTGGATGGAACTGATGCACTCAAACAATCTTCCAGCCAAGGGGCAAAGTTTATTGTAACACCGACAGAAGGGAGCAAGATTCTTAGGAAGCCTGCAAACTAATGAGGATGATGGTAATATACAAAAGGGAAAGTGAAAGGATATGAGTGTGGTTAAGGAGTGATAGATAAATAGTCTGGGATGGGGCAAATGCAATATGGGAAAGGAATGTCAAGTAAGCTAATTATGTGGTCTAAGTGGGCTGGGGTGAACCAGGTGCCTTGGGAGGAGGTGCCAGAGATCTAGGCTGCTGAAACGTAGGTGGAAATTCAGGGACTGGGTTGATTTCAAAGACATAGTCTTTTCCTTTTAAGGATCCAGGTCCCATTACCCCATCAGTGGGATTTAGAGAGAGAATAGATAAATGTTTATTAATTTAAAAAATTAATTTAATACTATAAAAGAAATGAGTCAGTAAAAGGGTAATGGAAAAATAGGACTGCTAGACAATCCTAACCACTGCCCCAACACTCCACTACTACATTGTATCTCTAACAATGTCATACACAGTTGAAACTTTTTTTTAAATTATGTAATCAAATGGAATTCTGACTCATAAACGAATTCGCTTAAGAGAGTTTGCTATGACCACAGATAAAATCAGATATTACTCCCTGATTATGGCAAAGAATATGATGGGGACTTGATTTGCTGCATATCCACAGGGAGTTGCTCACAGATACAATTTAGAAATTCTAGGAAGGTTATTATCTAAATAAAATAGAGAAAGGAGAATTTACTTCTATTTTTTCTTCAGAGCAGTCAGAGAACAAGTGACCTGAAGCCAGAGGTATATTTTTGTGGAGACAGAAATAGAACAGAAAAAGACAAGTTGAAATTGAAAACTATATTTAGAAATATTTTGATTTGCTTTCAATGGGTGCATGCATTTCTGTTCATTCTATTTACTGTTATCTCCCAGTACAAACATTTTAACATATAATAAGGGACACAAAGGAATTCTGCTTCTGATCATTCATTCTAACAAATGAGACAGCTTTTTATGTTTAGGGACACAGATTTTCCACATCAGTGGCAGAGCCCTAATTAGAACCGTACAATTTGGGCTTTATTACAGGGTACTAACACAGAGGTGACAAATATTTAGGAAGACAGTGTAGGACAATAAAAAGAATTCTGAACTTGAAATGCTGAACTGGGAGTCACTGGATCCAAATTCGAATCCCATTTCTATATGATTTGTAGCAAGTCACTTATTGAAAGGTTTGACCAGTATAACCTCATAAGTCCCTTCTAGCTGTGAATCAGTGGTCTCAGATCTTATGTTCTCTTTCACCAGCTTAGAAACACCTAGTTACTAACCTACAGGTTAATACCTAGTTAGTAGGAATAATTTCTTAAAGTAGAAAGCTCTAAGATATCAGTATTATTAATAAAGCACATGAGGGTAGCAAGGTGGTGCTATAGACAGAGTGCCAGGCCTAGAGCCAGGAGAACCTATGTTCAAATCTCATCTCAGAGACTTCCTAGTTATATAAACCTGGACAAGTCACTTAACTCCAATTACCTTTCTCCTCACCTGTAAAATGAACTAGAGAAGGAAATGGCAAACCACTTCAGTATCTTTATCAGGAAAATCTCAAATGGTATCAGGAAGGGTCAGACATGACTGAAACAACTGAGCAACACAACTCATATGAGGACTACTAGAACATATTTAAAGAAATGATTGGAGGGTTAGGAAATCCTAGATGAGCTCAGAAGTAATCTTGTTAAACCCCCTCATTTTAAAGGTGGGGCCTAGAGAGAGTAAAGTGATTGACCTCCAGCCACATAGCTTGTACATGGCAATGTGGGGATTCAAGACAAGTCCACCAGAAATTATTCAGTACCTACTAGGTACGAGGCATTTAGTAATGTCTGACTCTTCGGTGACCCCATTTGAGGTTTTCATGGCAAAAATACTGGAGTGGTCTCTTCTCAAGGTCATTTTTACAGATGGGAAACTAAGGCAGATTACACAGCTAGTAAATGTTTAAGGCCAAATTTGAACTCAAGTCCTCCTGACTCTAGATCTGGCACTCTATCTACCATGCCACCCAGCTGCTCCCCACAATAAACAACAAGGAAAGCAAAAGCAAACCATGTATTAGGCACCACGCTAAGCACTAGGGATACAAATAAAGGCAAAAGACTGTCTAAGAGGAGATAAGATGCTAATGACTCCGTAAATAGAAGACAGAGACTGTAAAGAAGATAATGTCCAAGAGAAGGCTCTAAAATTAAGAGAACTAAGAAAGGTTTCTAGCTGAAGGTGAGGCTTCACAAGTTTGTGTTTGTCCTTTGTTGCCAAGAAGGCCATGCCTTCAGAGAAATGATGACATGCCTTGCACTTGACTTTGTTTTGAGTGAGGGAGGGCTGTGCAGGTCACCAGCCTCACTTCTCCTCCAGAGCCATCTGAATCCAGTAACCTGATATTCCTCAGGATGCACTGGGAGACCTTGGCTCCTTTAGGTCAAGGTCTTGAGACCTGAAGGAAGCTAGGAGGCAAAGATAAGGACCGAGAGCATTGCATGTCTTCAAACTCCAAGTCCAGAATTCTTTTTCATTGTACCTCACTGCTTGGTGTTTGGGAGTAGTTTGCTCCTAGAAGATTTAGTGAGTCCTTCTCCAGGTGTCAAAGCTGCTAATTAGGTCTGTCATGTGCCAAAGATGGAGGTCTCAGGGACCAATTGAATCTAGTCTTCCCTGTTCTATTTGGACATGGGAGTGGGACAAAATGTTCCATTTTCTCTTTTGTTTTCTTTACTAAACACGGCAGCAGCAAGAGGAGCTCAAATATGGTGAAGTTTGAAAAACTTCCACTGAGTCCCAGGGGGGTAAGTTTGAAGAAAAAAACTGCAATCCATTGGAGTAGCAAGTGATTCAATCATGGTGTCAAGCCAAGAATTCATTTGGACTTTTCCATGATACTGCTGTCACTAGTAGAACATGGAGGTGGTGGCATTAATGTAATGACTAAAAAAAAGGAGAGAAGAAAGGAGGAGAGAAGAGGAGAGGGGAGGGGAAGGACAAGAAGAAGAGGAGAATGGGAGGGAGGAGAAAAGGAGGAGAGGGAATGTAAGAGGATATTAAATATAAAAATTATTGTATCACAAGTATGAATTGTCAGACAGAAAGACAGAAAACTTTCGTAAGTGAAGGATCTCATAATCCGTCATCCATGTGGCCTTGTGGTTTATTTTCAAGTGCAAAGTCATAGGATTTAGTTTTGTGACATGTTTATAAAAGCAATAAAATCTGTCTGCCTGAGAAAGAACCTACATGCCAGTTGAAGTGGTGTGGCTGCCTCCACCTGGTACCTTCATTACAGTTGAGACTTGGGGGGAAGTTCTGAAATCAGTGGAATTTAGTGTACCTGGTCTTCTCTTTCTGTTGTTTATTCTTTCTAATTGGGACCTTTTCTATCTTCCTTACCGTGAAGATCTACAGCAATGGGTAACTTGTAGCCTCAAGGTTACATGTGGTGCCCTAGGTCCTCAAGTGTGACCCTCTGACTGTATCTAAACTTCACAGAACAAACCCCCTTAATAAAAGGATTTGTTCTGTTAAACTTGAACTCATTCAAAGGGCTTCCCTTGAGGACCTAGAGGGCCACATGTGGCCTTGAGGCCGCACATCCCCCCCCTCCCCACCCCTCTCCCCCACCTGCAGCTTAACCCCTATCACCATGGCACACAGCCCTAGAAATAAGTTCCATCCTTCTTCAACGTTTCGTTCCTCTTGAGTCTCTATCTTTTCTTTCCTGTCCCTTTGACTGTGCCCAAATTTCATTCCACTGTTAAACTCTAATTCTTCGTGGGCCTCTTCCTCATATACTCATTCTTTATCCTTGGATTAATGGAAACATGGAGCCCATGAAGATTCCAGGTCTCTAGCTGATCCCTCAAATGCCCGATTACTCTTTCCTTATTTCTCTTGGCTGAGCAGGATTATCTCAATCTTCTTTGCCATTTCTAACCACACCTTTAGTTGTTTCAGTCAATAATCTCTCATTTCTTCTTTTTTCCTGTAATTTCATCAGTGCAGGTAGCTCATGGTCAGGAGCTGTACTAATGCACATGAGCAACTACTTTATAGCTTATAGTATAAGAGAGTTGCTTTGGGGCATTAGGGGTTCTATGACTTGGCCAATATGTGTCAGAAGCTTGACATGGACCCTGATCCTCCTGAACCCAAGGTCGGCTCTCTATGCACCAGACCATAATGCATCTCTTAAATTACATGCCATCTACTACCCATTTCTGGTCCTTGTTGCTATTATCTATAGATCTCTTGCATACACTGCCACATTCCTCAGTGATTTTGGCTCCCAAGGAAAATATAAAATTTCTTATGCTCTTTTTTCCCTTGTTTCTCCAAAGGGCAAAGACTAACATCATTCCATAGCATACTTCATCATCTTGTCATGCTTATCATAAGTACAGACAAAGTGATCACCATAAAAATAACTGTGCTAGCATCTATCAAAGATGATAAAACAGTCAAAAAAACTTAAAATCAAGAATTTGAAAAGATCCTCTAAATCAAATAAACATATGATTATCAATGATTTCATTGCAAGAAAGGATTCATAAAAATATAGTGAAAATATATTAAAAATAATGCTTAAGATTAAGAAATAAAAGAAGTCAAAGGGTTATAGATTATTAAGGGTAGCTGGTGGCCGAACAGATAGATAGAACCTTGTTCCTGGAGACAGATCAAATCAGGCCTCAAACACTTTGTAGCCATCTAAACCTGGGCAAGATACATAATCCATGTACTGTTTCCTCAAATGTAAAATGGGAAGATAACACCTACCTCATAGAGTTGTTAGGAGGATCAAATAATGTAATATTTGTAAAATTGTTTAGCTGTGTGACACATATCTGTTACTATATAAATCTATATTTATATACTATATAAATCTTTATTTGCTTCTATTTCCCTTTATTCAGACTCTCCCTGAATATATCTCATGACTTTTTTCTATGAGGAGAAAGCCAGAAAACACAAGGTATGGTAAACACTGAAAAACTCCTCAAAATAAATTATAAGATTGACATGAGTTGATTATTGAGTGTTGACTAATATGCTTGTTTAACGTATTTTTCAGAGCATAAACTGGTTAGTAGAACGTAGTCAAAATAAATACCAAGAAAAGAAGAAAATATAAAAATTAGAAGTAGGCACCAATCCATCTATTTAAAGGTGGTGGCTTTCAGAAATGGGAAATGGATAAAACTAAATACTTTAACTTGGATTACTGCTATTTCTTCAAGAACTTTAAGAGTAGCTAGGTGGCACAGTGGCTGGAGTGTAGGGCCAGGAGTCAGGAAGACTTATCTTCCTGAGTTCAAATCTGGTCTTAGACACTTTTACCAGCTGTGTGATTCTGGGCAAGTCACATAATCCTGTTTGCCTCAATTTTTTTTTTATCTGTAAAATAAGCTGGAAAAGGCAATGGCAACTCATTCCAGTATCTTTGCCAAGAAAACCACAAATGAGGTCATGAGGAGACAGATAGGACTGAAAATGATTTAACAATGACAAAGAAGTTTAAAGAGTATAGAACATTCACCACAACAAAGAGGCCAAAGGAAGTCAGAGTCTGACTCAGCCAGCAACTACGTGATCCTGTTAAGTAGAGGAGTAAGATCCAATCACAACTTTAGTTTGGAATACAGACTCATTTGCAAAACATGAGGGAGAAAGCTGAATATAGTGTCACTTCACAAAATGTTGAAAAATAGTGTAAAATAAAATGAGACTGAAGAAAGTCTGGCATGAGATAAAACTAATCTAGGTTTTCAAAAGGATGGGAGAAAATGGCATTTAAAGATGAAATTTGAAAAATGAGAATAAATAGACATGAAGTAAAACAAGCCAGTCAGCATTTTTTGTAGTGATTTATTCTCACAATTAAAGATGGTAAAACTACTGCATTTGGACTCTGTAATACTTCAGCATTGATTGTGCTATTTTAAGAACTGCAAAAGACATTCAATAAAATGAAATCCGGGAAAGAAGTTGTATCTGATCACATATAAACCTGGGACACCTGTGCTGGAGACAAAAAAAATTCCATGGGCCCAAAGATCAATTTAAAATGTATCTCTAAGAGAGAATAGTTCCAAGAGAATTGTAGAACTCATAGGTGATATTATAAACAAAAAGCATCACATCAAGATACCAATAACTTAATTAAAACATTGCCTTCTTCGTCTCTATAAAAGCATCATAGTGTACTTAAGGAAGTATTTTTATTAAAATATGAGATGGGGACAGACAGTTTTACAGACAGAGATTTACATAGACAGTTCTCCAGAGATCCTGATGGGTGTTTATTTATTCCTTCCCCCATCCATAAAAAGTTAACAGTACAGCAAAATTCAGCCTTAAAGAATCTCTCTTCCAGCAAGGAATGTTAAGATCGCACAAGATTCTTTGATACGCTCAAACACAAAAGTAACTGTATTTGGTTTTTTTCTTATAATCTGTATCATTGTTCAGTAATTTTCAGTTATGTTCTATGATCCCTGACCCCTTTTAGAGTTTTCTCACTAAAGATACTGGAGTGGTTTGCCATTTCCTTCTCAGGTAGTTTTACAGATGAAGCAAGTGAGGCAAATAGAGTTAAGTGCCTTGCCTAGGGTCATATAGGTAGTAAGTGTCTGAGACTAGATTTGAAATCCAGAAGAAAAATCTGACTCCAGGACTAGAACTCTATCCACTCCACCACCAAAGTGTCTCCATGATCAATACCGGACAAGGCTTAAAAAGGGAGGCATATATCTGACAAAGTTATTTGTCAGTTTTATGGAGGGTATCCTTCATAAAGCACAAGTTGAATTATGGTCTTGAGCCTTGAAACATTTAAGAAGGCTTTCTCAATGAGATCTGTGGACTCAAAGCTAGTGATCTCTACAGGGGAAAAAACAAAAACAAAGTGTAGGATTGATGGAATTCTAATAAAATTGTCCCCAACCCCAATATGCTAACTTCCTTATGGGACCCACTGAACAACAGGCATGTCCTGATTTCACCATACAGTCTGGGCTTAATCACATCACAGGCCCCCCAGCTTAATTATAGACCCAACTGAATAGTTAGCCACTGTCCCTAGCTAGCCATTGCTCCAAGACTCATTCCTCTAGCTAACCCTTGCCCCAGATCCAAATCATACATTTCCCACAGAAGAGGCATGTCCATGCACTCAACCACAACCATATCATCCATCTTGACCAAACACGACTACGATAGCTAGCCAGTCAGAAAGCAGTACTACCAGGATGTTTGACCATCAAAACATAGAAGGTACCCACCCTAAGATTAAGATATCACCTGCTTAGTACTAGTAAAGAACTGATTAAGTGTGAACTTATGAAGTAGAGAGGCTTATTATAATATTATTATCATACATACATACCCCCCAAAAATGGGTTTTTCTGTGTGCATTGTGGGTAACCACATGTGCAGTTCCACTGAGGCTGGGATCCCTTACCCATTATCTAATCATCAACAAACCCCTCCTGCCTTTTTAATATTAATTACATTCCTATATTCTATGTAAATTTTGATTTACATATATATATGTATATATGAAGAGACAGAGAGAGAAAGAGAGAAAGAGAGAGAGAGAGAGAGAGAGAGAGAGAAAGAGAGAGAGAGAGAGAAAGTGCATCATATACTCTATAAAATTGTCTGTCTTGCCTTACTGAATTTGCTAATTCCTCTAAGGAACTTAGCCACTCACCAGAATGTGAAAATTCAAAACCATAATAAATCTTTCTAATTGCCTTGGAGTTAACTTGAATCTTTGGAATTCTTCAGAGATATTCTGCCACAATTCATCTTGCCCTTCATCATGATGATTGCATATTGACTATGTTATGGCATGCAATTATATGGGAAATCCATTGAGTTAGTCCATTTGAACATATTGTATATCTTGGAGAAGCACTAAAGATTGAAAATAAATCTGGGCCAAGGACTGAACAGAAGGGGAGTGGGATGGACCTCGGTCAGTCATGGAGCTCCCTTCCACCAAGGCCTATCTTTTAACAATGATATTCTCCTCATGATGAATGATGGAATAGAATGATCTTAGGATTTCAAGTGGCCCATAGTACAATGCCTCAGACATAGCTGGCCAGTTTGATGAGTTGATCTTTGAAGGACAATGTTTGGAAAAACAGGGACAAGAATTACAACAGGACAAAAAAGCATGAATTGTATTAATATCTCTGTTTGATGGAGCACCTGGAAAATCATACTCCAGACTCACTGAAGTGTCAGTGATTTCTTCCTTCCTTCTTGCATACTTGGCTTCTTGAACCTATAACCTTCTCAATACATTCTGTTTCCCTCAGTGTGGAGATTTCTTCCTGTGTCAGAGACAAGTTGGAATCTGTATCAATAGAGGGAGGACCCACTGTGATGAGATCACATAGTCCCTGAAGTATAATACCCAGGATGGCATTTTTTTGGTGGAAATTAGAAAGGGAAACAAGCAGTTTCCAAGTAAAAAGAATAAGATACTCACTGCCAGGGCATGTTCATCTCTGCAGACTGCTGTGGGCGAGAGTGTTCAGGAGCAGGCACCAAGTGGCAGAACTCCAAGCAAATGACTACATGCCTTGGCATCGCCAATATCTAGTGCTGCCTTTTGCCAAGTTTGTTTAAGCTCAGCTTGTTTACTGAGGAAAGGCTTTGTATGGCTCTGCTGCCTCTTCTGCAAATATTGAATGATAGCCCATCTATCTCTGAATTCTTTCCATCAATTTAAGACCTTGTCCAAAAAAGAATTGTAGATATATGTATATAAGTATGTGTGGGTATACGTTTATGTGTATGTATATGTATATGCATATGTGTATGCATATGCATATGCACACATAATAAATGCATGTAAATATATATGTGTATATATATATACACATGTATGTGTATGTGTGTGTGTGTGTGTGTGTGTGTGTATATATATATGTATATGTCTGTGTGTATGTATTGGGGTAAGCTAGGTGGCACAGTGGATAGAGTGCTGGGCCTTGAGTCAGGAAGATTCATCTTCTTGAGCTCAAATCTGGCCTCAGACATTTATTACCTGTGTGACCCTGGGCAAGTCACTTCATCTTGTTTGCTTTAGTTTCCTCATCTGTAAAATGAACTCAAGAAAGA
Source organism: Notamacropus eugenii (assembly GCF_028372415.1). Classification (NCBI taxonomy): domain Eukaryota; kingdom Metazoa; phylum Chordata; class Mammalia; order Diprotodontia; family Macropodidae; genus Notamacropus; species Notamacropus eugenii. The sequence goes on from NC_092877.1 coordinate 327,839,716, forward strand.
AATGAAAAACCAATCCAGTTTCTCTGCCAAAACCCCAAATGGGTTCAGAAAGAGTTGAAGACAACTGAAAAATGTCTAAACAACAAAAATATATGTATTTATATGAGTATGTATATTTATATAATATAGAGAGAGATTATCACATTTGTATTTTATGATCCTTAAAACCCACATTTGCATTTGTATTTACTATCAAGGTCCCTACCAAATATGCTGCCAAGAATGATGGCCTTTCCTTTGGTGCCTTTTCCATAATTCTGAATAGGAAGATAACTTCTTCAGGATTCTGAAATTAGAATCAGAGGATTTTGTTCAAATCCCAGCCCCAACATTTGCTATGTGACCTTGGACTTGTCACTTAGCTTCATTGGGCTTCAGTTTCTTTATCTGTAAAATGCAAAAATTGGGCAAGATTATCTATGAGATCCCTTTCAGCTCTGAAATAGATAATTCAGTGATCCTTTTCTCATTTTTTGAATGCAACCTCCTTGGGCCCTTTCTGGGCTACATCCTACAAGTAGAATCTGTGATTTATCTTCTATGTTCACTAAAAAGTAGATGGTGCCCCATTTACCAAGTTTCAATTCCAGTGACAGATGTGTGGCTCAGCAGGAAAATTATAAGCAACACATGACAGGATGAGTAATTTCACTTGCAATGTCATTTTATCGGTATTCAGCTATCTTGTGTAACATTTAAAGTCATGTAAACAATAGCCCAAAGCAGGAGACTCTAATTGCTTTCAAATGGTGCAGAGAAATGATAAGTTTTTCATTGGTCACAGGAGATAGAAGAAGTCTTAGTTTTCCGTAACCTTAATTTCTTGCTAGTGTATTTCCTGGAGTTATTTCAGTGTAAAATTAAGTGAGGAAAATAGTCAGGCACCTGAGCTTTCTTTTTATATTTTCTGCTTCCCTGGAATCAAATGACTTCATAGATGTTTCCATAGCCAACCTAGCTGTAACTGATCCAAGCAAGCCTTTAAGATACCAAATGTTCATTAGTGAAAAAAAAAATTAAGTACATTTGGATGGTTTGGATGGATAACTAAAGGAAATGAATGAGTGAATCCAATAAATTAATATAATTTATATTGGGTCTTGTTATTTTCATTTTTCATAATTATGGATATTATTTTGTTTGCATATTTTCTGACTGTAAATTAACTTCACCTGAAATAATAAAGAGACAGATTATAAAATGAGCACCAGGAAAGAAAGGAAGAAGAGGACGATGTGCAGGGAGAACAAGTTATCTAACAAGCAAACTATAATAGATAGAAAGAGGAAACCTAAGATATTCTGTCACTATTTTTAATCAGTTGGATTTACCTTGAGGAATTCAAAGGTAAGGACTCTAAGGGACATTTAGAATAAGCATGTGTCTTCCCTGCAGCTTAAGAAAAACTACAGTAACTTCAACAGCACAATTTTTAAAAAGTGGTGTTGCTACCATTTCCTTGGAGCTTTTTAGTTTTCTCTGTGCTATCAGTCTCTTTTCAAAGGTAGTCTCCTGTGATTACTATGCCAAGGTTATATCTAATAAGTATTTCACTTATTGTTATGAAGCAGGCAGTTGATGTGTTGCCCGTCCAAATTGAAAACAGCAACCAAAAAGTATGCAGAATTCATATAGGAGAGGCAACAGACAGGGCCCTAGATCAGACAGGGCTGACTGAAGGTTGAAGCATTCTGACCTGAGTCGCCCCTAGTTACCTGAACAGTATAATACTCATCCAAAATATGCAGTAACAACATGTTAGAAAATATATTTTAGGACCATAAAAGGGCCCAATATTCCTTTCAAAAGTATGCATATTGGGGCTAGCTAGGTGGTACAGCAGATAGAGCACCAGCTCTGGAGTCAGGATGACCCGAGTTCAACTCCAGTCTCAGGCACTTGACACTTACTAGTTGTGTGACCCTTGGCAAGTCACTTAACCCCAATTTCCTCACCAAAAAAAAAAATGCAAAATGTGGCTCTAAAACAGAGTCCTAGTTTTGAAATGACTATAAAAATGAGTAAAGAAAAAAGTCACCAGTGAAAAAGAAGTGTTATGAGCCTCTATAACATCTATAAGCAAAGCCTGAAAGACAAAAAAACAAAACAAAACAAAACAAAAAAATTTGCCTTAAGATCAAGTGGGATTCTGAGAATTGAAGCAAGGTGTTTTTTAAAAAGTAAAAATTTGTATTATAAATGAAATCAAAGCTCGATGGCAAAAAATTGGGGAGGAGAGAGTTCTGAAGTAAAGACATAGAAGTAGAATTAATAGTTTCATACAAGTGGTACCAAACCTTACTCTAGTAATAGATTCCCTAAAAATTAGAGTGGACCAAAGAAGCTAGTGACTCTATGGAACAAGAAGAAATATGAAAAGAGTCAAAAGATGGGGAAAAATAGAAGACAATGAAATATATCTCATTTGAAAAACAACGGAAATGAAAAACCAGTTAAGGAGAGAGAATTTAAGTATTGTTTAACCATCTGAGAATAATGACCAAAAAAGGAAAAGATTCTGTACATCGTATTTGAAAAAATCATAAATTAGAAATGTTCACTTCTATTAGAACCAAAGGGCAAAAAAATTCTCCTTGTTACATGCTGAAAGAAATCTCCTAATAGTATCATCACAAAAATCTAGAGCTTCTAGGTCACAGTAAAAATATTACAAACCACCAATTAGTCAATAAACAGAAAAGATGACTTCAATTACCAAAGAGCATAGTCAGTATCACATAAAATTTAGCAGCTATTACCATAAACGAGCAGAGAGATTAGAATATAATATTATAAAAGGTAAGATATAGGCTTAAAATAAAATATGAGAAAATCAGAGAAAAATAAAAATTTTGAAGTAAGATTCAAGAGAAATTTTGTTTTTCATATATATGTATACATAGATGAGTAGAAAGAATTATATAAATACAAAATGTTTACATTTTAATATTGAATATAAATGTTGCCTCAGAACCCGAATGTCATCAGGAGTCATAGAAAGGATTAGATAAAACTGTTCTGGAAGCAGGTTTGTTAAGTTTTGATAATCTTAATTCAAGAAGAAAAAAGGAAAGGAAAAAGGAACACACTAGGGAAAATGAGAGGAAGAATGGAACTTATCGCATTTAATTGGGATGAGTAAAAATTATACAATAAAGGAGGAAGGAATAAGATGAGTAGGTGTCACTTGAACTTCATTTTCACCTAAATCAACCAAAGGAGAGTAAAGTACATAAAAACTTTAAAGATTTTGAGTATAAATGTATTCATCTCAATGAGGAAACAGGAAAAAACGAGGAGAGGTTGATAAGAGGGAGGGTAAATTCAGGAGATATTGGACATAAGCAATATAGTCTCTAATCTCAAATGTAGGACTAGGAAGAGATATTTAAAAGTAAAGAAAGGTTCAAGAACCTGTGACTGGGGTCTCAGGGAGAGAAAAAGAAGAGAAGCAGGGGACTAGAAGTGAATTGTACCATCATTTTCTCTCACTGCCTTCTTGTTTGTGCAGAGGAGTAGTGAGGAAAGAGAGAAATATTTTTAATTAAAAAATAAAATAAATATTTTAGAGGAGTTCAGTTCTGAACATGGAAGATTTTAATTGGGTCACCCATGGTTTTTCCTTTTTTTTTTTTTTTTTTTGAGAATTGTCTGCATTTATTCTGGTACCATCACTGGAAAATGCAGCAAATCAAGAAGTTTCTATAGATACTGAGATAGTAAAGATGAGGAAGGAGTTCATTATGAGCACTGGAAATAGTTTGCACATTCATGAACCTAAATGAAGAATTTAAGGTATAGCTATTATAATTCAGTGTTACCATATCGTAGTGTACTTGAAGGGAAGTAAAAAGAAAACTCTCTGGAAGGGTAAGTTGGAGCGAGGTTATAGGAAGCCTTAAACGTTATGCTTAGGAGACTGTACATTTTTATAGAAGGAATCATTAACTATCCAATATTCTTGAGCAAGGAGCTGGCAAGGTCAGATATATGCTTTAGGAAGAAAATTTTGTCATCTGTCCAGAAGATGAAATTGGGGGCAGGGGTGAAACCCAGGTACCAATTAGGAGGCTAGGATATTAGCCCAGGCAAGAATTGATGAGGGCCTGAATTAGGGTGGTGGTATGTAAGTAGAGAAAAGAGGATGGATGCAAGGGATATTATAGAAGTAAATCAAAAGACTTGCAACTGAATAGATGAGAAAGAAAGAAGCATCAATGACAGAGATGCTATCAACAGAAACTGAGAAGTTTGGTAGAGAGTGAGTTTAGAAGGAGAAGAAATTGAGTTTTGAACATATTGAGTTTGAGATGTCTATGGGACTCCCATGTAAAGTTATCTGGATATTGTCTGCTAATGTGAACTAGAATTTAGGGAAAAGATTAGGGTTCATAGTCTTATAAGCTGACTATGCAAATTGAGAGTCATCTGCATAAAAATAAGCATTGATAAAGGATGTGATCTTAGGTTACATTGAATCATAGTTTCCAGGAACAAGGTGGTTATAATAAGGATAAGATAATTATATAATATAATTAAAATAAGGTCCTTCTGTATTCTTCTCTGGTAAGATCACATCTGGTGTATTATTTTCAGTTCCTGGAATTATATTTTAGAAAGGATATTGATGGGCTAGAGATCCTTCAGTAGAAGGAAACCGGGATGGTGAAGAACATTCCTTATGAGAAATGGTTGAAAGAATTAGGTATAATTATCTTAGAAAAATAGAAGAGTTAGGGAAGATGATACAGTTGCATTTAAATATCTTAAATATGTCACGCAGAAGAGAAATTAGACATATTCTGTTTGACCCCAAAGAATAGAGGAAATAGGAAGAAAGAGTGGAAGTTGTGGAGAAGGACATTTAGGCTTAACATTAGGAGAAACTTTCTAGTAATCAATGCTTTCCGAAAGTGGAGGATGGTGTCTTGGAAGGTTATGGAGGTTTTTAAATGGAGATTGAATAACAATTTCTTGAATTTATTGTAGAAGAATTTTTTACAGGTATGACTAGGACTAGACTGCCATTGTTCTCCCTTTCCGTTCTATAACTGGACTGGGGCTGGCGAAGTTACCCAGAAAGAGACTATAGAGAGAAAATAGCTTGAGAGCACAGGAGCACAAGATACCTTGAGGGGACATCTGTATTTGAAGGAAGAAGAAAAAGTTGGAAGAATAAGAAAAGGCTGAAAAAGAGGAGTTAAATTGATAGGAATAAATCTAGAAGAGAGAAAAAAATGGAAACCAAGGTACAAGAGAGCACCTAGGAAGAGTTAGTGTTCCCCTGGTGAATATCTGGTCACTGGATCCAGATGGCTCATGAGGAGAAAGTGAGGCTGGTGACCTTGCACAGCCCTCTCTCACTCGAAACAAAGTCAAGTGCAAGTCATGTCATCATTTCTCTGATGGCAAGGTCTTCTTCGGCAACAAAGGAAGAACACAACAACAATACTGAGAAATGAATAGGTGATAAGGAAGTAAAAGCATTAAAAGTAGGTAGTACTCGGCAGTTAGCAATAAAAGGGAAAAGAAATATGCAATAATAGTTTTAAGTGGGATAGGATCAAGTAAGGATTATTTTGAAAAGAATGTATCAGTGCTAAATATGCTTTTAGACTCATGGATTTAATTATCATCTCTCTTCTACTCAGACCTATTATTCAGTCATTCCTAACCTCTCTTTTAACCTCCAGTTTCCCATCTTCACCTGCCTTTTGAATATCTCGAAATTGATGCTGCAAAGACATCTTAAACTCAATATATTCAAAAGTGAACTCGGTATCTTCCCCTCCAATCCTACCTTCCATTTTTAAAATTCCCTGTTAAGGGGATGACTGTCCTCCCAGGCACCAAGCTCACAACTAACATATGTTTGACTCTACTTTCTCTCACATCTCATGTCCAATTCATCTCCAAGTGCTGTTTATTCTATCTTCACAATATTTCTTGAGGATGCCCCTTCTCTCCTCTGACATGGCAATAACCACCCTTTTGCAGGCCCCCGTCACCTAATGACTAGACTATCAAAAAAGCTTTCTGGTAGGTCTCCTTCCCTTATGTCTCTCTTTCCTCAGCTATCATGACATCTTCCTAAAGTTCAGGTCTGCCCACGTCACCTCCCTTCCTTCATTCACTGAACTCCAGTGGCTCCTTATTACCTGCAGGATCAAATATATAAACTTCTTCTTGGCTTTTAAAGCCCTTTATAACCTGACACCTTCCTGTCTTTTCAGGTTTCTTACCTTATTCTCTCCCACGTAATCTTTGATCAAGTAAAACTAACCTCCATGCTGATTTTCACAAAGAACTCACCATCTCCCCACTCAGTGAATTTTTGTTGGCTGTCTGCCACATTTGTAATCTTCTGTCTCCTCATATGCCCTTCCTGTTTCCCCTGGCTTCTTTCAAATCTTCCATAAGAAGCCTTTTCCCTTTCCCCCTTAGCAATAGTGTCTTCCCTCTGAGATTATCTAAAATTTAGATTATTCTGTTTGTACACACTTGCTTGCATCTTGTACCCTCCTCCATGATTAGAACAAGATGTCCTTGAGGGTAGGGACTGTTTTGCTTATTATTTTAATTTTTATCTTTTTTTGTATCCAGAATGTTCAGCTCAGTTCTTGGCACATGGTAAACTTTTAATAAATGCTTGTTGACTGCTTTTGGTTAATTGACTATTTATTGACAGCAAAGAAGGAGTCAATAGAAGAAAAAGACCAAGGGGTCTCAAAATTATGCCATATCAGAAATGTTTGAAGAATACAGGAATATACAGGAGAGAAGACTTCAGCGAAGACATGAGAGTAATCTTCAAATACCTGAGAGTTTGTCAAGCGGCACTGTATATAAGAAACCACCACCATAAATTTTCTTCTCCAAGAGTGGAGCGGTTATGTAGTATAATGGATAGTGGTGGACTTGGACATAGGAAGGTTTGAGTTCAAATTTTGCTCCAGACATTTATTAGCTAAGCAATTCTGGGCTAGTCACTTATCTTTTCCCACTCAGTTTCCTCATCTGTAAAATGGAGGTAATCAAAGCACATACTCTGCAGGGCCACTGTGAGGACCAGATGACATAGTATCTAAAGAATTTGCAAATACTAAATGCTTGGTGTTAGTAAAATATGTACCTTAAACATACGAATAAAAATATTTAAGATCTATCAAAAGATGAAAAAATGCATAATGTTGTTCAGTGATGCTCTGATGATTGCTAACAGCAAATCATAAGGCAGATCAAAATTGCCACCATCATGAACCTTTCTAGCCTAATTTAGTTTAGTCAGACATATGAGATATATTCCTGCCTTCATTCAAACAATTTCCTATATTCACTTGCTTGGAATGATATCTCCTATCTCCTAATAATAGAATTTATGTGGCATTTTAAAGTTCATAAAGCACTTTAAATATGTTACTTCATTTGATCCTCACAATAATTGTGTGAGGTATGTGCTGTTATTCAGATTTTACAAGAGGATTATCCTGTTATTAAGTGTCTGCAGAGGGATTTGAAATTAGATCTTCATGACTCTGCATCCAGTGTACTGTTCATCATGGGGCAGCTAGGTGGTTCAGTGGATAGAGCACCAGGGCAGGAGTCAAGAGGACCTGAGTTCAAATCTCACCTCAGATACCTGATACTCACTAGCTGTGTGACCTTGGGCAAGTCACTTTACCCCAGATGCCTCATCCTGGGTCATCTCCGGTCATCCTGATGAATATCTGGTCACTGGATTCAAATGGTTCTGGAGGAGAAGTGAGGATGGTGACCTGCACAGTCCTCTCTCACTCAAAAAACAAAGTCAAGTGCAATCCATGTCATTATTTCTCTGATGGCATGGTCCTCTTCAGCAATGAAGGACAAACACACTATTCGTCATACTGCTAAGCTGCTTAGCTTTTTCTTCGATTAAGTCCTACATTTGTTTCAAGGTCTAACTCAAATTCCATGCACCCCATGAAACTTTAGCTTTTATATCACTTACTTTCAGTGCTATTCACTTAGCACTTAGACTTGGTATATCTTCAAATTCGTGTTCTATGCATCCTTATGACCAGACTACAAGGGCTTGAGAGCAAGAAAGAAGACTTGCTCCACTTTGTAGGTGCCTAGTACGGAGCATGTAGCAACTGCTCAATAAATGTTGCTGATGGAGCAATTGAGCCTAAAAGGTTGAGAAGGGAGAGACTGTCAAGCAATAGCAATCCACTAAAGAAAGCTGGAATATCTAGGAGAACCTGAACAGTGCTCAGCAATCATCTACTTACCCTACTGGGGTAATGAGAAGGTAATTTAGACTATCAACAGATAGAGCAACAGTGCAGTGATGTGACAAAGTCAATTGAATGCCTTTTTAATCTTTCTACTTTTTTTTAGCTTTGAGTCCTAGATTTCTATGACTCAGAAATAGTCCTTCAGTAGGGAAAAATAGAAACGTAGTCTTTCCTAAAATCTCTCTACAATTATCTCCATGTCATTCTTTCCTGCCATCTAGAGAGTAATAATATGTTACCCTATTGTAATAGTAATAATAATATTCAAAGCTCCACAATGGGATATATTCCAATAGAGGTTCATTTGTATTTCCTGTCTTCTCTTTATCCAGTAACAGAATATTCTAGGTATAGCTAAATAGATGGATATAGATATACTTATAGATACATAGTTAACTCGCACATTGTGATTTTCCCCATTGTGACTTTGATAGTATTGGTATTAGAAATTAAATGGAAATTTGGGGGGAATTTTGCAGAAGCCACAGATGGCACACAAAGGCCAGAAGACAACATAGAAAAAGTTTAGAAATTCAAAAATGTATTATACACACACAAACACATACACACCACACGTATACAGCATAGTATAGCATACATATATATGTGCATGTATATATGTACGTGTGTATATATGTGTATGTATATATTATATACATATTATATATATACATATATATATAAAATTGTATAATATAACCTATGACCAAATACTTAACCCAAATTTTACAGTAAGGTACAGTAAATGCCTCACAAATGAAAAAGAAAATTAATTCATACTTTATCTCTGATATGAAAGAGCCAAAAATTTTATGCAGATTTTCTAGATTGCAGGGGTTCTATACCCTTATTCCCTGTGATATGGAAGGAATAACTGTATCTATCTCTATTTCTATCTATCTATATCTATATCTATATCCATACCTATCTATCTTCATATGTCTATATCTATCTATATCTAAATTCATCTATCTATGTATCTATGTACCTATGTATCTATCTATCTGTCTATCTGTCTGTCTGTCTATCTATTTACAGAGTGTATCTACTGCAATTATAAGTTTGGGACTCCTACAAGATGTTTCTTTTCACCTCAAGAACAATGGTTTTAGTGAAATTTCTTTATCACACTTTTTATTTGGTTCTTTCTTTCTTTGTCCTAAGCATGCAAAAAATGAGATTGAAATCAATAAGATCTTAGGACTTTTGAAGGGAATGGATGTGAACCCATTTGAATATTTAAAATCATGAGGCTTAGTGCAAGGTTTTATGTGGCTGGCAATATGGTGTTATGGAGAGATAGCAGCCTCCAAGTTAGTATGGCTTGGTTAAATCTTTCCTTCAAGACAGAGTGGCTACATGACCCTCAGCAAGTCCTTTAGCCTCTCAGTGCTCTAAGACTCTAAACTTCAGGGAAGTTGCTTGCCTGCATGGGCAGAGTAAGCTTCTTCACTTGGCAGTTCGCTAGCACTAAGAAATCATAGATCTAGCTCTTATCTCTATATTCTGAGGCTTCTTTGATAGAGTACTGAACTTGGAGCCAGGAGGACCTGGGTTATAATCTTGCCTCATACATTTTTTAGATTTGGACTGCTAATAACAGCTAACATTTATGTAGCGTTTACTATGTACCAGACAACGTGCTAAGGACTTTGTGAGGGCAAGCAAAGTAGGATCTTTTGCTATTTTTGTTTATACCAAAAAGCATAATGCCTCTGAATGATGTGCTTAAGGAGGATCTTTCCTATTCGTTGTTGGGCCTGGGAAGATTTGTAGGAAGTCCCACACAGTTTGCTAATGAGGCACTAGTTCTCAAGGGATGTGATGCCTTCTGGCTCTAAAAAGTATATAAAGACTCTGAGGTGCAGTTTTACTTTTGGGCTTAATTGTTGGAAGAAGTTTTGTGTGCCAGATGAGAGACTCTGAGAAGCTGCTAAGCAGCCCTCCACCTTTGAAAACCCAGATGTTGGTGCTTCTCTCTCTGGTAACTATGATCAGATAACTGGACCTGTCTGTTGAATTGTGATGTATGTATCGATTATGGTCAGACAGAGGAAGTCATGTCTGTTGATCTTTGATTTCTCTATATTATCTCTGAAGGTCAGAGTGCTGATTTTCCCCCTGAACTAATTGAATGATATATGTGCTTGATTAGAGTGATTGTTAATCCCTCAAAAGTTGCTTTTCCTTTTATGAATGCAAGTCTAAGAGCTTGTGATAACAAGCCCCCCTGTGCATGTTGGGGTGCTTACTGATATAGAGTTTGATAATTATTACCTCATTTTGTCCTCACAACAACCCTGGAATGGTGGTACTGTTATGTTCACATTTAACAGATGATGAGATTAAGGCAAATGGAGTTTAAGCAACTTGTCTTGGGTCACACTGCAAGTAAGTGTCTGAAACCAAATTTGAACTCAGATCTTCCTGACTCTAGGCTTGGCAGTCTATCCATTGCATCACCTAGCTGATAGTACTATTGTGTACTATAAAACACAAATACTATTGTGGTTAGATTTTCTAATTGGGTACTGGACAGCCTTTGAAAAACTTGAATTTTAATCATTTCTCACTTAGTAATTATATGACCTTGGGAAAGTCATTTAGCCTCTGTGATTCTACATTCTAATCGTTTGATTATGTTGGAGTCAGTGGCCTCCAAGATCCCTTCTAGATGTAAATCTTATGATATCAGACAAGGAAGTTAATATCTCAACTTCATTTTCAACATTATCAAAATTAAAACAACAACAACAATCGTGGTGAAATGTCAAATAGGACAATACATGTAAAGTGAGTTTCAAACACTGGAGGTTGCAAAATGTCCATTATAATTATCATCATTATCCTCAACAAAGAGTAATTACAACATTTTTCCTTGTAACTAATTAGAATTTAATTTAATTGCTAGAGGTTTTTCCAGGTTATTATTGAATATTTTTTTTAAAAAAATCATAGTTTTTATACAAAAAACATAGATATAAAAAAAAATTTAGAGGATTTTAAGGAAAGAGATCATCAGCTAAAATACATAAACTGCCAAGCCTGCAAGAAATAAATCATTTAGTTAAATAAATTTTAATGGAAGAAATAAGACAGACCATCAAAAAATAAACCTTCAATAAAACATTTGGACAACCTAATTTTATACCTAGCAAGAGAGCAATTTTTTAAACTTCTAAGAACATTCTTATGCTACATAAATTATTTAGAAATGTAACAATTATGGTGTTGATTTTAAAACCTGGTAGAGATAACAGTAACAAAGAATATTCATGTATGAATATATTATATATATGTATATGTGTGTACGTGTGTGTACAGATGTCATTTTAATTAATGAATCTAGATATAAAAATGATAAATAAAATGCTATCAGATTACAAAGGTAAATTAAGAAAATTATTCACCATTAGATATGAAGAATTTATAGCAAGCATGATAGATTAGTCCATTATAACAAAGATTATCAAGGTGGGGGGGGGCAGAGCCAAGATGGCAGAGTACCACTATGGACTTGTTACCACTCTACTCCCAAACCCAGCCAAATATCTGTAAAAAATTACTCTAAACAAATTCTGGAGCTACAGAACCCATAAAATGATCCAGTGAAGCAAATCTCCAGCCCAAGACAGCCCTGAAGGTCACAGGGAAGTGTCTATCATGTTATACTAGGAGAAGAGTGGAGTTCAGTGTGGGCCACATTGGCACAGATGGGACCTAAGAAGTCTTTGGGGGACTGAATCTTGGGTACCTGTGACAGTTTCCAGACTTTGTGACCCTAAAACTCTGAGGACAAACTGGAAGGTCAGTGGGAAAAACCTGTGGGATGTGTGAGAGAGTAGAGTGGTTGGATCCCAACCCCTGGGGTGGCAGAAGGGGTGGAGGAGCCAGCAGAGGGGATGGAGAAGACCACAGAGGAAGAGCCCACAGCAGTAGCAGGGGCAGGGACAGTGGAAGCTACAACGACTGTTACTGGAGCTCTAGGCCCACAAATTGTGAGGGGACCAAGTGACAAAGAGCTCAAAAGTCAAGTAAATAGCTGGAGAAATGAACAACAACCAGAAAAAGAATCAGACTATAGAGTCTTACTCTGGTGACAGGGAAGACCAAAGTATACAAACAGAAGAAGGCAACAAAGTCAAAGCTCCTACATTCAAAGCCTCCAAGAAAAATATGAATTAATCTCAGGTCATGGAAGAGCACAAAAAGGATTTTGAAAATTAAGTAAGAGAAGTAAAGCAAAAATTGGGAAGAGTAATGAGAGTGATGCCAGAAAATCATGAAAACTGAGTCAACTACTTGCTAAAGGAGATCTCAAAAAATGCTGAGTAAAATAACACTTAAAAAATAGGCTAACCCAAATGACAAAAGAGATCCAAAAAGCCAATGAGGAGAAGAATGACCTAAAAAGCAGAATTGGCTAGATGGGAAAGGAGATCCAGAAGTTCACTGAAGAAAATAATTCCCTAAAGATTAGAATGGAGATGATGGAAGCTAATGACTTTAGGAAAAATCAAGAAATTATAAAATAAAACCAAAGGAAAGAAAAAGTAGACAATGCAAAATATCTCAATGGAAAAACAACTGACTTGAAAAAAAATCCAGGAAACACAATTTAAAAATTATTGGACTATCTGAAAGCCATGATCAAAAAAGGGCCTACATATCATCTTTCATGAAATTGTCAAGGAAAACTGCCCTGATATTGTAGAACCAGAGGGCCAAATAAATATTGAAAGAATTACCCAATCACCTGCAGAAAAAGATCTCAAAAGGAAAACTCCTAGAAACATTGTAGCCAAATTCCATAGCTTCCAGGTCAAGGAGAAAATAATTGCAAGCAGCCAGAAAGAAACAATTTGAGTATTGTGGAAATAGAATCAAGAAATAGAACACAAGACCTAGCACCTTCTACATTAAGGGATCATAGAGTTTGGAATATGATATTCCAGAGGTCAAAGGAACTAGGATTAAAACCAAGAATCATTTACCCAGTAAAACTGAGTACAATACTTCAGGGGAAAAAAATGGTCAATCAATGAAACAAGGACTTTCAAACATTCTTATTGAAATGACTAGAGCTGAATAGAAATTTTGTAAAGCACAAGAATCAAAAGAAGCATGAAAAGGTAAACAGGAAAGAGAAATCATAAGTAACTTACTAAAGTTGAACTGTTTGCATTCCTGCATGGAAAGATCATATTTATAACTCTTGAGACTTTTCTCAGCATTAGGGTTGTTAGAGGGATTCTATACATACAGACAGAGGGCACAGGGTGAGTTGAAGGAATGATACCTAACAAAATAAAATGAAGGGATTAGAGAGGAACATATTGGGAGGAGTAAGTGAGAAATAGAATGGGGCAAATTATTTCACATAAAAGAAGCAGGAAAAAAGCTTTTTCAGTGGAGGGGATGAGAGGGAAGGTAAAAGGGAAAGAGTGAACCTTACTCTCATTGAATTTGGCTTCACGCACACTCACTTTGGTATGAAAAATCTATCTTACACTAAAGGAAAGTAGGGGGAAAAGCATAAGTGGGCAATGTGGGAGATGATAGAAGGGAGGGCAAATTTGAGGAGGGAGTAATTACAAATAAACACTTTTGAGGAGGGATAGGGTCAAAAGAGAGAATAGAATAAAGGGGGACAGAATAGGATGTAGGTATATATATTTAGTCTTTCACAATATGAATGTTATGGAGGTGTTTTGCATAACTACACATGTATAACCTATATCAAATTACTTGCCTTCTCAATGGGGGTGGGTAGTGAGGGAAGAAGGAAGAAAAGTTAGAACTCAAAGTTTTAAAAAAGAATGTTAAAAATTGCTTTTACATGCAACTGGGAAATATTATATATAGGCAATGGGGTGTAGAAATCTATGTTGTTCTCCAAGAAAATAGAGGGGATGGGGATAAGGGAAGGGAGGGATATGATAGAAGAGAGGGCAGACTGGGGAAAGTGGTAATCAGAATGCATGCTGCCTTGGGGTGGGTGGAGAGGAGAGATGGGGAGAAATTTTGGAACCCAAAACCTTGTGGAAATGAATGTTGAAAACTAAAAAGAAATAAATAAATTTAAAAAAAAAAACAAGAAAAAAACAAATAAAAACTGGAAAGATTACCAGCCTAATAAAACAAATTAAAAAGCTTTCAAAAAAAACCCTCTATAGTGCTTCTGAGTCATATGAACAGCAAGATGGAAGACCAGACATTTTCTTTAAAACCTCTGCAAAAGAAAATGATGTGTCAAAGATAAAGCAACTTCACTTGTCTCCAAGTTTAGGACAACCATAATCTAAAGCAAGTGAAAAAAAAAAAAAAACATGGATTGATACTGGCTGACCCTGAACTCACTCAGCAACCTTTCCCCTCATCCCATGTTACCAGAGTTGTGGAGGTATTAGGAGAACCAAGGACTATACACACAGGCCAAGGTTTGCAACAAATCCCATCACTACATCCTAGTCCCCCTTCTCTCTTTCCAGTGTCATGGGACACATTGTGGAAGTTTGCATGGTCAGCAATAGATCACTAATAGGACAGGCAATAATCCCTCAGGAGTTAAAGCCTGCTGGGGTCAAAACCCTATACACCAGTGTGGCAAAGCTCTGAACTGCTAGTTTCAGGCCAGAGAAGTGAGGAACAGAGGGAGTAGAGAAGACACAAGGACAGAATATTGTGTGTGTGTATGGGTGTGTGTGTGTGTGTGTGTGAGACAGAGAGAGAGAGAGAGAGAGAGAGAGAGAGAGCGCATACAGCACTCTACTAAATTGGAGGGAAAGAGCACAGTATCTATCCAGGGCTAGTTCTGATCACCCAAAATTCATTGTGTAACCCACAAATTATATTTTCATAATTCTCATTTATTTTTAAAAACACTCATAAACATCATATTGTGGTTCCATGTTCTCACATTACACAAGGTTTTCTGTCTTAGCAAGTGTTGGATCAGTTTCTTTTTGTTTTACAGTATTTATTCATAGATGACTGAACTAGTTTACTAGACCCAGAAAACACATTTCCTTCTGTTAAGGTTTTGTCTGTTGATTTATCTGCATGTGTTCAAGGTCTTGTATTTTCTTCTTCCTGAGATCTTAGGTACTTTCACTCTCCCTGCCCCCCAAATTTCCCCTATTCACTTTCTGACTCTGTCCCCTCTGGTGGTGATTTGTTTGCAGTCTGTATCACAAAGCATTTCAGGATCATCCCACCCTGGGCAATTCATGGTTCTCCAATCCTAGGAATCTACCCTAGTGATTTTGAGTGGTCAGAATTGGCCTCAGCTGGATGCTTTGCTATTTACTTCAGGCTTATTGGAGTGTTGTACAGCTCCTCCTCCCTTACACTGCTCTATCCTGACATCCTGTTAGGTTTCCTCTGGACAGTACAGAGCTTTGCCACACTGGCATCACAGGGTTGTTGCCCCAAGTTCTCCATAGCCATAGCACTAGAAAGAGGGAGAATGCCCAAGGTATGGGGAAGGTTTTTATTGCAAGTTGAAACATATGTGTCTGTTTCTTGAATATGCTAGCGAAGTTTTTCAATTAGCATAGGAGATTGTAACAGCAAAGACCCTGGCATACACAGGAGGGCCTCCTGTACAGGTTCTTAGACATGCTTTTCTAAAAGGAAAGCAACTTTTGAGGGGTCAACAATCTACTGTAATCAGGCACATATATCATTCACTTAATTCAGGGGAAAAGTCAGCACCCTGAACTTCAGAGAAAACAGAGAAATAAAGACCAACAGACAAAGCTTCCAACTGTCTGACTATAAGCAATACATAAATTGCAGATCCATAGATAGATCGACTTTTCTGACTATTACATACATACATAGTTACCAGAGGGAGAAGCACCAACACCTAGATTTTCTAAAGGGGAAGGGAAGGGGAGGTCATTAGCAGCTACCTGGAGTGTCCTCTGGCCAAACAACCACTTCCAATGACTAAGCTCCAAAGTAAAACCTCATCTCAGAGTATATATATACTTTTCTGAGCCAGAGGCCATCACAGCCCTTGAGAACCTGTGCCTCCTTAGAAATTAAAAATCTTCCCTAATCAAGCTTCCCTTCATGGGCAGGCCCATGAGTGGGGAAGATCTTTAACTCTCATTAATATAATCAGCATTGTAGAGGTAGAGGAAGAATGCTAAGTGGTCTCAGAGTCATAAGTATCATTTCACTTTTTTCAAACTTTTTTTTTAATTCTTGGTGTCCAATACCATGGAGACACTTGAAATTATTGCAAAATTTCTCTGAGAGGTTGTGGAAATCAGGAAAAATGTCTAGTCTTCCATCTTATTCCTTGAGATACATTAAAGGAATAATAATACCCAAGAATAGGTAGGTAATAAGACCACTGTACTCTATCCTAATCAGACCTCATCTGGAGCATTATGTTCAATTTTGGATATGATACTTTAGTAAGGTTATTACAACGATAGTATGAATGTAGAGGAAGGTAAAATGGTCAAGAAACTGGAGCAATGAGCATAGATTGAAGGAATTCTGGAGTTTAGTTTGGAGAAGAGTTGAGTGAAATAAATTGATGATAGCTATGTTAAAATATACAAAGAACTGATTTAGAAGAGAGAGTGGAACTGTATGTCTTCAAAGTGAGAAGAGACAGATTTGGGGTCCAATAACAAAAGGTGTGGCTAGTTAGAAATACAAAAAAGGAGTGGACTTTCCTAGGAAGTGCTGATCTCTTCCTCATTCAAGGTTATCAAGCATGGGCTAGAAAGCCACTTATTAGCCTTCTTCTAAGAGGGATTTTTCTTTCTCTTGAGGAACTCTTAATCCTGAGCTTCTCTGTATCTTCATTGTTTTAGAAACAAAGAAACCAATGAAGAGTGTTGGGGGTCAAGACATAAAATCGTCTTATAGGCAAGACAGTGCTATAACAAAATCCCTGCATTATTGGAACCATGGCAAATTCATTTTACCTCAGACCTTATGTTAGAGGTATCAAAAGTCCAATGGAATGATTTGGAAACCTTTGTCGTTGCCAAAGATATAAAAGAACCTTGGGTGATAAGTCAAAAATTGACTGCTATATGGGCATTCAATTGAACACAAAGTGATATAAACCATTTCAATAGCCTCTTAGAACTTGATAGATCCTTAGAAATAATGTAATCCAACCTCCCTTCCCATCCAGGTTCCTGACTTTCATTTGAACATGTGAAGTGACAGGGAACTTAATACATCAGGAACTAGCGTCTACTTTTAACATTAGTGAGTTCATCCTAGCACTAAGCCTGATCAGGTTGATCAAAGACTAAACGTTGTTGATGTGCACCTGCCCCCCAGGTTCACTGATGAATCATGAATAGAGAATGCACCCCCATATTCCCATGCCTTTGCAGGTGAAGGAAGCATTAGTGGAAATGGGTGACATTGAAGGTATTGTCATGTTCATAGTCATGACACCCTCCCTGTAGCTTGAGGCTAATGTCCATTCCACTTTCCCCAACTATTTCTTCTGGTCTATGAAAACTTCATTATTTCTTGCACTCCTACTTATAATTCCAATTCTGTCTTCAGTTCTTGCCCTTCAAATGATGAGCAGAATTAGTTCTCAGCACAAAAAAAAATGGGAAACTCCTGTCTGCCCTGGTCAAAAGGCCTCTTTTAAAACTGCTAAAGTTTCCAACCTCAGAAAGTATGGAACCTTCTGCTCTTCAAGAACCTCATGATCCCTTTCTGTCCTCTGCCTGACAGGTCTCTAAGGGACATTGAGAGATGTTTCTTTTTCTTTTATATTTTAAAAATGGTACTTAATATTTTATTTTTGCCAATTACATATAAAAGCAATTTAAACACTTTTTTCAGATTTTGAGTTCCAAATTCTTTCTCCCCCCAATGAGAAGATGAATAATTTGATAGAGGTTATACATGCATAGTCATAAAAAACACATTTCTATTTAAGTCATTCTGTGAAAGAAAACACAGACAAAAAACCCCCAAGAAAAATTTTAAAAAATAAAGAGTAAGTATGTTTCATCTGTATTCAGGCTCTACCCAGTTCCTTTTCTGCAGATAGCACCTTTCACCATAAGTCCTACAGATTTGTCTTAGATTACTGCATTGCTTAGAATATCTAAGTTATTCGTAAGAGATCATCATACAACATTTCCATTACTATGTACAATGTTCTGGCTCTGCTCATTTCACTTTGCATCAGTTCATGTTAGTCTTTCCATGCTTTTCTGAGAACTTACTGCTCATCATTTCTTAAAGCAAAATAGCATTTCATCACAGTCATATACAACAACTTGTTCAACCATCACACAATGGATGGACATCCCCTCAATTTCCAATTCATTACCTCTACTAAAAGGGCTACTATAAATATTTTTGTGCACAAAGGTCCTTTTCCTTTTTGTTTTTATTTTTTGGGGACACAGACCTAGTAGTGATATTGGTTGGTCAAAGGGTATGTGTGGTTATAAAACCCCTAATAAATGCCCTTTTGGTCATTGTTCCAAATTGCTCTCCATAATAGCTGAATAATACAACTTCACCAACAGTACATTAGTGTTTTAATTTTCCCACATCCCCTCCAACATTTGTCATTTTCCTTTTCTGCATATTAGCCAGTCTGATAAGTATGAGTTAGCAGGTCAGAATTGTTTTAATTTGCATTTCTCTCACCAATAATGATTCAGAGAATTTTTTCACAGGACTATACAAAGCTTTGATTATTCTTTTGAAAACTGCCTGTTCATATCCTTTGACCATTATCAATTGAGAAATATCTCTCATTTTTACAAATTTCTGTATTTTTGAGAAATCAAGTCTTTATCAGAGAAACTCATTGCAATTTTTTCACAGTAATAATTACCAATCATGTATTTTCCTCCATCCTATTCCCCCCATTTACCCTACTCTATCATTTTACCCTGTCCATTCTCAAAAGTGCCTTGCTTCTGACTTTTACCTCTCCCAAACTACCCTCCCTTCTGTCAACTCCCTTCCTCTTCTCTTATTCCCTTCCCTTTCAACTTTCTTGCATGGTAAGAAATTTCTACACCCAAGTGAGTGTGTATATTATTTCCTCTTTGAATCAATTCCAATGAGAATAGGGTTCATGTGCTTCCTTCCTCACTTCCTCCTTTTTCTCTTCCACTGTAAAATCTCTTTCAACACTCTTTTATGTTTGATAATTTATCCCGTTCTACCTCTCTCTCTCCTCTTCTCCCAGTGCATTCTTTTTTTCTTATTCTTATTTATTTTTAAATAATCATGCCATCACATTCAACTCGCACCTCTGCTTTCTGTCTATTCATACTCCTAACTTCTCTAATAATGAGAAAATTTTTAGGGGTTATAAATATTGTTTTCCTATGTAGGAATATAAACAGTTCAACCTTATCAAATTCCTTATGATTTTTTTTCCTCTTTGCCTTTTTATGTTTCTTTTGCATGTTCTATTTGAAAGTCAAATTTTCTGTTCAGCTCTGCTCTTTTCATCAGGAATGCTTGAAAGCCCTCTATTTCATTCAATATCTATTTCCCCCCCTGAAGGATTATATTTACTTTTGCTGGACAGGCAATTCTTGGTTGTAATCCTAGCTCTCTTGCCCTCCAGAATATCATATTCCAAACCCTCCAATCCTTCAGTGTAAAAGCTACTGAATCTTGTGTTATCCTGACTGTGGCTCCATGATATTTGAATTGTTTCTTTTTGGCTCCTTGATCTAAGAGTTCTGGAATTTGGTAATAATATTCCAGGGAGTTGTTATTTTGGGGTCTCATTTAGAAGGTAATCAGTGGTTTCTTTCAATTTCTATTTTACTCCCTGGTACTAGAAAGTCAGAGTAGTTTTCTTAAAAGATGAGGTGCAGGCCCTTTGTTTGTTGTGTTTTTCAGGTAGTCCAAGAATTCTTAAATTATCTCTCTTGGATCTATTTTCCAAGTCAGTTGTTTTTCCAATGGGATGTTTCACATTATCCTCTATTTTTTCATTCTTTTGATTTTTATTTGATTGTTTCTTGATGTTTCATGAAGTCATTAGCTTTATGAATGCTAAGTCATAAACTAGCTTGCCCAATTCTAATTTTCAAGGAATTATTTTCTTCAGCGAGCTTTTGCATCTCCTTCTCCATTTGACCAATTCTACTTTGCAACGAGTTCTTCTTTACAGTGAATTTTTGTATATCTTTTTCCATTTGATTGGTTTTGCTTTTCAAGTCATTCTTCTCTTCATTAGATATTTTTGGGGTCTATTTTACCATTTGGTCTATTCTGTTTTTAAGGTGTTATTTTCTTCAGTATTATTTTGTGCCTCCATTACTAAGCTGTTGACTCTTTTTTCATGATTTTCTTACATCATTCTCATTTCTCCTCCCAGTTTTTCCTCTACTTCCCTTACTTGATTTTAAATTCTTTTTGAGCTCTTCCATGGCTTGAGTCCAATTCATATTTTTCTTTGAGGCTGTGGATGCAGTGATTTTGACTTTGTTGTCTTTGTCCAAGTATGTCTTTTGATGTTCCTTGTCACCATAGTGACTTTGTATGGTCAGAATTTTTTTTCCCCATTGTGTGCTCATTTTCCAGCCTATTTCTTGACTTTCAAGTCTATGCTAAAGTGGGGCTCTGCTTCCCAAGTGGAGGGGGCACTGTCTAAGATTCAGGGCTTTTGTGCAGCTGTTTTCAGAGGTAATTCTGGGGACCTGTAAGTTTTTGGCTCTTCCAAGGTGGTAAGAACTAGGGAGAGGTGTATTTACTACTCTCCTGTATCATTTTGTGAGTAACCACAAGCACATTTTTTCAACACTGTAACTATGATCAGGGACCCTGATTCTGAGGGACTGCTGTGCTAGTTTTCCATCTCACACTAGGACTAAGACCCAGGACTTCAACCTAAATCCAAGTACAGGCAGTACAACAGAGTCCATCAAAGGGACCCCTGTAATTCTCCTTCTGACCTATTTTCTGATCCTCTTACCACCCATGGGTTTTGAGATGTGGAAACTACAACTGCAGCCACTGATTTAGCCACCTGGAGGCCTGCTCCTGGTTTGCTTGTGCTTGGTCTGTGCTTATGCAGCCTGTGCTGGACTGCATTCCTCTCTCACTCTGGTGCAACAGATGCTTTCTGCCAATTTTCTAAGTTGTTTTGGGCTGGAAAATTGCTCCACTCCATTCTTTTGTGAGTTGTGCAGCTTGAGATTTTGTTTAGAATCATTATTTAAGGTAATTAGAGGGACTTGGGGAGAGTTCAGATAAGCCCCTACCTTTTCTCTGCCATCTTGAGATGTTTATTTTTCAAAAGCTTCCACTAAAGATGGAGAAGTTGATTATACAAGTTAAATTAGATATTGGAAAAAGCAATTAACCTACATTGCTGGTGGCCTGTTTTGATGTTTTCCTGATACTGATTAAGAGAGCATCAGGCACTTTTGCAAACGACGGGAGAGACTCAGATCCAAAAGAAAAAAAAAGGCACAGTCCTACAGAGACATAGTAGATTACTTTGGAAATGAAAGTACTTATAATATTGCCTTTTTCCTTTATGAGTACATGCTCTTAATTTTAATGGCACTTATATTTGCCATCATGCAGAGCTGAATTACCCACTATTCTATAAATCCTCCTGTCATTTCTGTGGTAAATTTTTCTTGCAAATGAGCTCAAAGTGATGAATATATGATAACAAACTTCAAAAGTAACTTTGGAATGATATGTTTAATGCATGAAGAGAACCCTACCTAGAAATACAGAAAGATTGGTGTTCTCTGTTAAGGACCTTTTTCTTCTGGCTAATTTGTTTTTAAAAATGACTAAAGACCAAATATGCATATATATCCATGCATATTAAAAGATTATATATGCATAAATGTATACATATATTTGTGTGTACATGTATATGTTCATGGTTCTATATACATGCATGCATATATGTGTGTATATATACATATAGTATGCATAGGTATATAGTATCCAATGTATATATTATATGCATGCATATATGTATCATGTATCAATAATTCTACACCAACATTTCAATCAATATAGCAATAACCAATAATCATATATCAATCAATCATATTTTTTTCTACAAGAAACTCAGGGAGAGTTTTTAATGGTACATTGGAAAGTGTATAGACTGTGGGCTAATTGGAGATGGATTTAAATCCTGCTTATGGGATTCACTTTCCTCAACTGTACAATGGACTAGTTGATATTTGAGATTTCTTTCATCTATAAATATAAATATAATATCTAAATATAAAAGAAACAGATATCTTTATTTTACATATCAGTTGAATGCATTGCTTGACCCAGGGAAATATTTTTTTTGACTGACAGAATTCAGTTAGATTTTTTCCCCCAATGAAATAATCAGTTCATTAGCTAGGCTGATTTTATTCAGAAGGATGGAGCGATTATTTTAATGTGTTAATAGAGGAGTGCAAAAGTACAAATGGGAAGTTGGGAGCACATGTAATCTCCTTCTTCTGATCTTATACAATTCAGTATACAAGAGAAAGAGCAATCAGTTGGCCTTGGAGAAATTCCAAAAGATATAACATCTTCAGGAAAAAAAAATCTCATTTTCAGAGATGCTCCATATGATAGGAAGACATGAGAGAGGAAGTGGTCTGGGTAGAAGAGGAGTCTATTAATGAAGGAGGGGGGTTCCAGAGGGCAGTGTAAATTTAAGGAAATCTAGGAAATGGAGTGAACTAGGACTAAATTGTATAAATATAGAATTGTAAGGGGAAATAACAGGAGGAATGATTTCAAAAATGGGGAAGGCAAAGAGAAATGGCCCAACTGAGGACTGGGGAGGCCTATCCTTAAATTTTCTCTATTGAAAGTGATTTTAGGGGGGAGGAGCCAAGATGGCGGAGTAGAAAGATACACATATGCTAGCTCCAAACCCACAACCCATAAAATACTTGTAAAGAAGAACTCCCAAAATATTCTGGAGCAACAGAAGCCACAGAACAATGGAGCAGAGGAGATTTCTGTTCCAGAGGGACCTGACAAACCAACACCAAAGGTCTGTCATGCACCAGACTGACAGCAGAGCCCAGCCCTGCCTTGGCCGCATGGCACTGAGAGGAGCAGATCTGAGCAGGCTTCAGGGATGGAATCTCCAGCAGCTTCGCAGGTCCCTCCACCCATGGGCACTAAAGGTCAGTGAGAGAGTCTTTTTGGCTTGCCAAGAGGGAAGCAGGGTGTCTCCAAAACTCAGGCCCCCTTGGGAGGCAGCAGCAGAGGCAGCAGTGGACAGTGGCTCCAAAAGCAGGCAGGAGCTCAGATCCATTGTTGAAGGTCTCTGCACAAACCCCCTGAGGGAAATGAGTCCCGTGTGGCTGCCCTGACCTCACCTGAGCACCTGAAGTTAATCTCACACTGAATAACAGCCCCACCCCCGCCAAAAGCCCTGAGGCTGGGAAGCAGCATTTGAATCTCAGACCCCAAGTGCTGACTGGCTGGAACTGGAGGTGAGGTGGGGGTGGAGAGGACACTCAGAAGTGAAGTCACTGGCTGGGAAAATGCCCAGAAAAGGGGAAAAAAAATAAGACCATAGAAGGTTACTTTCTTGGTGAACAGATATCTCCTCCTATCCTTTCAGATGAGGAAGAACAAGGCTTACCATCAGGGAAAGACACAGAAGTCAAGGCTTCTATATCCCAAACATCCAGAATAAATAGTCAGTGGGCTCAGGCCATGGAAGAGCTCAAAAAGGATTTTGAAAATCAAGTTAGAGAGGTAGAGGAAAAGCTGGGAAGAGAAATGAGAGAGATGCAAGAAAAGCATGAAAAGCAGGTCAACACCTTGCTAAAGGAGACCCAAAAATATGCTGAAGAAAATAACACCTTGAAAAATAGGCTAACTCAATTGGCAAAAGAGGTTCAAAAAGCCAATGAGGAGAAGAATGCTTTCAAAAGCAGAATTAGCCAAATGGAAAAGGAGGTTCAAAAGCTCACTGAAAAAAATAGTTCTTTCAAAATTAGAATGGAACAGATGGAGGCTAATGACTTTAGGAGAAACCAAGAAATCACAAAACAAAACCAAAAGAATGAAAAAATGGAAGATAATGTGAAATATCTCATTGGAAAAACAACTGACCTGGAAAATAGATCCAGGAGAGACAATTTAAAAATTATGGGACTACCTGAAAGCCATGATCAAAAAAAAAGCCTAGACATCATCTTTCATGAAATTATCAAGGAAAACTGCCCTGATATTCTAGAACTAGAGGGCAAAATAAATATTGAAAGAATCCACTAATCACCACCTGAAAGACATCCAAAAAGAGAAACTCCTAGGATGATTGTAGCCAAATTCCAGAGTTCCCTGGTCAAGGAGAAAATATTGCAAGCAGCTAGAAAGAAACAATTCAAGTATTGTGGAAATGCAATCAGGATAACACAAGATCTAGAAGCTTCTACATTAAGGGATCGAAGGGTGTGGAATATGATATTCCAGAAGTCAAAGGAACTAGGACTAAAACCAAGAATCATCTACCCAGCAAAACTGAGTATAATACTTCAGGGGAAAAAATTGGTCTTTCAATGATACAGAGGACTTTCAAACATTCTTGATGAAAAGACCAGAGCTGGAAAGAAAATTTGACTTTCAAACACAAGAATGAAGAGAAGCATGAAAAGGTAAACAGCAAAGACAAGTCATAAGGGACTTACTAAAGTTGAACTGCTTACATTCCTACATGGAAAGACAATATTTGTAACTCTTGAAACTTTTCAGTATCTGGGTAGTGGGTGGGATTACACACACACACATACACACACACACACACACATACACACATACAAGCACACACAGAGAAAAAGAGCACAGAGTGAATTGGATAGGATGGGATCATGTCTTTAAAAAATGGAATTAAGCCATGAGAGAGAAATATATTGGGAGGAGAAAGGGAGAAATGGAATGGGGCAAATTATCTCTCATAAAAGAGGCAAGCAAAAGACTTTTTAGTGGAGGGAAAAAGAGGGGAGGTGAGAGAAAAACATAAAGTTTACTCTCATCACATTCCACTAAAGGAAGGAATAAAATGCACACTCATTTTGGTATGAAAACCTATCTTGCAATACAGGAAAGTGGGGGAGAAGGGGATAAGCAAGGTGGGGGGGGAGGATGGAAGGGAGGGCATGGGGAGGAGGGAGCAATTAGAAATCAACACTCTTGGGGAGGGACAGAATCGAAAGAGAGAATAGAAGCAATGGGGGGCAGGATAGGATGGAGGGAATTATAGTTAGTCTTACACAACATGACTATTATGGAAGTCATTTGCAAAACTACACAGATATGGCCTATATTGAATTGTTTGCCTTCCCAAAGGGAATGGGTGGGGAGGGAGGGATGAAGAGAAGTTGGAACTCAAAGTTTTAGTAACAACTGTCAAGTACTGTTCTTGCTACTAGGAAATAATAAATACAGGTAATGGGGTATAGAAAGTTCTCTAGCCCTACAGAACAAAAGAGAAGATAGGGACAAGGGAAGGGAGGAATGATGGAAGAGAGGGCAGATTGGTGATAGGGGCAATTAGAATGCTCGGTGTTTTAGGGTGGGGGGAGGGAATAAGTGGGGAGAAAATTTGGAACCCAAAATTTTGTGAAAATGAATGTTAAAAGTTAAATAAAAAAATTTTTTAAAAAAGCAAATAAATAAATAAAGATATGGTTAAAAAAAAAGAAAGAAAGAAAATGATTTTACTTCCTTGTTTTTACCTGAGCTTTCCTCTCTCTCAACTCTCATGGGGCTAAGAATTAGGGCACTAACTCCAAGAGAGGAGCAGCCTGTTGCTTTTCCAGATTCACACAAACTCTGCCACTCTGCCACTGGCAGTCCTCCTCCTCCAACTCATCTGAGTAAACCAAATTGTTCAATCAACAAATTGTTCTAAGAGGACCATGACATGAAGAAAGTGATGTGATGATACTCCAACAAGGAGGGAATAGCAACCTGAAAATTTTGGTGCTTGAGGCAAAGCTCTGATTGCCATGACCCAACTAGAGCTTTCTAAATAAACTTACTACATGCAACAGACCCAGTCATGACATTGTACAAAATATTTGTCCTCATTTTTTTTAATCTGTCTGGTGCTAGTACTAAAAAGTACTTTTGCTTTTTATGAGATGCTTCTGATATAACTTTCAGACACAAAGTTCCTTCCCAGGGAAGTGCTGAATCAATCAGTCACAATATATCTTCCTGCAATAAAGCTAGAGAGAGGCTCTAATGGTACATTGCAAAGAACATGGGCTTTGAATTCATTGGATATGGTAATAAATTCTTCCTTTGGAACTCAGTTTCTTCATCAAGAATAAAGGAAGTAGACTAGTTAACTTCAGAGGTAACTTCCACCTCTAAAACTATGATCTTTTGCATGTTTACTTGTTCATTTGGTCCATGCCATTGCACTTAATTTATCTCTCAGATCAGGGGTGAGGAACCTTTGTTCTCGAAGCCACATGTGGCCCTCCAAGTCTTCAAATGCAGCCATTTAACTGAGTCCAAACTTGACAGAACAAATCCTTTCATTAAGGACCACATGTGGCCTCAAGGCCAAAGATTCCCCACTCCTGGAAGATATTTCCTGAGCTAATGAGAAGACTCAGGAAATAAATGCTCCCGTCTTTTGTTTGTTCTGCCTTGTCTTACCATTGTCCTCTTGGAAAAGTTCTCAACACTCTCGGTGTTTTGATTGAACAGTGAAGAAAAAGGGTAAAATGACTGGTGCTATAGAAAATAATTAATCTTTAATATACATCCTTTAGAAGAGCTGGAACATTCCACAGGTGAAGAATGATAATATACTTACAGGACGATTGCTGGATTTTTGTGATCGTTCATGGTGCAGTAAAAAGAGCCCCAACATAATATCATGGAGGGGACTTGAGTTTGGATCCCAGCTCTCTCACTTACTAAACTGTGTGATCTTGGACTAGCGACATTTCTTCTTACCTACAATTTCCTTACCTACAAAATGAGAGAATTAAAATGTATTAGCTCAGGATGGAAGTTCAGTGGAACTGAGGAAGAGAGAAGCACAGAACCCCAGGTAATTGCAGAAGCCACTCCTGAGACTATCAGTCAGCAGATTAAATGTCTGTAAGTCACCTACTTGAACTTCTGGGAGCCAAGATGGTGAAGTGATCAGTAATCACTATTTCTCTTCTCTTGTTGACCTTGAAGAACCCAGGGTCAGAATATTTCTTGATTTTTAACTCTATGCTAAAATGGGGCTCTGCTTCCCAAGTGAAGGGGGCACTGTCCAAGCTTCAGGGTCTTTGTGCAGCTGTTTTCAGAAGTAATTCTGGGGACGTGTAAGTTTTTGGCTCTTCCAAGGTGGTAAGATCTAGGGAGAGGTGTGTTTACTGCTCTCCTGTATTTCTTTGCAAGTAACCACAAGCATTTTTTTTCAACCCTGGAACTGTGATCAGGGACCCTGATTCCCTGAAGGGCTGCTGTGCTAGTTTTCCTTCTCACACTGGGACTAAGACCCAGGGCTCATATTATATTATTATAAAGCAGCAATCATCAAAACCAATTGGTACTGGCTAAGAGGCAGAGGGGTAGACCAGTGGAATAGGTTAGGTACTCAAGACACAGTAGTCAATAAAAATAGCAATATACTGTTTGATAAATATAAGGATCCCAGCTTCTGGGATAAGAACTCACTGTTTGACAAAAATTGCTGGGAAAACTGGATAACAGTGTGGTGGAAACTGGGCATAGACCAATGCCTGACACTGTACACAGGAATAAAGTCCAAATGGGTACATGATCTAAGTATAAAGATTGGTACTATAAACAAATTAGGGGAGCAAGGAATAGTGTATTTGTCAGATTTATGGAGAATGGAGAAGTTTTTACCAAACAAGAGATAGAGAACATTATGAAGTGAATAAAGGATAATTCTGATTACATTAAATTGAAAAGTTTTTGCACAAACAAACCTAATGCAACCAAGATTATGAGGGAAGCAGAAAACTGGGAAAGAATTTTTGCAACTAGTGTCTGTGATAAGGGCCTCATTTCTAAAATATATAGAGAACTGAGTCAAATGTGCAAGAATACCAGTCATTCCCCAATGGTCAAAGGATACAAACAGGCAGTTTTCAGAGGAAGAAATTAAAGCTATCTATAGTCATATGAAAAAATGCTCTAAATCACTATTGATTAGAGAGATGCAAATCAAAACAACTCTGAGGTACCATATCACACCTATCAGATTGGCTAACATGACAAAACAGAAAGATGATAAATGTTGGAGAATATGTGGGGGAGTTGGAACACTAATTCATTGTTGTTGGAGCGATGAGTTGATCCAATCATTCTGGGGAGCAATTTGGAACTATGCCCAAAGGGTTACAAAAATGTGCATACCCTTTGACCCAGCAATATCGCTTCTAGGACTGTACCCCCAAGAGGTCATAAAAATGGGAAAGGGTCCTACATATCCAAAAATTTTTATAGCAGCTCTCTTTGTGATGGCCAAAAACTGAAAATCAAGGGGATGCCCATAGACTGGGAAATGAATGAATAAGCTGTGGTATATGAATGTAATGGAATACTATTGTGCTATAAGAAATGATGAACAGGAAGACTTCGGAGAAACCTGGAAAGACTTATATGAACTGAAGCTGACTGAAAAGAGCAGAACCAGGAGAACTTTGCACATAGTAACAACCACAGTGTGAGAGGAATTTTTCTGGTAGACTTAGTACTTAATTGCAATGCAAGGACCTAAAAAATTCCCAGTGGACTCTTGAGGCAAAATGCCTTCTACATCCAAAGAAAGAATCATGGAATTGTATCACTGAGTGAAACAGACCATTTTCTTTTGTATTGTGTTTTTTTTAATGGTTTCTCCCATTCATTTTAATTCTTACATGCAATATGAAAAAAAAAATAGAGAATTAGATCAGACTAGCTCTGGGCTTCTGAGGTCCTTTTTAGAACCTAGATCTATAATCTTATTTTCCTATGAGTATGGATCTATTTATTTTATTTTTGTTTCATGCTTATTGAGCCATTCTAGTTTCGTAGTGTGTTGTGGTGATACTGTCTCAAAGAGTTAAGAGTCAGACAAACCTCTAATGCAAGTATAGGCATTTACCGAGGATTGATGGCCCTCAGAAGGTGGCTAGGTTCCAAGAGGAACCAGCTATTTAGTGAGACAACACAGGCAAATTTACAGTGTAATGATGCTGATTATACAGCAGAATTTGTGATTATTAAAAAGAGACCAAGGATTTGTCAAGGGATTAGGTAGTAGGGGAGATATCCCTTCTATGGTTCAGTGAGCAAACATCCTGGTTATGCTGCTTTCTGATTGGCTAGTTATTGTGGTCTTGTCTGGTCAAGATGGATAGTTAGGTATTGTGGTCCTGGCTTGGCCTAAATGAAAGATGAAAATACTAATCCACCTGTTCAAATAGGTGAATTGGGTTCTGGGGCTGCTGGCTAGCTAGGGACAGTGGTTGTACTGAGTCTGGGGGAATGTGGTATGGTTAAAGTCAGATTGTGTGGTTAAATCAGGACATGACTGTTGTTCAGTGGGGTCCATAAGGAAGCAAAAATAATAAGGCTGGGGCAGCTTTAACAGGGTTCCATAATGATTTTTTACAGCTAGGTTTCCATTAACATGAATAATGAATCTCTTAAGGTGATCCCACTATTTGAATTCACACTTTGTACTTGCATTGGGCTGGAATCAATGATCACATTTTACATAATTATAATTTCAAATACAATGAATTTGAATATATCTATCTATCTATTTATTATATCTATACCTATATATATATTTCATGAGATCCACTGTCTCCTCTAATCGGGATGTAGTTGTATACCATTCTGTTTATAGCCATCTTTTAGAACTTCCCTTATAACAAAGAATAAACATTTAAACAAAATTACTCCATAAAACTTTGGGTACTGACAGCATATGCAGTCTTCCACCTTCATTACCCCTGCCTTCTCTACTAAGAGAAGTAATTAATCCACTGTTCTCTGTGTTCAAAACTGACCATCGCAGGTGACCTGCATTTCATAGCTTTTCCGTATTGTTAGAGTTTACTTTATTGTAATTATTGGTCACAATGTTCTCTTGGTTCTGCTAATGTAATGTATTTTAACCAACATCATATGCATGTAAACAAGGGGGATTATTGTTAGCACGGTTTGTTTTATTTAAATAATCACATGATGAACGAACATTACAGTCATAAAAGCCTTTTTTATTCAGTGGTTTCAGTCATGTCTCACTCTTTGTGTCCCTATTTGGGGTTTTCCTGACAGAGATAATGGATTGATTTGCCATTTCCTTCTCCAGTTCATGTTAGAGATAAGGAAACTGAAGCAAACAGGGTTAAGTGACCTGCCCAGTCACACAACTAGTAAATGTCTGAGGCTGGATTTGAACTCAGGAACATTCCTCTTCCTGACTCCAAGCCCAGCATTCTATCTACTGAACCACTGAGAGAAATGATTATTAACAACCAATACCTTCGGGGAGATTCAGAGCTCTCCAGTTCTTCCAAAGTCCTGATTTTAAAAACTTCAATCTCTTAAAGAACATTTGCTCCATTTCTTCCAAAGTTTATTGTGAACAAACCTCAGGGTTGGAGCTTCAGCCCCAGGTCCCTCCCAGTTCTTCCCTGACTCCCCTTTTCCACCCCCATCTCCCTGCTTCAGTCACTGGAGTAGTGTGGGCTAGAGGGACACCTAGTGCTACCAAGGTTGGGAAAGGGTGGTTAAAGTGTACAAGCCTCCACCTCACCCAAAGGGTTGGGAACGAGGGTGGGACAGGTGCAGACACACGAAGAAAGCAAACAATGGCGTAGTGGGAGATATGGAGCAGAGTGGCAAGTGCACCAAAGGGGAAAATTAGCTGCAGAGAGCAACAGATCAAGGAAGGGATCCAGCCCCACTTGGAGAGGTGAGAGAGGCAGAGCTGAGCCTAGTCCCTTCTCACCCCAAAGGGGGTGGAGGGCGGAGCCATAGGGGCCATTCCTGCAGGGTGGGTGACTCAGTCGTCGGTTTTGGTACACAGGTCTGTGGTAAAGGGGTCATGCGAGATGGTCTGGTGCAGCATTAGGGCCACCAGCTCGGCGCGGTTGCTCATGGCCCTTCTAAAGTTTCCCTCCTACTGAGATCATCCAGTTTGTGCCACAGTTGCGCACATTCCAGATCCACCTCAACCCTCCGAAGCTTCTCCCCGAAGTGTGGCTGATTGCTCTGTAGTTTGGGCAGGGGGAGAGAAGTCTCCCTTCAGCTCAAACACATCCTGTACGAGAGGGCAGCCACACACTTCATCTGCTGGAACCTTTAGGTCTCTGGAGTGGACAGTGCATAGCACCTGCAGGTGCTTGCAATATGTTTTTCTCTGTGGGTTGAAAACACTACAGAAGAGTCAAGTGGTTCCCTCAGTTCTTGTGGGGTGCATTGACCCGAAGGATATCTGACTCTCATATCTGAAATAGTAACGCTCCTCGTGCCTCAGTTCCACCTTGGAGTTGATAGGGCAGCCTCAGGAGACACAGAAGATCTACCGGTCCGTGAGCTTGCTATCTTTCTCATTACTTTCCTGGTCCTCTCCCAAGACCTGTTGCTTGGCCCTGAGGATGACATCCTCTAGCTCCTGAAAGCAACGTTCCACGTCCTGCAGGCGCATCTGAGTCCTCCGATGCTCCTTGCAGATCTTTTCCAGAAGTTTCTTCCCATGTTCTTCCACGATACATAGGTTTTGCTGCCACTGCTGGATTCTCTGGGTAGGATCTCATGGGTGCAATTGGCAGCCAGCTTCATGCCACAGTCATCAGAGCAGTACTTGGAGCCTGGCTGGGCAGGCTGAACACAGTCGAGGCCCAAGTACTTGGGGGGGTGGGGGGGGGGGAAGGGGGAAGGGAGAAGATTATGGGGCGGGGCGCAAGGAGGCTGAGTCCTTGGCGTCTGTGCTTTATGTGTTTCCACTTATCCTTGTGCCTCTGCTTCTGCTGGTGACACTAATACTTCTCCTTCTTCTCTGACTTCTGCCTCTTGAAATGTTTCACTTTGACGACACGTTTCCCAAGTACTGGGTCCAGGAAAGGAGCATCGTCAGGGACACTGAACCATACCAGGGTCAGGTATGGTCATCAAAGGCGGTAGAACAGAAGTCCTGATGGAACTCAGGGTCCTAGAGGCAGGTGCTGATCAGAGAGCCCCTCAGGTGTGGCCACAGCCTCTGGCGGTTCCTGTAACATCTCGGAATGGTCTTCCTGTGCGAGAAGACTTTTCTGCACGGATGATGTCAGACTCAGATGGGAAGAAGTCTCGGAACTGGCACTGACGCACTCAGCACTTTTGTCGGATTTTGTTGGGGTCCCCAAATTTCTTCATGTCATGGCAGAAGTCGCAGTGACCACAATCTTCAGTTCTGCGGCAGACCTCACACTCCCCACCCATCTGAGCTGACCATTTGATCTTCTGGTGGGTTATCTCTCTTACAAGTCCAGATGCTGATCGCATGGTTTTTTTTTTTTTTATTTTTTTGGTTTTTGGTGTGTGTGTGTGTGTGTGTGTGTGTGTGTGTGTGTGTGTGTGTGTATTGGAACTCCAGCTTTGGGTCCTTTTCCCATTACTGAAGGCAGTACAGAGGAGGTTTAGAGTTGCTGAGAACCTCGAAATGTCAGGGTACCACGCAATGTTAGCCTGGAATGAATTCACGAACTTTATTATAATGTCAAAAGAAGCAGAAACTTTCAAACTAATGAGGATGATGCTGATGCTTATATATAAAAGGAACAGTGAAATGATCTGGGTGGGATTAAGGAGTTGTAAGTAGTCTGTGGTGGTAGAAATACTGTAAACAGCAATTGTGACAGTGAAAAGAATTTTAAGAAAACTAGATGATCTGGGTGGGATTAAGTAATAAGGATTAAGGAAAGAAGTTATATTAAATGATTATCAGGTGATAGTGTGTGCCCAAGTGGCAGTAAGGAGATGAATTTTTGTGCAAAGTGATGTGGAAATGCATTCACCTGAATGGATAATGGGTTGCTTCAAGTTTTAAATATAATATAGGTGAACTGTCCTTACAGTATTCCTCAGTTTACTAGTTTAGTAGCCCAGAAAAGGAAATACACTTAGTCTGGCTTAATTATTCTTGATGAAGACATGCTGGCTCTTTGTGATCAGTTTCCTTTTTCACATGTTTCTTAACCACCTTTTCAATTCAGTTCGATTTTGTTCAAATCAAATTACTTCAAATGACTTCTATGGGGAAGATTCTGTGCAAAGCGCTGGAGATAGAGACAAAAATCAAATAGTTTCTGACTTAAAGGAGTTTATATTCTACTAGGCGCATTCAACCCATTATTATGATAATAATCAGAATAGCTAAAATTTATATGTGTGTATGTGTGTGTGTGCAAAGTGCCTTGTATATATGCTCTCATTTGAGCATGTAAAAATAAGTAAATTACATATAAATGATCACAAAGCAATTTCAAAGAGCAGAGACTGCTAAAAATGGGAGGGAACCAGGAGAAGCCTTCTGGAGCACATGATTCCCTCCACATCGCCTCACCCTTGCCCTCTTCCTCGGTCCACATAAGGTGTCCTACCCTTACCATGGATACTTTGCCCAAAGTAATGTAAATTTACTGAAACCTCACAAGATACCTTGGGGTTTATGGGTTACATTTCTTTCTTAAGGACCATGACTAAAACCTATATCACTCTGGTTCCCATTGATTGGCTAACAATAGGTCCCAGTCCAAGTCTCACTTCGTCATTTTTTGAGCCCTGATTGATCTAGTGAATGTAAATAGCAATTGTTTCTATTTTGATGAGAAATCCTGAGGGTCTCCCCCTCCCAGACTGATTTTTTTTTTTGACTAGGTAAAAGGGGCTGCTCTTTGCCTCATTTCTTATTTAGCCTTAATCACTGAATGGTCACTGCCTTCATCAAACTGAGAACTGGGAAAGACCTTAACTTTAAAAGGCCTTGTGGTCTCCCACTGCATCCCAGGCTATCTCCAGTTACCTTGATCTATATCTTGCCATTGTACTGAGATGCCTCTGGAGGAGAAAGTGAAGCTTCTGATCTTGTACAGCCCTCCTCACTTAAATCCAATTCACTGACAAATCATGACATCACCTCCCTGATGTTGTGGTCCTCTTTGAGAAGGAAGAACAAATAATAGCAACCACAGTATACCCAGTTAATAAAATAACTTCTATTTCTCTCTCATCTGATTTTCATCCATGCTTTGTAACTCTTTTTTTTCTGTATTTCCTCACATGAATATCCACCAACTTCATACCTTTAATTTATATTTATTCTTTTCAATAGGTGACATGCATATAGAGTCATATTCTGATCACAGTTTTTATTCCATCTAGTCTTAGTGACTTAGTTCTGAAAGAACAATGATCCCCACTCCCACTCTTGCTGATGAATTGGGTCCCCAGGGAAATGAGAGCTACATTTCCTCAAGGTCTTAGTGGTTAACTCTGATCAGTTCAAGAGCACCTTTAAAATAAGATTTCCCTCACAAGCTCCCACCAGTAGCTTTATGCCTTCATTGTCCGTTGATACTGACTAGTCAATCTTAATCAGTTTTTAGAAAGACTTAAATGATAATTGCTTTCCATGATAACTTTATCCTTCAAAAAATAAAGGAAACAACGAATAGAAGTTCTTTTCAAGTCTTAGTCTCACAAAGAGGGAGGAATAGATTATTAGTGTTGAAATAATGGTAACGTTGGGGGAAGGTGACCACTTTGTATTTCATTAAGGTGGCATAATATATATGATTGGTATAAAACATTCCCTCCATAAGTATATATGTTGCCCAAGGAAATGTAGGCTCACTAGAGGACATGTGGCAAGAGGGTAACTCATAACTTTGAGAAGTCCTTTCCTCTCCCTCATAGGATGCCAAAGAAGTTTTCCTTTGGTGTCATATTTATTCTTTGCTGAGATCCTTGAAGATACATGAATGTACCACATCACACTGAGTTTTTTTCTCAGCTCTTAATGTAGAAATTGCTGCCATCTGCTGCTGTCCTGGGGATGAGAATGTCAATGGAGATATAAGAACTCAAATCTTTCAGTGCCTTCAAGGGTTTCCTTTTCTGGAAAAGGAAATGGAGTGAGAAGAAGGAGATATAGGTGAAGACTGAAACCAAGCCACTCTCTACCTTTTTCCCCTAAGATAAGCCTCCTCAGGAATCTTTCTGGAACTTTCTCTTGTGCTAAGATGCAATCTTTCCTCCACTGGGTTCTTGAATAACTCAGTTTCCAAGCTGGTCTTTTATTTATAGATGACCCTTAGCTAAACAGCACTCTCTTGTTTTCAACATCATCTCAGTTCATCTAAGGTTTTTTTTTCACATTTTCAAATTTTCATATTTAATTTTTCACATTTAAAGTTCTGATCAGTTGGATATTTGTGACTTGTTTTAACCTCCTTGATGTTGACTTATTTTAAATGAAGAGGGGTGATTTGATTGATTTTCCAATCAAATCCACTTTTACATTTCCACAAGGTCATTAGGGTCATTGATCCATCTTGCTTGTAGGTCATACTTGGTACATTTGTGCATCAGCATTTGCTGCCACAAGTTTGCCTGCTGGCTGATGTGCTGTGCTTTTCTGAATAGCTCAACTATTATTTTTCTCCTTATATTGTTGATCCATAATATAGCACATAACTTGCTGGTTATATAGGCAGTTGTTTTCTCTTCCTCTTAATTTTGAGGGTTTTTTGTTACAGTTTCAAAGCAGTAATAAAATGAATGCCTAGCAAACTTTGTTAATTTCACCCCATCCTAATCTGTCATTTTCATATTTTATTCTGTGACCTGGATATCCAATCCCATTCTCTTTTTTTTTTTTCAATCCCATTTTCAAAAACCATCTCAATTCCCTCACAGTGGTGTAGTCACCAGTCATTCTGTCAAGTGCAAGGGGTAAAGACATGCTCCATTCATTAATATACATCCTCTCTTATCCAATGGGTTTTTCCTGACCACACTGATAATAAATATTCAGAATCAATCTCAGGTCTCCTCTCATGTTCTTTTATTGTTAGGTTAATTCTGTGGAGATTGCTTTCTTACTGTTTTCCTGCATTTTATGTTACAGTTTGCGTTTGCTGAGCTGAGTTTAATGTGAACAAAAGGGAAAAGTCAATTGTTAGACACAGAAATTTGAGGCAAGCAAAAGCTTTCACCCAAATGACCTAATCTAGAAATGCTTCTGGCAAGAACTGGAATTTGAAGTTTTTGTTTTCTCATCTGAGAGAGTTTATATCCCTAAAGTGGTTTTGTCACATATTTCTAATGTCAAGAAGAGATTTAAAAGTCATTTCAGTTTATGTGTTTTTGTTATTTTTTTCCCTCAGTACATTCTGTTGTTTAGCTATTACACGAGAGCCTATATGGGCCACTTTTCTGCACCCTTTCTTGAATTCACCATTACAGGTGGTGCAATAACTATAAATCAAATCTGGGACTATGGCTTTGGCATAGACCACAATTCACATGGTTTCTTTCTTCTGTTGGTTCCAGGATAGTCTTTTTGCAAAGGTTAGTAAAAGAACATTGCATATTGCTGTTATGAGCCTGGAGTTCTCTGACTCCTGTGAGATGATATTTTACAACTGTTTGTACACAGTTGGAATGCACACCCTCATTGCGAGGATATCAAAGAAGTAGGAACACAAAAGCTTTCCTAGGCATTTCCTTGAATTTTAGGAAGGGTAAATCTGGCCTCTATAGGGTCTTTTGTGTACAAACGTAAATGTTTTCTGTACTCTGAAAAAACCTGCAGTTTTTCCTAAATATCAACTGTTTCTGTCATATTTCCAAAGACCACAAGCCTAAATCAGAACACAACATCTGAAATTGTTGATTTCCCTTAAAAGAGACTACTTGAAGAAATTGGCTTGTAGGAAGGAAAGAAAGAAGGGAAAAAAAGGAAGAAGGAAAGAAAAAAGTAAGAAAGAAAAGAAGGGAGGAAGAGAGAGAAAGAAAGAGAAAAGAAGGAAGGAAAGAGGGAGGAAAGGGAGAAAGAAGGGAGAGAAAGAAAAAAGAAAGAAAGAAAGAGCTTGGCACATTATAAGCACTTAGTAAATGACATGCCGATTTTGTTAGCAACCGAATTTGTGCTAGTATTTTATCTGGGCTACACTTAAAAGACAAAGGTGAAAAACAATAATTTAATATCTAGTCTGTGTCCTTTTGCACATTCAGTTCTCTCTGGGGTCCTTATTTAGAGAATACAAAATTAGAACCTTAATGAATAAGATCTAGAAGAATCCTTGAGTTGGATATATTCATTTTTTGGTTCACTTCTTAAGCATCAGTCAATCTAGTCAGTTGAATTGCGACCTTCTGTCTCTATACCTGAAAGGCTTTATTTGGCATATTTTTTGTTTGACAAGATGGTTCCTCAGAGAGGTTACAAAGGCTTTTATTTACATCAACTGGGTCTTTATTTGAATTCTAGTTTATTTTTTTCTAAGATCAAATTAAGAGAAAAAAATTAAGAGATAGAACACAGTAAAGCCAAATAAGTTTCAATGAGAGAAGCCTAGTTTATATTTGTGAAAATATTTATGCAATATAAACTTTCACATATATTTTTGAATCCTCTTAATATGTTTATTTAAATGTGAGCTCTTTTAGAGGGAGGATTTTCCATTTTTTGAAAACTTTTTTACCTGAGAACCTGCCACAGTGACTTGCACATAACAGGAGTTTAATAAAAGAATCTTGAACAGAATTGGATTACCATCACAGTAATTTACAAACATTCAACATCCTTCAGGATATACTACTAAAATAGAGCAGGAATCATTGTTTACCAGTACATTTTATTTTAAAGAAGTTTCTCTAGGATTCTTAAAGAAAATACGTTATGTCTAGGGCTCCTGTTATGGACATGGAGAAAGTATCCATCTGAAAGTGCAGTGAAGAACCTGATTTTTCCACTTCCAGCTTTTAGGGCGTGATTTACTAAACTCCAAGAGCTTCTTATTACTTCTAGCATCAGATATAAACTCCTCTGTTTGGCAGTTACAGCTCTTCATAACCAGGTCCCATCCAGTCTTCTAACACATAGTTCTCTGTATTCTACAATCCAGCCTCACAGACTAATTTGGTGTTCCTCATACCTCCTCTCTCTCTCTGCCTCAGCTGTCACCTTCCCCTTGGCCTGCAATGGTTTCCTTCCTCATCTGTGCTTCTTAGAATTCTTGACTTGCTTCAAGTCTCAACTTAAATTTCACCTTCTGCAGGAGTCCTTTCCCAGCCCCAAGCAACAGATGCCTTCCCCTCAAAGGTTTGTTGTAACAACATTTTTTTTAGTCATGTTCAATCCCATTTGGGTCACAAATTGGCAAAGATACTAGAATTGTTTGCCATTTCCTTCTCTAGATCATTTTACAGATGAGAAACTGAGACAAACACTGTTAAGTGACATGCTCAAGGTCACACAGTTAGTAACTGTCTGAGGCCAGATTTGAACTTGGGAAGTTAACTCTTCATGACTTCTTACTCTATTTACTGCCCCACCTAGCCACTCTAACTCCCAAAAGTTCCCTTCCATTTACTTCATATGCAGTTTGTATATAACTATATATATATATATATTAACATATCGTGTTACATTTTATATTGTATTATATCATATTTTATCATATAATTTTACTTTGAATTATATTTCATTGTATCTTATCATATTATGTGGAATTGTATTATATCATCATATGTACCATATTGAAAAACAATGTATTAATAGGCATAAATTTCACATATAAACCCAGTGAATTCTGCTGAGTCTTTAATCAATATAAATTGTTTTGAAAAGCATTCTCTACACACAATATACCCTTGCTTGTAAGATTTCCCAAGCACTTGTTGTGGAATGTCATTATGTTTTAGGGAAATGTGAGGACTGACTTATTGCTGGACTAGCTGGGCCCTACCTGACAGAAGTCACTCCATATTTGACCACTGATGAACCCACCTACATAACAGGAAGTTGCTATGTACCCAATAATTGCTTTATTGTTACATTTAGGCTAGGGATACAAAACACTATTGATCATAATTAATTTAAGAAACTGTCTGAGCCAGGTAATGCAAGGTTAGCACACTTTCCTAATTACAATGTACTTGTGGTGAATAAGGCGGACCACCCATTGATTGACTGTCTCTTTCCCAAATAGTTCTTGTAAATCTATATAAGGGCAGAGACCCAGAGATCTGAGCATTTAATCATGTTATGCATTCTGCTGTACTCCTAATCCACTTTTCATCTACTCATGGGACTGTAGTGATAGGGAGGCGCATGCTTGCATGCCTGTGGTTAATAAATTTTTGATTCATGATTCTTTGAACCTTTTATGTTCTTCTCAGTATTTCACTGATGATCTCACAATGAGATTTGTTGTTGTTGCTCAGTCATTTCAGTCATGTCTGCCCCTTTGTGGTCCCATTTGGGGTTTCCTTGGCAAAGATTCTGGTTTGCCCTTTCCTTCTCCATAAAGGGAGACAATGTTGTCTTTTTAGAAAAAATGTTTTGATGTAGGGAAGTGATTTGAAAGATAACTTACTGGATTCTTGAAATCAAGACTCCAAAGCTCAGCATTGAAAGGGGGTTTAAAAACCATTTAATTCAACTAACCCAGATATATCCAGAGAAAAACACTCTGCAACATGTCCAACAAGTGGTCCTCCAGTTTTTGCTTGATCCTCATTGAAGAAAGAACTATCTCCCTGAGCAGCCCATTTCACCTTAAGATTTCTCTGTTTGGAATTTGCTTTATTTCTCCTTTATGGTCCACTAGTTTTTCCTGGTTATAAAGTAAAATGCTTACTCTTTGCTAGCAACTTAATTTTATTTTGTGGACAACAATCATTGATGCTTAGTACTTTCAGTTTTTACTCACTGCCAAGTTAATAACATACTTCAGCATTTCATCCTGCTCAGTGGAATTGTTTATTTTTTTCTTTGTTTTTAGCACTGGAGAACCCTCCATTCTAGCACATCTAAAATGAAACTGAATACTTTGTTGAAGTCTACTAGGAAGAATCTCTTGAAATATCTGGCTTCTTTCAGCTGGGTTTAAAGGAGCAAAACCCATATATTCTATATGTTACCCATCTCAACATTTCAATATAGGTATCTTTTTGCCAAAAAGCCACTGATAGGGGGCAGGAGCAAGATAATGGAGTGGAAAAATGCACATACTCTAGCTTTTCCCCCACAGTTCATAAAATACCTGTGAAGAAAGACTCTCAATGGATTCTGGAGCAGCAGAAGCTGCAGAGTGATGGAGTGGAGAAGATTTCCAGCCCAGAGTAACCTGGAGGGCTGGCAAGAGGAGTCTGTCATGCCAGACTCATGTAGAGCAGAGCACAGTCCAGCCTGGGCCATGTGGTGCCTGGAGGAGCAGGCCTCAGGGGCAGAATCCCCAGCAGCAGAGTTTCACAGATCCCTCAAACCATAGGCGCCAAGTGCAGTTTCAAAGGTCAGTGAGAGGGCTTTTTCACCTCCATGACAAGGGAGCAGGGTCCTCCCCAGCCTCAACCCCAGGTTGTGGCAGCAGCAGCAGCACCAGTGCCATCCATTGTTCCATTGTTGAAGGGCTCAGCATAAAGTCCCTGCAGGAATTGAGAAACTGATCTGAATCTCAGCCATGAGCCAGCCCTGGGAGTAAACTCCTTTCTCTTGATTGTGCCACATTGGAGGAACTGAGAACTTACAGGTCCCCAGAGTACACTCTACTCTTGAAAAAGGACGCAAAAGTCAAGGAATCGGTTGGGAAAATGCCCAAAGAAGGAAAAAACACCAAGACTATAGAAGGTTACTTTCTTGGTAAACAGGTATTTTCTCCCGTCCTTTCAGATAAGGAAGAACAATGTTTACCATCAGAAGAAGATATAAAAGTCAAGGCTTCTGCATCCAAAACCTCCAAAATAAATGTGCAATGGTCCCAGGCCATGGAAGAGCTCAAAAAGGACTTTGAAAATCAAATAACAGATTTGGAGGAAAAATTGGGAAGAGAAATGAGAGCAATGCAAGAAAATCATGAAAAGCAAGCCAACAGCTTGCTAAAGGAGACCCAAAGAAATACTGAAGAAAATAACTCCTTTAAAGATAGCCTAACTGAATTGGCAAAAGAGGTTCAAAAAGCCAACGAGGGGAAGAATGCTTTAAAAAGCAGAATTAACCAAATGGAAAAGGAGGTTGAAAATCTCACTGAAGAAAATAGTTCTTTAAAAATTAGAATGGAACAGATGGAAGCTAATGACTTTATGAGAAACCAAGAAATTACAAGACAAAACCAAAGGAATGAAAAAATGGAAGATAATGTGAAATATCTCACTGAAAAAACAACTGACCTGGAAAATAGATCCAGGAGTGACAATTTAAAAATTGGGGGACAACCTGAAAGCCATGATCAGAAAAAGAGCCTAGACATCATCTTTCATGAAATTATCAAAGAAAACTGCCCTGATATTCTAGAACCAGAGGGCAAAATAAATGTTGAAAGAACCCACTGATCAGCTCCTGAAACAGATCCAAAAAGAGAAACTCCTAGTAACATTGTAGCCAAATTCCAGAGTTCTCAGGTAAAATATTGCAAGCAGCTAGAAAGAAACAATTTGAGTATTGTGGAAATATAATCAGGATAACACAAGTTCTAGCAGCTTCTACATTAAGGGATTGAAAGGCATGGAATATGATTATTTCAGAAGTCAAAGGAACTAGGATTAAAACCAAGAATCACCTACTCAGCAAAAGTGAGTATAATACTTCAGGGGGAAAATGGTCTTTCAATGAAATGGAGGAATTTCAAGCATTCTTGATGAAAAGACCAGAGCTGAAAAGAAAATTTGACTTTCAAACACAAGAATAAAGAGAAGCATGAAAAGGTAAACAGGAAAGAGAATCATAAGGGACTTACTAAAGTTGAACTGTTTACACTTCTATATAGGAAGATAATATTTGTAACTCTTGAAACTTTTTTCAGTATCTGGTAGTTGGAAGGATTACACACATACACACACACACACACACACACACACATAGAGAGAGACAGACAGACAGAGAGAGACAGAGGTGAGAGAGAAATATATTGGTAGGAGAAAGGGAGAAATGGAATGTGGCAAATGATCTCTCATAGAAGAGGCAAGGAAAACCTTTTCCAATGGAGGGGAAAAGGAGGGAGGTGAGAGGGAAAAAGTGAAGCTTACTCTTCTCACATTTGGCTCAAGGAAGGAATAGCATGCACACTCAATTTGATATGAAAATCTATCTTACACTACAGAAAAACAGGGGAGAAGGGGATAAGCAGGGTGGGGGCATGATGGAAGGGAAGGCAAATGGGAGAAGGGAGCAATTAGAAGTAAACACTCTTGGGGAGGGACAAGGTCAAACGAGAGAATAGAAGAAATGGAGGGGCAGAATAGGATGGAAGGAAATGTAATTAGTCTTATACAACATGACTATTATGGAAGTCATTTGCAAAACTACACATATATAACCTACATTGAATTGCTTGCCTTCTCAATGTGGATGGGTGGGGAAGGAGGGAGGAAGAGAAGTTGTAACTCAAAGTTTTAGGAATAAATATTGATAATTGTTTTGGTGTACAACTGGGAAATAAGAGATACAGGTAATGGGGTACAGAAATTTATCTTGCCCTGCAGGACAAGAGAGAAGATGGGGATAAGGGATGGGAGGGGTGTTAGTAGGGATGGCATATTGAAGGAAGGGGCAATCAAAATGCAAGGCCTTTGGGGTGGGGGAGGGGAGAGATGGGGAGAAAATTTGGAACTCAAAATTTGTGGAAATGAGTGTTGAAAACTAAAAATAAAAAAAAGTAAATAAAATAAAAAAATAATAAAGAAGAATATGTAACCTAGTTACATTGATATGGAAGCACTGATGATAAATACTAAAGTGTCACAAAAAAAGCAGCTGATATTCTGAACTCTTCTGTTACCTTTGAGGACAGTACTGAATCACCCAGGTTCACAAGTGTGATCCTCAGGTTCTCAGTCTCCCTCACTGAACTTGTCCAATATCAGTTACTAAATACTGCTTCCCCACTTTTTTACAATAATTCTTATATTGTCCCCCTTTTCTCCACTCACTCCATACTAGTTCAAGCCTTCATTATGTAGCAATGACCTTCTATGGGGCTCCATAATTCTAGCTTCCTCTCACTCCAATTAATTCTCTACTGAGCTGCCAAAATGATTTTTATCAAGTGTAGGTCTGACCATATCACCATTCTCCTTCCTGTCCCATACAATAAACTACGGTTCCCTGTTATATTCAGAATCAAATAAAAATCCTCCGTTTGGCTTTGAAAATTCTTCACAGCATCACTCCTTCCTACCCTCTACCCTTTTTACATTTCATTCCCTTTCATGAATTCTATGATCCAACTCTACAGCCCATTTGATATTTTTCACACACAACACTACATCTCCTCATTTATTGCCTTTCCACTGGTTGTCTACATACTTG
Source organism: Notamacropus eugenii (assembly GCF_028372415.1). Classification (NCBI taxonomy): domain Eukaryota; kingdom Metazoa; phylum Chordata; class Mammalia; order Diprotodontia; family Macropodidae; genus Notamacropus; species Notamacropus eugenii. Next base: position 327,883,531 of record NC_092877.1, read on the forward strand.
GAATGCTCTACCATCCCCATCTCTGCTTCCTAGTTTCTGAGACTTTGTTCAAGATTCAGCTCAAGTCCCTCTTTCTCTTGGAGGTCCACCTCTCCCTCTGAGATTGCCCTCCTTCTATTCTTCATATGTTTTATGTATAACCAGTTATTTATATGTTTTCTCGCCTATTGGAATGTGGGCTCCTTGAGAACAAGAACTATGTTTCTACCTTTCTTTTTACTTAGAATGGTGTTTAAAGCAGTGGTAATTAATGTAATTAATGAAGATGATACTAATAATGATAACAAGCATTTCTATAACATCTTCAGGCTTCCAAAGCACTTTACAAATAACTTGTTCTATCTTCACATCAACCCTGGGAGGGAGGTGCTATTATTATCCCCATTTTATAGATGAGAAACTGAAGCAGACAGAAATTAAAGGACTTGCTCAGAGTTACACAGCTAACAAGTGGGTGAGATGTTAACAGAATTTTACTGAGCTAGTTTCTAACCTGGGAATGATGAAACAGAGAAGGCCAGAGACAAAGTACGAGTAATCAAGTAGCAGTTCAATTAATTAGTTTTGTTATGAGGAACAGATTTGAAAATTGGGAATTCTCCTGATCAGAATTCCACCTAGCTGTTGTGAAGATAGAGATTATGTACATAAATCACAAGTGGGAATGGAGGTGGGAGGTAGATTGCTGCCCAGAGAGGAGGCAGCACTCATCACAACCGCAGACACTGCTGCTGACAGCTTCCCATCTAGGCATCTCTTTCCACCGGCTGAAGGAGGACTTTGATATCACAAACCCAGGACATTGGAGGGGGGAAGGGGTGACCAACTTTTCACCTGTATACCACAGGCTTGGCCATTCAGGCTTGGCCGTTGAGATCCATTTGCAAGATTAAGGGGGGTGGTGACGTGTAAGGCGCCTACACCAGCTGCTCCTCTTAAAATATGCTTTGGGATTAGTTGATTGCACTTCCCCTGTTGTAACTCAGCCATTTAGTTTCATCTTTGTTTTATTTGATGCCTCCCTTTGTCAGTTGTGCTAGCTGCAGATTTCTGTGTGAATGAAGTCTTGTTGTAGGGTACTCATATGCTAAAGGCCTTCCTAATCCACTCAGCCTCCAGCCACTGTTTGCTCTAGAGCCAGGTGCGCTCCGCGCATAACAAAGAAGGGGAGATGTTGGGATTGGAAGCTCAATTCCGTGTGGACAGTCTCGGGCGGGTAAAGGTGGGAGCTTCTAAATCTTAGAGCTCTCACGAGACCCCCCCAGGAAATGGCAGGGATCGAGGTGAACCGAGCTATCTCGAGTAATTCCGCCTCTTCCCATGAGAAACGTGATGAGAGAGAGATCTCCCTGCCCTCGAGATGGTCCCGGATCTGGGCACACCTAGTTACCTAACAGCACGGTATTCAGATGCAAACTATGCGGCTGAAGGTTAAGTAGGATTGAGGAAGCCTGAAAGCTCTCTTAGCACGTGAGGAGCCAAAAGGACAGTAGGCTCCGCTTCTCTTCTTTCCTCTCTCCCCTCCCCCTCTCTCCCCGCTTGTACTTCTACTTCCAATCCCTTAAGATCTTAGCCTCCTTAGGAAATCTCCCCCTCTTCCTCCTAAGGAAGACCCCCTGCACTTGTAACTAGACCCTGAAATAAAGCTCAACCCTTGTTCGACTCTGGAACGTCCTTTCTCTCATATGAGCATCCGGTTTTGGCCAACCGAAGACCTCGGAGGTGAGGTAAGAAGACTCGGGTAGCCCACACAGGCCTCTAGGCCTGGCAGTAGATTACAAAATAATCCATTTCTAAGACCTGAGTGGTTTCTTACAACAAGCCCAGTAGTCCACAATATAGGTGTTCAAGTAAATAGCCTATGAAGGATTTAAATCCATATCCTTTGATTATCAGACTAACTTTATATACCTCAAATGAGTTTACTTGATTGGCAAATTAGTAGTCTATTATGGGTATAGTTGACCGAGATTTTCACAAATGTTTAACAAAGTATCTCATACTATTCTTGTGGAAAGACAGAAAAATGTGGGTTAGGTGATCGATCATACAATTGGATGAAATCAAACCTGATCAAATGGTTGGCTTTGAAATAGTACTGCTTAATTGTCAATGACAAGTAGGAAGCAGGGTTCCAGATAAGTACCAGAGTTATCTGTGTTGGCTATATTCTATTTGAACTCATTACCAATGACTTGTGTCAAAACAAAAACAGCATCCTTATCAAATTGTAGAGCACCCAAGCCCAGAAAGAATTTTTTACTTCCTAACTGATGGGAGAAGAACTGGAATGGTCTTTGGAAGCCATATACTGCAACTACCTCATTTTACACATGAGGAATTGCTTTGTATGTATGTATGTATGTATATATATATGCACGTGATGAATGAAAAGTTCAACAGACTCAGTTTCCAGGTAATTAATAATTTTACTAATTATGGTTAGTGAATAATTAATAAAAAGATGGTCATTTGACTGTCTCTCATAAACTAAAAACCCCTCCTGGAGGCCTCTTGTAGCTTAAGTATCCTTGTAAGAAAGGGTGTTCCCAACATAAGTAATTGACATGGATTGGTTAATAATTAATGAGAGAATGAATATTATAATAAGAGGTGGAACTATTCTAATGGGGGGCTAAGGGACATAATTATGTCACTCTTAATACCAGACTACCCTCAACCTCTGACAATCTAGACAAAGGATCTAGGGCTAACTCAAGCCCAAGTAAAACACAGTAAGCTGGAATCCACCTAGATTATATTCTCTTTGTAAGGTTTTTCTAGTTGACTGGGCTAACAATTCCATCTAGATAAGACAGTCTAGGCAAGGGAAATTTTTAGGCAAGATCAATAGTGTCTTTCAATGACTGGCTATATTAACCCATAGGTTTATTTCTGAATGAGGAAACAGGAAAAAAGTCTTAATCTCAATTAATAATTGGCTATTAATGTGAGAGAAATAACAATTTCTTTCATATGTATATATGCATATATTTATGTGTACATATACATATTATATATGTACACATACACACACACACACATATACACAGAGAGAGGCAGAGACAGACACAGAGAGCTGCGTAGTGTAGAGTGTGACTCCTCAAAGCTTTGAAGCATGGATTCTGACCTCATCACTCCAATTAGAAGAGAGATCACATTGGAGTTTGGATACCTGTTTTCAATCAGAGGCTCTGGTACAATCTATCTGAATGACTTTGGGAAAGTCACTTTACTTAATAACCTACACAATGTTTTAAAGCCCAAAAGTGCAGAAAAAAAATGCTGGTCTCCAATGACAGGAAATTTCCTTACTTGGAGTTCTGTATACTAATGATACCCCTAGTTCATTGATCTTACATCTGATTTAACCAGACAAGATTTGGAACTTCGTATTGGATATATGTGGGAAGGAGGAGGAAAGAATACAGGAGGGGCTTAAGTTGTGATTTCATCCATGTAGGAAACTCCCAATGAATAAAATCAACAAATGTTCTTCTAGTTATAGTCTTAGAAATTTATCTGGGAGACAGAGATGTTAAGTGACTTGACTCTTCAGAGAAGACTAGAACTCAGACCTTCCTGACTTCAAGGTCATCCTTCTCTCCTCATGCCACGTTGCTAAACTTCCACAAAATAAATCTGAGTTTTGTCTTAGCTAAACATTTTCAGGAGCCTCTTTCCCAAGCAAAATGCCTTTCAAGTGGCTTCTCCTAAGCAGAAGCTGTTGGCACATTTTTTATTTCCAAGGTGACTTTGGTTATTCTTGAGATGACATGGAATCAATTAGAAGAATGACCATTGATAATCAAGTGACTTCTCTGTTTGACAAAAAAAATTCTAAAAAGAAAACTTATCAATCACTTCACAGAGTTTTTCCAAGGTATGTGTTGACAGGATGACCAGAGGTGACTTGGAAGGATGGATAAGTACACAAGAATAATGTGTGCCCTAGGAAGTGTTGTTTCAGATGTCCATGTATCTGAGAATAAAGCATTTAAAATGGAAATAAAGAAAACAAAAAACAAAAATTTTCAAATTATTTTTGTAACAGTTATTGGGAAGCCATAATGTGTGCCTTCTGGTGGGTGAGAATAAAGATGGCCCATTTGGTAGATCCTGGTTCACAATTTTAGAAATTATCTAAGTGCTGGATACTGAACATAATATTAATTATGAAATTTAGCTATGAGACATGAGAAATGTTCTAGATAAAGAAATCTTTTCAGGTCTTCTTCATAACAGGGAAAGTCCCCACCCCCATTTCAATCTACCCTCCATACAGCTGACAAAATTATCTGCCTAAAGCATAGGATTAATGATGTCTCCATTTTGCTCAAAAAGTTTTGGCGCCTACCTGTTGCTTCTATTTTTTAAATTAACACTTGTAGTTAATTTCATTTTTAAATTAACTAGCATTTCTTTTCTGTCCCTCTCAAAAGAAAAACAAAGCCATTGAAATAAATATACATAGTCATGTAAAATAAATTCTTACCTTTAATGCCTCTCTTGATGTGGCTCTACTCTACTTTTCCTGAGTCCTTTCAGAGCACTTCTTTTAATTTGCTTTGATGAACAGTCATATTAGACCAATTTGCTATTCTCTAAAACTTCTACCCTCCATCATTTGTGGCCTTTGTAGAGAGGATGTCTGCCATGCTTTCTTATCTCTACTTCTGAGCATCTTTACCTTCCTTTAGGGCTTGTAGCAGGTTTTACTAGTTATGGGAAGCCCTTCTTGGTCTCCCTTTTCTCTCAATGTGTGTGTGTGTGTGTGTGTGTGTGTGTGTGTGTGTGTGTGTGTTCATCCTTCGTTGCTGAAGAAGACCATGCCATCAGAGAAATGATGACATGACTTGCACTTGACTTTGCTTTTTGAGTAAGGAAGGGCTGTGCAGGTCACCAGCCTCACTTCTCCTCCAGAGTCATCTGAATCCAGTGACCAGATACTCATCAGGGTGACTGGAGATGACCCACGATGAGACAACTGGGATTAAGTGACTTGCCCAAAGTCAAGCTAGTGAGTGTCAAGTGTCTGAGGTGAGATTTGAACTCAGGTCCTCCTGACTCCTGCACTGGTGCTTTATCCACTGCATCACCTAGCTGCCCCCATCTCAACATGAAGGGTTTAGAGGATACTCTGATGTAAAGAAAAATTGAGTCAATGTGTAATTGACTTTACCTTCATAGATTTTATTTAAAGATTCATGGAGATAGAAGTTAAATGCTTCCAGATGTCCCTAAGCAGTGCCAGATGCTCTGCACCCTCCCCATGTCCTGTAATATCCCAAATCTCAGACAAGTGATAGCTTGCTAAAGCCAAGAATTCCACTCTCTTAGGTAGGATAGGAGTCATGACTTCTGAAAGGACCCTACACCAAGGATCACATTTGAAAATGACTTGGCAGAGTCTCATCAAGGTGGTGGTTATCTGACCAATTTGTCCTTTGCCCCTTCCAATTCTTTATGGGAATTATTTTGCACCTGAAATCTACCTCTAGAGATTTTGAATTTCTTCTCATAGAATATTGTAGAATCAGAATATAAATAATCTTCAAGATCATCTGGGCCAAGTCTTTCATAACCAATAAGGTTATCAGAAATGCATAACAAAGGAATGAATACCACAGGAAAAGTATATTTGGATTTCTTGTAGGCATTTGGCAAAGCTTCTAAACATATATTTGAGGACAAACAGGAGAATTATGTGCTGGTTTATAGTACTTAGTTGGATTTGGAACTGGTTGAACAACTGAGCACAATAAATGATAATTAACTGACCAAGGCCAGCATAGGCTTCTAGTGGAGTGTAGCAAGGATTTGTCCTTGAAAATGCTCCATTTAATGCGTTTTATTATTAGTTACTGTTATGAAGGCCTAGATGCTGTGCTTGTCAAATTTGTGGCTAATATGATGCTAGGAAATACACTCTATGGAACATCACATTGAGTAAATGAAGTGGCCTCTGTTTATAACACTCATTAACCTCTCCCTGAGATCCTGCATGTTTTTATTTATCCTCCAACTTGGTGATATAGAGCCAGGGAGTCAGGAGTGGAGTCAGGAAGACTAATCTTCCTGAGTTCAAATTTGGCCTGAGACATTTAGTAACTGGGTGACCTTGGGCAAGTCACTTCACCCTGCTTGGCTCAGTTTCCTCATCTGTAAAATGAGCTGGATAAGGCAATGGCAAACTACTCCAGTACCTCTGCTAAGGAAACTCTAAATGGGGTTGTGAAGGGTTGAATATGACCAAAATGTCTCAATGACAACAACAAGAATAATGAAGTCCTTTTTGGATAGGTATGGCTGTTACTGAACTCGCTATTCCCCTTGGTGAATGAATTTCTCACTCTTGCCAACCTGGAATTTGTTTGCTACTCATGGCTCATTATTGCCACTTGGATCAAACATAAACTCCACTATTTGTCATTGAAAACTTTTCACAACTGGCTTCTTCCTGTCTTCCCAATTGTCTTAAAATTTACCATCCTTCACGTACTCTCAGGTCCACTTGCTGCTCTATCTCTCATCTTCATGGAAGCAGGAGGAATGGTGGAAAAAGCATTGGACCTGGAGTCATGGAAATCTGAATTTAAATTTTGTCTCAGACACTTAATTAGCTATGTGACCTGGTAGGTGCCAGTAGGCATTGTCTGCCTCAGTTTCCTTATCTGTAAAATGAGGATAATAATAGCACTTACCTCCCAGGGTAGTGAAAATAAAGGGAGATATTTGTAAAGCCTTTATCAAACCTTAGTGCTATTATTATCATCATTATTGATATTATTCTTATTTTAATGCCTTGGCACAGCTTTCACCTAAGCCAGTATGTTCTTCTTCTTTATCTCTGCCTCTTAGAATCTCTGGTTTCCATCAAAACTCAGCTCAAGTTCTCCCAGCTCTGGAAGTCGAAGTGCCTTCTACTTTGGGATGATCTTTTACCTTCCCTCTATGTCTCTTTAAATAACTCTTTGTAAACATTTCTTCTCATGAGAACACAAGCTCCTTGAAGGCAGGGACTTTTTACTTTTCTTTGCTATCCCAGTGCTTAGTGTCTGGCATAGAGTAGGTATTTATTAAGTGTCTGTTGACTGATTTCTTCTAAGGCTACTTCCCTCACTGTAATCTCATCAGGTCTCTGCTGTTTTCCTTCACCTTTTAAGACTGGTTTCCACACTGGGGCAGATAGTTTTGTCACCAAACAGTCTCCACTCTGGGAACTGAGAAGGAAAAGATACTTGGATTGTTTCTCAAAACCCACCTAATTGTTCTTCATGCTCCGTGCTAAGGCAGAGCATGTGCCTCAAGCAAGAAGCCACCATCCCATTTAACACTTGTATCATTGATGGTTGCCTCTGTCAAGAAGACAAATGCAGCTTAAACAGAGGTTATGGAATAGTTGTATCAGTTTAAATAGGTTCTAGTTTGGAAGAGTTAGAATTCATACACACACACACAAATATATGTATATATATAGATACATATATATATGCATATATGTATATGTAGGTATAAGTGTATATATACACACAGAATATAATCCTTTGCAGTTCTCTATGAAAATTGCTGAGGCAATTGTCGAATCACTTGTTAGATAAGCTGCTCTTTCACATCCACTATTTGTAATTTTGTCTTCACTTTTCAGGTTTGAGCAATCAATATCCAGTACTCTGCTAATTACTAGATACTATGGGAAATAATACATATGACAGATGGGGAAAATGAGACAGAATGAGCTTATGGAATTTTCCTGAAATCACAGTTAATCCAATCCAAACCAATCTGATCTACCATCCATTTACTAAATGCTAGATATTGGAGATACAAAAATGAAATTAAAATCAGTATCTTGTCTCAAGAAGTTTACTCTCTGTTGTGAGGGTGGATGGGTAACATGCAAAGAGTTAAGGGGATATATGATAATGTGAATAGGGGACACTTGAAACTAAAGAGATTGTGCTTGACTTTCTGTAGGAAACAGCTCATAAATTAAGCCTTGAAGAAAGGGAGGGACTCTAAGAGGTGGATGCTTAATTTGGGTATCAGCAGTACTACTCTAAAACTTGACAATCTACCTATGAGATGTGAGGGATGAAATAATACACACTGAATAGCAGTACATAATTAATTAAAGATTACCATAACTAATGCTGACCCAGATGCAAAACCACATCTGGCCTAGGACTCTGTGATGGACTTTCAGCAGAATTCAGTTAATAGCCACTTTGGTCCATCCTGTTATTCAAATAAGCAAGGTAAAACACATTACTAATGAGCATTCTCTCTTGACTTGTAGTTTGCACACACTCTGCATCTCATTTTAGTTGATTCTCTCTATTCTAACTTCAGGCTATGTGAAGCTATCCACCTTTTCACAAGATAACAAATGCTTTTTATATTCTCCTAATTCTACCTCCACATTTTGCTGACTTTTAGGGATCCACGATATTAAACATGGATCCTCAAAGTATCAGAGAGAATAACTGAATAAGTATCTAATAGACTGACAGATACATAGATGGACAGAAGAGAGAGACAGAGACAGACACAGACACAGAGACAGACACAGAGACGGACACGGACATGGACGCAAACACAGACACAGACACAGAGACACAGAAACAGAGAGAAACAGATAGAGACAGAGAGAGAGGCAGAGACAAACAGAGAGAAATACAGAGAGAGGCAGAGAGAGAGAGAGAGCTTGTATGCTATCTTTACTGTCTGTTTTTTGAAAGGAAACTATGTTAGAATAAGAAAGCTGTTTAAATGTTCTATTTGTGTTCCAGTAGTTGTTAGTTGTTTTTTGTTGTTGTTTTTTTGTTTTTTTTAGTTCAGCACACCCTTGAATTCCTGTAAGTTATAAGAGTTATGGGTTCATAGATTGGGTAACCACATACAGCACCCTCCCTGATGCTTCAGGCCAGTTGGTGGGGACAAGCATTTCTTCAAATATCCTAAGAATAGATTTGGGAAACAGAGGCAGTAAATAGCATCTTGTCTTTATCCCAATTAATATACTGAAAAAATTCAAAGTAAGATTGAGAAGTAGGGAAACCTGTTAGAGATGTCATAGCACATGATGGGAGCTAAGATAAATAATAGAAATCCAGAAACTTCCATTTTTAAGTTGCTGCTTTCTTCATGGACCACCTGAATCCCAGCTGGTTGGCAGACACAATGAAATTGGGTCAAGGAAATCGTGGCAAAACAAGACCTCATTTGGAAGTACTTGCGGATCTAATCAATAGCTATGTTACCGTACCATTCCCTGAGACTGGGGACACGCTGACTTCACCTCAAAACTTCATTTTAATAAATTTGGTTCCAGACATTTATTTTTATACAGAGTATGAGCCATCTTTCATTTCCCTAGCATGGCCACTAACGTACCACAAAACCCTCCTTTGAGACAGTATTTACTGTGAGAAGGAGAAAACTGAGAGGAGAGACCAGTCATTTCGCCTACGTCTACTAAGCTTCTAACCTTCTTACAATATACATTTTCCCAATTTTCCTGGCAATCTGATTGAATGTTCAGAAAAAAGAAATTTGCTGTTTTGTAAAGACAGCATGATATTTGCAAAGTGAGGCATCCAAAACAAATACATAGTTCTAAAACATTTTGCTATTAGAAAATTCCAGTTACCTCTCATGTGGTGGCTGCACAAAAGCTGATTCTTTGCTATCAATGTCTGCTTGAAAGTAGACCATCAGATACACAGTTGGCAGCAGGAGGTGAGCAAGTCAACCTCAGTGGGAAGCGGGTAAGCTTTGAACTTCACTGACCCTTTCAAGTCTATTCACTAAGAGTCTAGTCATGACTAAGTCCAAAACTTTGAGCTTGTAGAAACTAACCAAACCTCACAGAAAAGGAGTTCACCTAAAGAGTACAATTCTATTGCCTTTTTTGTTATGACTTTTAGATAACTTGTTCTTTGTAAGCCTTATTACTCATAGGCAACAGAAAGGCTTAGATTGTAACAAGGCATATTTCTGATGTTCTTAAGGAGAACGAAAGGTGACAGTCTTAAGAGTGTTATTCCCAAGAAGCTTCTATTGATTGAAATCAGTCTATAATTCTCAGCTGGTGAACAGTTTAAACTACTCAGGTAATTCATATATTATACATTGTTATCAAAAGAAAATAAGATAATTTGAGAGTTAAAGTATCTGAATTAGATATCCATGCTGTATTGATACACAAGCAAGTAATTATTGAATTCTTATTGTGTCTGATAGTTAGGCACCATGACCAAGTAGCTAATTTCTCCAAAGCTGACCTCTCTCCTGAGTTTCAGGCCAATATTTCCTTCCTGTTACCTCTTAACATTTACAATATCATTCAGTAAACAAAAGGGAGAACCTGAAGGCTTTTGGCAAGGAAGACACATGATAAAAGCTATGTTTCAGGAAGTTAAACTGGTTGCAATGTGTACAGAATGAATGCCATGGTGGTAGAAGGGAAAGCTGGAGGACCAGCTCATAGTCTGTTGCATTAAGCTAGTTGTGACATGATGGGACATCAAACTAGGATCAGTCAATGAGCATGGAAATGGAGAGACTAATCTGATCAAACATAGGGAAGAAAGAATAAAGAGGAAATGGTGATGAGATCAGGAGGAACAGAAGAAAGGGAGGAGACAAGAGGTAACACATTGGTGGGGTGAATGAAGATGCCAGTTATAAAAAAGAAGAAACTGGATGATTTTGGAAAGGAATTATTATAAATTCTGTTTTGGAACCACAGAGATTAAGGAGAGGGTTGGCATAAACAATGAAAATGGGTACTTAGAAATATAGTTTAAGTGAGACTTTATGTGCTAGAGGTATAGATTTGGGAGTCATCTGTAAAAAACGATCACGAAAGTCAGATACTTTACCCTATTTCCATCTGTTTTTGCTCATGGAGATGTATGACTCTGCCCAGTATTCCAATGAATTTTAGGTTACAACCCTCAGTTATTTTCAAGAATTGCAACTAACCTGATACCCTGTTCAAGTCTCTATGCAGTTGTCCCTATATATTGCACTGAGATTTCTTGCTTGGATTATTGATTCCTTTCCTTTTTTTTTTTTATTTTTGAAGACCCATTTTTAGACATAAAATTGCTTTAAATTCTGAAAGTCAAAACTGAAAAGGTCAAGAGGAAGAAGGCCTATTATATGGCAATCGATGACCCCTCCTTATACCCAGCAACACTGATATCTGGCTTTTTGTGCAGTAGAGCTTATTCTCAGACCGTGAGAAAGCATAACATGCAATCACCATTTATTATAATGATGCATCACTTTATAAAAACTTAAGCAGCTTTTCTAAATTACCATAAATGAAAGATCCACCTTTCACTCTTCAACTTACAGGCCTTGACCTTGATAAATATTTCATAAAAGGCACAATAAAATAAACATTTATATTTAAATCAATCAGGTCATTCCTACCCAGTGAATTGAAAACCAAGCTAATAATAGCAGATTTTAGACCACATGAAATGGTAGTTTGTAAGAAGATTTTATGAAAAAAAGAAAAAAAAAGAAACTATTCAGGGTTTTCTTTTTTTTTCCCCCCTCTTTTCTTATTTTCTTGCTAGATAGCCAGGGATGGAAAGCAATAAATCATTTTTAAGATACTGAGGGCTCTCTCCAGTTCTCATGACTAGTCCAGGTTACTTTCTTGGTGCTTCATGCTTGCAGGATCATCTGAAAATTTTGATCATATTCTTGATGAAACCGAATCACCTGTGCTGTGAAGGCTTGCATGGCATTGTTTTTCTTTGTGACAGCAGCATTTGGACACCTGGTGAACTGAAGAGTTTGTCTGTAACTGCAATGCATTTTCAACAAATTAAACACACCTCTCCATGGTCAGTCAATAATCAGGAAATTACTCTCCTCCTCTCCCAGCTCCCCTCACAAAAGGGCAGATTCCAAAGATGACTATAGAGATAATGATGTCTGGAACTGTCCAGCATCAGATTGCACAAAAGTAGGAAGGCTCTGCTGAATCTTGTGTCAAAGTTGTCCCATATTGTCATGACATTGGAAGAAAAACAGCAAAAAATGAAAGAAGCAAGGACAAAGATTAAATGCTTTGGGCCCTGAAGGAGATTGCTTGCTTTGTTTAGCTCTGACACCTGAATTTCAAAGCCTGAGCTGTCATGTCAAGTGGACATGTTGCTTTGATATTATAGAGCAGATTTTTATTCAGGTAACGGTTGGATAAAATGCAGGAGTATTCGATATTACCCACAGAAGAGAGTAGGATAGGATAATATTTGTAGATACTATAGAAGATAGAGCACCAGGTCTGGAGTCAGGAAAACTCATCTTCCTGAGTTCAAATCTTGCCTCAGACAATTACTAGCTGCATGACCTTAGGCAAGTCACCTAACTCTGTTTGCCTCAGTTTTCTCATCTGTAATATGAACAGGAAAGGGAAATGGCATATCATTCTAGCTTCTTTGCCAAGAAAGTCCCAAATGGGGTCACAAAGAGTTGTATGAAAATGAAAGACTGAACAACAACCAAAATAACAACTGGTACATAGTAGGCACTTAATAAGTACTTAGCAGGAGAATTTCTATACCATAAAGTAACCCTTCATTCAATTCAACAAATATCAAATACCTGCTGTGTGCCAAAAAGCATGGGCTAGGAACTGGGGATTCAAAGATAAAAATGTGAAAGTGTTCCTTTAATGATCCTAACAGAAATAGTTTAAAAAAATCTTGCTATTATATTTTTTATTTTTAGGATTATGGAAATTTAGGGAGAAAACAAGTTGACGAATGTTTAGTTTCAAATTTACTCAGCTCAATGTCTTTTTCTGTTGAAGGTACCTTGACACATAGAAGAGTATGTTGCATTTGGACTCCTAAAATCTGACATCAAATCTTGTCTCTATTGATAATTACTGGTATGACCTTGGGCAAGTTATTTGGCCTCCCTTTCTGGGCCTCAGTTTTCTCATCTACAAAAATCAAGAGTTTTCAACTTCTAAGGAAGCTTTTGGGCCTCTATTCAGCATTCTCTTGCCCTTTGATATTTGTCCCTTTTGTGCTTTTTGTATCCCCCTTACTCGATCTTACTATATCTGTTTCTCTGTTCCATTTGTAATTTTTTCTCTTTTTGATCTTCCTCATTTCCCCCTATAACTGACCAAAACAACAGCAACAACAACAAATGTGAAACTGTAGTGTATTTTAAAGAATTTGTCACATTTAAGGAATCAAGATTTATGTTTACTCTTCAGATGGGCTAACTATGTTTAGAACTGTCCAAAATCAACTTACAAGAAAATAGGAAGGTTGTACTAAACCTTGTTATTTCATATGATCCTGAGTGTGAAACAAACAAAAAATTAAAAAGAACAAATTGTGAGAGGAAGTTACCTCACTTAACATTTTCTATATCAATTAAATGACAGTTTTAGCCTTCATCCCAGATGCCTTTGAATATATAAAAAAAGATTAAATGAGTGTGGTTATTCTCTAACAATTACAAAAATGGAAATAAGATGATTTTTTTTAAGATGATATAAGCCCCAAGTATATTTTTCTCTTGTGTGTTTCAGTCAACTATCCTTAGTAAAGAAGGTCCCTTGTCCCTGGAATATACCCTAACAGGCTGCTTTCCCTTGCTTTATTGTGATTCCCATCTATCTGTTGGTCTCCTTGACTCCTAATGTTCACTTCGTGGAAGTAAAGATACCCATGAATCAATCCACCCAACAAAGCCAATGTATGTTACTCAAAGGGCGCACAAACACTTACCTACATTATGTGTTCTTTGTCAATACAAGACTTGAACCACCTCTGCCATCTGCCAGATAAAGGAATTACGTATGCATAGTCACCTAAACATAAAGATTAAATGGAGAGTCTTTGTGAAGGGAAGTGATAAAGAATTATAATAGCTAAAGGCTGTATACATCCAAATATCAAGTGGATCCATGTTTCTGTGTCTCTGTCTAATACTAATACTCAAAAAGAGTCTTGTATCCAGCCTTAGAAAAATCCGTTTGGTGACAGAAGTTCTATTCTGATTTCCATTCTGGACAGGACATATTTACTATCTCTATCTTGTCTCTTTCTTGTACAGAAAATTTTATTTTAAGATTAGGCATATGAATTCAAAGATGTGTTGCTTACAAAATTATGTATCAGCTTATTTTTTTAATTTAAACTGGAAACTGTTATTGTATTAAAATGCAGATTTTAAGTAAAAGACTCCATTAATTACTAACTTAAAAACTACATGAAGACTTTTGCAATGGTATGTGTGTGTGTGTGCGTGTGTGTGTGTGTATGAGTAAATGTTTAAGTCACTGAACTTGCGAATCTTTTAATCGTGGAAATAATAAACTATATCCCAGTTAAAACTAATTATTGAGGCTAAGAGATACATAATAATAAACATAAGCTAAAATTAGCTAAAATACAATATCTTATATAATAAATATAAGCTAAAATAAGCTAGGTGACATAGGGGCTAGAATGTCTGGCCTGAAGTCAGGAAGATTCATCTTCACAAGTTCAAATTTGGTCTCAGACACTACTAGTTGTGTGACCCTAGGCAGTTTCTTCATCTGTAAAATGAACTGGAAAAGGAAATGGCAAATCTCTCCAGTATCTTTGCCAAGAAATCCCAAATGGAGTAACAAAGAGTAGGATATGACTTAAAAAAATGACTGAACAACAACATACACACACATGTAATAGTTGTGTGTATATACATGAATTTTGTATTAAGTTCACAATATTTTTATCATCAAATATTTCCAAAAATGACTCTCTTTGCAATATCTATTTTGATGTTTCTGGCTTAAAATATATTTTTACTTTAGCAAGAGTCAAAACTGGGTGCTTATTCGAGGGCTTTGGGGATATTAGGAGAAATTTGAATGTGTTAGTACTCAGTCTTTTGAAGGGAAAAAGAAGTTAATGTGGTATACCAGAGAAAATGCTAGACTTAGAGTCTGTAAAATAGGAGTTTGAACCTAGACTCCGACACTTATTTGCAGTGTCACCATGGACAAGTCATTTGAACTCTCTGAGCCTCAGTTTCCTCGACTATTTGCAGTGGATAATATTCTCAGTAATATCTCCCTCAAATGGTTGCTACTTTTTATAGGAATAGGGACCTATGATTTCATAAGTATAAGGAACTCTCAGGTGAGGAAAGGCCCTCTCCCAGTACAGTTCAGTACCTTCTCCACAGCTGTAATCTTACAGAGTTGCCTAGAACACTCAGCTTAAGTGATTTGCCCAGAGTAACACAGCCAGTGTTTGTCAGTGACTGGCTGTGAATTCAAAGTTGGTTCTTTATTTTCTTTTCCAAACCACTTCTTTGCTTTTTACAAATATTATTAAGTAGAAGAGTTGAAGTATTTGTAAAGGATATTTTTATTTCTCTGTTGAGATCTTTTAGACTCACTAGTTTATTTAAATAAACAGAAAGTTAAAATATTGAAGAATTTACAATTTGGCCATGGACAAAACTCAACTTCCATGCTGAGAAAAAAAAATTAGAGCCACCAGGTGATTTTTTTTTGAATGACAGATGAATTATCTGCTCCAGACCCAGACTGGCCCTGCTGAGTCATAAAATACTTAGTGACAAAGAAGAACATTCAGTTTAAATAATATCATATGTGTTGATAATGACATGTTGATCACCTTAGGAAGATAGATCTAAGAAGCCAATGCAAACCCATATTATTTTCTGTTTCTCAAAAGGATGAATGGAAACTTCAAGAAAGCAAAGGCTCTATCCTGCCCTCTTGGTATCTGACCATTGAACTGTGATGCGTCCTCATAGGCTTGCAGTTGACTTTATTCTATACTAGCAGTTATCCTAGGTCTACCCTAGTCTATAGTTATGCATCTTGGATGACAGTGGGAGACCCTCCAGTTTGGTAGCCCTCCTGGGGTCCATGTCGTTTTAGTTGACATAGGTTCTGGTGCCAACCAATGTCAGAAGGCTATATGAATGGATTTTGAAGTTTAATGACACCAACACAGCTATGAGTACATTGAATAGAGTCCTATGGGACTGCCTAAAGGAAGTGCAGCTGAAGATTGATTTTTGAGAATTCTAGAGACTCTTCCAAACTAGAAGAAATAACCTCTGAAATTTTGTTTCATTGCATCCTGGGCCATCTCCAGTCATCCTGATGCATATCTGGCCACTGAACCCAGATGGCTCTTGCACAGCCCTCCCTCACTCAAATCAAAGTCAACTACAAGTCATGCCATCATCTCCCAGATGGTCCTCTTCAGAAACAAAGGACTAACATAACTTCATTAACCAAGTTTTGTTAGTCTCCTTTAATTCAACATTAATATGCCATTAAAATAACATATATATTCATCAGTACATCATATGAAGAGATTGATTTTCTAGACAAAAGGGTATGTTGTATTTTTTTTCTTTTTTTCCTTTGTAAGTAGAATAAAGTCCAATTAGTAAGGTAGTGATAGAGCTACCCACGCTAGCTGCTAGCACACCCTGAAGTGTTACATCCTTAAAAATGATGTTTTTAAATTAAAGTACAATTACTCTGTGTGTGTGTGTGTGTGTGTGTGTGTGTGTGTGTGTGTGAACGCTTGAATGTGTTTTCATTTCCAGATGAGATTTTAACACTTAAGATAGCTGGCAAAGTATAACCTGAAGATGCTTATTCTAGATGGAATTTTAAAAATTCTGTAACTCTGGAGAAAAGGTGCCAGCAGGTGCTATAGCTAAAAGACAAATATATTCAAGAAAAAGCAGTAGAATTTCAAACTGGCTTGTTAGGTGATTCAAATTATATTAATGTTAAATCAGCATTGTAATACCACCTTTGCAGTGATGTTAACATGATACATATCCTTAGGGCAAATTAATTCTAAAAAAAAAATTATATGTGTAGGTGATAGAGAGCCAGCCTAGGGACCAGGAAGGTCTTGGTTCAATGATTGCCTCTGAAAAATACACGCTGTGTGATTCAGAGCAAGTCCCTTAACTATTCCATGCTCTACAATTAGAAATTGCAATTGTTCATTGGTTTCAGTCTGTCCAACTCTTCATGACCCCACCTGGGGGTTTTCTTGATAAAGATGCTGAAGTGGTTTGCCATTTCCTTCTCCAGCTCATTTGACAGATAAGGAAACTGAGGAAACCAGGGTTAAGTGACTTGCCCAGGGTCTCACAGCTAGTAAGTGCCTGAGGCCAGATTTGAACTCAGGAAGATGAATCTTCCTAACTCCAGGCCTGGCACTCTATCCACTCTTCTGCCTACCTGCCACAGAAATTACAGAGAAAGTACCAAACTTATGTCAGAAGAAGGATCTCAGCAATCAAGTTTCCTTGTCAATGAGATCATAGACTGAGCTCCAATCCCCATCCTTATTTCTAACTAAGCATTATGTACTAACTCAAATTATATTGGTAGAAACACTTGTGCTTTTTTGCTACTATTTAAAAGTCTTATAAAAGTTATAAATCTATGCCTTTTTTAAGCTTGGTGGAAAAGTTGAGGGTCTTTTTATATGCAACATGAACTCAATGTTCTGCAATTTGAGGGAGGAAAGGGGAAAACAAGCATTTCCTAAGCACCTCCTATGCTATGCTAAGCTTTATAAATATAATTTCATTTGGCCACTTTTGAGATATGGAGTTTTGAATTATTCATTTTGAAGAAACTGACTCTACCACTTATATCCTGTGGGACCTTCAGCAAATATATCACCTCTCTTGGCCTCTATTTCCTAACCTGTAAAATAAGGAAGATGAACTAGGTGATTTCTGAGTTCCCTCAAAGCTCTAAAGTTGAATCCCATGATGCATCAGGTAATAGAATATCATCAGGGAGAATGGTACCCATTGTTAATATATAGTTTCTCTTGTCTGCTTCCCTACTACTCTCAAACACAACCATGGCTCCCCCACCCTCAAAAAACCCTCATTTGATCTGTCCATCCCCACTAGTTATCAAACCATCTCTCTCCTCCCCTTCATGTCTAAACTTCTTGAGATGGTCATCTAAAATATGTGCCTCTCCTTCACTTCCTCGCAATCTCTTCTTTAAAAAAAATATTGTTTTGTGGAATTTGTGGAATAAGACAAGCATTTCCATAGCATAGTATAATAAAAAAAAGATCATCGTATAAATTTCTTTTCCTTTTTTCCTTCCCTCTCTCCTACCCTGCCCTAGAAATGGCTACCATTAGATACAAATAGGTACATACATTTATCGGATGTTTTGCAGAAATTGCAGATGACATATGAAGGCCAGCAGATGACACAGAACCTATGACTACTTAATCCAAATTTTATTATAAGGTACTAAGGTAATGGGGTGTAAACTCCCATTAAAAATTAAAAAAAAATCAGACTTCTTCTCTGGTACAAAGGGAGGGATGACTTAAAAATTGTACGTGGATTTTCCAGATCATGCCTCTACCTCTACAACGTGGAAAGGATAACCGCGTATGTAAAATTATTCTATAACCTATTCATCAGTTCTTTCAACACAGATAGTATCTTTTATCATGTCCCTTATTTTTAATTTGTGTGTTTATAGTAGTTGAAATGCCTTTTGCTCAAAATTGTTCTTAAAACAATATTGCTTTACTATATACAATGTTCTTTTGGTTTTGCTCATTTCACCATTTCATGTAAGTCTTTCAATGCCTTTCTAAGATCATTGAGCTCATCATTTCTTATAGCACAGTAGTATGCCACCACAACCATAAACCACAACCTGTTCAGCTATTCCCCAGTTGATGGAGATCCCTGAAACTTTCAGTTTTTGCCACCACAAAGAGAGCTGATATAAACATCCATTCACATTCAAAGTTATAATTACCATTTGTCAATTTCCCGCCATCTTATTTTTACTCATTATTTTCTTTCTCAGTCTCTCCTTCTGCCATACCCCTTTTACCTTATCCCCCCTCCCTCCTACTTACCATCCCAGCCATCCCTCCAAAAGTTTCCCCCACTCTCTGCCCCCATTCTCCCAATCCCAATCCACATACCACTCCAACTTCCCTCCCCTGCCCTGCTTCTCAGTTTTCTCATATCTCTACATGTTCAGAAGGGTTCTACACCCTTCCAGAGATACACCCTGTTTCCTCCTATCCCACATGAAAGTAAGTTTCCAACATAACCAGTCCTCCACCCCAATCTCTTCTTAACACTCTACATTTTTGCTTCTGAGCCCACCATTCAACTGAAACTCCTCTCTCCAAAGTTACTAGCAATCTCTTAATTGACAAATCTAATGCCCTTTTCTCAGTCTTCATCCTTCTTGAACTCTCTGCAGCCTTTGACTTGATCTCCTTTCAAGGCTCTGTTCTGGGCCCCTTTCTCTTCTCCCTCTACACTATTTCACTAGGTTTCATCATCTCCCATGGATGCAATCATCCTTTCTATGCAAATGCATCTCGGATCTGTTTATCTATCCCTAATCTCTCCTCTGATCTCTCACATCTCCAGTTGCCTATTGGATGACTTGAAGTAGATGTCTCTTAGGCATCTTAAGCTCAACATTAACTTAACCCCACCAGCCCTCCCTTCTTAACTTCCCTACAACCATTGAGAGCATTACTACCCTCCCAATCATCCAGCTCCCAACCTACATGTAATATTTGACTCCTTTCTTCCTCACACCTTATATCCAATCTGCTGCCAAGTGGGCTTGATTTTTATCTTCACAACTTTTTAACACTCTCCCTTCTTTCTTCCAATATTGCCACTACTCTCATGCCTGAATTATTGCAATAGTATTCTGATGCCCCTCTCCACAAAGTGCCTCCTGATGACAGTACATCCTCCACTCAGTCAAAGTGCATATCTGACCATGGTACCAACCTCCTGCCTCTCTATTCAATAAACTCCAATGGCTCTCTATGATCCCCAAGATCAAACATGAAATATTCTGTTTGGCTTTTAAAATCCTTTGTAACCTGACATCTCTCTACTTTTCAAGTCTTGTTACAACCTACTCCCCTCCATGTACATTGTAATCCACTGGTCTCTTTACTCTTCCTCACTCAAGGAAGACCCTCCATGCATTTTCCCTGGCTGTCCCCCATGCCTGGAATGCCCCTTCTCCTTGTCTGCCTTTTGGCTTCCCTGAGTTTCTGGAAATCTCAGCTAAAACATCACTTTCTACAAGACTTCCCTTATACTATTAATAGTAATGCTTTCTTTCCCTCTGAGATTCCCTTCAGTTTACCCTACATGTATCTTCTTGTACATAATTGTTTGCATGTTATCTTCTTCATTAGATTGTGAGTTCCTTGAGGTCAGAGGTTGTTTTATCCCAGCATGTATCATACTGCCTGATGCACAGTAGGTGCTTCATAAAATTTGTTGACTTGCTAACAGGAAAAGAATCATGAACATTTTATTTTTTTATTTTTTTGTCAACATTTTAAAAGATATACCTACATTTATGCCTTATTATACGTGTATGTGTGGAGGGTGTGTGTCATCTATTTAAGTTATATGTATGTTCACACAATTATCTAAATGTGCCCTGCAAAGAGGTGTGAATCTTTGGAATCTTGCATTATCCTCTCCAAAGAAGATAGACTTTCATTTCGCTTGGAGGGGTCATGAAGCTAGCCCCACTGTTCTACCCTGAGAGACAAGAGTAGCAGGCTGGGATAACGTCTGTCTCCCCATGTCCTCACCCCCAGTATTGTTGGTCTAGGAATTTTTTTTAGGTTCAAGACCCCTTTTTGATTGCTGTCACTTGAAAAAGGTTGAGTGTCCTCAGCTTATCTATTCAGTTTTGATTCCTTCCACCAAATGTTAGTTACACCCAAAACCATTACAATGTGTGAACATCAAGTAAACTCAAGTATCTAATACGTACAAATCAGCAAATCTGTGCCATTTAGAATATAATATACAGAGTGAATTGGCTCTTCAGATGGAAGTGAGATATCTTAGCTCAACCAAAAGAGAGAGGACTAGGTCTCAACCAAGTCAAGGTGGAAATTGTTGAGTAGACCATTTTTTAACATATCTGTCTTCCAAAGACAGCTCGGTGCCAGTAGTGGTTACAGCCCTGGATCCAAAGTCATCAAAATCAGAATTCAAGTTCAGCCTCAGACTCTTAGTAGCTGTGTGACCCTGGACTAGTTACTCCATCTCTGCTTAACTTTCTTCTTCTCTAAAATGGGGATAATAATAGCACCTATCTCCCAGAGCTGTTGTGAGGATGAAGTGAAACAATGTCTACAATGTGCTTTGCCACTTTAAAACACTCTATAAATCCTAGTTACCATCATCATCATCATCCCAGAGTCTATCCCGCTCTCTCTCTAGGTCACACACATGCTCCCTCCAATTAGGAAGGTAGAAGAATGTCCTTCCTCTCCAACTCTCTTGGTGCCAATTCCATTCCTCACATAGGAATTATGAGGAATCATTCTTGCCATCTGGAGGTACATCAAGGCAGCAATAGACAAATTGCACCTTGGCAACTTATACTTATATTTGGGATAATTGTGTGGGTATAAATACACATATATGTGTATATACATATATACACACATATGCATACACACATATATACATACATACACATGTATACATACACACTCACACACATATACATACACACATGTGTATATACATATACATATATACATACACACATATGTGTGTGTGTGTGTGTGTAATCAGTGGTATGGAGAAGATCATTGTGCTGCTGGGGAGAGGGCTGTTTATTCACTCCTTTCTGGATCCCAACTTCATGTATAAAGTGGTGCACTCTTCCCTAGTTTCTTCCTCCCTCCTTCCCCACCTTGGCTATGATTTTCTCTCTACTCATAGAATCATAGATCTAGACTTGGGTAGAACATTAGAGACTGTCTAGTCAAATATTCTTGTTCTCTCTCTCTCTGTTCCTCTCTCCCACTCTCACTCTTGCTGTCTCATTGGTGGCAAAAGTAAGGCCTCAAAAACATTAAATGATTTGCTAAAAGTCACATGGGTAATAAATGGTAGAGCTGGGATTTACTTTCTTTTCAATGAACTATTTAAACATTCTACATCAGATTGTACAGCACTGTATACAAACTAACTACTTTGCCCCTTTGTGGGTATTATCACATTTTCACTTTAGTCTAAGGCTTGATTCTGCACCAAGCAGCTAGTTGACCCAGTGGAGAGAGCACTGGACTATAGTCAAGTGAGACCTGACTTCAAATTCAGCTCAAACACTAGCTTTATGACCCTGGGTGTAAAAAGAGATAATATATCATAATAACAATACTTACCTCTTAGAGCTGTTATAAGGACAAAAATAAGATATCTCAGTTTCCTCCCCTGCCCAGGGAGCTAAGCAGTAGAGTAGATAGAATTTTGGGTCTGGAGTCAGAAAGACTTGAGTTCAAATCCAGTCTCAGACACCTAGCTGTGCAATCTTGAGCAAGTCACTTAACCTGTTTATCTAAATTTCCTCAATTACAAAATGGAGACAATGATAGTGCCTACGTCATAGAGGTGTTGTGAGGATCAAATGAGATAACAGTTGTAAAGCACTAAACACAGAGCCTAGAACATAGTAAGTACAAAAATACTTATTATTATTATTTTAATTAACCAAGGAAATCTAATGGCTCAAGCCCTCATCTATTAAGCCAATCTCTCTTTCCTTTCTTGTTCTCAAACAGATGTATTTCTATTATGAAGTAATAGACTATCTAAAGGCACTTAAAGCCTTTCTCTTTCTAGTTCAAACCTACCTTTCAAGGCTCATTCTACATTGTTTATTTTGGCACATTCACTATTACCCCCAAACTTGTCTATTCACTAAGCTTGATTCTCCATCTTTTGTCTCCATGACTTTACCCTGGCTTTCTCTCATTCATGTAATGAATTCCCTTTTTATCTTTAGCTCTTAGCATCCCTAGCTTCCTCTCAGGTCATCCCAATGAACTGTCTCCTACAGGAAGTCTTTCCAATATCCCTTGTTGCTATTGTCTTTTACCTCATCCAGCTACTTTACCAAACTCTTTATGTGTTTAATTTCACTAGTATATTGTGCATTCCTTGAGGGTGGGTATGGATTTTTCTTTAATCTTTAAACCATAGTATAATAATACTTGTACAAAGTATGATCACTTACATTCTTGTTAGATTGAATTGGATCTTTCTGCAAAGTACAATGATATATATATTTGAAGTATCTTAGTGGACATATGTATTAAGAAATGATAACTGTCTCAATTCTTTCTGTCCCACAGGTGAGAGCCCCCCTCCCCATTGGCTTCCATTTCAGTGTTCAGATACAGATAGTTCAGGTGCTTAAGAAAAAACTTCCATCTTTTAGATCATTCTTGTAGTCTGCACCTGCTAGCCAGTGATTGCTGGGAGGAGGCAAATGTTGCTCATGCCAGCAGCTGCCAGCAGTTTTGATGCCACCAGGGACCTTAATTCTATCTGGGCTACTTTTGTACTGCTTGACAATCAGCTGGATGGATTGTTCTAAACTGCTAATCTATACTGTGAGCTTATCAGTTGGTAGTATATGTGTTAGTGAAAGAGGATCTTTCTCTGCTAAGGATGAGGGAAAGCCAAGGTAATTTTTTCATCCCATCATCTCTGCACCATTAGCTTGAAAAATCCTATGCCCTTAAAGACATCTGTTCACTGGACACTTACCATTAGGAAAGAATGGGGCAAGGGTGAAGGTGGACACAACATTATGAGTCTCAGTCCCCATTGTCTTGTGGAAAATATACAATTTATATCAAAATAAGATAACTTTTCACCTTTTGCATCCCACCCCAATTAGCTCTTACTGTGGAAAGGTCAACTTTTTTTATAATGATGCTTGACTTCAACGATAGGCTATTGCTACTAATAAGTTCTTTAGGTCACAAAATTTTAATTTGATGAGATACTATCTTCTCTTGTTATAAAAAAATCACTAAACATAGTTAATAATGTAATTACAAACCTGTCCACTATAACTGATATCATTTCTCAATGTGTAGGTCAAAAGCAGATGAAATAAAATCCCCAATTATTTGCTGGTTCCCCAGAGGATACCAGAATGGTTCTTTGTAGTCATAATTCATGGAGGAAACAATAGTTAATGTCTTCTAAAAAACTAATTGCCAGATAGAAGAAAGAGATTCATGAAAGGGGAACTAGAGATTACAAAATAATTTCCCATTGTCTTGATTTTTCTCTTTCAACTCTTTCTAAGAAGTTAATTTTTGTTAAGAATTCAATACTTAAAGAAGACAGAGATTGAGGTATAAGCTAAAGAAATTTGTGTCAATAGGTTCAGTGTTGCTAAATTCTTCAAGTGATTTTGAAACTCTTTATAAGTATTATTGTATTAAGTAGTTTTCAGATACTTGGCATTAAGTCCTAGGGAAATGATGAGAGGTGAAACTGATCCCAACAGAAATATTAAATAGATCTAGGAGACTATTCACTAAGGAAAGAAATTAGAAATCGAGGAAGCTACAGTGGCTGTTAAACAAAGAAGAGATCTTGTGGATACATGACAATAGCTGAGTAAAGACGTAGCCCAGGAATAGATACCAGAAGTAAACCTGCTAAGAAGTAGCCTAGCAGCAGAAAAAAGTAGAAATTCTCTGGGAAAGAAATAAGTAGCTACTATGAAATTAAAATAAAATGTTAGCTATGAGGATTAGTAAGATATTAATCAGGCAAAACTGAAATGGAATCTAAGATTAAGACTTGGATAGGGAAGAACATACCTTCATTGGTGTTATGGGAACCTATGAAATTTTGTACTTTTTTTTCAATATGGTTAAAATGACTTCTCATTATTTTCTTGGTATTGTGCTTTTAAGTTCATTTTGTTTTTTAATTAATACATTAATTGTCCTGGGGATTTAAATTGATACTGAGCCAAAAGAGTATATCAAACTTGGATAGTGGCAAAGAGTCAGTAATATGGGGACTTAAACTACACAGATTTTCAAGGCTATTACATTATTGTGTCCCATGATAGCAACTAATTAAACACAACCACAAACCGTAGCGTTACAACAAAAATAACAAAAAAGTTTTGGTTTTGGAAATGACTCCTAGGTTCCTACCTCCTAGCTGGTTTCTTCCAGTTAATCCATTTTTATCTAAACTTGACAATCAGTCAATAACCATTTTATATAGCACCTACTATGTGCCAGGTACAGTGCTAAGTGTTAGGACTACATGACGATTTGTTGAGAAACAACTCATACTTATATCTCTCTAATAAAATACTTTTCTTACAACAGAGAGATGGGAAAAACATACTTATTCCTATTTTACAGATGAAGAAACTGAGAGAAAATGACTTGCCCATGGTTATATTGCTAGTAAATATCCAGTAAATGTTTGAGTCACAGTCACCTGATTCAAAATTCGGTGCCCCTTCCATTACATTGTAACCAATGAATAAATAAATGAGTATATTTAAGTCTTTGCCTTTTATGGATGTTGGATTGTAGAAACATGATATGATGATGACTAGGAGTAGTATGGTAGATCTTGGATGATGCTAGATCTCATGAATATTCACTAATCAGAAGTCCAGGGTTCATGGCTAGCAGATAGAGTATTAGGTCAGGTATGAGGTAGAGCTGAGCTTGCAGGAACATGGCAACAAAAAGATAGTAACTGACTAGCAACATGGCCTTGAAAATGGTATGCAAACTTAGCCCTTCTCAGCAATCAAGGACCTAAAACAATTCCAAAGGACCCATGATGGACAATGCCATCCACATCCAGAAAAAGAATTGTAGAGTCTGAATGCAGAGGGAAAGCAGACTATTTATTTTTGTTTTGTTTTATTTTTCTCATGGTTCATCCCATTCATTCTAATTCTTCTATACAATATGACTAATGTGAAAATATGTTTAATAGGAATGTACATGGAGAGCCTATACCAGATTGCATGCCATCTTGGGGAGGGGGAAAAGGAAGGAGTTGGAGAAAATTTAAAATTTATGGAAGTAAATGTTACAAACTAAAAATAAATTAACTTAAAATTTATAAAAAAAAAGAAAATGCTATGAAAAACCTCAGTCATTATGGCTTTGACCCATTCTCATTTTTCCAGTTAAGCCTTTGTTTATTCAATACGGGCAAAAAACTCCACTATTTTAAAACCAAAAGCAGAGGAAATAAGCTCTATACAGGAAGACATTTCTTTCCATCTTCAATCTAGATGATAATCTTGATACTAAAGTTTTATATTCCTGACCTTTTACATAAAAAAAGAAAACATGAGGAATGATTCATCTATTTTCAAGTAATTATTTAATTCCCAGGGGCCACCTTCAACTTTTGTTCAGAACAACTGATAAGGCAGTTTTATAAGGAAATTAATGCAAAAAGAATTGTGCCCAAGGCCACTTAGTGAGAAAGAATGAATAGGCGTTGAGTGCCCAGATAATTATCTGCATAACCAGCTGAGCCCTTCACTTTTTCAGTTGATTCTATCACCCTGGGAAATGGCTCTGTGCTATGCTAAAGGAAACCCTCTGACTTCCTCTTTAGAGGATCCAACTTTTATCTCTTCCTTAGAACTTTCAAATGTGTTGCTAATGTCCAAATTTTTCGTGACTTCTTCCTTTTTTTCTATCACATTTTTCCATCCTCCCATAATCTGTCACAGGCCCTGATTTCTCTTGACCTCTTAGGATTGTTTTTCTTCTTCCTTTTCATATTGAAACCCTTCTTCCAGTTAATGTTTGTAGAGATGTTATCCTCCTCCATCAATTGAAAAGTGGAGAGTAGTTCCCCAAGTCCCTTCACCTTCTCTTATAGGAAGGAAGGGAGCCTGCATTTTGCACATAGACAGCAGTTACTTTTAAGTGGCAGTCATACAAACATCAGAAGTTCTACCAGGTTACAGAATCAACATTCTTGTCTTCCATGCTTTCTGGAGTTGAGAGCTCTAGCTGTGCCAGCTGCCTGGGGAAATCTTCAGCTCCTGAACTATCACTTTCCAAACCTCCTTCGCATCTTCCCACTTCCTTGGCATCTTGGCACCCTCATCCCACTTCTTTCCTCTTGTCTAATTAGCATCCTCTCCTCCTTTACGTAGCTTTGTCTTGCTTGAATTATCTTACCAGTTTCATCATCTTTATCCCTTTGGGGATTTTCTCTACAACCTCCATTTCCTTCAGCTTCAGTACTCTTCCAAGGCCATCCTCCTCTTCTTTGAGACTTTCTGATGGCTTTCATCATCTCAGATTCTCCATCTTGTGTCCTCCATCTTTCATTTTGTATTCTTCTTCTTCAGTCTGAACTCTTCTTCTATTCTGGTCCCTTTTTAATGTGAGTTTAAATCTCCCCCTTCCTCCTTTTCCTTCTTTAACATCTCAAATGTTCTCTTCCTGAATTCAATCTACTGTCTTCTTCACAATTATAGGATTTTCCAAGTCACTGTCACAACTACTTCTCCCTCCCTTGCTCATTTGTCTTTAGGTCATACCTTCCATTTCTTCCCCAATAAACGCAAATTTCATTCACTCAAGTTCCAAGTCAGCTATGCACCAACTTAACTAATCACTCCCCCCATACAACCATATTTAGCAATTCTACTCTAATGACATTGATTCTGATTCTAATTCCCCACAATGACCTTTTGAAACCTTTTCATTTCTGACTCACCACCCCTACCCAGTACATTCCTAGCCCGGATACTTACTGCTCATGATTTGTCCTTGTACTTCACTGAAAAGATTGAGGCTATTCAACAGAAGCTTGCACAAGTACCCTTCTAGAAAGAGCTTCAGCATCATCATGTGCTTTATCCCCCTTCTTTCCTCTCACAGAGAAGAGCTATTCTCTAACAAATTTAATCCCTCTACCAGTTTTTCCTCCTCCTCTTGAATGTTGTTTTGGCATTCCCACCTCATGTGAGTCTTCTCTCATTCTCTCTCTCTCTCTCTCTCTCTCTCCTCTCTCTCTCTCTCTCTCTCTCTCTCTCTCTCTCTCTCTCTCTCTCTCTCTCTCTCTCTCTCTCTCTCTCATACACACACACACACACACACACACACACATACACACACATACACGCACATTATTATCTCATATTTCCCTTTCAAAATACTTCATTGACCATTATGAATGTCATGTTATTGCTTCACTCTTTTTTAGGCAACTAAGAGCCATTCCTCAAGTTAAAGCTTTCAACAAATTAGTTTCATTTCATTGTATGAGCAAAGATGATGTCTAATTGAAAAAGAACTTTCCTTCACTAGCAATTTGAAAGAAACCTCAAAAGTTTATCAACTAGGACATTTCAACATGACCAATTGCATTTTATATTTTCTTTCCCTTCCACTGTTAATAAGAGAAAGACAGATCACTAGAAAGAAAACTCACAACTATTTTTTCAGTTGAAAGTCTTTCACCTTCTGCATCAACAACTGCAGGTTTGTTCTTTAAGAATTGGTATTTTGAATTATTATGTTGGGTTACTATAACAGCCAGAATCATTATGAAATAAAATATTTTATTATGATTGGCAAATTTTGTTCTGAGAAGAAAAGGAGATTGACAATAACAAGGGTTGATGCAAAGAAGAACTTATTATTGATGCCCAGGAAACCAGAATACTCAGCTAAACAGGTTTCAAGTGATCAGATAGATCTATGATCTCACTGATGTGGGAATACCCACATTTAAATAATGCTAATGAGAACAACTCTTTCCAGTCATTTCATCCCATGTGACATTTGAGCCATCACTTAATGCTAAAGATCAAAATCCATTCTACCCATCTCATTCCATGTGAATTTTTGGCATACTCCAAATTCTCCATAGGCAGCCACTCCAACAAGTTTAGGTCTTTTGTTCTATGTTTTCTTATATTATATGGGTACTAAGAAAGCTTGTGATTTTCCATCCATTTTCCCTGTCTTCCAGTTCATTTTTTCCCCTGGATATACATCTATTAGATTATATTTTTCGTGAAATTTTATGTATTTAATTGTTCTTTGTGATATGTTTCACCTTATTTAGGCATGCTTAACATGGGTTCCTCTACTGACCTGAGGAAAATCTCCGGTTCTGATTCATCATCTGGAAAACAGGCATTAAATTCATTAATTGCTTTGCTTGCTTTGTGTATAATTATAATTAAATCTTTTGGGTGACTACAGATCTCATTTGGGAGGCCATGCAATTGTTATTGGCTTGATGCAATTAGTACATTGTCATTTTTTTAAAAATCAAGCATCTGGAAAATCTTGTTTTCCCATTGGTACTCTGTACTGGCTGTCCTTCATGTTCATGGAAAACACCTTTGGTCAGCATTCATCTCCCTGTTTTATACTTCACTTGGTATTGCTAATTTGGGGATAATTGGACTAAATTATCTTTGTTGTATTTTGTAAAGACATTTTTATTCTCTGTACCTTTCAGATAAAGGTTGGGGGGAAGGAGAATCTTTAAATCTGCCATCTGGCCTAGAATATGATGGGTGACATCTTGCTTGATCTTTTCTTGTATCATCACCAAGGATGTCCTCAACATGGACAAAAATTATTGTCATTAAAATTTA
The DNA here is from genome assembly GCF_028372415.1 of Notamacropus eugenii. Taxonomy (NCBI): domain Eukaryota; kingdom Metazoa; phylum Chordata; class Mammalia; order Diprotodontia; family Macropodidae; genus Notamacropus; species Notamacropus eugenii. The sequence goes on from NC_092877.1 coordinate 327,913,079, forward strand.
TAAGCATATAAGTTTATAGTAACTGATATTTTTATTATGCTTTTAAACTAATGATATCCCTTATTTTTCTGATCATTCAGAGCATCTTTAAAATATCTTGAGAATTATGAGCTAAAAGTTCCTGAGGTTGTGAGGTGAAATTTCTTGAGGCTGTAGGCGACATGAAAGTTGAGGTGAAATTTCTTTAATTCTGGTCTGTTTTCCAAGGGAACTGCCCCCAGGGACTCGTGCTTGTTAATTCAATGGAGTTAGCTTGGAGGTATTTCTGTTTCACTTGAGTGAAACCTGAGTCCTTGGAAGTTATGTCTTTTCTGAGGTCCTCTCAAGTTACATTAGGAGGGCAACTGCTTTACCCCTTCATTTTTGCTACTCTACGTTCATTTCATGATGATTTTCTGTCTGTTTAGGAAAAAACATGAAAGGTCTGGAAATTTCTGACCTACTCCACCATCTTCCCAGAATGACTCTAAATAATGTCATACTGTATCTCCAAGAGATCATAAAAATGGGAAAGGGTCCCACATGTACAAAAATATTTATAGCAGCACTCTTTGTGGTAGCCCAAACCTGGAAATCAAGGGGATGTCCATCAATTGGGGAATGACTGAATAAATTGTGGTATATGAATATAATGGAATACTATTGTGCTATAAAAAATGATGGACAGGAAGACTTCAGAGAGGCCTAGGAAGACTGAAATTTCTGGGATATCGCTAAATGAGTCCCCAGGAAAAAAAATCTTGCCAAAACATACATTATCAAAATTTTTTTAAACGTACAAATGAACTTAATATACATTTTAAAGTACAAAGTCAATAAAGAAATAAACCTTTAAAAAGTACACAGCTGTTGAAAATTAAAAGAGGAAAATGTAACCTAGAAAATAAAAAGGCTAATAGAAATAATAAACAAAACCAAAAGCTGGCTCTTTGGAAAGGCCAATGGCATTGAAAAATCTACAGATGAACTGATTAAAAAGCATAAGGCAGAAAATCAAATGAATAACTATCAAATAATAAAATGAAATAACATAAAAGAGAAGAAATAAAAATAACTTAGAATACAGAGAGTACACGATTGCAGGCTTGTAAAACTAAGATCATAAAACGGAAGAATGTTTCAAAAAATATAAACCAACTTAAAATAGAAAAAATAGGGATTATAATAATGTAATCTTAGAAGAAACAGAATTAGCTATAAAGGAACTGCCAAAGTGGGGTATGGTGGCAGGTGAAACTGGTCTTGATCTATACATAGGAAAAGTCCATCAAATATTTAAATAACAATTAGTAAGGATTCTACAAAAATTTTTCAAAAATTGATAAAGCAAACACTTTTCTGGATTCCTTTTATAAGATAAATTATAGTCTGAATATTAAACAGGTGAAATATAAAGCAAAGAAGAACCAAGTACTAATAAATATTGTACCAAGTACTAAGAAGAACCAAGTATTAATGAATATTGATTCAAAAATTTTAAATAAAATCCTGTCACATTATACCCATCTATCCAAGAAATCATTCATTATGGTCAAAAAGTCATTTTTCAAAGAAATTATCAAGAATATCAAGAATTTATACAATGGATTTCAAGATGGTTAAATATAATGAAAATAATAAACATATTAACTCATATTAAAAACAAAAAAATGGTATCTTAATAGATGAAATAAATTTTTACCGAGTACAACACTCATTTATCCTAAAAACCCTATAAAGTTTAAGCACTGGGGCAACTTTTCTTAACAAAATAAAAATCTACCTAAAATTAAAAAAAAACAGACATTGTAGACAATGGAGTCATAGTAGAAGTTTTTCCAGTGAAACAGGAGTAGAGCAAGGATGCTCACTCTTCTTGGTATAAAATAATATAGTTTCAGAAATGCTACCTTTAACAATTAATACAACAAAAATGAATGAAAGAGACAGAGAGTCAAAGAAAAAGATGATGGTTGATGACATGGATGTTTACATAAAAGATTCTTGGCTATCAGCAAAGATACTAATTGAGACAATAACTTCAATTATTAGATGCACAAAGGAATTAACAATATTTCTATATAATAACAGTAAAATTCAAGAGAAAATTGTATAAATGATAATCTCATTCCAAATAACCCCAAAATGTTTACATATGTGGGAAATGCCTGGTTTGAATTTATGCCTTAGGTGGGGGCTCGGTGGGTAACTCTAAATTCGTCACTTAAACTTTTTGAGCTCGGTTGCCACGCTTAAAAATAACATTTGTATTACCTACTTCTCAAGGTTATAAAGGACTTCAAATAATATTAATGTATTTAATACATATAACATGTTTCCCAAACAGAAAAGGACATAAACGTCAGCTGTTATTGACCAATCCAAAATTTTCACATTGGAAAAGACCTCAAAGGTTACTTGTTGATGTTTTGTCCTAGTGTTCTTGCAAATTAAGGTTTTAGTGTTCATGGACATAAAATATTATGTTATGTTTGTATGATACACGCATAGCAATAAGAGTCAAATGTGGTATATGGTAAGAGCAGTTGTTTTGCAGTCAAAAGACTGGGATGAAAAACCCAGCTCTGCCACATTAGTGGAGAGACTTTGGGAAAGTTGCTTATACCTTCTGTGCCTATATCTATAAAATGAGAACAATTATATCAATATTCTCCATTTTAAATGGTTGTAGTGATCATTAACTTACATAATTCATACACATATATGTTACATACATACACATATTTATAATAAATATTTATTTGTTGTCCCGTAATTTTTTTAGTTGTATCTAACTCTTCATGAACACATTTAGAATTTTTTTGGCAAGGATACTGGAATAGGTTGCCATTTCCTTCTCCAGCTCATTTTACAGATGAGGAAACTGAGGCAAACATGAGTAAGTGACTTGTCCAAAGCTAGTAAGTGCCGAGGCTACATTTGAAGTCAAGGAGATAAGTCTTCCTGACTCTAGACCTAGCACTCAATCTACAGTACCATCTAGCTGATTATATGTATGTATGTATGTATGTATGTATGTATACACATGTATATGTGTGTATGCACATATATATGTTTAGAGAAAGATAAATGCACATATATGTAGAAAGATAAAGATGTACCTATTTATGTCTTTATCTATTTAGAGAACAAACTTTTCCCTATGTGTGTATATATGTATATGTATGTATATGACTTTAAAAGCCATATACTATGTCATATTTCTGTGTCATCCAAATTCTATTTTCTAGACAGGCATTAGTCTAGCACCAGCTATGGTTTATTTCTCAAAGATATACCACATTCAGTTTGGTTAGTATGATGCATGACCTTAGCAATAGAGTAGAATGCAAGACCGTTGGGATTCTAACCTTGGCTTAATGTAGGTGCCACTATGAACTGTGGCATTTATAAATTGCAACAGAAAAGTATTACTCTATTCACTTTCTGGGGAATCCCCCAGTTAAAATTAGTATCCAGATTTTTGACCTAATAAAAAATCCTTGCAGATGTAAAATTTTAGATGTCCATCTGACTCTAAGGTTAATTTTATTTAAAGAAGAGCTTTACTACTCAGAATCCTAAAGCATTTTGTACAGATACAAGTACAAGACAAAGTCACACTTTCTCCAATGACTCTAAGGAAATGTTTACACACAGTTCTATCTAGAAAAGTTTCTCAGTGGGAGAGTCTGGCCCTAAATAGTTTTTTGAAACATTATCAATTTTAACAACCAATTATCTAAGCAACCCCAGATTTACATATAGAAATAAAGAGAGAGTAATAGAATTGTTTTAGAGTTGGAAGTGACTTTAGTGATCATTTGGACCAATCATCTCACTATATAGATTTAAAAGAAAAAAGAAATCCAAATAGGTGGAATTCTCCCTAGGATGATCTAGCTAGACTGTTACATAGCTGGAAATAGAAACCTCCAGGACAATTTTCTTTCTGCCATAGTAGGCTGCCTCCTACAAAGATTTTAAATGTCAGTGCTCCATTATAATTCTCAAAATAACAATTAAGAACTAAAATACTTTCTTTTCTAGAACAAAGATGTATCAATCATCTTTCTGTTCCTCCCTTCCTCATTTATGCTGGTGGATTACGGGGGTGGGGGGTGACTGCTCTATTCAAGGTTCTGGGGCCATCTTAGAAGGGCCAAGACAAGTAAAGGTTACTATAGGTCAAGGTGACCTGCCCCACTCTCAGCTAAAAGTTGATGAGGATCAGATGAAGTACATACAACAATGATTACATGTATACATTTGAAAAGAATTCAGAGAGGACAGAGGTGTAAAGTATAGACATGGTGCTAAGGGGTAAAATCACAGCTCCTCATTCCAAGAAATACTTTTATTCTTTTTATGGAGTCCTCTTGAAGTTTCCTTTGTGTCTAGATTTCTGATGGTCTGCGGAGATAAGTCCCTTTATAAAGTTCATAGCTAATACTTCTCTTAATGTGGGTGGGGAGGGCAGAACAAGGGGCATGTTCTCTGAAGTTTCTACCAAAGTAATATGACTGATTTTGCACATCAATATTCTGGTACTTCCTTATTCCCGTTGCTCATAGGATTGCTGATGGCTTGTCTTACCTATTTTAGGTCATCACTAGCTTAGTTTCATTCTTGGATACTGGATGGTCTAAGATCATAGACAAACACACACACACACACACACACACACACACACACACACACATACACAGGAACCATGTGCAAATAGACACATGCTGCCCAAGTGGGTAAGAGGATAACCTCTTTACTCTTTACTAAGTAGCTCATGGAAGGTCTTCCTCATTGACCACTAAGAAAGAAAAAAGAAAGAGATTAGCTGATTATCCCTTTTAAAAGTACGAAAACTCAGTTCAGGCTCAGCACTTTAAGAGTCATCAGTTTATACAGCTCTGCTCCTATTAGAAGAGTTTTTTTTTTTTTCATTACATCATAACAACCCTTTAAACACTTATGACCGGAAACTGGCTCCCCTAAGTTCCGTGTGCTGGATTGGAACCAAGCAGGAAATGCTTTCATGTACTCTGCCTAATCCACTAGAAAGAGCAAATCTGAACTCTAAGGACTGATCCCTTCCTGAGCAGCACCTTGTTATACTCATATTGAAATTATATATATATATATATATATATATATATATATATATATATATATATATATACACATATCTTCCCAACTTTCTTCCTACATACACTGAAGTAATGAATCACTTTTTATAGTCAGGATAATCAAAACTGAGGTAAGACAAAATGAAACAATTCTACAAGGTATTTATTTTCCTAATAACTAGATACAAGAAATAAATGGGTAAGCTACCAAATAAAAGATCAGAAAAGAGACAGATGATTAAGAAAAAAAATTCCTGAATATCAGAACATCTTCAGCAGATAAAAGAGCTCTGACCAGTAGAAAGCTAGTAAAATATTTTGAGCAAACATCAGCTAAATCTGGTTCAATGCAGCACTCTGTTTCATCAAAGACTTCCCTGAAAATTAGAAAAAGGACAGCAGGAGTGAAAAGCTTTGGACTAGCACATATTTAATTGAATTCAAGCTCTAAGCAGATGGCTTAGAGCTGAAATTGACACTGATGAAAAAAAAACACAAAACACAACCTTCCTCTGGAACGTGGTGATGGCTCAGCATTAATTGTAGGTTAATGCAAAGGTATTGTTTCCTTGGAAGAATTTCATTTAGTAGTTATGACAAGAAAAGGAAATTTCTTAATTGGATCTTAATGACTAATTAAACAACACTCCCTGAGATTTCAGCAACTAATTTTCACTGCTTGCATTTATCTAAACCAAACAGGGTAACTAATCCAATTTAAATTACGTAAAATACCTAAGCCTATCTAATTTGCCTGTAATGTTTGTTTGGTGTTATTTAGCATACTGTTCTTAAAACTGAGTATTCTTCCTTTTAATCCAATTATATTTCATCTATTTCCTTAAGCAAATTTCAAACCCTTGGCATTAAAAAGCAGCCAACAATAATGATAATGTCACAGATTCCACATTCTTCTCACATTTCCATGACCTTGTGTTTCCAATACTATCTTTCCCTCTATGGCCTCTTGCAGAGAATAGTCTTTATTGTTTCCATAATCACCAGGATTAAATTTCTAGGCCACTCCATTAATCTATTTCTGATGCAACATTTAGTTTTTTAAATGTCACATAAATTGATGTGTTTAACCCTCAGAGTTTAGCACAATATCTGTCACCTAGTAAATGTTTGCGGTTTATGGATTGGTGTCCCAGGCAACTTTCTATGTCCTTAGGTTATAGAGGAATTGCCGGTTGCATCTGAATAGGGAGTTTTCAAACTGGAATTACTCCATACCTGTGAAATCACAGATCCAGACAAAAATTAAGAAAAGAAAGTCATTAAGTAAAATGTTTGTTAATGTAAGAAAAAAAGATGAGGTGAGAGTTCTATATTTCTTAAATCTAAATGAAATTGTTCATTGATTTTTTCCCTTTCTGTCTGTGTTTAATAGTCAATATACACTTACTAAGTGCCTGTTATATGTGAGACACTGTGCTAAGACCTGAAGATACAGAAAAGGAAAAGGAAGTCAGTCCCTGTCCTTAAGGAGCTTACAATGTAATGGGAGAAGACTGTACACAGCAAAGGGTGGGGGAAGGCAGGAGGATATACCAGGTGCCAGTATGATGTTTCATGGAATTGTAACCAAGAGATCTGCTGATGGAAAATGGAAACTACCTGAAAGTTCTGAGCCCTCTGTAAAAGAAAGATTTGGGAGCAACTTATTGCTCAACCTTCCAGTCCTCTAATGAGAGGGGAAAGGCAACTGAGGGTGCTCAGAAGGTGCTGAGCATGAAAATCTGCATGATGGTGAGATTTCCAATGATGAATTTATCCTGGGGAAGGATGATGAGGGCAAGCAGAGCTACTGCTGAGAAATGCAGAATGACATAGCCCTCGAATAAAGACAACTTTACCTTCCAGGACAACTCCCAGCCATATGGCAGGCTAGTTGCAACTAGAGTACACTTGTTTTCAGCAATAGAATACTAGCTCCTTCAGGACAGGGATTATTTTGTTTTTATCTCCAGTATGTAAAACAGTCTAACACAAAATAGACTCTCAATAAACGCTTGTTAAATAAATGTGAATTATAGTACCGGTCTTTGTGTAAATCATTGTTAAACCCTATGAACATACCAAAGAAGTAGAAGACATAATTTTTTTCCCCTGAAACTGGAAAGAAAAGATAGACACACAAGTAATTACTGCCACTACTACTCCTTAGGGTGGGCTTGGGTAGATTCCCTGAGTGATAGCTCTGTGACTGTATATGTGTGTATATGTATATGTATTGTGTTTATATGTATATATATATGTATGTGTGTGTACTGTGTATATATGTATATATATGCATATATGTATCGAAATATAACTTTAGATTTGGAGAAACTTTGAAAATATTTCAAAAAAAACAAGGGAGAAAAGAGAAGGCCCAGACTTTGAATGGCCCATGAGAGACCCCCAGAGCACAAGGAATGTTTTAAAAAAAGCCAGCACCTCAAGATGTCCTTTGATTCCAAGTATCTGCATTCCCAGAGACTTTTTAGATTGAACTTCTTGGGTAAGATCATTCTCTCCTTGGTTGAGCTGAGATTCTATCTAATTCCAGAGTCACACAGACCCCCTTTATTCATAAGTAATCTATTGACCAATCAGAATCAGATTTGGTAAAGAAGGCAAATGGTCAAATTGAGTTAGCATGGGCTCTAGTTAGAAAACAAAACAGAAAACTAGATTTGTCCATAGAATAAAGAGTGTGATTTTCTTGAATAATTGAAAAACATTGACCAAGGAAAATTTTTAACAAACAAAAAATGCATTTGACCAAAAATAATGCTTGGCTTATACACAAATACACATATACATATATACATACACCTATCCACATACACACACACATATATGTATATTCTCGTTGGGACAGTTAGTACAATGAATAGAGTGCTGGGCTTGAAATAAGAAATTCTCATCTTCATAAATTCAAATCCAGCTTCAGATACTTATTATCTATGTGACCCTAGGTAAGTCACTTAAGTCTGTTTGCCTCATTTTCCTCATCTATAAAATGACATGGAGAAGGAAATTGCAAGCCACTTCAGCATCTTTGCCAAGAAGCCTCAAATGGGGACATAAAAAAAAAAACTCAACATAACTATGTATGTTTATATAAAGGGAACTTAGTGATTTCTTGCTCTCTATAATAGCAGAGGGTATGGGAACTTTATTCCACAAATTTTCTGTGGGATATGCTTTACACACACACACTTATGCACATATGTATATATATAATATACATACACACATATATATACACATATTTCCATACATATATGCTTATTTGTGTTTATATAGGTAGGTAGGTAGGTAGGTAGGTAGATAGATAGATAGATAGATAGGGTGGGCAAATGGGGTGAATGGATGGATGGATGGATGGATAGATGGAGAGAGAGAGAGAGAGAGAGAGAGAAGGTAGGTAGGTGGATGGATGGATGGATGGATAGATAGCTAGATAGGTAAATAGAGAGACAGGTAGAGAGAGAGAGATAGGCATATAGGTAGGTAAAGCTTTCAATATGAATTTTAATATAATACAAAGAATATCAGCCTAGGAGTTTGGAGACATGAGTTTTAGGGCCCATTCTGCCATTAGCTCACTTCTGATGTCACTCCTCTATATCTTCTTTTCCTCATATATAAAATGAAGGATTTTAGCTAGTTAAGCTCTGAGGACCCTTTTGGCTCAAGTATTCCATGATTCCACTTTGAGTGGGACAAAATTCAATTATGTGAGTAGACTCTAAGATGGTTGCTAAAAATCTATGATTCCACATGCACTTCAGGCTTCTTAACTTTTTCTATTTCCATTTCTGCTCATAAAATATCTTGGGCCACTTGATAGCTTTATTTGGAGTGTTTGCTGTCAATCCAGAAACTATGATCTGGCCCTGGACAAGAAATAATGGAGGCACAAGTCACTTGGCTACTCCTACTCCCTCTAGATTGGCTCTAGGCAAGGAAGATTGAAAAGGGGCAGTGGGACAGTTTTGCAATACATTAAAAGTAGCATTTTTGTTGACTCTCCAGGAATTCTAATGGTAACATCACCATTCTATACACAGCTAAGAACTGGGGATATTACAGTGCTGAATCCAAAGGGTTCATTCATGTTTAGAACGATTTAGACCCCCACCTCCCAAAACTATGGTAATGAGATAAATAAGAATTCTTCTGACAGATTGTCTCAATTGTAGCTGTAAAAATGATCCCCATATGAGAAATCTGTCTCCCTTTTCTTTTGAGATTTGTCCTTAATATTCACTCTCACCACATTTCTTTTGGATCAAAATGTTAGTGCAGAGCAGGGGTCCAAAGTGGGCTTTGCCTTTTACACTCCATGCCATCCTTCCAATGAATAGCCTCACCAACAACTTGAAAGAACTGTATATACTTCCTGGAATGCCCAACTTTTCCAACTTTTCTCCTACTTGATTAACTTTGGACTGCTATTTCTGCTTCCTCTGTTCTGAAAAAAAAATAAAAACTTTTTTTTTAAAATTTAAAATCCTCCAGCCCAACAGAACAAGCCCCTGGGGCTATGAATTGATCCGGTGTGTGTTGAGTATGTGGGTGTATGTGCAGGTCCCTGTAGCTTTCCAAAAATGTTCACCAAGCTCAAATAGACAATGGGTAAAATGACATTTGCTTTCTCAGCCTAGATAGTGTTTGGCTCCCACACAAAACCACAAGTTCACTTTTGAAAACTTGAGGATCCTCTCAGGATTACAGTCACCCAAATAAATCCAAGTCTAGCTAGTGAGACAGAGTCACACAGAAATGAGTAACCTAGCCAGTTTGAGTTGGTCCCTTACTTCCTGAGAACTATAGTCTTTTTTTTTTCATTTACTGTATAATTAGATCACCATCTGACTCAATTAAAGCTGAGAGAGTGAGCAGGTGGAAGAGAGGGAGAGGAGGAAAGAAAGGAGAGATGAAAGGGGGTAAAAGGGAGAGGGAGAGAGACGGACAGACAGAAGCAATGACAGACAGTGAGAAAGACAAAAACAGGGAAAGGACACAGGGACAGACATAGCAAGATAGAGAAAGAGGGGCGAGGGAATGGGGCAAAGGGGAGATGCAGTAGGACATCCAGGAATTTGTTACTTTCTGAAGAAGTTTCCCAAGTGATCCAGTAAATGAAATGGAATCCCTCCTCAAAAGCATAGAGCAAGCAATGACAAGTTACTCAGGGCATAGTACATGCAGCTGAAATGACAATCCCTTGGTCTACCCATCATAATTATGCATCGTGCCTCACTGATTCTCTAGCTTCTAGGGGACTAGCCTGTGGAGCATGGGTGAAGTAGGAAGAGTTGATCATCACATCCCCAAGAGATTTTGCAGGTTCTGGAAACCATTCCTGAAATGGCAGTCATTAGCTGTAATTGCCAGTCATTTAAGTGAGAAGTAGGACTATCCAGAAAGTCATTTGTTCTTCCCCATCCTTAAGATTCTAATTCATTTCTATCTGGGTCACAGACTCAGGGTGATATTTTGGAATTAGAATATGTTTCCCTGAAACATATTCTGAACATATTCTCTTTTTTTCCAAATGGCTAATTGACATTTTTCCCACCCATTTCTTCATAAAATGACAATTACTTATAAAAATACATGATACCTCCAAATTAGAGATGGGAGGGGGCAATAAGTAAGGCATTTCGATCTAAAAATTAGGATCATTTAATACAAATGTCTAATGGTGCCCTCCTATGCACTGGGCATCATAGGATGATAGGTTTAAAGCTAGAAGAGGTTGTGGAGGTCATCTAATACAACCTGCTTATTATTACAGGTAGGAAACTGAGGCCCAGAGAAGCTAAATATATAGGAGACAGCAGAGCTGGCATTTAAGCACAGGTCCTCACCCTCAAAATCCAGTAGTCTCTGCATTAAACTATACTGTCAGCTGTTTCCTGAAATTAAGGTGAAATAAAAGATTAACTAAGTGACCTCTGAAATAAGGAAGAAATGTTATCTGTTTTCCTAACTATCAGCACAACAGAAGTAAAATAAAACTCACTTCTGATTCTGACTGGCAAAAGCCTCTTCCAGCCAGACAAGCCATACTTTGGTTGACCTTGACCTTGAAGTCTGTTAGACTCTTTGCAGCTTCCACCCTTTGCTTGTGGTTCCACTTTATGGAGACAAATGGAACAAGATTAATCTCTGAATTGCATGACAGCCCTTTGAATGTTTGCAGATGACTATTATATTTCCTTTGACATGTTTGTTCTTCTGGATAAACATACCCTGTTCCTTCATCTACTCCTGTTATGTTAGTGGACTCTCTAGATCCTTCACTCCATTGGTCATCTTGTCTGGACAATCTCATGATTATCAATATCTTTCTTAATCTGTGGTATCCTGCACAGAACACAATACTCTAGATAAGATCTGAAGAGGGCAGAGGTCATTGGGATATCACCTCTCTCTTCCTGGAAATGATGCTTTTCCAGGTGACCCAAGACCTCAGTAGTTTGTTTTTTTTTTTTGGCTGCTACTTCCTACTTCTTACTTATCTTGACCTTATTGCCCACAAAAAGTCCTGAATCTTTTCTGCTCCTGGAACTGTTGTCTCTGTATCTGATGCTTGTGAAGTTGATGACTTTTTGTTACCAAGTACAAGACTTTGCATTTATCCCTATTAAATAGCATCTTATTAAACTCAGCCCAAAGCTCTAGCCTGTCTAGATTCTTTTAGATCCCGACTCTGTCATTCACTGTGTCAACTCTCCCTCTAAACTTTGTACTGTCTGGAAATTAGAGAAGAATATCATTCATGTCTTTGTGAAAGTCACTGATAAAAAATATTAGACAGCACAGGGCCATGTATCACTGGATGTTCCACTAGAGATTTCCTGCCAAGTGTACATTGAACTGTCAACTTCTCTTTGAGTGCTTCCTCCAACTACTTCTAAATCCATATGATTCTATTATCTCCACATCTCTCCATAAGTTTTGCTAAAATCTAGGGAAATTTCAAGAAATTTCCCTTGTCTACTAGTTTAATAATTCTGCCAAAAACAGGAATGAGGTTGCTCTGGCATGATCTGTTCTTTAAAAAGTCAAGCTGGCTCTTTGAGATCATCACCTCTCTTTCAAGATGTTCACAATCTTTTTAAAAATTTATAAATAGTATTTTATTTTTCCCCCAGTTACATGTTGAGAAAATTTTTAACATTCCTTCTTACAAGATTATGAGCTCCAAATTTTTCCCTCTCCCTCCCCTTTTCTGAAAATGGTAGGCAGTTTGATATAGTTTATACATGTGCTATCATGTAAAATATTTCCATATCAGTTACAGTTTTGAAAGAAGAAACAGATCAAAAGGGAAAAAAATATGAGCAAGAATAAAGTAAGTGAAAAAATTATGCTTCAATATGCATTTAGTGTCCATCAGTTCTTTATCTGAAAATGGATAACATTTTTCTTCATGAGTTCTTTCTATTTGTGTTGCTGAGAAGAATTGAATCATTCAGAGCTGATCATCACACAATGTTGCTGATACTATATACAATATTTTCTTGGTTCTACTTATTTCACTTTGCATCAGTTCATGCAAGTCTTTCCAGATTATTTTCTGAAATCTGCCTGTTCATCATATATTATTGGACAATAGTATTACTTCACATTCATATATTACAGCTTCTTCAGTCATTCTCCGGTTTCCAATGTTTTGCCACCACAAAAAGGCATGCTATAAATATTTTTGCTCATGTAAATCCTTTTCCCTTTTTTGCGATCTCTTTCAGATACAGACCTACTAGCATTATTGCTGGATCAAAGGGTATGCACAATTTAGTTACCGTTTGGATATAGTTACAAATTGCTCTTCACAATGGTTAGATCAGTTTGCAACTCCATCAACAATGCATTGGTGTCCCAGTTTTCCTACATCTTATCCAGCATTTGTCCTTTTCCTTTTTTGACATATTAGCCAATCGTTTGTGAGGTGGTACCCAAAGTTGTTTTGATTTTCATTTCTCTAATCAAAAGGAATTTAGAGCACTTTTTCATATGCCTATAGATCAGTTTGATTTCTTCACCTGAAAACTGCTTGTTCATGTCCTTGGACCATTTGTCAATTGGGGGATAGCTTGTATTCTTTTAAGTTTGACTCAATTTTCTATATATTTGAAAAATGAGACCTTTATCAGAGATATTTGCTGTAAGGATTGTTTCCCAGCTTTCTGCTTTCCTTTTAATCTAGGTTGCATTGGTTTTGTTTATATAAAAGCTTTTTGATTTAATATAATCAAAATTGCCTATTTTATATTTTGTAATGCTCTCTCTCTTATTTGTTCTTGAATTCTTCCCTTCCATATAGATCTGAGAGGTAGACTATTGCTTGCTTTTCTAATTTGCTTATGGTTTCACCCTTTATGTCTAAATTATGCCTAAGGTCTGTCACATCTAATTTTTCTAATATTCTATTTAGCTCCTTAGTTTCTTTTTTGTTTATTTTTTGGTTGGATTTACTGAGTTCTGAGAGAGGACAGTTGAGGACCCCCATTAGTATAGTTTTGCTATTTCTTCCTGTAACTCACTTTACTTTTCCTTTAAGAATTTGGATGCTGTATCTCTTGGTGCATATATGTCCAATATTTATTGACCATGGTACCTTTTAACTAAATGTAATTTCCTTCTTTATCTCTTTTAATTGTCTATTTTTGCTTTTACTTTGCTTGAGACCAGAATTTCTAGTCTCTTTTAAAAAAAATTTAACTAAAGCATGATAGATTCTGCTCCAGCCTCTTCCCTTTATTTTGTGTAACTCTCTACTTCAAGTGTGTTTTTTTGTGAACAAAAAATTCTGGTTTTTGATCCATGCTGCTATCTGCTTCCATTCTATGGGAGAGTTTATCCTATTCACATTCACAGTTACAATTACAACCTATGTGTTTTCTTCCTCCTTTCCTCTCCTTTCACCTTTTACCTCCTCACCAGTGTTTTGCTTCTATCTACCACTGCCCCTGATCTTCCCTCCCTATTGTCAGTCCCCACCCCACCTCCTTTACTTGATCTCCTCCCCTTATACTTCTCTGTCAGGTGAGATCAATTTCTATATTCAACTGATTGTGTATATGATTGCTTCTTTGAGCCAATATTAACGAGAGTAAGGTTCAAGTGATACCCTTTCAACTTTCCCTCTTCAGTAAATGGTCTTTTGTCCCTCTTCATATGAAATAATTTACCCCATTCTACTTCTCCCTTCCTTCTGCACTCATTATACTCTTTTTTCTCATCACCTAATGTTTTTATATCAGTCCCTCAAATTCACCTTATTCCCACACCATCTATTTATATATATTCCTTCTAGTGATATGATTACTATTAATGATACAATTTTTAAGAATTACAAGTATCATCTTCTCATGTAGGGATGCAAATAGTTAAGCTCTATTGAATCCCTTATGTTTTCTTTTCCCTTTTTACCTATTTATACTTCTCTTGGGTCTTGATATTGTAGGACAAATTTTTGGTTTAGTTCTGGTCTTCTTAAGAAAGACTGAAATCCTTCTTTTCATTGAATGACCATTTGTTTCCCTTGATGTATTATGCTTAATTTTTCTGGGTAAGTGATTCTTGGTTGGGAGATCTTGAGCCCCATGTGGTGGAACAGGCAAATGCCAATACTTGCCCTCCCCCTCCTCCTCCCAAATACATTAGAATAACCAGAAGAACTGTTAGACTCCAGCTCTGAGCACCACCATGTGCTTCAGTGTAACCCCAGGCAAACAGGTGTCCTCCAGCATCCAAGAATCAAGGAGACACTAAGAATCGATCAAACAAATTTAATAAAAAGTGGAAGAAAATGTAATTCTTCATGGGAAAAACAGCTGATCTGGGAAATAGATCCAGAAGACAGTTTCAAAATCATCAGACTACCTGAAAGTCATAGTCAAAATGAGGACTTCGGCAGCATCTTTCCAGAAATTGTCAAGGAAATAGAAGCCAAACTCACTATCTGTAGTGTGCAAACTCTGTTCTCTCTTTCCTTTTTCTGTTTGAAAATTTTCCCTTCTCCAATCTTGTAGCACATCTCTCATTTTCCATGACCTTTCATATATCTCTGACAGTGACTCAGCAATCACATCTGCCAGTCCTCTCAGGATTTGCAGATATAGTTCATCTGGGTCAGGTTACTTGAATTTATCAAAGATAGCTAGGTTTTCTTACTGTCTCCTTACATAATTTGGGTCTCAACTCCCTGTTAGTCATTTCTATCCTGATAGTCATGTTCTATCATTTTTTAATGTAAAGGTCCTCCTCCTTTGCTAAGAAAACAGAAAACTTCTTTTCAAATGGAATCACTGTTCTCTCTGTTTCCAGTTATTATCATCTCATCTACCCCACTCCTATTTTCCTTTTTGTTTTATTTTGCCTCTTTCTACAGACTTAATTTGTTCTAACTTATTCCATTTCCAGCACTTTTTTAATAAAATTATGACATGCTCTTAAACAGACGTTCTTTTACCTGGTCATGCTTCCATCTTCTGCATATTTTTTTAAAATGTATCAATTGTTTGGAAAATTCCCTATGCATCTTCATTGATCTTTTCCAACCAATGTCACTTTTACTCCTCCCTGGGTTCATTGATGCTATGGGAGCTTCTCATATTATTAAGGAGATTAGTCCATTCATATTTACAGTTATGTATACTAGATTTCTCATGTCTTCAATCATTCTATTTTAAGGGCAATTATGTTCTTATTTTATTTTTAAGTCTAAACTAAGAAAACAATTCTAAATAAATCTCTTCTCTTTTATATGAAATTTTTTTTTTGTTGTTCAGTTATTTCAGTCAAGTCTGACTCTTCACAACTCCATTTAGAGTTTTCTTGTCAAAGATAATGGAGTGGTTTGCCGTTTCATTCTTCAGCTCATTTTATAGAGGAGGAAACTAACGTAAGCTGAGCTAGGTTACTTGTCCAGGATCACACTGGTAGCAAGTGTCTGTGCCTGCATTTGAACTCAGGTCTTTCTGAATCTAGAGCCTTCACTTTATCTACTGCACCACCTAGCTGTTCATTAAAATTATGTAAATGATATTAACATTTTCCTCTTGTATAACAGGAATTTCCATTTGCTATATTATTTTTACCCCCATCTTCATTTTGTTTTCTGTTGGTCTGAAATGTCTTCCTGAAACCTTTAGTGATTTAATGAAAACAGAACTCTGAGAAACCTATTAACAAGTGATTAATCTTGACTTAAGAAGTATGAATTATTGTAAATACTTTTTTTTAGCTACAAGGAGAGCTTGTTTGAAGACTTCCTTAAAGGAATATGACTATTACTTTTTAATTCAAGTTTTATTTTCCTTTACAATTTCTTAAAACTTCATTCAAGCTCTTCTTCAATTTTCTCCTGTAATTTTATTACTTAATTTCTTCTACTATGGCATTTATTTATTTGAAGACATCTTTGAAGATAAATTGAGGTCATTTTTTCCATCTTCATTACTTTTAATATTCTCATAGTTTCAGTTACTTTATAATAGATTTGAATTCTTTGTTTTGCTAATTTTTTTGTTTGTTTTGAAAGATTTTTATTTTCTTGGGTGGTTTTAGATATTTTTCTTCTCTTTGATGTAACTTGAGGAGTGTGTGAGGAGCCTGGCTACCTCCCATCCTTTTACTCCCACATCTTGCATTAGTCCTTCACTAAACTGCTCTCAAGGGTTACGTTATTACAAATAGCAAGTACTGATTCCATTTCCCTAAAATCCTTATGGCCAGCCAGGGACTTCTGGTACAATCACTCTCTGTCAAGATTTTTTCTCTCACTTTGTCCCAAGGCCATCCTTTCCCTACTTTTTTGAGTGCTCGTCATATCACTTCACCATTCCTCTGAGGTCCCCACACTCTGAACCCCAGCAGCCTCTCCCTTCTTAGTTTAGCCTATCTCTCTGTTCTGGAGTTATCCTCTGAAACTGATTTCTCTAGCAGGATTGATATAGTCTCTGAGAGGAAAATACCTTCCTCTGCCTCCTAGATGTTAGTCTACAATTAGTGCCAGCTAAGTGTAGCTAGAAAACAGTAGGAAAGCTCCAGGACAGGATATGAGTCTATAATTTAAAAAAAAAAAAACTTCATTCAGCAACTCTCATCTGCGGAGCTCTTAATGTAGAAATCAGTTGTGGCAAACCCAGAGCTTTCAGAGGAAGTTCTTAGGTATTTGGTTGTCAATGTTGTTTTTCAGTCATATCTGACTCTCTGTAACACTATTGAGGGGTATTCTTTTTTGTATTAATTTTATTTGTTTTCAGTGTTCTATAGTCACTACCATATAACATGGATTATTTTTTTCCCTCCATCCCCACTCCCTCCCTGAGATGGCTAGGAACCAGAAGGGTAGACAAGTTACAATGGTCAAGGCAGAAAGATATATAGACATAGGCAAAGTCAGTATTGTCAAATTAAAATTAAAGTAGGGTCCACTAACCCATTTATAAGTATCTTTGGGTGCCACACAGTGACCTTAAAAGCATACTAACATTAATTATGTTTTATTTTATTTGAATTTATTTGTTAAATAATTCCCAATTATATTTTAATCTGTTTTTTCCATGCTTAGAAGAGTTGTAAATAGCATAATGCCCACTAGCCACATATTTGACACCTCTGACCAAGGTCTCGTCGATGTGACAACTGCAATTTTTTTTCTAGCATTCTAGGGATATGTTGCTTTGGAACTACATTTCTTTCTCTTTCTTTCTTAGAACTCCAAACAACAAGCAGAACTTTTTCATATTTTTTCCAATTAAACTTATTAACTTAATAAGTTTGGGGACTTAAATTTCTGCCTAGGTCATTGCTCTCTGTGTGTGTATATGAGTGAATGTGCGTATATGGGTGTGTGCATGTGAGTATGTGTGTATGAGAGAGAGAGAGAGAGAGAGAGAGAGAGAGAGAGAGAGAGAGAGAGAGAGAGAGAGAGAGAGAGAGAATGAATTTGGCTTTTGGTCTGCACAAAATGATCGTTTGACCTCTGCTCTTCCACTTAAGAGTTGGCACAAAGATTTTTGCTGAGACTGTTTTCAACGAATGAGTAAGTAGTTAACAACTGGGAAAATTATTTTACTTAAAAGAAAAAAAAGGCAGTGGTTGAAATATGAATGTGAACAGCTTGCTTCATCTTGCTTTTCTATATGCAATGCCAGGGATGTTCTTAAGAAGTAGGTGAAAATTAAGGAAGGGCACTACAAGCAACAAGAGTGCCCATATGTTTATCTTACTAACTATATCCTGGAAAGCACATGTCTCCAAAGTGTGGCCTGCCCTCAGAAGCACCAAGTCAGCATGCCACATACACTGATATCAACCTAGTGAATGGATGTAAGCCTGCCCATATCTTAGCCTTGGTTTGATAATCCATCATGGGCTTGCCTCTAATCCAACCATACCCACCATTATGTTCCCACAGCAGTACACCCTTCACTACCTCCCTGCTATACAAGCTAACAACCTACCATTTTCTGAATTACACTTTGATCCCTCAGGCCAGTTGTACCTTAAAATAACCATTTATTACCTATATTTTTTATCTTCAGTTATTTACATCATATCCAACTCTTCATGATCCCATTTGGGGTTTTCCTTACAATGATACTGGAGTAGTTTGCAATTTCCTTCTTTAGCTCATTTTATAGATAAGGAAAATGATGCAAACAGGGTTAAGTAACTTGCCTAGGGACACAGAGCTAGTAAGTGTCTAAAGCCAGATTTGAACTCAGGAAGATGACTTCACTTCTAAAGGAATTCTTGAGTTTTAAGAGTTCTGGGGTTATATCCTGGAAGCATTTAACCAGTTAGAGAATCATAGAAAAAATTGTAGCTAGTGAGGGACCTTAGAACATAGAATATCAGAGTTAGCAGAAACTTTAGAGAGACCATCTATCCCATAAAATTATTTCCAGCACTTAATATAGTGCTTGGCACATGGTAGGTGGTCATTCAATGTTTATTGACCGACTTTTGCATGATAGATATACATATATATGTCATATACATGTAATATCATATTCATTTATGTGTTCTATTTATCACCATCCCAAGTTCCTTGAGGGTAGATACTATTTCATTTTTTGTCTCTGTATCCCTAGCATTTAGCACCCTGTCTGGCACATTAGATGTTCATTAAATGTCTACTGACTGACTTTTACATGCTACATACAAATATACATGCTTATATGCGTGCAATATATATCATATGTGTACATATTTGTTTAATCATATTTGTTACTCCGTGTACATTTACTACCAGTCCTAATAGAATATAAACTCCTTGAGGACAAGAGCTGTTCCATTTTTGTCTCCGTATCCCTAGCACTTAGTCCAATGTCTGGCATAAATTATGTACTAAGTAATTGTTGTACACAGAGATGCCACCAGAAGTTAAATGTTTATTATAAGAGGTAGCATTTTCCCATTATTCTCCCTAGTACCACTTAATAAAGAATTAAATGATCATGGAGAGAATCTAGCTAGGCACTCACTATAAGATTTTTGCTGAGCCAGGATGGTGACTATAGAGCATTTTCAGTTTCTTGCTGCCTCTGCTCATTGTCTTCCTTCATTAGCTAAATAATGTTGTCACTGTCAGTAGGTAGCTAGAAGTGCTGTCAGGAAGTAAAAGTTGGGTGATTTGACCCAATCCCACCAAATGCACATTTGAGCTACTGTTGTGTGATATAACCCTTGCCACACCAAGGACAATGGGAATCATAGATTGCCTGAATCTGACAATTTCAATCCTTCTCAACTATGGCCATGACATATGCTGCTAGTTCTCTAGATAAAGGTACAGGGCTTAAGAGTGGTTGTAATGTGCACTGACTCAAGACAATTAACTGTATAATATTGAATCCTTTAAATGTCTATTCAAAAAGGTGTGTAAAGATCAGTAAATATTTTTTAAGCATTTACTTTGTTCTAGGCACTGTGTTAAGGGATAACGATATAAAAAAAGGCAAAAAGAAAAAAAATCATAGCTCCTGACTTTAAAAACTCCATTTTGATGAGAGAAAACATGCAAATAACTGCATATACACATGATATATAGAGTACAAGTAAAAGATATCCTCAGAGGGAAGGGAAGGACAGAAGGAGTGGGAGAGATGCTGAGAAATGCCTCCTATGGAAGGTGGATTTGACACGAATATTGGAGGAACCCAGAGAAGCCAGAAGTCAATCAGAGACAGAGAGAGAAAAACAGAAAAAGAAGGAGAAAGGGAGGGCGGGAAGGAGGAAGAGACAGAAAGAGAGAGAGAGAGAGAGAGAGAGAGAGAGAGAGAGAGAGAGAGAGAGAGAGAGAGAGAAATTCAGTCATGGAAGACAGAATCTGAAAAAGTATATAATCACATATTTTTGTCTGAAAAATTATTTATCTAGATATCTCTGTCCATCTATCCATCTGTCTATTTACTTCGCATTTATATAGTTACTGACATTTTCTTCCCTAATCAGAATGTGAAGTCAGAGGTCATGTTTTTTTGAACTCCCAATTGCATTAAAAACAATTTTTAACATTCATTAAAAAAAATCAAGTTCCAAATTCTTCCTCTCCCTGACAGGGTAAGCAATTTAAAGTAGATTACAGATGTACAATCATGCAAAACATATTTCCATATCAGTCATGCTCAGAAAGAAAACACAAACAAAACACACACACACACAAGCACAAGTAAGTAGTATGCTTTGATCTGCATTCAGATTCCATCAGTTCTTTCTCTGGAGGTGGATTCCATTTTTCATCATGAGAATTCTTACCTTTTCTCTCTTAATAGATCCTTAGCTCTCCATGTACATGTGGAGAAATGCAATTCTGGAGAGCCTGTCCTCCAAAGAGTGAAAGCCAGTCTTTTTCACACACTCTCTAGTTCTTTATATCTTCACCTGGGACTTCTAGGGAGACTTAGAATTGGTTTATGTCAAGGGAGCATGACAAAAGACTATAATTCAGAAAACTGAGTTTATAAAGAAGGAATTTTAATATGTCATTCATTAAAGTTAAGGAATTAGAAATATTCAAAACTTTGTCCAGGCAAAATTAGCTTTGGGGTTTTCAAACATCTTTTCTTCCCCTCAAGAAATTACAAGTTGCATCAGGAAGAAAATGTCATTTTCAAATCTACATTCCTTCCATTTTAGAGATGAAAGACCTCAAGATAATTCATTGTTTTAACTAATAAAAATACCTTATATTTGCATAGCATTTATATAGCAAATGTGGAACATTTTAGAGTCTACAAGGAGTTTTCATACTAGTTATGTCATCTGATCCTCACAATATCATTGTGAGATGTGTAAGGAAGGGACTTGGAGTCCATTTTTTAATTACTATAACTCAGGCTGAGAGGCAATGTGATTATTCTAAGATTATACATCTACTAAATAATGAAATAGATTCAAATCCAGCTTTTCTTATATCAAGTCAAGTTTCCCTTGCTTACAATGTGAAAGTAGTAACATCATCCGATATTTAAGAATTGGAAAAGCCGTCAGGTCATCTAATCTTGCTCCCTCATTTTATAGATGAGAAAACTGAGGACCGTGGAGATTAAATGGCTTGGTCAAGATCACGCAAAATGTTTACTACTTCTCATTAGGTGAATTGCAGTTAGCCTGTAGGTATACATTTTTTAAAAAAATATTAAAGCTGTGGGGAGTTTTTGTCACTATCCCTTCCCATTGATCTCTCCCCCTTTATTCTCTCATCTCAGAATCTTCCCTCCTATGCAAATCAATTATTTGGCCATATCTCAAAATCTCTCTCTTAACTATGCACTTCAACATTAGTCTTCTGAAGTCATGATTTTAACTGGTAGAATTTGAAATTCTAGAAATTCTAAGATTCTAGATACCTTACCTTCTACTATGCTCTAAACATTAAACCCTAGAATGTTAGGTACTTGAAATGACTTTAGAGATTTATAATCAACCTCATTATCCATCTCTCTGGCCAATGGAGACAGCTCCCCTACCCTTCTCTGAAGCCCCCATCATGCCCCTTTCTTCCAAGTCTTCTAGAATTCCTTATAGGGTATGAAGATGGTAGTGGTATCTCTTTTAGCTCCACTGAATGAATTCATTGTCATTGCTTCCCCTGTACTTTTTTTATTTTCCTCTGCTCCCAATAATAAGCCTTAGGGAAATATAAAATTCATGGAATCATATATTTAGAGCTGGAAAGGATTTCAGAGTCATCTATTCTAATTCTCTTCTTTTGCATACAAATGTTGATTGAAAGAATGGATGAATTGTATATAGCAGTGATATAGTGGTGAAGGATTGTGATAGGTGGGTAGGGTTGTCACTCTCCCTCACTTGTCCCCACTCTTACGCAGATCAATCTACTTTTGAGCCACTCCTTGGGTCCTCTTCTCAGGTGTGATTTTTCTCTCTAGCTATTCCAATGGCTCCTGCTCCTTAGATGACTGATTTACTTTCAAATCAAGAAAATAAAGGGAAGGGAAGTAGCTAAGCCCTGCCTCGCAACTCTAGACAACTCCACAGTCTCCCCCAGTCAATACAACTAACTCATTTGCCTAGAAGGATCTGGGTTTAAGGTTTTTCTTTTTGCTCTAGGATATTGTAAAAATGAATCATTGAACGTTCAGCCAAGAATTGATCTGGCAAAAAACAGGTGAGTTGTGAAATCGAGTTTTTTTCTTCCTGCTCAAGGACTTGGAAGGAAGAGGAAGAGATAGAGTAGGAGAGGAAGAGATGGAAAAGGAAGAGGAGAAGGAGAAGGAAGAAAAAGAAGAAATGCTTCTTATACCTCTAAATATGTATTTCACAATTATTTGTCTCTGACAAATTTGAATCATAATAAGAACAATAATAGCTGGTATTTATGTAGCACTCTGAGATTTACAAAGCACTTTACACACACAATCCCTCTAGATAAAAACCAGATAGCTTGGAAATGCAGCGGTCAGCTGTGTTTATCTTAAGACTGTCTTTAAAAACTAAGGGAATGGTAGGCAAATGGGAAGAGAAAAATAATTAAATGCCAGTTATGTGCCAGGCACTATTCAAAAGCAAACAGATTTTAAAGAAACAAACAAATTTTGTGAATGGGCATGTCTTCTCAAGATAAACAGAGAGAAAGGGGAGGAGAGGAGAAAAGATTTACCAGCCCTGATCTCAAAAACCCAAAGCATTCCAGCAGCTTAGTGTCTGCTCTCTGCTTCTTGTGCATAATATAATCACAGCATCCCTCTCCTAGGGTCTAAGGATAAAGAATTCATGTCTGGTGACTTCCCTACATAGTTCCCCAGGGTGCATTTCTCAGTGTATGATGGAACTATAGACCCCCACCTGCCCCCTGGTGCTCACTCTTAATACACATTCTCTTCTCATATGGCTTCTGCCTGCCTTATTCCTTCCCTTAGGATGGGATACATAATGCCAAAGTTTGGTGCCAATCAGTCAGAACATCAGGTCAAGTCACTGGAAGGAATTGTATTGTGTATTGTATTGTATTGTGTGATTCTTCTCTTGACACACAGGAACATATATCCAGTGCTTATATCTCCTGGGCAACTTCAAGTACAATTACCTAAAAATGTAGGAACTGAGGCCCAGAGAGGTGACTTACCCAAGGTCACACAGGTAGTAGCAGTAAATGGCAAAGCTTGGATCCAAACCCAGGTCATCAGGTTCCAAATCTAGCCTTTTTTCCACTACATCATATAACTGTGAGCAGCTTTTTTTCTAATTGGAAAGCTTAGAGAATCATGGCAGAAGCAGATGTAATTTAGGTGTGTAATTTTATCTAATGGTATTTTTTAAAATTAAAATGTTGATCAAAGAATTTAGTACTCAAAGTTCTTTCCTGGATATCTGTTAATTAAACTTCTTTAAAAATTTTAAATAATGCCTCTATTGAACTAATGGAAGCCTTGTTATAGAAATGATGGACAGATAAGATTTTAACAGATGCTAAAAAAAAAAAAAAGCTATAAAACCAGGAAAAAAGCTAAAGTCCGTAGAGTTACATTTATTTTACTGCTATGTAATCCATTAAATTCACCAACCATTTACTGAGCACTTACTCTGTGAAAGAAATTTTTCCAAGCCCAGAAGTAAAATCTGAGAAACTAATGAAATATGAAGTGGACATTGGATAAGATTTTAAAATCATTTCTTATTTATCTCTGTGATCATGCAGTATCTGCTACCATTTAAACACAGCTGTTTCCTATGCAAGAAAAGCTAGATTCAAGCAGGAGTCCCCAAAGGAATGTTATTCTGAGAAACAAAGAGGGTGGGGTTAGTGCCATTTGTCTAGGCTTAAGAAGATGCATGTTTTTTTTCATGTTTTCTGGAATAGATTTGATTGATATCTTGTGTTTCATTGTCTCTAGATTGGATATATCCATCTTTCACCCCCTTCCAAAGTGCCATCCCTTTTAATAGAGAATTTAAGAAAAAAAAGTAAAAGAGAAAAAATTTCAACAAGATCAGTTACATAAAAGAATGTGACATTATAATCAATGTTCCATACTCTTGGATCTCACAACTGCAAAGAAGAGGACAAATACATATATTAAATTGTATACAGATACTCAAGCATGTTCACGTAAAATAAATTTGTACATGCATATATATACATACCACATAAACATATACAGTATATACACACTTACGCTGAACCATAGATACATATGCATATCACGGCGACCCATGAAAAAAGACAAATAAAATTGGTCCTGAAGTTTGTATGTGCCCCCCTGCTTCTGCAGTGACCATGGCAGAGTAGCAAGAAAGACAACAGAAATTGCTAAGGAAGACTTTTCTTTTTCTTCTTCTATCTTAAAGATAGAAAATATCCCTTAGATAGTCTATCCTTTGGAACAGAGACTAAGTTCCTTTATCCCCAAGCAACTCTCCCACAGTCTCAAAATCCATCAATGCATTTTAATTTAACTCTTGGTTCTCTAAATGTTAAATCCTTGCCCAATGACCAACAAGAGGACATATTCCTGGATGAACTTAATCATATCAGTCTTGAATTTTCTACTTGAAACTAAACAGGTGGAAAAACAAAAAAGGAAAGTGCCAATTAACAGAAAGAGAAATACAACAATTTATCATTCAGCCTTTTTGTAAAATGACTCTACCTCCAGGGCCACCTTATTTCATTTTTAATAGCTTTGCTAGGAAATTTTTCATTTGTAAAACCCATTTACTCCTTTGCAATTTCCAGTCAGAGCTTATAATTCTACACCTGGGGCAAAGCCAAACAAGTCTAACCATATTGCCTCTCTCTTCACTCCTTGACTTGACAATCCTTCAGGCAAACAGTCTACCAGCGTCATAGACTTCTCCATGGAAGGCTGTAGCTGTCCAGTATTGCCACTAGCTCCTTAACTGGGTTATAGAAATTAGGAATGCAGAACAGAAGAAATAGTAATTTTCCTTAAATTGGCCCTGTATCTTTGGTTTATTAAGATGAATCAAGTCTAGTGTTTGGATCTGATGCCCAGATTAAAAAGGGATTCACAGAATTAATGGGATCACAGATTTAGAAGTGGAAAAGATGTTAGAGGCCATCAGGTTCAACTCCCTTATTGTAGAGATGAGGAAACCAGGACACAGAGTAGTTAAGTGATTTCCTCAGGATCACAGAATTTGTAAATTTCTGAGGAAGGACTCAAATTTGGGTTTTCCCAACTCCATGACCAATATTCTATGCATTGTGTCATGTACCTGTCAAAGAGATGAGCCAGTAAATGCTCAAATCATAAAGTCTTTGTTTGGCATGTCTTATGAAAAGCCTGAGAAGAAAGGATGCTTGGCTCAACCAAAGGAACAGGAGGCACAGACAAGAAAGGTCAGACAGTCAATGAGCCCTTCATATCGGTTCTGGAACCAATACCTCTGAATCCAGATAATGTATAAGGTCCTTCACTCAATAAGCAGGGCTACTATAACACTACAAATGACCATACAAAGGAATGGGAAACACCCAAAACCAGAGAAGTCACCAAGGATTTTGGGGTTTGATGGTCTTAGTGTTATGGAAGGAGGAAGGAATTCATGATAGTTTAGCACTCCTGGGTCTGAGTGTCAGGGCAGCTGAGAAAGTTTGAGGGTCAGGTCACCTTGTTCAACACAGGAGTCATGGCAGCTAAGCTGATTATTATTTTTTTTTTAAGGAAAATGAGAAATCCTACTCAGGAGGTTCTGAATGGTTTCCCAGCTCGGAAATGACAGGCAAGTAGTCATCAATTCATTAAGAAACTGGAATTTTCTAGATTGAAAAGTTTCAGATACAGAAACTTCCACATCTAGTCATAAGACAGAAGAGAGAAAAAGTATTTTCTTTCTCCTTCCCTAGGAAGGAGGGGAGATGACTAGGAAATAGATAATTTATTGGAAGGAAAATACTAAGTGAATTTAAACAGCTAGAAATTCTTGTTATTTTCATTTCCATAGCACCCAAAAACTTTGCTTCATTTTATGGTGTTAAATTTGAAACCAGGGCTTGGGAAATGAGGATGAGGAGAGATAAATGGGAGTTGTTTCCAATCACCAACACGGGCCACATCCTTCCTTGATTTAAATGCACTTTGCATCTTGCATCTTCCAGTCCTCTCTCCTCATAAGTTTTTAATTCATAAAGGAAAGTAGGAAAGAAGTAAATAATAGAAGAGATGATAATAAAGGAAAGGGACCAGTATCATTTGGGAAAGTTCACAACTCAAGAGAGAATAAAATTAAAGTCACAGAAATGTGATGAAGGTGAATTGGGACACAGATATCCCCGAAGTACTCTTGAGAATGTCCATAGCTTTATGTATTTGCTATGTCTGTGGTGTGGATACTCTTCCAGAATGAATAGCTAACTCATACAGTACACAGAGAGCTGGACCTGGCATCAGGAATTTCCAATACAGCTTCAGACACTTACTAGCTATGATTTATCCTTTGTCTGCCTCAGTTCCTAAAACTCTAAAATGGGGATAATTATGGCACCTATCATGCAGCATTGTGAGGATCAAATGAGATAATATTTGCAAAGCACTTTTGAAACCTTAAAGAGATGTAAATCCTAGTTATTGTTAGTATTATTGCTATTATTGTATATGCTTATAGGTATTCTTCTGAGATAGAATGTAATCTTCTTGAGGAAAATGACTGTTACATTTTTGGTTGCATAGTCCCAGTGCTAAGATGGATATATTGTAGGTACTTAATAAATGTTTGTTGATTGAGTAATTGTGGTTTCCCACCCAGGCAATTATTTTCTGTGAGTTTCCATAAATCTGCCATAGCTGAGTCCTTTTTTCAGACCTTCTCATTTTTCATGGATAGGTATACCACACTTAAGTTATACATCTATTATTCTTACATCCCTCTTTTCTGATCATGTATATCCCATATCCCTATTATACTCCTTCTTACATGCAAGTCACAAGTGGCAATATGCTGTTCGTTACTTACACCAAACATCTGTCTTCTCATTGCTATCTGGCATGTTGATTCTTCTGACATCCTGATATTCCATTAAGAATCCATAGAATATCGGATAAATCAAGGCATAATTCACAGTTCCTGCCCTTGCAGGCTACTAGCTACCAAGGTCAGGTCAAAGGCTTCACTGTCCTCAATACTTTTGGTACACAAGATGCAGATGGAGCATTTGGTTGAGAGAGAGAGAGAAAGAGAGAGAGAGGGAGACAGAGAGAGAGACTTTCTATTTCTTCAAGGAACATCCACATTTTCTTCTTGGGGACCTCTTATAGGCAAAATTGGGAAGTACATAAAGTTAGATTTTAGCATCCAAAGACTTCCTCTTCTATCCCTTTTATTCCTTTATCTGATTCTGTGGACTCTGACCCATTCCCTCTGGCACCCAGTGTCTTTGATCTCTCACAAGATACCAAATTTATTACTATAAATAGCCTTAAGTGATTACCTACTAACAGTTTCCTCATTTTACAGATGGGAAAACTAAAGTCGGGAGAGGTTAACTGAATTGCCAAAGGTAACATCATTAATAAATAACAGAAGTGCAAATTAAATCAAGACCTTTCACTGAAGCCTCTCTCATTTTTCCACATATCAAAACATTTTCTGAGGAAAGGGTCTGATCAATTTATACCAAAAAACAAGATGGTTAGTAAAGTCTGTTGTGTTCCCTCTCTGTTTTTTTAAATTGCATTTTCATAGAGAAAAAACATCCAATTTGCTTTCAGCCTAAGAAACAGAGTTTTAATTGCAGAATTTCAAACTTCTATTAGCATGGTGAAGGAGTTATTTTGTGCCATAGGAGGCCTTCCCAGGATTCTTGACATCACACTAGAGGCCAACACTCACTGAGTCAACTCAGGAGTCATGTTAATTTCTTTGGTCTAGAATTTGACCTTCAAATTGCATGAAATATTTTTTTTCTCAAGTTTGCTAATGCTTTTTGCTTTTAGTCAAGTAAGTAAAATCCCATGACACATTTTGACCATAGCTTTGTTCACCTAAGACCACAAAAAAATGGGAGAAAAGATAATAAATTTAGTATTACTTCAAATATTTTTAAATTCCATCTTTTCCCATAATTCAGAGCTGGAAAAATATTTAAGTTGACTCTTATATGCATAGTATCATGAAGGAGAAAGATTATTTGGATCAAGAGCTCATAGTTTAAATCTTAGCTATGCCATCAGTGCCCTGTACAACCTAGTTAGCAATTTTGTGAGCCTTAGTTTCCTTCTCAGTAAAACACAGTGGCTAGATGATCTCCAAGGTCCATTCCAACTTTGAGTCCACATTTCCATTTAGTTCAGCCCTCATTGAAAGCCTGTCTCCTTATGATTTCCTGTTTAATCATTAGACCAAATGGTCTCGTTAGATTACAGGGCACAGATGCATCATGGTGTGAATTAATTTATGCATTGAAATAAGCCCACACCGCATTAGTAGCTAATGAACAACTCTTGAAAGTACACTCCCCAATGGATAACAGAATTAATGCCAGAGAACACTAACACTCCAGCTGTTCCTGTAATCTTAGCTATGCCAGAGACCAATATTCTGCTGTTTCCCCCTCAAAGCTGATTAATCTCCATGTATGGAAAGATCCCTAAATCAAACTGTAATTTTCGAAAAATAATTGATCTGAAACTTCTGATCCCTCAAGTCAGTCTTTCACATTTATTCTTCAAAAACAAAACAACACACCAAACAACCAAGCAAAAACAACTAACTGGAATATTTTCAAGTTGGACTACAGTCCCTCTTTAGTTCTTTCCCCTAAAGAGAAACATTATTTCGTGACTCATCAATATGTGGATGAAAAAGAAATAAAAATCTGAAGGAATGCCTCTGAACTCTCATTCCTATCTACAAAACATGGTATTTTCATCTCTGGACAATGCTATGTCACTGTCTCAATTACTGGTAATGTTTGTACGTTGTAGTCTTATGTTGGCTGAGATATGATCAAGAATTAGTGAACAGGTTTTAAACGATATTCTTACTGGTAATGGGAATTTCTTACATATTTCACAAAGCTTTAGTCACTGAATGAATTATGTATAGGAGAAGGAGAGACAGAGAGAAAGAAAGGGAGAGATCTCTAGGCTAAATGGTTGATATGATCTTATGTCGCTTTCTATTTCTCTTATTATGAGCTATTTGGAACATTCTTTCATGTGGTTCTTGTTAGTTTTTAATTCTCCTTTTGAGAAGTTTGTTAATATCCTTTGATCACTTATCTATTTGAGAACGACGTAAGCATATATGTGTGAATACACACACACATACATATATGTGCATATATTAGTTGTTTCCATATGTTCACTTCCAAGTTCAATGGCATTTTAACCCTTGAGACTTCCTTATAGACTCAATTTACATACATCATTCAAATCTTTACTCTTGTGTTTTTAGTGTGCGTGATGGCAACAATATCATTATTGTATTCTTTGATCACCTTAACCTGATCCAATAGAGGATGAACATAATTATTAGTAAGATTAGAATTATCATTAAATGGAGTTTAGTACTGGAAATTTTCACCAACAGAGGCCCCACACTTTTTACATTTTTTAAAAATCAATAACTAATAAAGGCACAGTCAACATGCTTCCCATCTGCAGATGACACAAAGCTGGGGAAGATAGCTAACATATTTCATGGTACAGTCAATATTCTGATTGCTTAAAAATTGAACCAAAACAAATGGGTGAAATTTAACAGAAATCAATTAAAGGCTAGTACTTGGGTATAAAAGTCAATTTCACAAGTGCAAAATACATAGAGGTACCCCTAGACAGGAAATCTGTGAATATTAGTGATCTGCAACCTTAACATGGATCACTAGTGTGATTTTATGTCCAAGCAAGCTAATAGAATCTTAATCTCCATTACTAGAGGTATTGAATTCAGGAGAAGGGAGTTGATATTCTTGATATAACCAAAACTCTGAAGCTAAGATTCAACAAAGTATGGAATGATTCTCTACTACTTGTAGGAATTTTGGCCTAATAATTAACACCAAGAAAACACAGCTTCTGCAGTAGCCAGCACCACATTATCCATACTTGGAATCATCTCTTAGAGCAAATGGAGAAATCTCGAATCCTGTAGATGAATTTACTTACCTTGGCAGTAATACTTTTCAGGGATATACACATAGATGATGAGGTTGATTCACACATTGTCAGGTATAGCTCAGTGTTTGGGAAGCTCCAAAGGAAAGTGTGGGAAATAACAGGTATTAAACTAACTACCAGACTGGAGGTCTACAGAGCCGTTGTGCTGACCTCGTTGTATGCCGGCAAAACTTCAGCAATCTATCAGCACCATGCCAGGAAACTGAATTGCTTCCATTTGAATTGTTTTAAAAAAATTCTGAAGATCACTTTGCAGGATAAGGTATTGGACATTGAGCTAAACTGCTAAGCATTCAGACCCTACTAAAGAGAACACAGCTCCGATCGGCTAGCCACATCATTTGAATGCCGAATATATGCTTGCTTAAAAGACTATCTTATGGAGAACACACACAAGGAAGGCACTCACATGGAGGTCAGAAAAAGTGATACAAGGACATTCTCAAGGTCTCTATTAAAAATTCTAAAACCAGCTGGGAGATGCTGGCAAAGGAACATCCTTGGATGTTTCTTTTTCCAGCTATACCTGTTTTGAGCTTATTAAAAAATGATATTGTGGATTTAATTTCTTTTAAATGGCAATGGATGGTGCATATATTGTAAGGTGAATTAGTTTAACAACATAGCTTTGTTTTAATATGCAATGCAATTTATTCATTTTTGTGAGATATCATTCCCCTTTATTATTATGAAAATTAATGAGCTAAATTCTGCCTAATGAGTCTTTGAATAGTTTACATTATGAAATAGAGCTCCAAGAATAATAGTCCTATTTCCCGTGCATGGAATGTTGTTGTTTAGTTGTTTTTCAGTTGTGTCCAACTCTTCATGACCCCAGTTGGGGTTTTCTTTGCAAAGATACTAGAGTGCTTTGCCATTTCCTTCCTCAGCTCATTTTATAGAAGAAGAAATGAGGCAAACAAGATTAAGTGACTTGCCAGGGGTTACACAGCTAGTAAGTGTCTGAGGCCAGATCTCAGGAACATCAATCTTCCTTACTCCAGGCCCAGCATTCCATCTATGCACTGAGGCACCTACCTGCCTTCTGCATGGGATACAAATGGCTAAAACTGTATTTCAAAGGCACAAACATACTATGAAAAAGTTGGGGTAAAAGACTTCCTCCATCAGTGCAGGAACCAACTATCTGAGGCTTAATTGAAAAATTCTTTGAGAGACGCCTAAATTAGGTGATCTGATAAACTAAGTGACAGAGGCAAGATTTCAACATGGCTTCTTGGTTCCCTAAATAGATCTCTGTCCACTACACCATGCTCTTACATGCTAACAACAGTACCATTGCGCAGATTTCATTGGTATATTATACCAGTCTTTTTGAGAGGCAGGGTGATAGAATAGAAAGGTCAATTATACTTTAAAAAAAGATCCAGTTTCAATTCTTAGTCAGATACTACCTATACATATAGGATCACCTCTCAGAGTCTTAGTGTTTTTTCATTTTTAAAAAAAATGAGAATAATAATATATTATCTACCCCTTTAGGGCTCTGGGTAGAAAAAGAGGTTTGTAAATGCCACACACACACATACACACACATATATAAACACAAACATATACATATATAAACACAAACATGTATATATACATGGATGCACACATATACATACATGTATGTGTATACACATATGTATGTGTGTGCAAGCATGCATGTATGTGTGTATATGTGTGTGTATATATCTATGTAATAGATATATATGTAATATCTATGTAACATAATATGTGTAATATCTATGTAAATATATATATGTAACCAGAGGCTCAAAACCCACTTGCGTAAAACTCTTCTCTTTGGAAGACTGATGACTTAAGTTGGAGAGAGCTTAGGGAAAGACAAATCCTGGTCTTCTGGTTTCCAGCCTTGAGAGAAAATAAAAGGTGCCAGTTTCTGTTTTATAAGCTTTTATTGTAACGAATGGATGATTTTTTTCCCCAAAAGACTGTAACCAGGATTTTAATAATTCAGTTTGCCTCCAATTTTTAAAAGTTGTATGTATGTCTTTGTTTGTTTGGAGGAAGAGGATAGTTTCAGGGCTCGCCCTTAGCAAAACTGAAAGGAAGGTGAAGGTTTTGTTTCTCTTTTGTCCACAGCCTCATCCCTGCTTCACCTCCACCTAAAACCTCCAACCCCAAAGTCTCTGTGTCTCCTAAGTCTTGTTTCCGACATACAAAGCACAGCACAGTAGAGAGAATGACAGAATTAAAATCAGGACAACATAGTTTCAAAGCCCACCTCTGTCTCTTCCTTTTTTGCTTGACTGAAGTCAACTCACAACCTCTCTGAGTCTCTTTTTACTCATCTGTAAAATGGGAATAATTAACACCTGTAGTGCCTACCTCATCAGGGTTGTTGTAAGGTTCAAGTGAAATAATTTATCTAAAGCTCTTAGCAAAACATAGAATATTATAGAAATGCTGATTATTATTTTTATTCCTGGAAAGTCTGCCTTCCTAGAGCAATATTCTTATCTGATTAAGCCAGATTAAGAAGTATTACCTAAGTCCCTACTGTGTGCAAAGTTTTGTACTATACAGGAAAAATATGCAACAGAAGAGTAAGACAGTTTCTGCCTTCGGCAAACTTCCAATCTAATTGGGAAAATATGACATAAGGACAAGTAAAAATTAAACAATGATCTTTTAAGATGTCAAGGATAGACGCAGAGCATAAACCTTTGCCAACTAAGGAGACTGTTGTGAAGAGTTGGTATGCTCCAAATATTCATCAGTTTCTGATGAGCCTTGTTCTGAACCTCTCCAAACTTAGCTTGGGTAATAGTCACGCCATCTTGCACTTGACCTATCTTTGAAGTCAACAAGTATTTATTAAATACATAATATGTACCAAGAACATGCTAAGTGATAGGGATATGAACTCAATTAGAAAGAAAGGTATTGCCTGTCCTCAAAGAGCTTATATTCTAATGGGGGAAGACAATACAAAAAATGAAAGGAACAGGGACAAAGGAAGGTCCAGAATGCAACCTAGAGAAGCACAACCCTTGCTGTCCAGCTGCCCTCATTAATCAGGTGTTCAGAGTAGAGCCATGCAATTAAAGGGAGAGGCTATAGGGACAGAAGGTATTTCCAACATGTGAATTCCAGGCCTGGCATGAAATTTCAGTATGAAGAGTGGGGTCACAGTAAACAAAGTCCAGAGTTCAGTTTTTCAGTACAGTCAATTCATCTATTTGAAATCACCAAATTCTGAACATAAAAATAAGTTTCAGGAGGTGACACAGAAAGGACAACTGTGCTATTACTCTATTAGATGAATCATATGTTTCCTTTAAAAAAAATAGCAGCCAGTTTTTGGTTTCACTTATAGTGCTATTTTTTCTTCTTTGTATATTGAAATAGTCATGTTTGTTTATAATTGCTTATTTTATAATATAAAAAAAGACTTCTGTGGAGTGTGAGCACTACTAAAAAATCTAGATATGAGTAGATATAGATATAGCTATACATGGATAGACAGATGTAAATATATAACTTACATCACAACAAATCTCCTTTTCTTTATTGAACAATTCAGAATACTCAGATAAATAGATTTTCTTTTTTTTTCTTTTTGTGATTAAAGAGGAAAAATATTTTCTGATAATTGTTCATTCCTTCTTACATTTATATTGAGAGCATCTGTTAATCACTTCTCATACACAAATGGGACACTTCTTATGTTCATGGAATTTGTAACTTTTTGGATAATTTTGTGAGTTTTTTTTAAATGTAAAGGTCTCCAGGATCTATCATCAGATCAGACAGCTAGCCTCCTGTCAGTCATTCAATCAATAGATATTGATTAAATGCCTACTGTGTTCCACACACTGTGCTGGGCAGCTTTAGGACTTTATAAAAAGAAATAAGGCAAAGCATGATGATTCTGAAATGGAGTAAGGTGATTAGTGTTTTCTGATATTAACTGTAATTTATTGGTTTTTAAGAGACTTGTTAACAAACTAAATAGCACATTCATGCAATAATGCAATGTCTGGAAACTACAAGAGGAGTGACTGGATGAAATGGGATTTAGGGATGTAGAAGAGAAGATGGTAAATGAATTTAAATATTTGAAACATGATATGGATAAAGAGTTTATTTTACTTGGCTCCAGAGGGTAAAATTAACATGAGTTGCTGAAAGTTACTAGGATACGGAGTCTGGGTTAATAGAAGAACTCTGTGACACTTTTTTGTCATTCAGTCATTGAACTCATGTCCAACTCTCCATGAGCCCTTTTGGGGTTTTCTTGGTAAAGATACTAGAGTAGTTTGCCATTTCCTTCTCCACCTCATTTTACAAATGAGGAAACTGAGGCAAACAGGTTTATTAATTAATAGAGACTTGCCCAGGGTCACACAATTAGTAAGTATCTGGCCAGATTTGAACTCAGGAAGATATTCTTCCTGACTCCAGGCCAAGCATTCTATCCACTGTGCCACCTAGATGCCTCTATGACAATTAGAAATATCCAAAAAAGAGATTTTTCTCAAGGTAATATGTTGCCCAGCACTAGATGTTTTTAAGAAAAAATTTGATGATTACATTTTAGGCATGTTATTGAAAGTGTTACTGCATGATAGGAAATGGGAATCTATGTCTATCAATAGAGGGTACAAGAAGATATCCACCATCTTTGTCTCATATTGTTGGGGCTGGTAGAAGACAGAATAGAGGAATAAGCTGGAAAATCACATTTCTGAGGATGAATGAGAAAATGCCAGCAGAACCAGGAGAGTAGTTAGGGAAGGCTTCACCAACACTGGAGCACTGAGGCCAGAGTAAGTGAGTAGTATCCCAAACAAGGAGAGATGCTTTGTAGCTTGAAAGGGTGAAGGAGTTACAAGACTGAGCTTACCAGGAAGAGAGGGAAATGTCAGAGTTCAAGGGAGATTAATGGATTCAAGCAAAAAGAAGAAACTTCATTTGGATTATCTGGCCAAGCTAGAATGCAACAAGACATAAGGGATGTTTGAAGGCAGAAGGCCTATAGTAGTGGACAGAGGCCAGTCAAGCTCATTTGTTTTCTGTGAGATGAAAACCAGTTGACTACAGTTTCCTGTAGAGCTAGGATTCTCAACCTGGAATCCATACTTATTTTTTAAATATATTGATCATTGGCTTCTTTTGTAATTTTATTTATTTTATTTTGTGATTTCAAAAACATTATTCTGAGAAGAGATTCATAGATTTTACCCGATAGCCAAAGGGATCCATGACACAAATAGGTTAAGAATCCGTGCTGTAGATTGTGCCTCTATTTATTGGAGGTTATCACTCAGCCGTCTCTTTATGGGACCAAGTGTACTTAGAGTTTTATAATTTTCCTCTAATTTTTTTCCATTTTTGAAATTCCCTTTCATGCTCTCCATTGAGTCTTCACTCCTGCCCCTACAATGTCATTTTGTTTCACTATTGATGCAATATTGTGCAATGGATTCTTCTGCGATGAGGAAGCTGTCTTTTATTTTGGCCATGGAAACAGGAGAGTATGCAGGTTGCCAGATTGCAAGTCCATCAAATCTTGACACCAGACCCTTGAATATATCTTAGCTGTTTCCTAAACATCTTTCTGCAATTAATAATGCAGCCAATGTATGTGAAGCTAAAGCAAGTAATGACATTTTTGTGTGTATTTTTGTGTCATTTAAAGATTCCATTTCTTCTACATCTTTTTTTCATTCCTCTACATTATTAGCTATAACCCAGGAAACTTGCTGTTTTTACAAGCTTAGCCAAATGAAAAATACAAGGAATTAACCTATGTCATCTGGTAGCTCTAAGTATTAACTTTGATTATTTTGTGCCCATATTTATTAACAACAGGTGATCTTAATCCTTAAATTTAGAATCAACTCAATATTATTTTCTATTATTGACACATGCCCTTATTTTAATTAATCAATTAGTATTTGCCTTTTCACTACTGTTGATTAAAATATGTGAGTTGGGGGTGAGGAAGTCCTTTTCAGAAAATCAAATTATTAATTTATTTGTATCGCTTTTCCTGAGCAGAACTTTAGTGCTGTTACTCTTGGACTCAGCCTGGGAATTTTCTCTCTTCCCTATTCCCTTATTTCTGTTGAGAGCAGCATTATTCTTTCCCAACTCAGATTTTCAAACTTGAATCATTCTCAACTCTTCATGCTCTTTCACCCTTCAGAAACATTCACTTGCCAAGTTTTGCTAATTCTATTTCCAGGATTTCACTTGTAAGCGTATCCTTTTTTCCAGTCCAGTATCCGAGCTCTCCTTACCATTTGCTTGGAATATTGCAATTATCTCCTAATTGATCTCCTCTGTACTTGTTTTACTGCAATCTATCCTCCATATTTCTGCAAAGTTGATATTCCTAAAATAAAGCTTTGACTTAGTCACCCCTCTGCTCAAGAAGTCCTAGTGGCTTTCTATTTCTTCTGAGATAAAACATAAACTTTCCTTGCTTCCCATTTAAAGTCCTTTATAATCTGGCTCAACCTGTCTTTCCAGGATTACTACATATTATACTCACTTTTGCACTCTACATTCCAATCAAATTGGTCCACTTGGTGGTCTCAGAACGTGGCTTTCCATCTCTTGTCTCCATATCTTTGCATAGGCTGTACCTACCCCATGTCTGTAATTTACTAACTCTTCACCTCAATCTCACAGAATGACCAGCTTCCTGAAAGGCTCGGCTCAGGTGCCAGCTGGTGCACAAAGCTTATCTAGATCCCAGAGTTTCTTTCTTTCTTCCCACCCCTCCCCAAAATTTTGAATTTACTTTGAATTCTGTATATACTTATTTACCTATGTTTATGGGTTTGTTATTGTTGTGGTTTAGATATAGACTATAAACTCCTAAAGTTAAGAGCTATATTAATTGTTTCATGGTATTTCTAATACTTAGCATGATGAAGGGTGCTGACAGGTTGATCTGTTCTGGGCAATGGAATTCACAGCTATATTGTCTAGGGGTTCACCCTTCACAGAAAAAAAGGAAAAAGTTTCAATGTGAACTAGAGGACAAGATTCCAAACACAGGGCCCTTCCAAGGTGAAAGAAAGACTTATATTTATACTGCTTTAAAACCAAATTTACACTTTTCAGAAAGGGAAACAGACTGGATGAGTAGTCTGTAAATAGGGCTGGAAGAAGTACCAGGTCTAGAAAAATGAATTGGCAGTGGAGCAGCGGTGAAAACAAAGGGGCAAAATGGAAGAGCTCCAGAGACTTGGAATCCATTTGGGTTTAAGGGTAAAAGGAGTTTGTACCAAAACTGACTCAATACTGGTGTGAAGCTAGCACTGCCCATTATTCTCAATGAGCTTCAGCTGTGGTTTGGTGGATTTTAGCATTTTCCAGGTGGAAATTTGCTGTCTCTGAATGGAGATGAGCATTTCTCCCCTTCAAACTAAAATACTATGTGTCAGAAATGAGAACACTGATGAAGACTATGATCACTGAGAGGCAGGCAGAATAATAGGTTTGAGATCAAGATTTAAAAGTTGAAGGAAATAAAGATCAACTCTCCCTCCCCCAATTTTAGAAATAAAATAAGTGAAGCCTACAGAGGTTGTCACTTGCCCAGATACACAGATGGTTAGTAACAGAATTAGGACTCAAGAATAGGGCCTTTAATTCCATGTACATCACTCTTGGTGCTGTGTTCACATCTAAACAGGTATGTGATGTCTAGGGGATAGAGCAGTGATTTTGGAGGTAGGAAGACCTGGGATCAAATCTTGTCCTTTGTCAATTACAAGCTGTGTGACTGTAGTCAAATCACTTAATGTCTCTGTGCCTCAGTTTCCTTTTCTGTAAAATGTAAATGTATTTTTTAAACAGTACAAAATGTAAACCTCCCTTTCATCTTGGAAGACCCAATCCATTGTAAGCTGATTGGTCCCATTTCAACAAGGTGAGATTTTGAAGACATTAGAAGAAATGATAAATGTGATCTCCACTAAATGATTCATAGGATTTGTTAAGAAATAGAAATAGATTTGTTCAGGCTACATAGAACTATGAATATTATTAGATCACATCTTTTTTTCCATTCAGAATTGAAAGTGCCTCAGAGATTCCACTATAACTCTGGACTTTTCTAAGTGTGTGTGCAGAAAGTAGTTAATGATTAATTGCCTACAGAAAAGTAAGTAGAGAAATGTGAGATTCTGAAATGGTAATTTAAATGGGAAGATCTTTCCCATTCGTTAATAGGCCCACATGACCTGTTTGGGTCACATGGAAGCTTGAGTCACATGGAGCCTAGGGTAGAAGCAATTTGCTGAATGGGTAGAACAGGAAGAGGCAGAGACAGAGCTGAAAGGAAATTGGCCAGAGCAGTTAGAATTGAGGGGGAGAGAGAAGTCAGATAGCTGCGTGTTTGTATGTTCACAGGAAGGTCCTAGCATGAGGAAGGCTTGGGGGTGGTGTTGCCCTCTGCATTGTAATTGTGCAAAGATTTTTGTTACTGTGATGGATTTGGCTTTCTGGTGTCTGAATAAATGTTTTGTTTCAGTCTTCCATATGGAGAGTCTGTTGTATTTCATGATTCAGAATTTTGCCAGCATATTCATGGCTACCCTAGGCTCTGTGAATATTGCAGTGGTTCTTACCCTTATAGTGCACACTTCCTGGGGTTAATGTGAAGTCCAAATGAGGTAACCTGCTCAAAATAATTTGCCAAGGTTAAAGGGCTATGTAAATGGCCATTATTATTATTTTCATGGGCAGTACCCAGATGGGATCCTGAAGGGTCAGACATGACTAAAGCACATGAACAGCAAGGCAGTTCTTTGCTACAGATTATGTTGCTTATATACCTGAAGCACAACAACAAATAAAGCCAGCTGAATACTAAAGCAATTAGATCTAGGAAAGTAGACCCACTTATCCGTCTAGCCATCCATCCATCCATCTGTATATGTATATATTTGCATATACACACACATAGTACATGTGTATACACATACACACATAAAGATTTGATTAAGTGAAAACACTAAGCTAGAATTGTTAAAGTCATTTTCCAATGCACCAAATAAACTTGCAAATGCGGGTTCTTACTCAAGATGTGTTTTTCAATGACAGATGTGAGGTATCCATAGCAACAGCTAGGGCTCTGTTTCTCTGCTTTCTAGATGCTGAGCTGCTAACTAATGAGAAAAGAGGATACATAACCCATGCCAGAAGAAAGGTTATACTTTTAACCAAGTCTTTATAGAATAGGGTGAAGAGAAGGGATGCTACTGACATAAGATCAGTTCCAAAATAGTATCACTTTGGATTTATGTAATTCAGGGCATTTTTTTTCAAAATATGACATCATGTTGTTTTCAGAATAAAGCCATTAATGGGCTTATTTTGCAAAGTATAGATGAGCAATCCATGTAACAGATGAAGAATTTCTTGAGTTTCTCTTATATTGGACCTTGTTGACCACTTACTTCAATTGGCAAAAGACCTGAGATCATTCTTCTATCCACATACAATGGTGACAGTTTCACCACTCCACAAAAGTAAATGGTATGTACTATAAAAATAAATGATTTTCATTAATGGCTGGGACCAAAAACCTTCATTTCTTGGAGACTGACTTTCTATTACAGGGAGCTCCAAATAAAGTAGGCTAATCCTCCATCAATAGACACACAGTTCGTTGTTGGGTTCAAGGACAAAGATATTCCAATTTGGTAGCTCTTATGAGGACTTGCAATCTATTTGAATCATCTTTAAGAACTCAGGGTTACCTCTACACAATGATGAGAAAATAGAAGACTTAAGTGGAGTCAATCTGTGCATAAGTAAAAGAAAATATGATCTCCCCCTGGGACAGATGTTATAAAGCTGATGTTTAGAATATTGTATCAATAAATATAAAAACTCCATCTACCAAATGTCAAATGGCTGCTTGAAAGCAAGGTCATCCCATGGATGTATTTATTGCTTGACATATAAACTGGTTTGACAACAACAAAGATTAAATCCATAGTCATTACCTAATAGAGAGTAGAAATAATATTCTCCTCTCTTGATGTCTGACCTTGGATTTCTTTTTGCATCATTAAGATAAATTTTATTTTCCCTATTCATTTATTCATTGGCTTTCCACATTGGCTGCTAATTCAATGAGGAGTTCTGCTGGTAAGACGTGTTGCTCATGGATGACTGAATCACTTTGAAAATTGAGGGTTTAAAAATTCTAATTTCAGCTTCTTCTGGGCTAATCACATTTGGCTTCACTTCTGAGAACTGATTCTTTTTCATGAATGTGGTAGTCTTGTTTTAGGATACTCTTCACCTCTTTCCACTTGATAACATAAAGATGAACACCTGAGACTAAAAAAAATATCTCTTTTTAAAAAAATGACTCAAATATTTGTGTGACACTTAAATACAAGGGGTTAGCTATCGTGGGCATAAGGTTTTCAAAATATATACATTGGCAGCCTGAGACTACCCCAAGACCATACATATGAAGAAGGAATATTAAAGAAACCAACGACGGGTATGTACAAGATCTTAGAGTTGAAAGAGAGTTGAAGGCAATCAGTCCTACCCCTTTGTTTTAGAAATGAG
Source organism: Notamacropus eugenii (assembly GCF_028372415.1). Classification (NCBI taxonomy): domain Eukaryota; kingdom Metazoa; phylum Chordata; class Mammalia; order Diprotodontia; family Macropodidae; genus Notamacropus; species Notamacropus eugenii. The sequence continues at coordinate 327,954,393 of NC_092877.1, forward strand.
GAAACTGAGGACCAGAGAAATGAAATGACTTGCCGTGGTCACATAGTTTGCAACTATCAAAGGCAGGATATGAATCCTGGTTCTCCTGATTCCAAGTCTAGTACTCCATGTAATATGGCCAACAGGCAGCTGGTGATACAGGACTAGAGCTCAGGAAAGGGGCCAGGACTGAATCTGTAGTTCTGCAGGTCATTTCAAAGAGATGATGTTTGAACCCATGGGAACTAGTGAACATTGTGAATTGCTGGTAGCCTTTTGTCTTCATGCATTTTCTCAAATAACAGATACTAAAAATTCAATCATTATCATTTGTTGGGGATTATTTCCATGATTTCTTTTTAAATAAAAAGTATTTCTCATGCTCAAGATGGCTGTCAAGCATTTAAATATGCTTGCAAGATTTCTGGTGGCCAGAGGAGAAAAGTGTATAATCTATGTGAAATAACCATCTGGAACAAATTCCAGTCCATTGACTGAGCACAGAATTTATCTCCATTTTTGGAAATGAGTGGGTCCTCTTCTAGACTGATGTTGTCTTACATATAACCCCTCACTGCTTCCTTTTACATTCTCCTCTTCATTTACATGGTCTTGGGATTGCCTCAGACTGCCAATGTGCACGTTTGGAAAACCATCTGCCCACAATAGTTATGCCCTGTATCTTTAAGTGTCATTCAGACATTTGAGAGAAGAATGATCAGTACCTGCAGCTTTTTCCACCAGGAAGGGACAGAGAAAGTGAAAATGAGTACTTCTGCTTGTCAACCCACTCACTGAGAAGGGAACTAAAGAGAGAAATAACCGCTCACAGCTGCCTATCATCTAACTCCAGCCTGCTACTTCCCATTTAGTTAGAAAACGTGCGTTTATTTTCCTTCCCACTAAAACTTCTACCTAAATTGCTTCTCAGTCCCCTCTAACATGTTGGAGACAGCACTATCCCTTCTGTGTTTCAGACTCCATGCCAAATTGAGGACCAATGAGGTATTGCCCTTTTCAGGAGATATTGGTGTTGAACTAAGGAGGTCCGACCCTGCAATCATCTGAAAGCTTCCTCCTCATGTGGCTCTCAGAACCTTGACTCATGGCTCACTAAAAATTGGGTGTTGTTTGAGGTTTGCTGGAGAGGCATTATTTTCCTTGCCCTCCCCCTAGCCAATTCCAGGTAGTTATAAGGTAATATTCCTAAGTCAATTCTACATAGATAAAAGAGAATTAGTTGATTATTGGTAATTATCAGCCTGCCAAGGATGGCCAAGTTGGGTCCTAATACTCCAAGGTATCTGAGGAAATTCTCTCACTGGTAGTACACTGGGCCTAGACTTCATATCTGGCCTCAGACATTATCTGTATGATGTTGGATAACTCCCTTAAACCTCTATCTGCCTCCGTTTCCTCAATTATAAAATAGAGATGATAATAACACAACTCCCAGGGTAGTTGTAAAGATCAAATGAAATTATATTTGAAAAATGCTTAGTATAGTGCTTGGCACACAGTAGGGGCTTAATAGATGTTTATTCCCTTCCCTTCCCTCCTCCAATGATGCAGATCTCACCCTATCAGTGTATGCCCATTCTCTGTCACTAATTGTCAAGCTAACAAGTCAAATCAGGATGGGTTTATTAAGCTCCTACTATAGGCTAAGCTCTAAAGATCTAGAGAAAGGAAAGGAAAAAAATAGCCCCACTTTCAAAGAGTTTACATTCTAATGGGGGAAAAACTTGTAAATAATTAAGTATATGCAAGATAGATTCAGAATAGGATGAAGGCAATCTCAAAAGAGAAGGTATTAACAGTTTGTCTCACTTCTCCAAAAAAAATTTACTGTCAGGGGCCTGCTACTGGGAACCGTCCTCAATTTCTCTAGCTATTAGAAGGAAGGAAGTCAGGCTGCCAATCAGTCATCCTCTACCTAAAATTGTCGCATAAATACAAATTATGATGGTTATTTTGTTGAAATTCAAGTTAGCCAAAATATACCTTATTGGCTCTGACAATATAGGCTATATCTGGGGTAATGAAAAGAAGATCTTTTAAAAAGCAAGGCTTAAAATTGCTAAAATATTTTAACAGAGAATTGGTGGAAAAGCAAGTTTCTCCAATCTCAATGTTATTTTTAGTCATGGAGCCCAATTAGGATATTTCACAAGCGTCAGTTATAGATTTCTAGCGTGGAGAGTCACTTGGGGTCATAGCTCAGGAATGAATTTGCTTATTAATATAGGCATCCTCTTCTCCCTTAAAACCTTAATAGTTTTTTCTCTGTTTTATTGTTTCCAGGAAGAAACATACAGAGCCTTGATGGGGTCTTGTCCTTTCCTGTGTCAGTAGTTTTAAGGATGTTTGAAACTACAGGTCAAGCTGCTATGGAAGGGGTAAGTAGATGGCAAAATGAATCAAGTGCTAGTCCTGGAGGAGGAAAGATCCGAGTTCAAACATGACCTCAGACACTTACCCATGTGACCCTGGGCAAGTCACTTAATATCTGCCAGCCTCAGTTTCCCCAAAATACAAGAATGGGCATAATTATAGCAACTACTTCCCAGGGTTGTTATGAGGATCAAATAAAATAATATTTGCAAAGTGCTTGGTACAGCGCATGGCGCATAGTAGGGGCTTATTAAAATGTCTGTTTCCTTCCAGTTGTTCTATATCCTTTCCCTACATATGCAAATAAGACTGGGTGACTAATGGTCATTTTTTTATGCAAAGGTTTTTGAGAAGCAAGCAGAGAAAGGTTGGCTTAGATGACCTCTAAATGTCCTTCCAACTCTAAAATTTTAGGATTCAGAATTCAAAATACAAGCAAGAGTCCCACTTTCATGGTTCATTTCCCTAAGGAGATTGCTAAGGCCTGATTTTTCTATTTCATCTGCCTATATTACAGAATACCTGAGGTTTTGAGAAACTCTCTCAAATTCTGCAGTCCCTAGAGCAGTTACAGCAACTGAGAAAAAAAGCAGACTAGGCCTCAACCCACAGTTCACCCAAGGGAGCCACATCCTTTGAACCAACCTGTAGACATCCCAGTACAACACCTGAATTGACTTGGAATCAAGACCTTGAATTGAACTATGAGGGTCTCCAACTCTACCTCCTAAAGTAACTTCTACATATTGCTACAAAGGCTTCTAACTAAAACTGATGACTCAATTTGTGCTTTAGAATAAGGCAAATAAGAGATAATATAGCTAGTGATGGCACGATCACAAACTTCTATTATAAAGAGATTATTCAAAAATGTGTCTCTTCAAAAAGATAGTAATAAAAACACCTTATTTCCTTTTATGATAATTCTGAATGTCTTTTTTCTGCATATACATGGTTTTCATTGTTATTGTACTGTGTATGTGTATATGCCTATAAAAAGTTATAGTCAGTATGTGTATTATTTTCTCAGTTCATCTTTTTCCATACTGCACATATCATATGTCTTTCTATTTTTCCATTCTTTACAGTAATCATTTATTAAGGCAAAATAACATTCTTTTATAGTCATATGCCATTCTTGATTAATCAAATTCCCAACTTTTCTACCCAGATATTGTCTTTAGGATAGTAGCACAAATAGTGCTGCTAGGAATATTTTTGTACATGTAGGTCTTTATCCTCCCTGTCAATAACTTCCTTAGGGCATAGTTATGATGGTGGGCTCACTGGATAAAAAATAATGAACAGTTTTCTAAATTATTATATAATTCCAAAATACATTTCAGAAAGATTGAACAGTTCTACCAGTAGTCAAATAATGCCAATTTTCCACTGCTATACCACCACTGAATTTTATTATCTTGATAATATATGAGTATAATCTCTCAGAATTACTTTTTCATTTCTCTGATTATTAAAGAGTTCAAACGCATTTGTAGGATTTTATTGATTTGTATCTCTTCTTTTGGGAACTATCTATTCATATCCTCTAATAACTTTTATATAATAAGTGGACCTTATGGTCTTATAAAAGAAATTTGGTATACTAAGTTTATCTAATAGATGTTGACACTATTCCCAGTCTCTTTCTGTTTCTTTTCCCTATGCTTAGTAACAATCTACCTGAGCCTCAGTTTCCTCATCCAAAAAATGAGCATAATTATGTGCTTTTGTATCAGAAGGCTTTCATGAAAAATGGTTTGTGAAACTTAAAGCATAATGATTGATTATCTACAACTGTCTACTTATCTATTTACCTGTCTACACACATGTATATATATGCACATATGTATACATACATGTTTGTGTGTGTCTATATGTATGTATTTCGTTGATTATTGTTGGGCATAAGTTTGTATTTATATGTAATTGAATTCACTTATTGTGTCCCCTACTCATTCCAGATCACAGATTTTAAATGATTTTTCCACTTCTCAACACTTGTGGAACACAGTGTAAACCAGTTCCTTGAGGGTAGGTCCTTATTCTTTTTTTTTTCTATATGCATGGAACCTAGCATAGTACCTTCAATGTTTTTTGAGGGGAGGGACCTAGATCTTTGTTTCCATCTGTGGAGGTAACTCCTCTTTTTGAAATTCCCCTCACTCATGTGGATTGGTAACAGTTTACAACCAATAGTCATAAAATGTTCACTGAGGAAGTAAAGGGTTAAATGATTTGCCCATGGAACACATCCAGTAGGTGTTAGAAGCAGGATGGTCACTCACATCTTCCTGACTTTAAGACCTGCTCTCTATCCACTAAGCACTGTTGCCTCCTGCTTTAAGTATAGTGTACATTTAATAAATGCTTCTGGATTTGAACTGCAGAAATTATAACATTCCTCTACCCTCTATTTTTCTGTGGAACGTTTTCTTTCCCTCCCTCCCTCCCTCCCTTCCTCTCTCCCTTCTTCCCTCCCTCCCTCCCTGTCTCCCTTCCTCCCTTCCTCCCTGCCTCCCTCCCTTCCTCTCTCTCTCTCTCTCTCTCTCTCTCTCTCTCTCTCTCTCTCTCTCTCTCTCTCTCTCTCTCTCCCCCTCTCTCTCTCATCCAACTGCTACTCATATTTCCCTAGAGTTTTTTTTTTTTTTAGTAGTCAATCAAGCAACAACCGGTCAACAAATGTTTTTAAACCTTTCTTATGTGCCAGACACTGGAGTTCAGCAGACACAAAGAAAGGCAAAACCAGTCCCAGCCTTTAAAAGGCCTACATATGAGTGGAGTAGAACACGTAATGAATTCCTTCCCAATATTTACTGATCTTGGGTGAATCAAACAATTTTCTGCTTGCTACATTCTGGTTCTAGATAATGATTATCTAATCTCTTCCACTTTGATCTGCATTTTTTTTTCCTGGAAGAGCCTTATACCAATGAAACCACAGGTTCTATTTCCTAATGGTGCCTAACAACTGAAAATGTTCATTTTTTGTCTCCAGTTGTTGTTCTCTCCTCTTTCCCTTCTTGATCTTAGTAATTTGGTTTACTTTTCTCGTCTTTTTAATTAAACTCACTAATGGTTTCTAAAGTGTTCTGTCAAATACTCAGATGGATCCTTGATCTCATTGATTCTGGAGTTTTCTACAACAATGCAGATTGCAAACCAACCTTGCACAACTTTAGTACTTGTCCTTGCAAAAGTCCACCACAAGAGAAGCCCTTCCTGTCTTTCTTCCAAAAATCACAAGGATAACAGTGGAACATTCTGGCTATCTACCTGTCATCCATTGCTCCCATCATGTGATGAGCCCATTATTTCTTTCAGTCATAATATTCCTTGATGACAGCTTAAGTCCTGTGCTGTAGAGTTCCTCATTGGTGATAAGTTGTAGACCATTCACAAGTGTCTTCCCATTGGCCTTCGTGTGATATTCTGATCTTTAGATGTTTGGAGACAGTAATACCTCAGTCTCTCAGCCATTCAACATTACATGCAAAATATTTGTGTCGAAAAGATGGACTTTTGCTATTATGGTGATTGTGGGGCCAGGAAAAGTGCTTTGAAATTTCCAAAAAATATGCTGTTCCCTCTCTCCCTGTTTTTGTTTTCTATCAATTTTTAACCTTTTGCTATTTATTTGTTTTTTTAAACATTCTTTTTTTAAAAAAAATTGAGTTCCAAATTTCTCCATCCTCTTCAACTGTGGAGTCAGTTCAGCATACATCAGTATTTTCTGTTCCATATAAAATTTTTTGAAATATGATGATCAGGGGTTTCCTTTTTTCACATTATTCAGGGATTCCAGTATCACTTTTCTTTCTGAGTATGGTCCTCTTCTTTCACATTTGCTTGTGAAGGTTATACAACCTTCTTTTGAGTGATTTTTTGATCTTACTCTTATTCATGGCACAAATTTCAAATTTTTTACTTCTATTTTTCAGTGATTCAGAATTCTATTTATATTTACCCTGTATGTTTTTGGGTAATTGAGATTTGTCACTGTGTATTGTTTCTTTAATAAATTCTTCCTTAGTGATTTCAATTCTTGCTTCTTTTCTTTATTGAGTTTATTATGTAAGCTGATATGAAGGGGGTGAAAATTACTAAGGATAAGCAATACTTTTGATATGGTTTCATTTTGTGTGTTTCTCATGTGACTAGACTAACTCTAAACATGTGATCTTGATCCCATTGAAAAGGATTTCAATTGATTTCCTCCCTTTTAATTAGTTCTCTGTCACTGGAGGGCTAGAATTCATATCCTACACACATTTTATGGTTGTGGTCTTTAATTCTTTGGTTTTGAAGGATGTTTATTGCTTCAATAAAATGTGAAAACATTATAACCCATAAAGAATATACTTCAATGACTGTTAGACATGTACAGCGGTTGCTGGGGCAGTGAAATCAAGTGTTTCAAGGATCATTCAAGTCAAGAGTGAAAAAGAATCAGTCACATCCAAGTATAAAGTTGAGAGTGTTTGAAAATGAAAAACAATGACTAAAGCTGATGAACTCCTGAGGCCAAATAATTTAATGAATCTTCAGAAAACCAGCAAAGACCTTAAGAGGGATCTGGGAGCTAGGATGGTTACTACTGATTCCTCTTGAAATTAGTATGCCATCCCTTGCCAGGAGTCCATTATTGCATTATCATAGGCAATGATTCAACAAACCACGTCCCAATCTCCACCACCAACTTTTTAGTCAAAACACTGAAGTTTCTAAGACTTCAAAGTCATTGGAATATCATTGCAGTTTTCTTCCATAGCAGCCATTTTTTTTCACTTGGCAGACTTTCGATCAGGTAGCTTGAAAGACAGAATTCTTTCTGATTGGCCATATTAAGTCTACATATGGCAACTTCTATTATCTTTGGGAAATGAATCACCAACCACCTATATATCTCTTATTTCTGAGACTGGTATGCTTGTAAAGCATACTTATTTTTTCTGTGATGAAACAGAATTCAATTTTAGAAAGTATATATTCACCATAAGAAGATAAACATATAAACTATTGTATAGCTTAAATGATACAAGTTTTCTTTTTCTTGTTCTTTTCTGAATCATGCTCTTCAATTCAATGACTTCTTAAAATTTATCTCAACACCCTTTTTTGACTTTAGAATAGTTTTCTTTATGGTTTACTGTTTGGATAATTTCTTCCATTCTGTCTAAATGACTTCTATCCTTTCAAATAATCTGGAGCATAGAGAGGTCTTTCCTCCCTCTCCTCAAGCAGAAAGATATACTTACACTTATAGCTCATATAATTGGTGAGTGCCTCTGGCAAGAATATAAACATAGCACATAGCCTCCAGGTCACTAGACCAGTTTTCCAGAGTCCCTATCTCCTGCATATCAATTCAAGCCATAATCATTTGAGATTCTTCCTGGAAACTGTTGCTGAAAACTACCTGATTCTCTTCCTCTTCCTTACCAGACATCAATTTATAGGAATTTCTGAAATGTCACCTTAAATCCGTCCCACTACTTTGCCTCTTTCCCTCTGCAGATCTTGCAAGACATTATCAATTATCTACAAGTATTCATTTGCATCAGTGAAATGCTAATCAGATTCCTTGGACAAATATAGAGAGATCCAAATTTTCTTAAAATGACCCCTTCCCTCTTCTCATCTCTTTTGCTATACTAGTTAGTCCCTGGACTACTGGTTATCAGAAGAGACTTCAGGCCCAACTAGTATTAGAGCTGGCAGTGTACAGTGAATACTATCCCAATAGGATTCAAGAGCCTTATGCCCTAGAACATTCTTCCTCAGTGCTACCTCAAATATAAACAGCTCTTAATCATCATCATCATCATCTTCATCATCATAGCTAGAATTCATATGCTACTTTACCATTTTGCAAAGTGCTTAACAAATATTATCTAATTTGATCCTCACAAAACTCCTAAGAAGGTTTTATTATTCCCACTTTACAAATAAGGAAACTGAGACAATTAGAGGTATGTCTTGCCAGAGTCACACAGCTAGGAAAGACATAGGTTGAATAACTTGGAGAAATACCTTCAGAAACTCTGGTTTAAGGATTGGCTGACAAAGCACTATTCTCAGCACCCTTGTGACTCATTTATGTCTGACCATTTATTGATAGCCTAAGTTTTAGAGTCACAGAAATGAGCTGCTGAATAGCATTAATATCAACTTACATTTAGTAAGTACAGCCAATAAATAGTTCTGACCTAGAAATTCAGGAATACAATCCAACTGGATGAGACAAAGTACAGTAGCTGTCAGCAGGTATCAGGTGAACCTCATCTTCTGTGACAAGGTGAGTGGCAGACCCTGATAGATTACATGGACAAGCTGGGTCCAATCCTGGCTGGTACATAACAAAGAATCCATTATTAGGAAGAGAGATGTGTGTGAACAATGGGAAAGTGAGAGGAAAGAAAAGGAGGGGAGTAGAAGATATATGGTTTGATGAGTATTTTCCCAAACTATGTACTATATTCATAGTCTTGCACATATTAAAGTTTCTATGAGGAAATGTCATACTGTTTATGATATTTGCCTTTAAAAACATCAAACATGATTTTGGGGGTATCGACCTATGGTTTCATTGGGAGTTTTAATGCCAATTAAACTCCCTTTCTTTATAGAGATGGGAGTCTTGTTTGCACCTTGAATCTTGGTGAGTTCACTGAGGAATTAAGCAACTTGTTCATGGTTACACAGCCAATATATGTCAGAGAGAGGACTTAAACCCAGCTCTGCCTGACTTCCAGTCTGGCCCTCTATCCACTACAGCATAGCACCACATGAAATTATGTATGCGTCACAAAATTTCTTGTTTCAATATTTTATCGTACCCTAGAAAAAAAGATGTATAATTATCAACTTATTATCTAAATTGTCTTAGAAAACATTTAGATATGAGCTCTGAACCAAGCCTGACTCTGGCTGCCCTGGTGGGAATCTGCTGGTTCAGGCTTAGAACAAAATGAGACACTTCTAGCCCAAATAATATTTAACAAAAGAAATTTACTTGACAGTATTAAGATGAAGTATTGGTTCAGTTAGACACTACGCCCCTCATCTCCATAGGGAGGCATGATCAGTCAGGAGAATGTGTTGACTCACAGGGCAATAGGGTATCCATCAAACTTGAGGAATCGCAGATTCTCATGTGTTTTATACTTTAGGTGATCAGAAGCTTTTATCTCTCAGTCTAATTACCATGAATCATTTCACAGTCTTTTTAGGGGAAAAAAAATAATTTATCTTGAGTAGATATTGTTACCACAGTAGTTTATACTATATATATACTGTACGGATTAAGTCCAACAATACGAACACTGATACCTATGTTAATTGAGATCTACCATGACATAAAGGAAAGAGAAAGGGACCAATATCCAGCAAATATGGGTTCTAGCCACAGACTGTACTATTATCTGGCTGGTTGATTTGAGGTGAGTCCCTTAAACTCTGGATTTCATCATCAATCATAAAATGAACAAGTTGAACTAAATAACCTCTTAAGTTCCTTCCACATCTCATACCAGCCAATGTTAATTTAATTTTACCATGAAAATCAACTTCATTGTACTATATTTTGCTCCCAAATTCCTTTGACCCCCTTTCCTTCTAGGAACATTCAGTACCCTCAGATTACACCAAACTTTTTTGTTGTTGAGTATTTTCACTCATGTCTGACCCTTCTGACTGATTTGGGATTTTCTTGGCAAAAAGATACTGGAGTGGTTTGAAATTTCCTTCTCCAACTCATTTTACAAATGAGGAAACTGAGGCAAATAGAATTAAAGTGACTTGCCCAGGGTCACACCGCAAGTAAATGTCTGAGGCCAGATTTGAACTAAGATCCTTCTGATTCTAGGGTCAGTGCTCTATCCACTGTACCATCTATCTGTCTGTCTGGGTGTCTACCGATTAGAGAAACACCACCTACCTGTCCTATAACCCAAACTAACACTAAGTATTCTGCTGATATATTGCAATCACAAAATTTTTCAGAGGATTGATCCATTTTGGAAATACTAGGATCTCTTTACCATAGGAGATGATGAGGTGGAAAGAATAAGGAATGATTGAATGTGCTAGGAAATGTAGTTATGCAAACAAAGTATGATGCTCTATCCCTCTATTAGGGGGTATAAGATCATGGATTTAGAGTATGAAGGACCTCAAAAACATCTAGTACCAATCTCTTGTTTTGCATGGAGAATTTGAAAACAAGGGAAGTTAAGTAACTTGTCCAAGGTCACACAGGTAATAAGCCTCAAACACAGAAATTGATTCCAGATTTTTTAACTCTCGAGCTAGTCAGAGAACTTTCCTTTGTCCCGTGATGCAGAAGAGCACTAGAATAGGCACCATGAGACCTGAGTTTGAGATTTAGCTGTAACTTTCTAAATATATCATCTTGAGCAAGTTACTTCATTTCCAGTGGCCTTAGTTTCCTTATCCCTAAAATAAGGGACTTGGACACAAAGACCTCAAAGATCCCTGTGCTAGTTCTGAAACTGTTGGCCTCTGACTTCTCCAAAGCGTGACTTTGCCCTGAATTCCCCCTTTGCAAGGTATTAGGGTCTTTTTCCACTGCCTGCCATGCCTGACATTTTTCCCATTATAACTTTAATAATTTAACAGCACACATTTACAGTCATCCCTTCCACGTAACAACTACCCCATTGTGGTTTTGCTATATCTCACTTTCACATAAAAAAATTAAATGGGAATTTTGGGGGAGTTTTGCGGAAGCCTTTGATAACAAGCAAAGGCCAGCAGACAACATAGAAAATATTTAGAAACTCAGAAATACATAAAATATGTGTAGTATTATATAATATCAATATATTTTATCTTTTAATAACATAACAATTCATACTTCTCTGTCACAAAGGGAAGGCCAAATGCAGAAGGGGTAACTGTGTGCAGCACTTTAAGGTTTATATAATACTTCACATAAATGACTCCTTTTGATCCTCAGTGATGAAGGTACTGTTACTATTGCACACACACATATATGCATATATAGTGCACATACACACAACTATGCACACACACATATATACAAAGACACTTTGCCAATATGGAAACTAAGCCTGAGAAAAATGAGGTTATTTTCTCAGATTCACATAGTTAGTATTTAAGGAAAGGTGTCTTTTTGACACCAAGTCCAACTCTATAACACCTAGCTGCCACCACAGATTGAAGTACCTTCTCTGGGTCATCCTTCATTTGTAATCAAACTACGCTCTTACTTCCCTCAGAATTTAGTCCTATTTTCCAACCTAATAAAAAAATTCAGACCATTAGTTTAGAAGATGCTGTTACTCACTCTTCCTAATACCCATAGATTTTCTTTAGACCCTATGGTAGCCTTGGGGATTTTCTCTAACAATGAAAGTTTCAGAACCCACCTAAAATTATGGAGGACATATTTGGAACAGCTGAGCTCTTACAAGGAAGCTGGGTGGTGCAGTGGATAGAGTGCCAGGAAGTCAGGAATGGAGTCAGGAAGACTCATCTTCCTGAGTTCGAATCTGGTCTCTGACACTTACTAGTTGAGTGACCAATTAAAGTTATTTAACCTTGTTTTCCTCCATTTCATCATCTGAAAAATGAACTGGAGAAGGAATAGTAAACCACTTCAGCATCTTTGTAAAGAAAACACCAAATGGGGACATGAGTCAGACACAACTGAAATGATTGAGCAGCCACAACGGCAATGAGGGGTCTTAGAGTTAGATGGAAACATGTAAGGATGCTGGACCATTGAGAGCTATAAATTCACTGTTTGTTCAAAGTGACTATCATGTACCCAATATAATAAGTCTGGAGAGTGGCTGGTCTCAGTTTTTTCTTCTCTAAAATGAGAGTGTCAGATTAAGTGCTCACTAAGGATCCTTTCCTTATTTTATGAGTACTTATGAGCATTTTATGACTGTTCATTTTAAAATGTAGCCAAAGCATTTTCATCTAAATTAAACCTGCAAGCTGTGCCCACAAATGGGCAGCATGCAGAGAAGAATGAACTTCCCCAGAATGATTCACAGACTCGTATAGTTCAAAGGGACCTCAGAGAATCCAAGGTCATCTCATCAAGCCCCTTCACTCAATGCAGATATTATTTTGATGCCATCTCAAAGAACTGATCATCTAGCTTGTTCTGAAGCATGATTTCCAAAGATATTTATTCAGTCAGTCATTTTTCTGGGTCATCTCTCCCTCCATATCTGTGAGCATAGTATTCTCTTTTCAGTAGAATGCTTCCCTGTTCCTTCAATGTGACTGGACTTGGTGATTTCATTGGTATAATAAAACTTCCAGGTAAGGAAATTCCCTTTACCAGAACAAGTCAGGACTTCATCGAAACTTATTATGTTAGAGAGCTATCTGGGAATATTCAAAGGCTGTGACTTGATCAAGGTCACACAGCATGTTGCAAAGGCAAGATGTGAACCTAGGTCTTCTTGACTGCGATCTACCAGATCATGCTGCCTCTCCCAATGAACTTGTGATGTTTATGTAGCTCTTCAAAATTTGCAAAGCATTTTACATCTATGGTCTGTATGTTTTGATCTTTAAAATTACATTTTGAGGTAAATACTATGGATAATTACCATTTTACAGATGCAGAAACTAAGGCAAAGAGAGGTTAATTGACTTATCCAATAATCACCCAGCTAATAAATGTTAGAACTGACATTCAAACAAGGTCTATCCAGACTTCCAGTCTACCACTCATTCTACAATGAAACTCTGCCTTGGTAATCATGTGCCTCATGTCCTTAAAGATCAAATTCAAAGTTGACACCCTTGCAGCCTAGCAATTCCAGATTTCCAACTCTTTTACAAAGCAGTAGTTATGAAAATGACCTGCTACTGACTAAGAAACAGAGTAGTGGATTAGTGGAATAGAGTAGGTACACAACACACAATAGTAAATGACCATAGTAATCTAGTGATTGATTAACTCAAAGATCCAAGCTTTTGGGATAAGAACTCAGCATTTGACAAAAATTGCTGGGAAAAACTGGAAAGTGTTTTGGTAGAAACTGGATATAGAGCAGGCTGACACCTCATGCTATATATAATGATAAGATCAAATGGATAAATGCTTTAGACATAAAGAAAGCAATCATAAGAAAATTAGGGGAGCATGGAAAAATGTATCTTTCAAACTTATGATTAAAGGAAGAGTTTATGACCAAACAAGAGACAGAGGGAATTACAAAAAGTAAAATGGATCATTTTGATCACATGAAATTTTAAGAGGTAATGTTCAAACAATGTAGCCAAAATTAGAAGGAAAAGAGTAAACTGAGGAAAAAATTTTGCAGGAAGTTTCTCTGACAATGGTCTCATTTCTCAAATATATAGGGAACTGAGCCAAATATGTGTGTGTGTGTGTGTGTGTATGTGGTGTGTGTGTGTATAGATATAAAAAGAGAGCAAGACATTCCCCAGTTGATAAATGGTCAAAGGATATGAATCAAAAGGTAGTTTTTAGAAAAAGAAATCAAAACTATCAATAATCATATGAAAAAATGTTCTAAGTCAATAATGATTGTTTCTTGTTGAATGAGTTCAGTTGTGACTGACTCTTCATGACCCCATTTGGGGTTTTCTTGGTAAAGATTATTGGAGTGGTTTGCCATTTATTTCTCCAGCTTGTTTTACAGATGAGTAACTGAGGCAAACAGGGTTAAGTGAATTTCCCTGGGTCACATAGCTAGTAAATATCTGAGGCCAGATTTGAACTTAGGTCCTCCTGACTCCAGGACCAGTGCTCTATACACTACACCACCTAGTTGCTTTAATCTCCTGATTACAGAAATGCAAATTAAAATAATTCTGAGATTCCACTTCGTAGTCATCAGATTGACTAATATGACAGAAAAGGAAAATGACAAATGCTAGAGGGGATGTGGAAAGATTGGGACATTAATGCGTTAATGATGGAGTTGTGAACTAGTCCAACCAATTTCAAGAACAATTGGAACCATGCCCAAAGGGTTACAAAACTGTGCATACCGTTTGACCCAGCGAAACCACTACTAGATCTGTATTTCAAAGAGATCAAAAAAATTGCAAAGGGCTTAGCTGTACAAAAGATATTTATAACAGCTCTTTTTGTTTTGGCAAAGAATTGGAAATTGAGTGGAGGCTCATCAATTGTTGTCAGAAGGTTGCTTATATGGCAGGAGTCATCCACCATTCTGGAGCTCATTGCTGCCCCCAGTTTAGCATGGGATGTTTTGAATAGTTGCACAAATATATTCGATGACTCAAATAAAGATATAGATTGTATACTTATCAAATCTGCAATTGACACCTTTCCCATCTGATACATTATCCAACAGCCTGTGTGTGAACCTTAAGATAGTTTTTTTTTAAATAAAGACAGAATAATTTCTTATTCAACAATGATTATATATTAGTATGAATGTATCTTATGTCCTCAACTACGTTACAAAATTCTCAAGATTCATTTTCTTTTAATTCCTAGTGTCTGATATGTCTATATGCGCATAGACACACGTCTATATGTATATTGTGTAAATGTCTGATATATGTGTGTATATGTATATATACTTACATATATATACATATGTATGTGTGTGGATGTATAGTTGGTCTTTTGTTCATGTGCCTTTATTTTCAAAGAGGGCCAGTGACATCACAGTCTGATATCTTGACCTGCCCTAAGTGAGACAGAGTTACACAAAGTTTTCAGCTTCTGTCTCTTTTCAAGAATCATCAAAGATCGCTGGCAAGACAAAACCAATGAATGACAATGGTCCAAGATTCAGTGAATGGAGTGTAATGTCTTTGATATCTGACCAAGCTCTAAGTACTACCCAGCACCTGCTTCTGTTCCTATCATGGCCACTGGAACAAATTGTTTTCATCTCTCCATTCTGCCAGGGAAGTCTTCACATGCTTGGATAGGCATCCCCCATAACTCACCAATGGTTTTGAGGTATACCAGTTACCCTCAACCTAAGTTAGCCTTTCTGCTGAGATGTTTATGAGTGTGGCTTCTGCACATGCTACAGTTTTTTGGAACCACAGGTGATAATTGAGTGCCAGGTAGATACCAAAGATTGATGAACAGCCCTGAAAAATGACTTGGCAAGCCCTAAGCCAGAGATGCTAGTTCTCTCTGAACACCCAAATACTTTGAATAAAGATCCTAAACAATACATGTGAAATACTTCATTCTCTTCTTGCATAGATTATATTGAACTTGTTTTTCCTTTTTGAATATAATTTTTCATAAAAAGATCAATTGTTAGACTCTAAAAAAGCAATAATCTAACATGAATTCCAAATGTAGAGACAGCAGATTTTCAATATTTCAGAGGAAAAGGATAAGTCTGATCCCATAAACTCACTTTGGGAGAAAAAGGAAAAATCTCATGAATGACATTCAAAAGACACAGAAAGAAACAATTCTCATGAGAAGGAAAATGTGAATTGTCTAAAGACACTGATGCAGATGTACAGAAAACTCATCAACCACTTTAGATTTTAAAAGGATTCATACAAAATCAAGGATAGGTAACAGAGGATCAATATGAAAGTGTAGATCAAGCCTCTAAGAAGTATCAGAAGTGCTAAACCCTGAATGAGCTGAGGCTGTCAAAGAAAACTATGAACAAGAATGATAATTTTTGTTTTCTGTTTGTGTTTGTTTTCTGGGGTTTTTTTGTTGTTGTTGTTGTTTTGTTTTTTTGGCAAATTTAAGATAAGTTGGAAGGTTACCAAAGGATAGGGCTTCTGATCCAGGTGGATGGGATGATGATAACTGTTCAAAGAGAGGAGAAAGAGCTATTCAATTCTCATTTTGATTCTGTTTTCTCTACCGAGAAAGACCTTCAAATGAGAAAGAACAGAACAAAAGCTGCAAATAGAGATTTGAACCTCAAGACAAGAAAGGATTGTTCATCTAGCTTGTACTGAGGTGCCTTTGATGAATTCAAGACTTCATCCTTCAATACTGAAAGGCCTGGAGAATGGAGTTATTGAGCTGCTGTCAATGAAATTTGAAAGATCATGAATATAGAAGAGGTACCATAGCCCAAGAGAAAGTCAATTGTTCTGATTTTCCTTTTCTCCTTTTTTTAAGGAGTGGGAGAGAAAATAGAATGGAACCTTCAAAAAATAGGTCACGGTGCATGGTTTTGATTCCTAACAAAATTCTAGAATAAAATATTAAAGAGATGATTCCAAAAGACCTAGAAAATATCTTCCTTTTTGACACTGACCAAATGTGTAGAGCATGGGATTTTCATGAATGTAGTTCACTCAAATTTCAGCAAAATGTTTGCTAAAAAATCTCATACTATTCTTATAGGGGAAAAAAAGGAAAGATATGAGCTAGATTAAGGTACAACTAGATGTATTTGGAATTGGTTGATGTCACATTGGAAGGACATCTATAGTAGAGTGTCCCAGGGATCTGGGCTTGGTCCTGACTTGTTTTAACATTATTCAACAATGACTTGAATCAAGGCATAGATGGCATGCTCATCTAACCTCCAATGACACAAAGCTTGGAAGGGTAACTAATGCAACAAATGAGAGTGTTAGGATGAAAAAAGGTCTTGATGGGGTAGAATATTCGGTTGAATTTAAATGAGATGAAATTTAATAGTGCTAATATAAGGGCATCTAGGTGGCACAGTGGATAGAGTGCTGGACAAGTCACTTAAACTCAGGTTATTTTTTCACCTGTAAAATGAGCTGGAGAAGAAAATGACAAACCACTCCAGTGTCTTTGCCAAGAAAATCACCAATGGGGTCACAAAGAGTCAAACATGACTAAAACAACTGAAAAACAACAACAAAAGTGATAATATAAGCATTTGGATGTCAAATAAGTTCCACTGGGTTTCAACATATAGATTTCACCTGCATCTACAAAAGAAGCCATATTGAAAAGGCAATGAAACAGACAAAGGAACAAGGTTTTTCGTGACCTTACAAGTTGAAACAAGTCAACAATGTGTTATGTCAATCACTGCTCCTCTTCTTTCTTGCCAGCCTAAAGATGCCTCTTTTCTGAGGTTTCTCATCCTAACTGGTAACTCTTTAGCCTGAACAACCATTCCATGAAGGTCCAAGCTATGCTCCTTCAGTCCTGGCAAGATTCATGCTCCAGACTTCTCTACTTCCTGGCTGATAGCCTTGCCCCATACCCAGGTACATTTTCCCTTTCCCATCCCTTTTCAACTTCCCTTTATGTATATCTCCACACACACACTAGAATGCAGATTGCTCGAGAGTAGGGCCAATCTTGTTAGCTTGTATTTATATCCTAAGTGCCCAGAACAAAATAAATATTTGATTAATGTTCTATCAATCTATTTATCTATTTTATTCATTTATCTGAAAAATTTTATTTATACTTGGGATGAATTAATAGAAGTGTTATTGTTCAGTCATGTCTGATTCTTCATGACCCCGTGGACTATAGGGTGCCAAGACTGTCTGAGGAGGTTTTCTTGACAAAGATACTGAAGTGGTTTGCCATTTTCTTCTCCAGCGGATTAAGGCAAACAGAAGTTAAGTCACTTGCCCATGGTCATATAGTTAGTATGCGTATGAGACCAGCTTTGAACTCAGGTCTTTCTGACTTCATGCCCAGTATTCCTATCTACATCTAGCAATTAGTATGGGGAATTTCCTCATCTGGGAGGACCTTATACCTTATACAGATCTTCAATTTATTCCTATCCTCCTATTATTTATACTGTTTTCCACCAAAACTCGTAGCTGTTCCTCAAACTCACCATTATCATAAATAAATCTGTTTATTTGTAGAGGCATGTGTTTTGAATGCATCCACTTTTCATCATGACTACTAAGGTTTCTTATTTTCTTTTAAGGTGAATCTCAGGGACCACTTCTTAAGCAAGGCTTCCTTTATATCCCCTTCCCTTCAACTGTCATTGTTCCCTTCCTCAAATATAAATATTCTTAGAGAATTTTATCTAATTCCTCCTTTGGTCCACTCCTTCATTTCCTACATTTACTATACTTAACTTTTATCTCTCAGGGAATGTAAACTTCTTGAGAGCAAGGCCCATTTTTGCCTGTGTTGAGGGGTGGGAAGGGTGACTAATTTCTTCCAGGGAGACACACTACAACCCATCTCTAACTGGGAAGTCTTGGAGAGATGCTGGAGAATGAAAAAAGTAAAGTGATTTGTTCATAGTCCCAAAGCTAGGACACATAACAGGTGGAATTTGAATCTAGGTTTCCATGACTTCAGATCTAAAACTCTTACCCATTATTCCATACAACTTTGTTATGTCTACACAATCAAAATAAATAAACAAAAGCAAAATAAAAAACCTGAAGTAGTCTACTCACAATAGTAGAAATGTACTGTATTTGGAGCTTGAAAGTCTGTGTTTGTAATATCGTAGAACTTGGCTTAGGAATCCTGGCCTTCTCAAAACCTATATAAATATTCAACAAAACCCACTTGGAAAAATGTTGACATCCTGAGTTCACCCCAATCATTTTTCCCTGAAAAATTTTCAGTTACTTTTCAGTACAGTAGCTTCCTTGTTGAGCTATGCTACCAAAATGCCATAAGCAGAGAAAATTTGCACTCCTGAGTATTTTTGAATCTCTTATAAACAGATATTGGCTGCAAGATTGTACTTGACTTCTCTTCTCCCTCAGCAACAATAATACCAATTAAAATGCAAAAACATTGCATTTTAAGCTTAGTGCTGATGTACCTTTCTAGTTCTATAGAGCAGAGATGCCAGCTGGGTCAAAGGTTCTTGCTTAATTGGCTGTACATAAGCAAAATGGAAGATCATCAGAAGATTTCAACCTGAGTCAAGTAACACCATGACTGCTCGTCCTGAAACTGTGGTAATTGATGCATCCCTATTCTTACATTCTCAGCTGAATTTGGGACATCTCCATAATTAGCCTGCACTGACATTATTGAAGTCAAACAAAACAGAAGCAACACCCTTAAGTTTAATAGAGGTAAAGACAATCTTCTATGGTGGCTTATAATTTGCTTGCTTGTTTCTGGCAATGTGTATGTGGGGAACAGAAAAATGAATTGGAAAATGAGGAAACATTGGTGGAGGTTGATAAAAATGAACAAAAACATCCTATTGTATTAGGGGCCATGCTTTGTACCACTTTGAATCAATGCAAAATCATGAACGCTTTTTCTATTCTGAAGGGCACTTCTTGTAGGATCCATTGACTTTTTTCAGAATGGTAGGAGATTTTAAATAATGGTTCTTTTCAGGGTATCCACCATCCTACTGATTTCTAAAATATCAAACAAAAGGTTTGAGTTCATTCTCACCAGGGTTTCTGGACCATCAAAAAGAATGAGGCATGATTGAGATCAGTGCTCTCACTGAAATAATGACTTATTCCTAGCAACATTCATAATGCATTGTGTTTATAATAGTTAAATTATTCATAAATTTGGAAAAGAAGGGGTTTTAAAATATTATTCAGGAGACTCCATCTCCTGACCTTGTGTCTTTTTATTGACTCTTCATCATGCCTGGAATGCTCTCATTCCTTGGTTCTGCTGCCTAGCTTCCCTGCTTTCATACAAGTCTCAACTCAAATGCAACCTTGTATAAGTGGAGTTTCTAGGTCCCACCACTGGCTAGTGCTTTTCCTCTGAGAGTGCCTCCAGGTTACCCCACGTTTATCTGTATTATACAGAGTTGTTTGTATTATGTCTCTATTTTTAGACTGGGAGATCACTGACATCGGAGTCTGATTTTGTTCTTTTTTAGTACATTATCTGGCATGTGATGAGCCCTTAATAAATGTTGACTTGCTTATGATCTGTGAGTGGGTGGGGTGGGAGGGTGAAGATGAATTTAATACTTGTGATTTCTTCAGTACTGAATTATGAAAATTCTTCCAGTGATTCAATCTTCTCTCAAACTTGTTCTAGATACTTGCCTGGGTCATTGAGAAGCTAAGTAACTTGCTTATGATCACAAAGATGGTATCTACAAAAGCTCAGGTGTTGTTTTCATGAACCTAATTCCAGAAAGGATGCCTTAGCAAAAATCTAGCTTGGAGTAAATCTCTAGACCTCTGCTGAGTTACTAAACTTACCATCCTTAAGGGATTTGTATTGCAATCCTGAGGGGCCAGCAGTTACATTTAGGAAAATATCACAAAGTTCTGGGATTCATTGTTTGTTTGCTTGAGGAGAAATTGCTGATCACCACAAGTGGCTTCTGCTAGCAATTGTTTGCCAATTTGGGAGCTATATTCACTATGATATTTAATTTCCTCTCAAGTTTTTCCTACTTATTCATTTCCCACCCTATAATTTTCAAGGAGGAAATGAAATATGATTTTCACTGATTAATGTCCATGTAACCATCATGCAAATTACAGATGAGAAGCACCTTCGCTGTGCTCCTCTAGGACCAAGGTCAGGTGGCAGCATGCTTTTTTGTTCTTGATGAAAGGAAAGGTATATATCCAAATATAATTTTCCTTCATGTCCTTTGTAGAAGATTCAATAACTGTCAACGGTTTCTAGAGAAGGCTATGACATGGATATTAAACTAGTACTTTTTATACTACTACAAGATTGGTTTTTGAAATTTACTTTAGAACTTTAGTGGGCAATTTATTATACTGGGAAGGTCTGAAAAATCACCCAGTATGATCCATGTCAAACTGCTTGGTCTTTTCCCCTTATGTCAGGGTACCTGAAGTTATATTAGTTTCATTGTTAAGAGTTTGAGAAGGAGGAGAAAGAGTGCGAAGAGTAAACAGAGAAAGGAGAAAATGCAGAGGAGAGGAAAATGAAGAATAAAGGAGAAAGCAGAGGAAGGAAAAAAAAGAGAAGGAAGGGGAAAAGGAGTAGGGAGGTAAAAATAAGGGGAAAGAGAGGAGGAGAAAGAACAAAGGAGTGGAACAGGATGGAGATAAGGGGAAGTGAAAAAAGATGGAGATTTATGAAATCGTACCCTTAAAGCTCAGAGGAACCTCAGAAATCATCTAGTCCAACCTTCTCACTTTAAAGATGAGATAGAGAGGTAAAAGCACCCATCCAAGGTCATCCAAGTAATAAATATCACATATAATAAAAATTAATAAAAATAAGTAGGGGAAAAGATATTCCAAATGGGTTTTGTAGTTCTATAGCTACTCATCATTCCTTCCTAGACTAGGCTGAGACAAAGGACTGATGTTGAAAGTCTATTAGGTTAAATGATGCTCTCTTAGATCTTCTTGCTAGACTACTCCAGGTAAAAGGATTCCTTCCTTTCTCTTCTAGATAAAGAGAGCTTTGGGTCCCTTGTTCTCCTAGCCCCTTTGCGGTATTCCCACCCCTGTCTAGCATGTTCTCCTTCCCCACCCTCACGCCCAATGGTGTGCTGGTAAATGTTGACCAACCAGTTCTGGGAAGGGAGTAGTGGGGTGGGAAGGGAGCAAGGGTAGGGAAATGTACCCACACTACACTTTTAAGCTTAATATGCAATATCAAAATTTTCTCCACAGGTTTCTTATATCTGGAAATCAACACAACAATAAATGAAGTTCTGATTGATAATGTTTGCAGATTTTCAAGGTGTAAATGTTCCCAATGAAAATACTTCACCCCAACTCTGCAAAACATACACTCAGCAATGGTTGTGGTTCGGGCAGTGGCCCATATAACCAGACCAGGTAAGCAGGACCATGAGTCTGAAAGCAGACTGAGAGTACTGCGCTTCCTTCTGGGATTGTAAAAAGAATTGTATTACTCTCTTTAGTGGAGGTACCACTGCATGTATACAGAAGACATCAGAGCTTCCTCCTAGTTTTTTTCCATGCACCCACTGACTTTGTCAAAAGTAACTTCATTCCCAAAGGATTCACTTACTAAGAGCCTGCTAGAGCTTCAAAATCAGGAATCATACAACTTATTTAGTATCTCTTCTGCACATACTTTTCATCTCCAAGGAAATGTAGAAGAATTCCATTGATTCAATAAGGATTTCGTTGGCCCTAGGGGTATATCTGCTAACTCCATGTAACTTTATTTGCAAGCCAAGCCCATTCAGCTCGGCTTCTAGCCAGCCATTTTTTAGGTTTTCCTGATTTTTGGTAGGGACAGAGAAAGAGAAGAGCTGGTAACAGAATGGGTCTTGGAGCCAAAGTAATTCCTCATTCAAATGGAACTTTTCTCATGTGTGTGTGTATGGGTATGTGTGTATGTGTGTGTGTGTGTGTGTGTGTGTGTGTGTGTGTGTGTAGTAGTAGTAGTAGTAGTAACAGTAGTAGTAGTAGTAGTAGTAGTAGTAGTAGTAGTAGTAGTAGTAACAGTAGTAGTAGTGGTAGTAGTAGCTATATGGTCTACTGGATAGAGATCAGGGAGGGGGGAGAGGTAGAGTCAGGAAGACCTGAGTTCAAATCTGACCTCAATCACTTCTTACCTATGTAAACTTGTAAGTCACTTAAATTGTCTGCCTCAATTTCCCCAATGTGTTGCTATGAGGTAATGTTTACAAAGCACTTACTTATTCTCTTCCTCTTCTGTTGTATGTGTGATATTTATATAGAATTATTTTCCCTGAACAAAAGCAAAACTAACTGCATAATGTGTATATAAAATCGGCCAGCCTTGGCCCTAAGAAGAGAGGAGGACATGAACTCCTTGTCTTCAGTGATGTGGGGCATTATGGGTATATAACATCGCCTATACTCTCAAACTGAGTGAATGTGTTAGTTACTTTTGCAGACCTGCTTTTTTTATCTTTCTTGTTTATTCTTTATTACTAGAAATGGCTCACTGGGTGGGAGAAGTGAAAGGGAGTAGATTTGGAAATAAAGACAAAAGTTTAAATTTAAAAAAAATTAAAAAGGAATTGATCTTTCATCTTCACTGGAAATATAGACAAGGAAATGGGCTTATATTGTCTTGAAAAGAATTTTGATTTGGCATAGAAAATGCCTGGCATTATGCATTTGGGGAAATACGCAGATATTTTCTGTTTCACTAATGGACCACATGTAAAAGTAGAAGTAATTTTTTTTCATGGGAGGGGGGCATTTCTCACTGAGACCCATGCAGCCCGAAATGGGGGACTTTTTCCAAAATACCACTGTGATCACAACCCTGAACAGACTGAGAAAGCCCTAAAACAGGTTGCTATGGGATACAGAAAAATAATATTAGCTAAAAATAGCATTTCTGAGATGGCTTAAAAGCTGTCTGATCTAAAGACTGAGAATGGACTAGATGACTTCCAAGTCACTTTTATTCTCACTGGATGTGTATATATGTATGTATTTTTGTGTGTATATACACATACATGCATGCATATATGTGTATATAGAGACATGCATGCATGTGTATGTGTGCATATGTGCATTTGTGTATATGTGTGTATATGTATATGTATACATACAAATGAGTGTATATATGTATGTGTAAATATATGTATATGTGTTTATGTTCATATACACACACATATATAGAGATTAGGTCAATAGGACAGGTCATTTGTTTCACTATCGTTAGAGAGAATACTTTTTATGATTGACCTATATGATCATAAGATAATGTCAATGAGAAGGTTTAGTAACCTTGACCAAATGTTAAGACCCACACAGCTTTACAAATATTCTTATCCATTCTCTTCATTTTTTATGTGAAGGATCTGAGACTCAATGACTTGCCCAAGGTCACAAGTTTATGAAGGGTTAGGATTGTTAGGGTTGTTATGCTGGGCCCCAGGGGGAAAATATAGAAGAAATGGATGAAAATTCTCATGATAATAATTTAGAACTGATGAAAGAAAAGGACACTAGACTTTATTTCAAGGGAGTAAATTCTCCCACACTTGAGGACTCATAAAAAAGGCTGTATGGACAAGCATAGTGGTACATGCCTATCATCCCTGGTACTGAGGATGCTGAAACTGATGGATTACTTGAAATTAGGATATTAATAACAATAACTAACATTTATATAGCACTTACTATGTGCCAAACATGTGCTAAGTGCTTTGCAAATGTCTCACCTTCATGACAAACCTGAGAGTTAGGTGCTATTGTTATCCCTGTTTTACAGATAAGGCAACTGAGACAAGCAGAGGTTAGGTGCTTTACCCAGTGTCAAACAGTTAGCAAGCATCTGAGGTTGGACTCGAACCTAGGTCTCTCTTGACTTTGGGTCCAGTGTCCTATCCACTATACCATCTGAGATCTGAGGTGCAATAAGGTTAAATCTGATCAGGTTCTCACACTAAGTATGGTACCAGTGTGGTGAATCTCTGATAGCAAAGGGCCACCAGGCTACCAAAAGAAGGCAGAAATTGGAAGCCCAAACTCAAAGCTTTCGTGTCTATCAACAATGAGGTCAGCCCTATGAGTGGCCAAGAAGATAAGAGAGACTAAATCACAAAAATAAAAAGGGGAAGTGGTGATTTGTCAACTATGTTATAGAAGGGAATACTTAGTGTCCTTCTGAGGACAATAAGATTCTGTTTCATTGAATTTTCACAAAAGTAAGGGTAGGAAATTCAGTAGTCGTTACCTCCATATTGGCCACTAAAAATTAACCTAAGTGTCGAAAGTTAACAACCCCTGTGCTACACAAATCACTGTGTTCTGATTCCTAAGATATTTGTTGTTAAGATCTCTTTTGCTAGTATCTATTTATAAGGATTCATGAGTATTCTTTCTCCTTTTTTCCTTACTATATTATCTAGAGTTAGTCATGGTTGATAGATGAAAACTTTTATTCTCCATTAAAAGAAAATACATTTCCACATCAAGAGATATTCTGAAAAGAATAAATTTCTCAGGAGAAAATCGTTAAAGTGGCAAAGTTAAAATCGTCTTAATGGGAAGATATTTTTAATGCCACCGCCCACTGTTTATCCTATGACATCTTTGCAGATCCCTTACTCAAATCTAATTTTATATTACTGATTAAGTATTTGTAAGATTTAGAACTGGTTTTCACCATTCTCTTAAGGATTGGGACATAAAAAATGAATCATATGTATTTCAATCCTATTTTTTAAATTCCTTTTTAATTTTCATTCCTATTTTTTCAATTTCTTTTAATTTTTTCTCCAAAAATGCTAGTCATACTCTCACACTTCAAGTCAAACAGCATTTAGAGAGGAGACAGCTTGGTTACAGGACCATTTTCTTAGCTCATCCAAAAAGGTAGATGACATGATGTGACAAATGAGCCCATCATCCCAGAGCAAGGGAGAAACAGATCAATTAACAACATATCAACCTTTAGCTTAGTAAATTCCAGGAAAGTATAGTTATTTAAGCCCTAGACAGGGGAGATCCCTTGTACTTCACAACAGCTGTGGGTAAGGATCCTTTCAAATTTTGAGATTTATGAATGAATGACTATTATAAAAACAGAAAACTGAGCATGAACCAAGGTCCTTTAGTGTCTTGGCAGGAGTCAGCTTGGCTAGGAAGCAAATTCTATTGACACTACTCCAGTTTCTAAGAGTTTTATTTCCTATTCTAAAGAGATCTACCCAAAGAAGCACTCATCAGAAAAGACCTGGGCCTTTGGATAAGGAAAACTTCAAGTAAATGTCAGGTAATTATTCATAATCCAAACCTCAATCAATCAATAAACATTCATTAAGCTCTTACCAAGGGTCAGGTAGTGTGACATATTGAATGAAGAGCTTTCCTAGGAGTCAGGAAGACCTGAGTTCAAATTCTGCCTCTGATTCACGCTGACTGTGTGACTCTAAACTGGTCATTTAACTTCTCATTGCCTTCAGGCAACTTCTCAGTTGCTGAGAAGGGCTCAGTCTACATTGGTGGAAGAATTTTTCCTCATTTGGGAATTCCTTGTACCAATAAAATTGTAGGTCCAGAACTTATGCAATGCCTTTGTGATAAGTATTAGGTATTCAAAGACAAAAGTAAATCAAATTCTTGTCCTTAAAGAATTTAGGCTGGGTCCAAGAAAAAAAAAATTATGAGGAGTCAAAACTAAGATCTAAAAGTGTGATCATCTAATGGCCCAACAAACATTCCTGATGAGGATGATTTTGTAGGCAGGACAGGATGCTCTATCATGGTGGACCTATTATTGCCTTTAGCTTTCAAAGATGGCCACACTTAATCTGTTTAATTCATCCCATAATAAATGCTAATACTAATCTTTGCTCTAGGTAGGACAATATTAAGAACATTGATTCCTTGGAATCAGCCAACCTATCTTGCCAGTACAGTTTACTTTATTTGAAATGGATTTGATTGTTGACATACACTTTAAAACTGTTTTAGGTTTACTTCCTTGCTACATTTTATCTAAATAGGTACAGGAAGGGTCCCAGTTGATACTAATGACAATATAGCAGGTAGCAATAAAAAGATATAAAAACTTTTCTCCAAAGCATATTTACTTTTACCTGATAGAATCAGAGATTCATGAAATAAGAAAGCACCTAGTTTCAGAAATTATCCTTTTGTCCTCCATCTTAGGGTAAATAGCATTTATTTATTTTTAGTTTTGAACATTCACCTCCATAAGTTTTCTTCTCCTTCCTCCCCCTCCTCACCAAAATAGTCTGTAATCTGATATATGCTCTACATATACATTACTATTAAACATATTTTCACATTAGTCATGTTGTATAGAAAAATTGTAATGAATGGGAGAAACCATGAGAAAGAAACAACAAAAGAGAAAATAGTCTGTTTCACTCTCCATTCAGACTCTACAATTCTTTCTCTGGATGTGGATGGCATTTTCCATCATGAGTCCTTTGGAATTGTTTTAGGTCCTTGCATTGCTGAGAAGGGCTAAGTCTATCAAAATCAGTCATTGCAGACTGTAGCTGTTACTGTGTACAATGTTCTCCTGGTTCTGCTCCCTTCACTCAATATCACTTCATATAAATCTTTCCAGGTTTTTCTGAAATCTGCCTGTTCATCATTTCTTATAGCATAAGAGTATTCCATTACACTTATATTCCTTGTTCAGCCATTTCCCAATTGATGGACATTCCTTCAATTTCCAGTTCTTGGCCACTACAAAGTGAGCTACTATAAATATTTTTGTACTTGTGAGTTCTTATTCCATTTTTATGATCTCTTAGGGATGTAGTCCTAGAAGTGATATTGCTCAGTCAAAGGGTATGCACATTTTTGTAGCCCTTTGGACATAGTTCCAAACTGCTCTCTAGAATGGTTGAATCAGCTCACAGCTCCACCAACAATGAATTAGTATTCCAACTCTCCTACATCTTCTCCAACATTTATCATCAACCTGTTTTGTCATGTTAGCCGATCTGATAGGTGTGATGTGCTACCTCAGAGTAGGACAAATAACATTTAAACCATCTTATACTGATAAGATTTTTCAAAAACTTTGGAGAAATGGATTCTGCATTCTTCTTTGTGAACCACTTGTGCTGAACACCCCTCATTTTCATGAAACCCTTTCTTATATTAAAAACAAAGCTCTTGGAATTCCAAGGTCATATGCATGACACCAATGCATCTAAATAAAAATGAAATATTCAATTATCTGGATATTTTGGACACAATTAATGAATCCATAGACATTTATCAAGTGCTTACTATTTACTAGATCCTATCTGTTAAGAGTTTACATTCTAGTATGGGTGTCCAGAGGTATTAAAAATGTCATGTATTTGTAAAATACCAGATGTCCGAATTTTCACCAGGTTTCAACATGATATGACACTGTAGAAAAAAATGTAACTTCATTTCTACTTGTGTTCAATGGAAAATGTAAAAGTATTAGAAGAATAATGAAAGGAGATACCAAGTAGAGCATCCATTCTAATATTCTATTTCTAACAATAGTTCTAAAGCATGGTAGAACATGTTTATTCTGAAATCTGTCTTAACAATTAAGGATATAATTTTATAGAGCAAAAAGCTGTATTTCCAAAATTGAAAGAAAATAAATTGATTCAGAAAAAACTATAGTAAATGTATTGATATCCAAAATCTATAAGAAACTGATACATATCTGTAAAACTACAAATATACGCTCCGTAGTGGGACAATGGTCAAAGGATATGAACAATATACTTAAGAGGAAATACACAATAACTCCAATTATATACAAAGAAATAGAAAAACAATAAAGAAATAAGTAATGAAATCAGGGCTAAAGGAGAGAAAATTTGAGTGGGCCTGAAAAAAGATACAGAACAAAATATCTTTGCTTATGCTGTATTTGACCCAGTCTTGTGAAAGACTAATGGTTTTGTTTATTTTTTCACACTTGATTCCATGCTTTCCTTATTGAGCATTAAGTTTAAATATAGAATATATTCTTTAAAATCAAGGACATATTTGTATAAGTCATTTCTCTCCAATAAAATATAAATCCCTTCAGGGGAAAAGGGAAGAAGAATTTATTAAGGGTGCTGGAGTCCTGCAAAGGTTCTGAGTGGAGACAAGCCAGTGTTGTTGGAATATATGCAAGTAGCCACTTCCTACATTAGGAGACAGGGCCAGATTAACACCTGAGCCCCAATCACCCCAGGAGATAGGGTAGCATCAATATCCAGTGCCAGGCTTTCTATGTCCCAGACTTTTTGGGAGAAAGGGCCAGACCAGTGGCCTGTGATTTGGCCTGTGGAACAGAAGGAGACAAACCCACACCCACACCTGGACAGTCCAGTGCCCATGCATTTAATGCCAAAACTATAGCAGAGCCACAAGGATAAAGGGCCAAGGCAGCACTTGCAAACTATGTGGGGTATTTACTGAAGAATCACTACCATCACAGTCAATACCATCTGGTTGAGGCCTCTCAGTATTATATCAAGGGATGAAACTAACTATGGGTTTTGGATTATGCAAGGAAGAGTCAGCTCAGTTCAAAATTTAAACTAGCTACCAGAAGACTGGACCAAAGCCAAGGAACCTCTGAAAAGGCAAGTTCAAACTTTACTTAGGGCAGCACAGTGGTAGATTCAACAAAACAGCCAACTTGCAGATAAACAAATTTGGAATCCAACTGAAAAAACTAGAAAGGCAACAACAACAATAAACCTACTAAATATCAAAATAGAAATCTTGAAAATCTAAGGAAAGATTAACAAAATAGAGAACAAAAATATTAAATTTATGAATAAAATTATGATATGATTTTTAAAATGATAATAATATAAACTGATAGCCAATCTGATTTTTTAAAAGAGAAGAAAAATTGTGCTAAAATGAAAAAGGAAAATTTGCAACAATTGAAGATAAAATAAAGGAAACAAACTATTTTGCCCAATGATATGTCAACAAAAATAACAGTAAAATATTTACAAAAATATAAAATACCTAGATTAACACAAAAGGCACAGAAGGAAATTGGTTATTTTGTATAACCCAGTATAGGCAAAAGAAAACAATCAATGACATTTCCTTTGGGGGAGAAGAAAAAGCCTAGAACCATATGGATTTATAGGTAGACTCCATAAAACATTTAAAGAATAATTAACTGTAATATTATATAAACTGTGAAGGTAGGACAAAAAAGATATTCTTTCAGACTCTTTATGATTCAAATATATTCTTCATTCCTAATTCAGGAAAAGACAAAGATAAGAAAACCACAATGACAAAAAACAGTGACATCCCTAATGAACATTAATGATAGTGAAACATTAGCAAAGAGACCAAAACAACATAATGTACCATGGACAGAGCTGCAAACTGGTCCAGTCATTCCAGAAATCAATTCAAAAGCTACTATACCTTTTGATAATAGCAAGATCACATTAAACCCATACTCCAAAGCGATCAAAGTGGAAAAGGAAGCATATGTACCCAAATACTTATAGCAACTCACTGTATTATAGCAAAGTATTGAAAGATAAATGGCATGTCCATTAACTGGAAATGGCTAAAATTATGGTATATGTGCATAACGGAATATTATTGCACTATAAGAAATGACTAAGGGAGTAATTTCAGAGAAACCTGGGAAGACTTATCTGAACTGATACATAGCAAAGTGAAAGGAGATAGGAAAATAATTTATATGATAATAATAAAATTATAAGGAGCTTTGAAGGACTTAAGAACTAGGATTAATGCAGTGAACTGCCATGATTCCAGAAGATTAATTCAGAGGATTCAAACATGTTACCCCCCTACTGAAAGAGAAGTGATATCTCAGGTTGGAAAATTAAATATAGATTTTCAAGCATAATCAATGTAGAGATTTATTTTGACTAACTAAGAATATTTGTTATAAAGATTTCATTTTTCCTTTTTTGGTGTTTTCTTCTCAATTTAAGGTAGAGAAATAGGGATGAAGAAAGCTGTCAAGGAGAAAATAAAGAAAATAGGTTCACTGAAACATTTTGGTTTTTTGTTAATTTTGTTATTTTAGAAGATAAATTAAGGAAGTCCAGAAGGAGTTACAGTAAAAGCAGGATAACTTTGAAAGTTGTATATTGAATTTAACATAAACTTTACAAAAAAAGAGCAAACTCTGTGAAAAGATTCACTCTTCATGCATAATCTTCTCTGTTCTACTGCGTATATAGACATACTCATCTTAGTTAATATTTGTTAACTTCACATTTTTTAAATGGAAGAAATAGAGGTAGTAATTATTTTTAAGCTAAGAAAGAAAATAATTGATGAGGATTCTTTCAGTGGTATGCTAGAGCCAATTTGTACAAATTCTGGAGAGCCAATTGTTAAATTTTCAATGTGAGCATTTACATGTAGAAATCAGCAAATGCTACAAATTAAAGCTTAAATTTGCTTATTGTGTAGACACATGTGATTTAGAATACGTTAATAATATAGATTAAAGTTGAAAGTATGCTCTGAGCACTTTGGTTTTTTTTAAGGCAGACAGCTGCTAAACATTTACTGGCATATGCCTGAATTCAGCTCTTTTGAAATGTGTTCTCTTAAGGAAGAACTATGGTATGCATTCACATATGTTTATGCCAATAAATCTATCTCTTGGTGCAGTGGATAGATCACCAGACCTGGAATCAGGAAGTCTCATCTTTCTGAGTTCAAATCTAGCCTCAGACACTTATGAGCTGTGTGACTCTGTGCAAGTCACTTACTCCTATTTGCCTTAGTTTCCTCATCTGTAAAATGAGTTGGAGAAGGAAATGTCAAACTACCCCATTATCTTTGCTAAGAAAACTCCAAACGAGGTCACAAAGGGTTGGACATAACTGAAAAACAACAAATGACATGTATTTTGTGTAGATAGCTCATGAAGACATAAAGAGGGAAAATGGGTCAGAAGTTACTTACTTTTATTTCAATGTAAGCAAGTCATATTGATTTCACATCTCTATTATTAGTGTAACACTAATTAGTCCTTCTATAAAAGATCAGAATGACTGTCTCTCAAGGTGGGACTAATGTCACTGAAGACCTTGGGAGTTATATTTCTTCCCAGCTAGGGAAAAGGTGAAGCAAACATAAAATCAGAACTAGAGGACAGAATTTTCCACCCCAGTGGAAGTTATTGGTGGGGTTTTTTTGCTTGTTTTTATTTTGTTTTTTAAAGGAGAGAGGTAGACAGATGGACAGGACAGAGATTGAGTCAGAAGACATCTGAGGGATAGCACTTTCTAGCCCCCTCCACCTCTCTAGTCTTGTAGAATAGCAGGATAGCAGTCACAAAAGCACTGGCTGTCCACTTCCTCCAAGCCTTAACTTCCTCCTTGGACACTAGAGATGCAAAAGCTAAAGCAATCAGGCATGAGACTAGGATGTTTTCTCCTTGATACCTGCTCATGTAACTGGAGCACTGAGGAAGAAAACAAAACAGATGCCAAGGAATTGGCTGACTTTATCTTTATCCCCTTCCTTATGGAACACAGGTGCAAATAGCCCCCATTTCTAAGTGTGTGTGCCAAACAGCTGGGCTTGCTCATGTCCTTGGCATTTCCTTTTGCTCATGTCCTTGGCATTTTCTTTTATCCCTTTGTTTGCAGTAGGAGGACGACAGACCACTCATCATGCAGAGCCACTCCATGGTCAAAATCTATGAGTCTCTGGCAGATCTTATCAGAAAAAAGTGGGTCATCTTTTGCAATTTCATAATATATTCTTAAGACTATTTGCTATCTCTGTATCATGCCAGATTAGATTGGCTTGAAATGACAGCTCATTTTAAAATTATGGGGTATTTGGCAAATAGGAAAATAAAGGTGTTTTCCTGTCCATTGCTCATAGGGGTATTTATTTATTTATTTTTATATTTTTCTACTTAATAGTATTTTCTTTTTTTCAAGATAGATTTCAACATTGGCTTTTATAAGATTTTGAGTTCCAATTATTTTTCCCTTTTCCCTTCCTCCTTCCTTTCCCCCCTCCACCAGACAGCATGCAGGTGTATATAGGCTATACATGTACAACCATATTAAACATATTTCCACACTAGTCATGCTGTGAAAGAAGAATCAGAACAAAAGGGAAAAACCATGAGAAAGAAAAACAAAGACAGAAAATGCTATGCTTTTATCTGCAGTAAGACTCCATAGTTCTTTCTCTGTATGTGGATAGAATATCCTGAGTCTTTTGTATTTGTCTCAAATCATGGTATTGCCGAGAAGAGCTAAGTCTATCAAAGTCAATCATTACACAATGTTGCTACTACTGTGCACGATATTGCTATTAATGTGTACAATGTTCTGGTTCTACTCACTTCACTCAGTATTAGTTTGCCAAGCCTAGCGGCCTGTGGGCTACCCGAGTCTTTTCTTACCTATCGCAGGTCTTCGGCTGGCCAAAACCGGATGCTCATATGAGAGAAAGGACGTTCCAGAGTCGAACAAGGGTTGAGCTTTATTTCAGGGTTTCAGTTACAAGTGCAGGGGATAGGGGGAAGGAGAGAGATATCTCCCAAAGAGGCAAAGATCTACAATTAGGGCTTAGGAATAAAAGTGTAAGTGGGGAGAGAGGGGGAGGGGAGAGAAGAGAGAGGAAAGTGAGGAGCCTAGTAAGCTCACACGTGGTCCTTCGCCCAAGAGACTTTTTCGGGCTTTCCTGGACCTACTTAAGCCCTCTGTCGCGTAGTTTACATATCAATATCGAGCCTGTTAGGAGACAACAGGTGTGTCCAATCCGGGACGACCTCGAGGGCAGGGAGACTCCACCCATCACCTATCTCCCGGGGAGAGGCGGAAATACCCGAGCTAGCCAAGCTAGCTCAGTCTGACCTTCTCGAATCCCTGCTGTTCATGGAGGGCCTCGTAAGACTCTAAGATTTAGAAGTCCCACTTTTACCCGCCCGAGACCGTCCACACGGAATTGAACTTCCAATCCTCACATTAGTTCATGTAAATCTTTCCAGATTTCTCTGAAATTGACCTGCTCATAATTTTCAACCATTCCTAATTGATGGACATCCCCCATTTCCCAATTCTTTGCCACTACAAAAAGAGCTGCTATAAATATCTTTGTACTTTTCCCTTTCTTATGACCTCTTGGGGATACAGACCTAGTACTGATATTTCTGGATCAAAGAGTATGCACAGTTTTATAGCCCTTTGGGCTTAGTTCCAAATTGCTCTTCTGAATAGTTGGATCAGTTTACAACTCCACCACAATGCATCAGTATTCCAGTTTTTCCGTATTTTCTCCAATATTTATCATTTTCCTTTTTTCTTTGTCAAATTAGTCAATATAGATGAATTTAATAAGATGACCAAAAAAAATCACTCATTCATTAATGCATTCAAACATTCAACAAATAGTTATTAAATTCTTTCTGTTGCAGGGCCCTATCTTAGGCATTTTAGAAATACCAACTTTTGAGGAGGCAATATGGAAGAAAGGAAAGAGCTTTGGACAAAGAATCAAAGGAAGTCAGTTCAAATCCTGACCTTTCCATTTATTACATTCACAACCCTGGGCAAGTCATTTAACTCTTCTAGACCTCAGTTTCCTTATATGTAAAATTACAGAGTTGGATCTCATAACCTATTAAGTTCCTTTCAGCCTTAAATCTAGGATCCCATAAATAACCTATAGCTCCTTCAATCAGAGAGTTTACCATCAAGTAAAAATAATATAGATGATGCCTAAGCATTCCATTGAATAACATAAATTTAGTTAGGAGTTAGATTCCAGATGGTGCCACACAGTGTCATTATTTCCTCTGGAGATGTTGATACTAATAACCAAAAATATCAGATGGACAAAGAGGTAATCACGTTATTCAATGGTACCATTAAAGATAATTTCTGTCTTTTTCAGATGAGTTTGAAAAAAAGAGATTGGAAATTCCCCTTTAGTTGGTAAGAGCAATACGCAATCTATGGTTTGTACATTTTATAGTATTCTTCAAGGTCTAACTCAGGAGTTTTTAAATTTTATTGTCATGAATTTTTCTGGTAGTCTTTATAAGTCCTATGACCCCCTTATCAGAATAATGTTTTCAAACAATTGAAGAAAATGTTAAATTTCAGTTAAAGGTTAGAGAAAATAAAGATGTTGGCTTTTCACTTCTAAGTTCAAAGACCCTAGTCTTTGGACCCAAAGTAAAGAACAATACCCTACATGGAGAAGAAAGAAAAATAATTGTAGGGAGAAGAGGAGGTTTTAAGTGAGATTACAGAGAAATTTTCCCTCTCCAGTAATCTCAACAAATCAGTGTTGGAAATTGGGCATAGGTTCAATGTTTTAAAAATCCAGTCAAGTGTAAGAGAATAAAAGTTCCACTAAAATGTCAAACCCTTGAAGTTAGTCATCTAATTTTTACTTGAAATAATAACAAAATAAAAACGTGGTGAGGTGCTTGAAAGCACAAATCTACATGAACTACTTTTGCAACATAGGTGAAAGAGATAAAGAGATTAAGAGAGAGAAAAAGATAGATTGAGAGACAGAGAGAGGTAGGGAGGAGGGAAGAGGAGGATGGAGAAAAAGAGAGACAGAGAGAAAGAGAAATTTTTACCATTACCAATTCATTTCATAGGCTACTAGATACAAATCTAGAAGGAACTTCAAAGGTGCTTTTGTCCAGCCCCCCTTTTTAACATGAGACCAAGAGTGCTTACGTGATTTGCCCAGTGTCATGTAAGTAGTGAGTGGCATAGCTAGGATTAGAATCCAGATCCTCTGACTTGAAATCCAGAGTCTTTTCTATGGGGCAACATTTCCTCTACAAACATCTACCAAGCAACTACTATGTGCTTATATTCCTGTACTCAGGTTTCATGAGTGCCCATTAGTCATTAGTAAATGTTAATAAGATAACTAGTACGAGAATTAATAACAGATCATGATTGCCAATGATTTATGTTTGTATTCAATCATAGAATGTAATGCCAATTTTAACAGGATGATTATAAAAGCCTTTTAAAGTCTAAATCATCTGGTCCTCTGAAGTTCACAGGTCTTCCTCCAGAAAAGAGGAAGGTGGGGAGGAAGGAGGGGAGAGAACAAGGAGATGAGGTCCAAAACTGGAGCTTGGCCAAAGCTCTTCTCCCTCTAAATGGTGCCTTCTCAGAGGTTTGAATAAAAAGTCACTCCTTTATGCTGGTAGTGGCTTAGATCCTTGGGTTCTAAACCAATCAATTCTTTTGTGCATGGACAAGTCTCCTCAGCCAAGACCAGCATACTTTCTGTGTTACATTTTACTCCATCCAATGATTTTTGTTATTTTTCCATATTGATACAAGACTTTTTCTCACTTGGCCTAAAACCTTTGATTGATTGATTGATTGATTTAATAGAGGTATCTAGTCTTTATTTACAGCTAGTTCACATAGCCAACTCATTCAACTGGGAAAGTTGAATTTCTATAATTATTGAGATATGGGACCCACCTCTCACATAATCAGGTGAAGTAAAGACATAGAAGTGACATGATAGATGGATTATTGAGTATTTGAAGGACTTTCATGTGGAAGAAGGATTTGAAATATTCTACCTGGCCCCACAAAAAAAATGATAGCATTTGTTAGATTTTATAGAGATATTAATTAAATCTTGATGTAAGGAAACATTTCTTAATGTTTAGAACTGTCCCAAAATGGAATGGGCTACTAAAAATGTTACATAAACACTTTGGGGGAATATTGTTTAGATGATTCTTGGTCAAATGTTAAATTGGACAAAGAGTCTTTGACTTTCTTTCCAACTCTTTCTTGCTATGACCTCCAGTTCATTGAGTTATTCGACTATGGGAAATTTATAAAGAGGTCTGGATAAAATTTAAGCAAGATAAGGATGGAAGGAAGACTTGCTCTGATGATATCATGACTCCATGCAAGAATCAAAGCATTCACATGCTACATATTATGATAATAATATATCACACTAAATAATACCTTAAGTATACAAAGCATTTTTCTTGCAACATTACTGTTGGGTGGGTAGTAAAAATATTAATATTGCCATTTGCTAGGTGAAGAAATTGGCTCATATAGTAAAAGAGATATAGAGTTAACAAGTATCACAGATGGAATTCAAACACATTTCTTGTAACAACAAAACTTTTGCTGCACCAAGCAGTATCATCACTTGCTCCAGAGTGAATTGAGAAGGGGTAGATCATCATTAGAACCAGAACCGACAACACCTTAACAAAGGGTCATGAGCCACGGGATGGCAGAAAGTGTGTTCCATTCAGTGGATGAGCTCTCCTGGAAAGTTCTTAGAAGGGGATAGCTGCTGATGTAGTATACACTTTCTTGGGAATCCTTCCTTTCTTATTTTCAAATTTATTGTATTTTTGAATCATGGAAATCCTTCCTTTTGAGAAATGGAAGAAACAAGTTTAGAGTCACTTGTATACAAGAATTTAACTTGCTTAATCTGTGGTCCTTTTCTCATTAGTGACCCTCATGCCATACAGACAGAATCAAAGAATCTGAGAGTTTAGAAAGGACCTTAGTAGTCATTTAGTCCAACACATAGATTGAGCAAACAAAAGCAAGAAAAAAGAAAGGATTATAGCAGGAATCCCAGACAACTGAAAGAGCGCCAAGAAGAGGGAAATCACTTTCTTTTGAGGCATTCCATTTTACTTTGGGACAACCTTAATTATAATTAATTATAATTATATTAAAGATTTATACACAACATACCACAACACACCCATATACAAACACACACACTCACACACACACAAACCTCTTTGCTAATTTCACCTATTCCTCCATTCTTTTCTCTGGAGTTTAATGGAATTTAATCCCTTTTCCCCCTGAGAGCCCTTGCAATAAATAAAGATAGCTAACATGTCCCTACGGAGTCTTATAAATATCCCTACGGAGTCTTATAAATATCCCCAGCTCTTTCAGTTGATCCTCCTATGGCATGAAATCAAGTCCCTTCACCATCCTGACTGTCTCCTCTGGACATTCTGTAGCTTATCAATGTCCTTAAGTGATGATGGTCCAAAAGTGAATGCAGTACTCCACATGGAGTCTAGGAAGGCAGCATATAGGGAAACTATCATCTCCTTATTCCTAGAAGCCATGCCTCTTTCAATAACTAATTATTTCAGACTTTTCATTGGTTCCTTCCTACCACACACGAAGCTAACTTGAGTCTGTCCCGGAAGAAGACAAACTCACATAAAACAGTTGAGAAAAAAATCCCAAATATTCTAGGGGCAGAATTCCCTGTGGGTGAAGGCCCTACAGAAAGTAATGCAGTATCCTTCATGCAGAATTTTACAGTTTCCAATGCCTAAATAATGTTTCAGAGGTGCCCATGAGATCACCAGTCAGATGCTTCCCTGATAATTTTTGGAACAAATGCTACCCACCTATTGGGGACAGAAGTATTTGTGACTCATACAACTCTGCTTCCAGACTATTGTGCTCTTTATTCCCCCAAGGTCTCTTATAGCTTATAGCTACTAATCAGTGAGCATAGCTCTATCTGAGTTTGTGTAAGATTATTGTCTGTCTCATGTTTACACTCTTGATTCTTAGAGTTTTTCTAGTGTGGTAAGGTCAGCTCTGAATCCCAATCCACTGATAAGTACTAATAGAAATCATCCAATTTATAGAGGTGTTTATCCTTGTGGGAATTATTTGATTAGTAGGGGCTTGGACCTCTAAGAAAATATCGGTAATATCCACTAATAGAGGGAGTGAAACCTAGGGATTCTTTCACTTCCCAAGTCATCATCTAACTGAGTAGATTAGCCTAGATTCAGATTTGGGGATTTCAGTCCTTACTTTGTATCCCAGTCATGGAGTTTACCATGTTGATCACAATGATTGAGATAAAAAAAGGCAGATCTTTCTGCGATGATTTTTTAAAATGTGTTTCTGAACCAAACCTCTTCCTAAAAAGAGTAAATAGAAAACAAATGCTCCCAATTCAAGGACATTCCATTAACACAAGATAAGTTCTGGAGAAAAGCCCTGGAAAATAGAAGGGCTGACTGAATTAACAGGCTACTTTTTTTCAGTTGCTTGTCTTCCAATGAAACTAAATCATCAAACTGCTAGGTGTCCATTAAAAATATTTCTTAATATTTATTTTTAATAGCAAAGAATTCAGAAGCTGTTGACACATGGCCATCCATGATGAAGGTAAGTCTTGTTGCCTTTTCAGCAGATATCTGTATGGGATCTATTTCCCTTGTAGGACAAATGAAGGAATCATGGGGGAAAATAAGAATAGATTATTTTTATTATTACTTAATGGCAGAAATTCTAGATACAATTCCTTGAAGAAAGACAGTCAAAGAAAAAAAAATCCTGGGCTTGAAGAAAAGGAGGAATGTTATATAGAATATAATTCATGAGTCAATCTGGAATTTTTCAATCCCCATCTCTCTACCAAATGTATGTATGTGCATGTGCATTTCTATATACCTCTCTCTCCATACACACACACACACACACACACACGGATATATGTATATATGTATATGTATATATGTATGTGTGTGTGCATACACATACATATATACTTATAGATGGATAAAATCTATATGCTGCAACAATAATATTGATAATAATAGCTAACACTTATGTAGTACCTACTATGTACCATGCACTGTGTAAAATTCTTTACTATATGTATATGTAAGTGTGTATATGTATCTGCATGTACATATACATACATTTAATGTATGTATTAAGAGAAATAACTAATTACTAATAATGAGGGTGATACAGACTTTTTCTCTGTCCTATTTCCTTGTCAAAACCCTAACCTTTGAAGGACATTACTGACCTCTGCCACCTAGAGCATCTTTTCTAAGGAGAATTCCAGTCCATTGTGTTCCATTCAAATGAATTTGGGTGGAGGTTGATCCTTTGTCCAGATTGCCTAAGGCTGGAGATGGTCTCTTTGTCCAAGGGTGAGGTGATGTCACTCTCTCAGTCCCTCATTGGAGTGAGTCCATTTCTCATTGTAATATTCATTCTCTCACTGTTAATAGTTAGGGTTGATTGCCACCCTCTCTCTTCCAAAGACATATAAACAGTGAGCCCATCACCATGAGGGGTCATTGGCATTGAAGAGTGCCACTTATCTCTTTTATTAATAAAATGCTAGCATTATTAATAAAATGAGTAATTGGCTCTTGAACTGAAATAACATCTCTTGAACTTTTTAAACGTCACTGTGTGTGTGTGTGTGTGTGTGTGTGTGTGTGTGTAATTTAGAATTCGTGTAAATTAGAATCCTTTGCCTTCACATTTTGAGTCTCTTCATCATTCCCTAATCTTAATTTTGAAGATGAGAGCAGAAGTGTATTTTCCCTACAAGATTTCAAGAGCAGGATTTACACTGCCCTCGCCACACTTGCTAACCCAGTTTCTTAGGGAACACTAGCATATGTTTAAGAGGTAGCTAGCTAGAGCTGAAATGAGGTCATGGAAAGAAAACATTGAAAGGCAAACGGTCCACGTCGATTTCATGAGCAGGGAGAAGAAGCCATCATCATGTTGTGCTCTGAGAGCTATTACAATAGAATGTTCCTGGATCAAGGGGAGAAAAAGCTTCCTATTGGTCTGCTGCTTTACTTCATATTATTCTACAGCTAGTCATGCCTCTAAGGGTAGGTCTCTCCTTCTTTTCCTTTAACAGACCCTGTGATTTCATTGGCATATGGGACTCCTGATCAGGAAATTGCCCTAGCAATGCCAATCTGCACCCATTCTCTAAATTCATTTTTGAGAGTTGCTAGGACACTTAGAGGTTAAATGACTTGCCCAGAGTCATGCAGTCAGAATGTGTCAAGGCAGAACTTGAACACAGATCTTCATGACTCCAAGGCTGACTCTGTCTCAGTTGTTTTCCTTGTGCTGTTATGGGAATTACTTTCTCTTATTAGAGAATCATAAGGTCACTGAGCTGGGAGGAGTCTCAGAGACCATCGAAATCCATTAGTACAGAACAAAAAATTAGATGTAACCTAGAATGCTAGACCTGGAATCAGGAAAGACCTGAATTAAAATCTAGTCTCGAGTCACACTTACTAGCTGTGTGACCATTGGCAAGTCACTTTTCCTCGGTGTGCCTCAGTTTCCTAATCTTTAAAACAAGGATAATAATAGCACCTACCCCCCCAATGTTATTGAGAAAATCAGATGAGAAATAGTAGGAAAACTCTTTGTAAATCTTACAGCACTATATAAATGTAATTGTTGTTAAGATCCTTCAACCTTTTAGGTCAGCTTGTTTTGCACATTCTCTGCTTTTTGACACCCTCCTCCCCACCCCCCTTCACCTCTGCCCCTCAGTGAAAATAAGTTTCTAGCTCAGCTTGAGGCTCTAAGATAGCTCAGATGGGTAGGACACCAGCTTCCAATGCAATAGCTATTATTCTACAGTTTCTGTTGCCTTCTGCTTAGGAGATATTCTATTTATTTCTATTTGAACCTCATTATGTAAAAATCAAGAAAAATCTAATCACATGCAAATGTGATGGTTTAAATTGAGATCTGCAAAAGAATCTGTATTCACAATGCAACTCAAGCCAAGTAAGAGATATTTCATCATAAAATGACTTATTGAAGTGTCCATTCCTGTTTGCGGCAGCCTGATATAGTAAAAAGAGTGCTGGGCCTTGGAGGGCCTAGGTTCAAATCTCACCACTGATGCTTCCCACCTGTGTGATTTTGACAAGGGCTTTCTCCTCACTAGTCTCAGTTTATTTGTCTATAAAATGAGGGTGTTGGACTAGATGAAATCTAAGGTCCTCTTAGCTCTAGATATCCTATGGCCTAGATTTAAAACCCAGCTGCACCACATCTTACTTGTGTGACCCTGGGCAAGTCAATTCATTTGCTTTAGCCTCAGATTCCTCATCTGTTAAAAAAAATGGATTTGGAACTGGAAGACCTCTTGTAGTTCTAAATGTTCAATACTACCTGAAAATGCTAACATGTACAGTGATTTTTTTCCCCTTTACTCCAAGGAATTAAGCATATTTGGGGCTATCTTAAAGAGTCTTTGGTATATACAATTTGAATTTTGAATGAGGACTATATAGAACAAAATATACTGAAAACAGCAAAGCCTGATTATCATTTTCCCTATGAAGAGTCAAAAAAAAAAAAAAAAAAAGATAATTGTGTGGACACAGTGCCCCCTTGTGGAGTTTGTGATAATTCTTCATAACAGAAGTTTTCAGTAGGTCAGTATTTTTTAAACAATTCTCTAAAGTCTAAAGTGACCCTGAGGTATGAATGATAAACAAAGTTTCATCTCCCTATGAAGTTAGCAAAAACCATCTTTCTTAATCCCTTAAACCCTCAGGCCCCAAGCAGCAGTATTGCTTTTTAAGTTCATATCCAATCTAAGGCATAAGGTTGAGAGGCCTAATTAAATTCTAAGTTTAGTGGGCACTTGCCATTACATAATTTTTCAAGCTATTTTCTCACTAAGGCTTGAAAGAATTGGGTCTTCTAGTCCTGGTCTTAAGTTCCGGTGAGTTTCATTCCATAGTGGGTGTGGACAAGGAGGGAGCTAGAAAGGGAAAAAGGAAGGACTTCTGTAGACAGTGACGAATTTGAAGGAGTTCGTTATAGCATTGAAGGCTATGTCATAGAAATTGCAATAATTTAAAGGGTTTATCAAATTAAAGACAAATATTGTTCATGAAGAGGTTAGGTGATTATTTATAAGGGGTGTTTCCAAGGGGATTCCTGTTCATATACTCCTTAGACTAGATAACTTTTGAGGTTTCTTTTAATTTTGGCATTCTGTGTTCATCTTTGCCAAGTAGGGTACGCGTGTGTGGTTGTGTGTGTGCGTGCATGCGTGTGTGTGTGTGTGCACATACAATATTTTACTTCTCTTTAACTATAAATCTATGAATTTTTTTTTAATTTTGGAAATTGATTAGTGACTGTGGCTGATGACAGAATTATCGGACTCAGGAGGTTAGCAGTCCCAGAGTCAAGATCAAAAACACAGAACCCCGGGACAGAAACCAGACTGTCTCATCTAGTTCATTCTATATCAAGAATTTCCTCAATAACATAACTTGGTCATAAACCTTTTCTTGAAAATCTGTAATGAGGATCTCACAGCCTCTAGAGGCAAACCATCCCACATTAGGGCAGCTCTAATTATTAGAAGTTTCCCTTTATGTGAAGTTTAAATTTGGCTCTCTGTGTCTTCTATCAATTGTCCTCTGTTCTATTCTCTGAGACCAAGCAGAAAAGAATAATCTCTATTTATTTATCTCTATACCAATAGATACAATTTTTCTACCTTTTATATACTTGAAGGTTTTTGAATAATATTGAGTATCTGAATTGTATATTGAAATATAGTATAATTTTGTTCAAGCTTTCTCTTCTCCTGTTGAAAGATCCCCTGTTCTTTTAATTGATGTTTGTACAGCATGAATTTGAAGTCCATCATCACCCCCCTGGCTGCCCTTCTCCACAGATTGTCAATATCCTTCTTAAAATGTGGTACCTCAAGCTGAGCACTACACTGCAAGTGTGGTCATCTCCATAGTGCCAGACACTGTACCTGTAAATGAAGTCTGAGAATACATTGGTTTTTTTTGGTTAACATGACACTCTTGACTAAGAGTAAGTTCAGATTCCACTGAAATCACAATAAACATTTCAACCAAACTTACCTAGCCCAGGCCTCCCTATCTTATGCTTGGTTTTTTGAACCACTGAGGGATTTTATTTTTTTCCTAAACATAGTTCTAATTTCTCTTGGTTTGTCTTCACACAGATTTGTTTATCTAATTAAATATTTGCCTTAAGAAAGAAATAAAGGACTACAACATGATAAGAATAACTACCATTTATGTAATGCTTACTATGTGCCACACATTGTGCTACATATTTTACAAATATCTCATTTGATCCTTACAACAACCCTATCAGGTCCATGCTATTCTTTC
Source organism: Notamacropus eugenii (assembly GCF_028372415.1). NCBI lineage: Eukaryota > Metazoa > Chordata > Mammalia > Diprotodontia > Macropodidae > Notamacropus > Notamacropus eugenii. Next base: position 327,998,089 of record NC_092877.1, read on the forward strand.
CCTCATTTTACAGATGAGGAAACTGAGGCAAATGGAGGCTAAAGTTTATCTCTTTTCATTCAGCAAAAACTAAACTTAATTTACTATAGATAGAACAGTTGTAGAGGAATAGTTGGGTTATCTTCATCGATAGAAGACAAAATTAGAATATGATCCTTGAACCACAGCATTTCGATGTCTGTATATTCAGAAGAACAGTGGAGGGAGAGGAAAAGGGCTGGGGGTGACTGCCAATCTATTCTGTGCTTGGATTTATCATAAGATCATCTATTTAGAGGTGGAAGAGTTTTGCAAGGTCATCTAGCCCAAGTCTTACAAGTTACATATAAGGGAAAGGAGACCCACGGAGACAGAGTAATTGGCCCAACATTATACATGGAACAAGTGGCAGATTTAAACCAAGATCCTTTGCCTCTGAATTCAGCATTCTTTCTGGAGGATATGTGATATCCTATAGCATAGGTAAATATGTGATATTTAATATATAAATATGTGAAGACATAAGTAAATATATGATATTTTTGTAGCAATGTGAGATCTCCAAGTCACACTTATTGACCTCTAGTTACCAAAATTTCTTTTTCTTTGTCTTCTCAACAGACTGTGCTATCCCGCTCCTCTCAGCAGAAGGAGCTGAGATGCAGAATGTATGTGTGTGTGTGTGTGTGTGTGTGTGTGCGCACGTGCATGCACCAGCAGAATCAATACCTAGTGTCACACAAAGAAACATCAAATTAATGCTGTCACAGCAGATGTAACACCTCCACTGGACCCATTTAATTAAAGAATTGCCACCATCTGCCCAACAAGATATAGAGACACTCTGAAATCATCCTTTTCAGCATGGGGAACAAACAACAAGTCAACCTATTTCACATGACAAAAGTAACAAAGGCAATCTTTGTTTATTCTTCGCTGATCCCTGGAGAAAAGATATGCTGGTGTACCTTGGTTTTGTTTTTAGTAAAGTTACTTATGTTCCCTGGAAAGATTTAATCTGGCTGCCCCAGGGATCCTTGAGGCTGGTGGGGCTGGTGGTGATGTGGTGCATAGTTAAATACCCAGATTTCCTAGACAAGTTTGACTTCTAAATAAAGAGACCCTCATTGTTAAATCCATTTTTTTTGAATGAAGCAATTTGAAGACATGGAAAAAGCAATGAATTTGATTCTCAGGTTTGACATTTCTGACCTGTCTGACCTTGGGAACATTATTGAACTAAGTCTCAATGTTCCCATCTATAAAATAAGGGGGTTGGACTACATGACCTCTAAGATCCCTTTCAACTCTAATTCTATGATCCTATAAATAGGAATTAGGGAGTACTTAGCCTATTTAAGAATGGGCCAATCAACCATTCCTCAAAGCTAAAAAACATTATACGCCAATCAAAACCAATCTGAATATTAAAGTGGTCCTTGATATGATCTATTAAAAAAAATGTAAAGTCACACCTACTAGACCTGTAAATAATAAAGAAAATGATAAAATCTCAGAAATTTTTAGAATTTGGAAACTTGTTGATGAATTATAGGAGTTGATCAGTTAGAAATTCTGTTGAATTAGAAACACTGAGGGAGATAAAAGAATGAGTTCTCAAGTGGGCTAGGGTTTATATATCATGAGCATCTAAGGTAGAGTAATTTGTTCTAATAGTATTCAATAGTTCCAAAATATCTCTCCAGATTTAGACAACTCTGAGCAGTAGATTTGTAGACAGATAGTTCCCAATTTAATTAGTTTACACTTAACTCACTTTAGGTCCAGGTAACCTAGAAAACAATTTGCAACTACCCCCCCCCCAAAGTGACTTAAATGTAAATATATTTTGACCCAACAATACCATTATTAGGACTATACTCTAAGAAGATCAAAGAAAGAAGAAAAGAACCTATTTATACACAAAGTTATTTGTAACAGTTTATTTTGTAGTAACAACAACAACCACAGAACCCACTGTAACTAAGGGAGTGTCTATAAATTGTGGAATTGCTGAACAAATTATACCACACAAATATAGTAGAATACTATTGTACCAAAAGAATGAAGAAAGAAAGTGATGCAGAGTGAATTGAGCAGAACTCGGGTTACAATTTATGCAATATCAAAACCATCATAAAGACAAACAACTTTGAAAGATTTGAACAATGACCAACTGTAGCACCAGTGCGATACTGATAGCGTCTATGGCGACCATGAATATCCTGGTGCAATTCTGAATTGCAAAATACCACAGACTCTCCAGATGGAAGACGGAACCAAAACATTTATTCAGACACCAGAAAGCCAAATCCATCATAGTAACAAAAATCTATACATAATAACAATGCAGAGGACAACACTATCCCCAAGCCTCCCCCCTGCTAGGCTTCCCACAAACCAACTCCCTTAAACAAAATCAAAAACAAGTTCTTTCACTTGTGCTAGCCAGCAGCCTGCTTGTCTGCATCCTTCCTGTGTGTGTGTTCATCCTTCACTGCTGAAGAAGACCACGCCATCAGAGAAATGATGATATGACTTGCACTCGACTTTGTTTTGAGTGACGGAGGGCTGTGCAGGTCACCAGCCTCACTTCTCCTCCTGAGCCATCTGAATCCAGTGACCAGATATTCATTAGGATGCCTGGAGATGACCCAGGATGAGGCAGGTGGGGTTAAGTGACTTGCCCAAGATCACACAGCTAGTAAGTGTCAAGTGTCTGAGGTGAGATTTGAATTCTGACTAGACCTTGACCAATATCCTCTCAGCTCTGTGCTAGCTCTGACTCTTCCTGTTCTACCCATTCACAAACTCCTCCCACCATAGGCTCTTTGTGACTCAGACTTTCATATGACCCAGGCAGGTCTTATGGACCTTTTAATGAATAGGAAAGATCTTCTGGTTTAAATTATCATTACACAAACCATGATTCCAAAGTACAAAAGTACCAGTCCAAAGTATAAAGTGTATTGCCACTACTTAATGGAGAAAGGTTAAACTCAAAATGTGAAATGAGACATACTTTTTTGGACATGGCAATGAGGAAATTGACTTTGATTGACTAGGTATATTTGTTATGGGGATTTTATTTATTTATTTTTGTTGTACAATGAGGGGACAGAAATTAAATGCTTATAAATGCAAAATGTGATACAATTAAATTCAAAAGTAATTCATCTTTGTAGTAATCCTTTGAGAGAAGCAGTTAGCCCAAAGGAAATGCCGAAAATTTGGCTAGTAGGCCAAATATGTTAGATATTCTTTCAACATAGGCTTTTGGGACTTAAAACTGATTTTTTAAAAGAATTAACTTTTCTTCCACCTTTCATTTTTATTCCCCTGGAAAATCTAAATTAAACAAGAATTAGAGAGAATAAGAAATAATATATTAAAAAGGTGCTATAGAAATAAAAATAATTATACTATATATTTACTACAAATTGGTAATGTTTTTAGACCAACCACTTTTTGTCCTCTAGTTCAACAGTATCATGTTCCCTTAAATATCAGGGCATTTCCTCAGTATTCAATGATCTGATGAATTTGAGAAAATGTTAGTAATCTGCAGACTGTGTGTCTGGCATTTAAGTGCTGGGCCTGCAGGCAGGGGGAACCCTTTGACCATGATTCTTTGGAAAGATTTTTATTTCTTTAACTGTTAATATTTGGGGGGAAAGAGCAGTTGGGTTCCTAAACATTGCTTCTGGAAAATTTTTTGGTCTGGAACTGGAAAGTTCCCTTCATCAGTGGAAGCCTGGCCCTGCACAGTAACTTAGGGACTTAGAGTCAGAAGGCCTGGTGCTGTGCCCTGCCTAGGATCACAGAGACAGCAGGTATCAGAATTGAAACTTGAAATCAGCTTTGCCAGACTCTACTTGACTCTCTTTCCACTAGGTCATGTTATCTCCCATAAGCAGTGATATTTAATTCAATCCAACTCCATGAACATTTGACTGCCTACTATTTGCAATATAATGCCCTAACCACTGGGGATACAAAGGCAAAAATGAAGCAGTCCCTACCTTCAAAAACTCTTCAAGGAGTTTACATCCTACTGAGAAGGGGAAGGGGTGAAGAGGGTCAAAGAAGGGACATGGGTTGGATTCTATGAGCTTATGTAAACAAATAAGAACATTCAAAATCACTTACACATCAGGAAAGAAGCATGAAGGAGGGGCTACCTGAGCAAATCCCTGAAGAGGAGGGAGCATGTTTCAGGTATGCTGGATTGCTTGTGGTCCAATGGAGCATTCTTCTCAGATAGATTCATGGTGGATATAACCCTGGGCTAGGATTCAGAAAAAATCTGAATTCAAATCCTGCCTCAGATACAAACCAGCCTGTGTGACCCTGGGCAAGATGGGAAAGAAGCTTGTTAGAAGATGGGGAAAAGCTACCCCAAGGCTTGGTGACAGATAGTCCTATCCAACTCTGTCCACAGTGACTCAAGAGTCTTATCTACTGTAAGTTCTCAGGATAAGCCAAATAGGTCTGAATTATCAGTGGATGGGACAGAGAAGGAACCAGAGTTTAGACCAGAGTCTGAAGAAGAGGAAGGCTTCTTAGAGGTCTCTGCTGATGATGTGAGCAGGTACAGTATTTTTGATTCTGATTCTGATGCCTTTTCTTCACCTCTCTGTCTCTCACTAATAGGTGAAGCCCTTACAGAGAGCAGCAATTCTGTTTTTCTGGACAATGAAAATAGAGGTATGTGACAATCACATGACCTGTTACACCAGCTCTACCTCCAGCCTTAACATCAGCCTTCATTTCCTTCAGAACAATGGCCAACTGAAAAACTCCAAATGAAATGAACAACAAAAGGTGTTTGCCCTGAAACAAAAATGCCTAGTATCTGAGGTTGACCTGGGGCAAAGGAGGTCTCTCTGCCTTTTCTTTAGTGATGAAACCTGCCCCAGTGGGAAGTTGGTTGTTGCTAGTTAGGAAAGTCAGTACAAGATCTTCCACTTTCAACATGGTGGCCAGGATAAACTGTCAGTTTTTCAGCAGTGGAAACATCGTACTGAAATTCATCCCAAAGACCAGGTCTCCAGTGAAAAGACTTGTGTAAAGTTCTTTGTTCAACAGAGACCCACCAAGAGGAAAACATGTATAAAAGATGGATTTCTCCACTTAGCTTAACTACTTGAATGAATCTGGGCAAGTGGAAAGGGAACATAAGCTACATAAGGCTGTTTTCTTCAAGGGCATTGATGGGTCAATCTGGGGCAAGGTCTAGTCCTGTCATGACATCACATGACATGACATAACACTTGTCAACACAGCCTATATTTGATGATACAGAGATACTGAGGGTGCAGGAGAGAGGAATACTCAGAGATCTAGCAGAAAAGATCTTCAATGACTCTAGAAGATCAGAAAGAATTCTGGTGCCATGTACAGTACATTGTTGACTAAGATGTAGTTTGGGTAGACTGGAGCAATTGATTCTGATGACAAGAACACAATCCAAATGTGGAGAGCATGAGGAGAATTTTGTTGAGCTATGCAGTTTGCAACGCAACCATTAGTTACTCCCGGGCATGTCCATCCTGGTGGCTCCCAATCCTGGCTGAGGTTTGATGAATCACATACCTTCTAATGCATCACACACAATCTCTGCCAGTTCTCCTTTGGATGAGGATATGGAGAAACAGCTGCTATGCCTTTGTGAGCTCCTTTGGCTCGCCCACTGTTGTTTTTACTAGCACCTTGTTCCTCTGGGGGAGGATGGCTTATGGAGGCTTTTCTGTCACTGCTGGACTCTTGTGTTTTAAGCATGAACTTCAGGATGCAGAAGCTCTATGCATGGGGGAATCATGCTGGGCTTATTACTAGACAGACTACCTCCACTTTTTCATCTGTGTGGCCACTGTAGTGATCTCTAGTGATGGTGTCCTTGATTAACAACTGACCAGATACTTCTGCATTTTGAAAATCTGGTCATGCACATGAATGAGGAACTCATATTCAGGAAGGTGAACAGTTTGCTATATTACTTTTGCCTCTTGTCCAGTTCCCAGGTAATTCACATGACCTCTGTAAACTCTACAGGACAGGCATATAGGATTATGGTTATATACCTGTTGTGGAGTATACCAGGCACCAGCCTGATCTGAATGGTGGGACAGTGGAAGCACCTTCTCCAAAATTTGCCAGTGAAAATAAGAGGGGCCCAAAGCCACAAGAGGTCTTCAGCTTCCACAAATAGGGTCATTTCATGGAGATGGAGAGGGATTGGATGAAATGTTACCAAGGGAACTCTCATTACAGGGCATCAGAATTGGATAGGAAGATAAGTTGCAGTAAAAAAGGAGGCAGTGTTTAACAGAATTACCATTGGAAAAAGGAAGAACAAGCTTTTTCTATTTAATGGCAGCATCAGAAGCCAGGAAAAATCGAATGAAGATGTGACCACCAACCCAAAGAAAAATCAACATTATGACAAAATGATTAAACCTAACTGAAATCTCATTGCAAGGGTAACAGAATTCCTGGGCCTTTCTTGTCACCTGTTTGTTTGAACTAAGGAGTGTTTTTCCAGGATAATCCTCTTCCTCCTTCATCCCTGGTCCAGGCTCATTAGGAACCAAACTTCAAACATAGGAAGAAGCGTATATAAGGAAGGCCAAGCAATCTCAGCCTCAGTATTTGAAAGTAAATGGGTTGAGAGCAGTTGTCAGGTGAAATCTTGAAGATATATCCTCAAATATTCACACGTACACACACACAAAGACTCATGCAAACACTCATGAAATTCAAAATGGCTCAAAGGCTTCCATTCAGAGACATCCAGTTGTCACTAAAATAGCTCAGTTGATTTGGGAATGCTGGGGCAAGGTGGAAAAGGATTTGGGGAGTCTGAGGCTTTTCACAAGGACACTATAAGCTTTTTATACTCATATATAAAAGAAACTGCCTTCTCTTGAGCCTAAGCAATAGGCTTCTGGAGGAATATGTGATTCATCTCCCTTGGCTTCTTTCTGGAAGATAACAGGTTTTCTACATTAGAGTTGTCTGCCAGTCTCGTTGTTTAGACCCACCAAGTACAGTAGCTAAATGACATTTGAATGGGTAAAAAAATTTTAAAAATTAAAAAGAATTCAGTTACAGAATAGTCCCTTAATGAAATAATTGAGTGGGGGGGTGGGGGCAAACAATAGAGTATTTCTGCCAGGGAATACTCTCCCACAAATACAAGTTTCCCAAAAGTCTTAATGTAGCTTTAAATTTTAATAGCTTAAATATTTTAATAGCTTAAATACTGCACAGATAACTTACAGCAATTCTGAGACTTTTGTGGGCCACTCTACCCTAGGTTTATGGGAAAAATAATCTATCGCTTCTTTTCTAACTATGCCATTTTGCTAATGACTATTCTTTAAACTAATTGTGTCCTCTGACTGATTAGTAAAAGGCACACATAAGTGAGGGCTTATAACCTATATTTTTCTGAGTGGATATACATTAAATTGAGAGCACTTTGAACTTAGAATATTCTTTCTGGTGACCAAACTCTCAGAAAAAGATGCCTCAGGTGCTATATAAAGTTCGTTTATACACACATATTCATAATGTTGTTTAGTCATTTTCAAGTTTTATGACCCCTTTTTCAATTTTCTTGGCAAAGATACTAGAGTGGGTTGCCGTTTCCTTCTCCAGTCTATTTTTACCCTTGGCAAACTGAGGCAAGCAAGATTAAGTGACTTTCCCAGGGTCACATGGCTAGGAAGTATCTGAGGCCAGATTTGAACTCAGGTCTTCCTTTCCAATTCTGGCAGTCTATTCCCTGTGCCACCTAGTTGCATACACATCTATATAAATATCTACACACATACATAAAATGTACATCCATAACAAATATATGTTAAAACCACATGCTACATGTATTTCATATATATGTTTGATATAGTTAGACTCAAAATTAAATGTGAGTATATCCAGAAGGCCAAAATATATTTAAAGTATCTTTTATTTGTATAATATTCAACCCAAAAGAAGAAAACTGAGTGTGAAAACTTAATTGGAAAAAAAAAGTACTAACAGTTCTAGTTCTTTAAATTCTGAGTGAGTTACCCTGAGAGGTGTGAAAAAATTCTGGAAGATTATAAAAATAGCATGAATTTTCATCAGCCTTGGAATGATACAGGATTAGGCCTGCCTGAGGCTGCTGTGAGAAACTCAGTCGATCTCCAGTTTCTCGGCTCAAGTCCAAATTCCTGGTTCCACCTATTTTATCATGAAATTAATTTCCTCCTGCCCCTAGAATTGACCCAGCACTTTCACAACCAGAGTGACCTCTACTAATCCCTATCACCTGTATGTTCCATGAGCCTGGATCATCCAGACTTTCTTATCTTTCTCTAGTCCTAACCCATTACCTTCAATGTCTTATTGTAATTTACAACATTCATGGGAGCCCGAAGATGAAGCAAGAAATGAAATCACCAATTTGCAAGTAAAGAAGCTTCCCTTCCATCCTGTCCAAGTATAATATCTTTAATGAGTCTTGAGCTAAAAGTCATGGATGATAAAACGACTGAGATGAAATTGGGATTGACTTAGTAATGCTCTGCATTCAGACCAGGCGTCCTGATGCCATGAGCTCTCACACCAGAGTGCGAAGCTACTGGAGTGTGTAGCTCTCAGCCAGCCAGTCAATGGACTGGTAAAATACCAATCAAGTAGTTTTCATCTTTCACACTTCTTAATTCAATCAGACCATCTCTGAGCTGTGAAGGAAGAAATAGGTACTTTAGGAAATGCAGAGTTAAATGAGACAAGGGGGAAATAAAACGTAGATGAGTAAAACCTAGAGGCTTCTTGAACATTAATCTCCTATCCTACCTCCCCAGAATATTACCAATCAGAAGGTGGTACCGGTTCAGTTTATTCATATTTTCTTCTTTTTAAAGGCTTCTCTTATTTTTTAGGTTAGTGGTTCCCAAACTAAGTTCCACAAAACCCTGATATTCTGCCTGATGAGGACTTGGAAGGGAGAGGACATGAGGAATGCAGTGCTAGGGATAGTTTCCTCTCTAAAATCAAAGCATGCATCATTATTTGTTTTTTTGTTTTTTTAGTCATTGGGAGGCAGTGTGCCATAGTGGATAGGGAACTGACCCATAGTCAAGAAGCCCTGGATTAAAGTTCTACCAAAGTCACATATTGTCTGGGTATGTCTGGAGCAGCTACTTTGTGAGTGTATTACCTCTTAATTTCCTTTTCCCCCTTCAACTAAGATATAAGTTGACAGGTATTGTGAGGAGTGTCCTTGTCAGGATTTTTCTACACAAATAAAATGACACTTCTGGCCACCTCTCAACAATCCCCAACCCCTCTACTCCCCAAATCCCAAACAATATTTAAAGAATTTTTCTTGAATAAAAATTATTTAATTTTGCACCTTCCCAGAGATGGGGAAATATCTATATTCAGAGGCATAGAATTTCCTCCTTCTGTGTTCAGCCACTGAGAGATGAGTGACTTTGATTAAGATTAATGCACAAAAACCCACATGGACAATGTTCACCTTTATCAGCTTTGTGTAATCTATTAACTAATCAGTCCATGATAAATATATGTATATATGAATGTAATATCTATAACAAGTCTTGAGCTAAAAGTCATGGATGATAGAGTGACTCAAATGAAACTGTTATTTACTTATGTAATGCATATATACAAAGATAGGCATACATACACATAAACACACACAAGTGGATCAATGAGTATATGTATGCATGTATATATAGACATATATGCATATATACATGTTATATGTGTATTTATGTATGTGTTTGGAACCTAACTCCTACAGGGATAAGGCGTTAATGGATATAATATATTTTGTATTAAGATAAGTGATAATTGGCAACTAAAAAAGTCAGAGGGAGAGATGAACAGGCCTGGAAGAAGGGAGAGGGGCAATAAGGGCTTAGCTGTGACATCCAAGTGTAAACAGATATCTTCTGATGAAAGCCAAGAGTTCACAGAAGTAATCAGTCCAGAGGCCCGGAGAAAGCATCAAGATCAGACAATAGCATGACAGGAGATTCCGTTGGAATGTCTGCAGAGTAGGTTTGTAGAAGGGGTCAGCAGAGAGCGGCTAAGAAATGCAACACGAAGGGAGCAACATTCAGAATTGACAAATAATTGTCTCCCACATAGGAAACAGCAGCCTTTTCTATCAGGGATGTCATCTCCACGGCAGCTCCTCATTTGTGTGCGTCTGTGTCATTGTGCCCTAGGACGTAAACAACAGTTGACAAAAACACACATGATCTGGTTGTATTTACTTCTCTTGCTTTTCAGGATATCTTGTCAAACAATGGTGTGACTCAAGATTCTAGAAGAGCCCTACCATGTTGGAAAAGTCACATCTTTAGGTAGGAGCACAAAGAGTCCATTTTCATTTGCTTTGCTGGACCAATGTAGGGAAACAAAAGAGTATGAATGTACAACATCAGCTTCTTCAGTCCCTCATAAGTTGGTGACTTTAGCAGTTTGGGCAATCCCTTTATTATCACAAACTCTCAGTGAGGTGCTGGATCCAACCAATTCATCACTTGGTGCTGAAAGCTCTTATCATTTAGAGATATGTTTTCCAGTTTCCTTGTCTGTGTTTTCTTCCCCCATTAGAAGGTAAAGTCTTTGAGGGTGGGGGATGTTCCACAGTGCCTGGAACATAGTAGGCTCTCAATAAATGTTGTTTAGATTGAAAATTGAATATATGTTTATATGTAGATGTGTGTATACATATGTGTATGTGTGACAGTGAGAGAGAGAGACAGAGAGAAAATGAGTATACAGGGTGTCCCAAAAGTCTTAGTACAGTCTCAAGCTATTGAAGCTTAAAACTGCACTAATGCTTTTCTAAGACTTTTGTGACATCACATGTATGTGTGTATACACGCACATGCATAGACACATATATGAATACATATATGTGCATATATGTAGAAGCAAATACAAGTAAAGATAGAGAAAAAAGCTGTCAGAACAAGCTCCCTTGGATTTTACTTCTGAAATAAACTGCTTACCAATGAAGTGATTTACCCCCTACACTTCATTGACCTATTTCAGAGTCTCCTGTCATCCCAAACACAATGGAGGGCTTGGTTTTGGGGTTTGGGGTTTTTTTTTGGTATTTAGTGCTATTTTATTTTCTAGAGGCAATAGAGGTTAAGTGGTTTGCCCAAGTTCACACAGCTAGTAAGGGCCTGAAGCTAGATTTGAACTCAGGTCCTCCTGACACCCACTGTACCACCTAGTTGCCCCTAGAGCTATGTTTTATATGATAAATTATGTGTTGTCAGTATCATTCTCCAATAATTTATCTAAGACAAATAAAATATTCTTTTTTCCTTCCCCCTGTGCTTCTTCATTGTAGTGATTCAAGAGTCATAATACATCTGGAAGGGACCTAGCCCTTCATTTAACAAAAAAAGAAACTGAGTCTTAGCAAGGTCAATCTTTTGGCCCAGATTCTCTGCTGAATCCTAGTATAGTATAGTCCCACTGTATTTTATGCTGTCTCATGATATATCTAAGGCCAATTTTGGTTCTTCTGCCCTTTTCTTTTATGTAAAACTGTGATTTCCTAAGTTCTTTCACTAAGAAACATTTCTCTACTTGGGCTAGAATGTTCTTTCTCAATTCTGCCATCTAAAAATTCCTTTGATTCTATCCATACAATGTTCCATTGGAACACCATTATATTTTTTCAAGGGACTTTGTCACTATAAAAAACTGCATTAGCAATTTCAATGACAGTCCAGTGAGCTCAAATATGACTCTCAGAGTTAGAATTTGGATCGCTATTTTCATCCAACAGTTTAAATTTCTTAATTGAGTCAGCTGTCTTAATTCAGTATATTCCAACTATACCATCACATCAAGTCAAAAGTATTTCAGAGTAGCTTGAATTGGGAGAATTTTAATTTTTGTCCTCAGAGCATATACAGTCATGGTTATAATACTATCAAAGATGCAGGTATTTCAGGAGTTGCATGCCATTTGATTAAAAACATTTTGTTGAGATTCTCCATGTTTCTAGGGTTTATGAGAAAAATGGTATTTCCAGAAAATGGTAGAAAGAAGGAATCCTTTGGCTTCAATGGAAATGTGAACGATCAAATATAGTCTAGGTTGATATGTATAGAGAGTACAATGTCTTCTTTGGAAAAATAAAACAAAACAAGACAATGTTTACTCACATTACTCTGAGAGCGAGGTACTGTTCAACCCTGAGCCAAGATCAGGGGCCAAGTGGGCTGGATGAGTTATATCTATCCTTGCCACCATTGTAGGTTTTCTGAACCCAGCCCAACCGGGCTCAGTTCAGTCCTTTAAACATGTCATCTGGCTTCAAGAAAGCCTTTAGTGCTCTGTAATCACACAAGGGTGACCAGAATCTAAGAGTATAAGACCTGGAGTGAAAAAGTCTGGGTTTAAGTCTGAACCCTTTGACTTACTAGCCATGCAAGCAACAGCAATTCATTTAATGTCTCCTAGTATTAGGTTTCTCATCAATAAGATGGAGATAACAATAGTTGCTTGATTAACCTTAAAGCTGTTGTGTGTCCCTAATTGTATAGGTATTCAGTGAACCCCTCATTGTTTTATACAAAAAGCAATTACTTTTCCCTTTACATTTGACACTCAAAGGGGTCAACCCTATGAAACCATGTTTTTTGACAAAAGAAAGTTAGGAAAAAAATCTGTGGTAATAAAAGAGAAATATATGAAAGAAGGAAAAAAGCAAGTTCTCCATCAACAAGCATTAATTAAGCAAGAGTTATCTTGCTTATCAAAAGTCAAAACAAGTTATCAAAACAGCAAGCACTGACTAAGCACCTACTCTACACAAAACATAATATTATTCAGTGGGTGCTGAGACTACAAAGGGGGAAAAAAAGCTGGAAAAGTACTTGCCCTGAAGGGATTTTGAGAAAATCAGCAGAAAGAGAATAATTTGGGGAGTTAAGGTAGACTGGATACCAATGAAGAAATAATTCAGGAAGAGCTCTGGGGATGCTGGCAACTACAACTGGACAAAGCAGCAAACTCCAGACCTCAGGGAATGACCTAGAGTATAGGTTGGCATTTACTGAAGGGTGATAACTGAAGAATGAATTTGAAATGAACTTAGAGTAGGCATAAAATAATATTAGAGGAACTGTGGTGTAGAAACAGAAAATGAACAGAAACCAGACTTTTAAAAGAATCCCATAGACAAAAGATTTAGTTTGAGAAGGGGCTGAATTTTTTGACTTTGCCACAGAAATGCAATTTCAATATAGTTTGCATCTCAGGAAGAACTTATACTGTAAGGAAGTAACTTACTTTATGTTAAATGACTGACCAAGTTGGATGTTACTGATAGACAAATATTAAGAAGGGTAAACACCAAGAGGGGAAAGGAACACCAGATATTCTTTGATTTGATTTGATTTTTTTCTTTTTTTAAGAATGTATTTACTTATTTTTAGTTTTCAATATTCATTCTCACAAGATTTTGAGTTCCAAATTTTCTCCCCATCTCTCCCCTCTGCCCATTCCAAGATTATGCATTTTGATTACCTCTCATTCCAATCTGCCCTCCCTTCTATCATATCCCTTCCTTCTCTTATCTCCATCCCCTCTATTTTCTTGTAGGGCAAGAGAGATTTCTATACCCTATTGTCTGTATATCTTATTTCCAAGTTGCATGTAAAAACAACTTTCAATGTTCATTTTTAAAACTTTGATTTCCAACTTCTCTCCCTCCCTTCTTTCCTCCCTCCCCAGCCATACCCACTTAGAACGCAAGCAATTCAACATAGGTTATACATGTATAGTCATGCAAAACACTTCCATAACAGTCATATTGTGAAAGACTAACTATATTTCCCTCCATCCTATCCTGCCCCCCATTTATTCAGTTCTCTCTTTTGACCCTATCCCTCCTCAAAAGTGTTTACTTCTAATTACCCCATCTTCCCATTTGCTTTCCTTTCCACCATCCCCCCAACCCCCTCTTATCCCCTTGCCCCCTACTTTCCTGAAGTGTAAGATAGATTTTCATACCAAAGTGAGTGTTCATGTTATTCCCTCCTTAAGCCTAATGCAATGAAGGTAAGGTTCATTCTTTCCCTCTCACCTCCCCTGCTCTTCCCCTCCATTGAAAAAGCTTTTTCTTGCCTCTTTTATGTGAGATAATTCATCCCATTCCATTTCTCCCTTTCTCCTTCCAATATATTCCTCTCTCACCCCTCAATTTCATTTTTGTAGTTATCATACCTTCAGCATTTGGGGGGGGGGTCTCCTTTAGCAAGCAGTTGTCTTATTTTTCATGATTTTCTTGCATCGCTCTCATTTCTCTTTCCAATTTTGCTCTACTTCTCTTACTTGATTTTCAAAATCCTTTTTGAGTTCTTCCATGACCTGAGATCAATTCATATTTTTCTTGGAGGCTTTGGATGGAGGAGCTTGGACTTTGTTGTTTCCTTCTGGTTGTATGTTTTGATCTTCCTTGTCACCAAAGTAAGATTCTATAGTCTGATTCTTTTTCTGGTTTTTACTCATTTTCCCAGCTATTTACTTGACTTTTGAGTTCTTTGACACAGTCGTTCTCTTCTTCCTGTGGGGGTGGGGAGTATACTGTCAGCAGCTTGACCCCCCACTATCTGTGGACCTAGAGCTCCATAAACAGTTGCTGCTGCCCCTGCTCCTGCTGCCTTGGACTCCTTTGTGGACTCCTCCACAGGCTTTTCCACCCACTGCACTACCTTGGGGTTGGGACCAGGCAGATCACTCTACTCTCTCACACTGGTCCCACAGGTTCTTCTACTGACGTTTCAATTTGTCCTTTGCGTTTTGGGGTTGTGAAGCCTGGAAACCACCACAGGTGCCCAGGATTCAGTCCCCCCAAGGCCTGCTCAGGTCCTCTCTGTGCCAGTGTGGCTCACGCTAGACTGTGCTCAGCTCCCAGTGCAGCAAGATAGACACTTCCTGGTGATCTTCTAGAGTGTCTTTGGCTGGTGATTTGTTTCACTCCATCATTCTGCAGCTCCAGAATTTGTTTAGAGTCATTTTTCCAGGTATTTGGCTAGGTTTGGGGGGAGAGCGCTAGACATTCCATGCTGTTACTCCTCCATCTTGGCTCTGCCCCTCTTCCTTGATTTTAGCAAGAGGTTTTGCACCCCACAGGGGGATGAGATTGGAGATAAGCATAGTGAGTTTTCAAAATCAAGCCTGGACAATCCTTGAATATAGAGGGCATTTGGAACTGAGCTGGAAGAAGACTGGCCCCAGAAGAAAATACATGATCCTGGAATGGATCACATTTGGAGCACTGTAAACAGCAAATCTGAAGAAAAGAAACAATCCTAGAGTTATTACCATCATCAGAATAGGAATGGATTTCCTCAAAAGGTAGTGAGGTCCCCATCATTACAGGTCTTCAAGTGGCAGCAGCATGACCACTTGCCTGGTAGGTTATAAAAGCAATTTCTGATTAGATTCATTGATTTTACTGCAGTCTATGCATGTGAATGTGTTGGGCTTAATCATCTGCTGGGTGGAGCTAGAATAGCAAGGCCAAACTGTGTCCATACCTTCAGCTCAGCTGATCATCCAAATGATTTGCTTTGTTTTCTCAGACCCGTTCTAGGGTTTGTAGGAAATGTAGCCTCCAGACTGGAAAACGTGAGACATCCTTAGCTTAGAGAAGGCTCAGAACTAGCCTTCAAAAATGCAAGATTAAATACAAGGCTAAGTACCAGAAAGCAGAGATTTAAAAAAAAAAATAACGTGATCTGTTGAACATTGCTTATATCTCAGATGTATGAAGAGGGAGGTTATACAATATAAAATTCATTAGGGGAACAGTGTCAGCAAGGACATGGAGAGAGGGAGACTCCTTTTCTGTTCAGTAAAGAGCTAGGAAAGGTTTGTGATGGGGAATCAGTGGGAGTTAAGATTAAGAGAAAATAAAAGAATATTAGGGAAATATTGAGGAGAGCTTTAAATAGTAAGTTAAAGACCTTATTAGGAAGATAATATAGGACCCAAAGAAGTCTTTTTTAATAAGGGAGAAAAATAAAAGTCAACATTAATTTCTCTAGAATTTATCCAAACTTGTTTGTCACATGTGTCTCCCACAAATAGAATGAAATCTCTTAAATATTCATTGATTCACCAAGTACAAGGATTTTCCCCTTTGAAAGGCCTAGAGATGGGAATACAGAAATTGATTATAAATTCTTGCTAAATTGGAGTGAATTAGGAAAATGGACTAGAGGCTGCAAGGAGAGCAGTTGTATGAATGGCCCAAAGAGGATTCAATTGTCTTCTATTTCTAGTCAGTGTAAAATTACTTCTTATGCAAAGGCAGGGATATTACTCTAAGAGGAGAAGAACTCTTCATAACATACTCTTCAACATTAATTCCCATGAGAGCCACAATATATTAGGATTATCTGTTGGAAACTTTGGAGGAAACATCCACGATATAGTCCTTGATTACCAATCTATATACAGATTTTTAAATGATGGTTTTAGAAGATCAAAAGTTCAAAGAAACCAGAGATATCATCTAGTCTTAATGACTCATTTCCTAAGTGAGGACACAGAATCCTAGGAAGTTTCATTGGTTTATCCAAGTTCACATAGGCAGTAAAAGAGAGTGGGATTTGAACCCAGTGGAAAGAGCAGGACATTGGTTTTGGAGTCAGAGATTGTGAGTTCAAGTGTTTTTGGATCTAAGTTTCCTCTTGGGTAAAATGAAGGGAGTTAATTAAATCCTTTTTAGATTTATGATCCTGTGACAGATGTGTGTGTGTGTGTGTGTGTGTGTGTGTGTGTGTGTGGTTATAGTGGAGGGAAATGAGGGCTTCCCTCCACACCCATGCCTTCCCTCTAATACACACAGACATACACACACCAAATCCAATACTTTTTCTGTGGGCTAACCCTTTGCAGGTCATTCTTTTGGCTCTTTTCATTTGCTTCTGGAAAACTATTTGATTGTTTAAACTGGTGAAGAATAATAACCAGGCAACACCTGTCCAAAGCAATCTCCAGGTATGTAGGCTCCCACCCATAACCATACTGCCATCCTTCAGGGAAGGTATAAAATTTTTCATGTCTTGTAAGACCCTCATCCAGCCTTCTAAAGAAGATGGATGACTGACTTAGTTCTCTCTCACTGCTCTTTTGAGAAGCACCTAGTGAACTCCACTCACTGCTCCCTATAAAGAACATTTATCAGAGGGAGTAGGTTTCTGCTTTGAACACTGCTCCTCTAATTTGTAACCTTGAGGTACCCTAAGCATGCCACTTCATAACAAGAGAACTGTCATGGCTCCTTACTCAAGGGGGCTCACAAAGTCTTTTCTGTCCTCAGTCCTTATTTCTCGTTATGTAAAATATCTCAATGCTACCCTTCCTACCCAGTGCTCTTTTCTAGGGAAAAATCAGGTGGACTTTCCCTTCTAGAAACATGCAGGCAAGGCCAGCTGGCCACCTCCAAGGACTTTGGGACCAGCCAGCTGGCCTCTAATCTGCCTTCCTGCAGCTGCAGGGGAACCACATCTGGATTTGGACCATCTCATCACTGAGAGCTGGCTCTGATCGACATGGTAGGTCATTGTCACTTGGCACAAAATCAGAGGACTTGGATTTTGGCACTGGATCCAGGAACTTATTTAGATTCACATGGATAATAATCTAGCCCATCCTAAAACATTTCTAGTATCATAACCAAAACAAATAGAGCCCCCTTGAGTCAGCACAGAAAGCATAGAGGTTGATGTCAGAAAAAAGGCATCTGGGAGAAGCTACAGAGGTAACAAGGTGGCCCGTTCATCTCCAAAGGTAATGGCCTATGAGGGAGATCTGATAATAGAGTAATATGATGGGTTTTTAAACAAACATACCAGAACGCTGACATCTACTGACCACTGCCCTGTGAGGGGTCACCTGGGAGGCCACACACTTATTTCAAAGAGATGTCATTACTCAGAACATTTCCGAAACCCTGTTCTGGGATGGGACTTCAAAGCCTGAGACACCATCTTTACAACGTTGTCAGGGGTAGCACATCTTTGCTTTCTAGTCTTTGAATATTACATTGGCACAGGTTGGCCTCAGATGCCTGGGAGATTTCTCCTCCTTATGTCTTAGAATCCCAATCTTACTTCAAAATCATAGTTAAAGTACCACCTTCCTACAGGTTTGTTTTTTTTTTTAATGTGTCTATTATGTGTCTGGGCAACTAAGTGGTGCAATGGACAGAGAGCTGTGCCTGGAGTATAGAAAACTCATCTTCTTGAATTCGAAGCCAGCCTCTGACACTTATCTAGCTGTGTGACCTTGGGCAAGTCATTTAACCCTGTTTGCTTCAGTTTTCTCATCTATAAAATGACCTAGAGAAGGAAATGGCAAACCATTTCAGTATCTTTGCCAAGAAAACCTCAAATGAGTACACAAAAAGTTGGACACAACTGAAACAACTGAGCAACAACCACAAAGTGTCTGTCACATGCAATATGCCTGGCACATAGAAGATGTCTGACAAATGTTTGTTGATTTATTGATAGAGCTTCTCTTATTAAACTGACTTTGCCTTAGGACTTATCTGTGTATATGGTGTATGTATCCTCCAAGTAAAATGAATGCAATTTCCTTGAGTATTTCAGGGACTGTGGCATTTTTGTCTTTGTATTTCCAGGACCTAATACAGTGCTTGGCACATGATGAAATTCAGTCTCATGAAATCATTTCTTTAAATAAACTGAATTAGAGACAGGGACTTTAAGGAATAATTCAATGATGCCTTGAGCAGACTGAAGAAGGGGTTATGCCATCTCTTGTTGAGATCAAGTCATTAGTTCCTTAGAAACTGACTCTAAGGACAATTTCACTTACTTTTTTACAAATACCAAGTTTATTTTACAAATACCTTGCTATTCCCAAGGTCGCAGGCTGCCAGGCCCAGGTGATTTACTGACAAAAAAAATTAGACAGTCCCTTCTCTCAAGCAGCTTATTTTCTACTGGGAAGATAGACTGTGTATACACAAATAATTAAATACAAATTAATCTGAGGAAATCACAAGCAGTTATGCAGGATGAGATGAGGGAAGGCCACATAGAAGACATGATGCAAGAAGAACCTTGAAAAAAACTATGGATTATGGAGAAGCAAAGATGTCTAAGAGGAGAACATGCCAGACATGAGGGAATGGGGTCCTGGGAAAAGGTAGAAAGGGGGAGATCAAATACTGAGTCCAGGAAAGAGCTTTGAGTTCAGTTTGAGTGAACCAGTGAGCAGCAGTTCCCACAGAAGACTTCTACCCTTGGATAAGGAATATCAGCATTATGGGAAAAAAGTATTAGGCTACAGTGGGGATCACTTTGCAGGGGGAAACATTGATTTGGCTATCTGTCCTGGATCTGACTGATAAAAACCATCTTTTGTATGGGCAACCTACATCAGTGCTTCATTGGTTCTACTACCCCCACTGATGCTGATGACTGCCCCTCCTCACTTCAATAAACACTCTCCTTCAGTTTTCTGTCTTAAAAAAATAATTCACTAGCAGACAAATGGTAACGAACTTTTTTAACTTTCATTGGCCTAACCTTTGGACAGACATCATTGACATGGTCTACAAGAACCCCCTATCACCAGAACATTAGTATGAGATAAATTCATAGGGTGCAGGGGAAAGTGTTTGTAGGACACATGGAAAAGGACTAGATGAATCAGTTCTTTGATACAGGATACATCCCACAAGGAAAATCCTTCTACAAATGCAAGTCATTCTCTGAAATTTATTTTTGAATTTCTAAAACTTTGGTTTGGAGAACTATCTAAAGTGGTGGTATCAAGCTCAAATAGAAGTGGAGTCACTGTGGTTTTCATATGGACTTAGAAAACCACAAGTTAACATTATCTGTGTTGCATTGTGTTTGTATTTGTTTTGTTAAACATATCCAAAATGGTTCCTGCATTTCCTGGGCTGCATGAGTTTGATTGCTCTTGCCTGGGACACAGAAAGATTAAGCAATTTGTTGTTTAGTCTTTTCAGCGGTATCTGACTCTTCATGACCCTATTTGGGATTTTCTTGGCAAAAATACTGAAGTGATATGTCATTTTCTTCTCCAGATCATTTTATGGATGAGGAAACTGAGGCAAACATGGTGAAGTGACTTGCCCAGGGTCATAAAACTACCAAGTGTCTAGGGTCACGTTTGAACTCAGAAAAATGAGTCTTCCTGACTCTAGACTGCTATACATTATGGCACCATCTAGATGCCCTCATTAAGTGATTTACTCAGGATCAAACAGTCAATATGTATCTAAAGGGAGGACATGAACCCTAGTCTTGCAGTTCTGAGGCCTGCTTTCTAACCACCACGTGCATACATAACCTTGCTAATTTTTAAATGATATATAAATATGAGCCATTATTTAGTTCTTGATTTTTACTTTGGGAAAAAGATATGTAGAAAATAATAAATGAAGAATAGCTAGGTCGGGCTAGCTAATGGTCATCAATTATCTTAGTTAAAAAAGGAAGTAGAATAGTATGCAAAAAAACAGCTCCACTCAAATGCCTAATGACTTCTAAAACACTACTCATCATCTGTGGCTATCATCTCGCCATTCATCATGCCTGGTAAAGCAAACATCCAAAGAACCATCAAGACCCATCCCTACTATTTCTGCTTGAAAGATAGACCTTTCCCTCCATCCTTACTCTCTTTGACATAATATAGGACTATGACTTTGGAGTTACCATTCATTAATAATTTTCTAAAATATAAAATCTAGGACTATATCAGAATTTTTGCCTGTTCCTTTTGGATAACAGGTGAAAAATAAGTAGAAGGGGAAGGCTTGTTTGTGGCTTTGTTGCTTCAAAGTAAAATGGTTCCATCTATTTCCTAGATTACAGCAACTGGCCATTATACTGAGTTTTCTTGACATTGTCCAAAACTATTACGTTTTTATGGGCCACTTACAGAGGTTTTTAGAACTGGGAGATTCAGCTTATTTGATGGGAATTGCCAGGTCTTGTAAATCAATAGACATCAGAGAAAAGCAAGCAATTAAGTCATTAAATGAGGATCTGAGCTCTTTAGTAAATTGGCTTTCAGTGCTCATACATGGGTGTAGACTGGTAACATTCAAAAGGAGAAGGAGACATCATTAATTTTAAATGACTAGAGAACAGTCTGGCCCCAAATCATTTCAGTGCACTTAAGCCAGAATAATCACAGTGGAAATCTTTGCTCTCTTGTTTGTTTTCTATGATTAACCTTGGAGAGGTGGTACTTTGGGTGGCCAAACATCACACAATGTTTAGCCTCAGAGCAACATAGTTTGAGTGTGGCTATGAAAAGAAGTGGAAATCTAGGATGGATGGAACGCCATGTGGAGATATCACCTACCTTGGCTGAAAGTTTTCTGCTCTTATATTAAGCCCTTTAAAGGTACTTTTTGAAAGAACTTATCAACTCAATATTCTTGGATGGAAAATGAATGAACACACACACACACACACACACACACACACACACACACACACACACATTACCAGAGTGTTGAAATTAGGAGCACACACCATGGATCTGGAAGTAAAAACAGTGATCTTCTAGTCCAGACTTTTGATATTGTAAATGAAGACAATGAGGTCCGGAGAGGTTTTGTCTTATCCCAAGATCACACAGCTATTTAATGGCAAAGCTTGGATTCAAATACAGTTCCAATGACTCCAACTCTAGACCTCTTTCTACTGCTCTTGAGTCAATATTATTTCTTTTTTGAAATACTATTTATTTTATTTTTATGAAATGAAGCAAGCACTTTCATAACAGTATAATTTTTAAAAGATGATTGTAGGTAAAATTGTAACTCTTTTATGTACAACTTGTTATTCCTTTTAAATATATAATAAAGCTGTAAGTGTAAATTTCTCCTCCCCTTGCTACCATTAGAAATATGCGTATACATATACATACATACTGTTTATACACGCACACACACACACACACACACACACACACACACACATATATATACATAAAATCATTCTATATGTACTTGTATTTACCAGTTCTTTCTCTGGATCCAGATCGCATCTTCCTTTATATGTCCTTTGCAGTTAATTTGGGTATTTATAATAGTCAAAATGACTAGTCACTCAAAGTTGATCTTAAAACAATATTACTGCTACTATTGACAATATTCTCTTGGTTTTGCTCATTCTCTCTTCACTATTTTATAGATCTGTCCATATTTTTCTAAAATCATTGAGCTCTTCATTTCTTACAGCATGGCAGTATTCCATCACAATCATACACCACAACTTGTTCAGTCATTCCCCGACTGATGAGACCATCAAGAAAATGTGAAAAACACAAAATATATTAGTTATCAGACTTATGAAGAGGTGAACATTTTGTGAATAAACAAGGGATAGAAAGCAGAGTGAGGTCTAAAATGGAAAATTTTGATTACATTAAATTAAAAAGATTTTCTACAAGTAAAATGAATGTAGCCAAGATCAATATTATTCCTTATTGGGATATACAAAAATGACAACATCGATATTAGTTCCTTCTCCTTCTCTTTCCTTTCTGGAGAGGTGATTGTTTGAGGGGATTCTATTATATTACCGAGTACGTTTTTATTAGAAAGACACAGACTTATCTATACACATGAATATACATATGGGAAATATACATATGGGAAATATACATATGAGAAATATACATGAGGGAAATCCAACGATATTGTGGGGAACTCAAGATTTTTGCTGCAACTTTGTTTTTTACATTATTACCTAGAATAAGGTCTCATTTCCTTTTAAGATAGCTTCTCTTTTCTAATTATAATGAAAAAGGTTGACTTCATGTATTCATTCACTTATTCACTTTTCAAATAATAATTAATCATCTGTGGTGTACAAAGCAGAAAGTCAGCATGCTTACAGGATCTGCATTCAAGTCCTGACTGTGGTACATACAAACTATGCAATCCTAAATCAAATTGCTTAATCTCTCAGTGCCTAAGGCAATACTGGAAATTGTCAATACCCATTAGCGGAGAAAGCCTGAACGATAGGGATGAAATTTATGAAATCGTAAATCTGAATTTCCTTCTCTCCTTCTCCCCCTTTCAAAAAAAGAAAAAAAATTAAGCAAGGCATCTTTCCTAGGCTCAAAGGCATAGAGAGAGGCCTGTGGTACAATGGAAAGAATGCTAGACCTAGAGTCAACCTTAAGAAGCTTGGGTTGAACCTTCAGTCCTTCCTAGCAGCATGGCCAATCACTTATCCTGGCCAACCCTTTTTCTTCTAAACTTTAAAATGATGACACCTGAACTACCTGCCTCCCAGAATTGTTGTAAAGAAAGTGATTTATGAAAATCCTAAACATTGTATCATAATGGTTATTAAACAAAAATATGTTCTCTTTCCTTGATGTCAGTTCAAGAACTGCCATTAAAGTCTAGTACCTTATTGAGAACACTAAAAGGAAGGAAAACATTTTTTTAAACAGGGAGAGGGAGAACACACGCATCTTAATATGAGTCCCATTGATGTGCATTAATCCATATAAAGACTGCATTTTAGTCATAGGATCTGAAGATTTAAAACTGAGGAAGGATCTTAAAAATCCTTCAGGCCAAGAGTTCCCTTGGGCAGTGTGGCCACTCCCCTCCCAGCTGCATTTCTGACTTTCTGGACTTCAGCACTTCAGCTGCTAGGCTCATCCTCAAATTTCCATCAATGCTTGGGACCTCTGGGAATAGCCATCTATTCCTTCCCTTAAGATTCCTTGCCCTGGAATATCCCTCCATCATGTTGCTCCCTTCTCCCACTAGTGAGTTCCTCCAGGTGTCTCGACTTTGGCAAGGCCAGCCTTCAGATTGTGCTTCTTACTTTCTGGATTCTGACATATGTCCAATGTGGACCCTTTCACCTACTCCCCTTTCAGATAGCTCTGTATATGGTTGTAAACACCTTGATGACAAGGACTGCTTTGTTGGGGTTTTTTGCTAGAATTTGTATCCCCAGTACTTAGCACATTGTTGGCACACAGCAAGCCCTTAATAAAAGATTGATATCTACTTTCCTGTTGCCTGACTTTTGCTGCTCAGAATACTTTTAAATGCATAAAATAAACTACATAGGATTGCAAAGGAAGCCAATTATATTAAAATTCAGTTATCAGGTTTTTTTTTGTTTTAAAGTTCACACATACCAGAATAAAATCCCCTTTCTCTAGTCAAATTCTCTCTTTTTATGGACAAGGAAACTGAGGCCCTATAAATATACCAATAGTAATTAGCATTTCTGAAGTTCCTTTACATGAACCAAAAAAGCACTCTATTTTCATTAACTTTCAACTCTTTTTTAAAATTTTTTAAACTTTATTTATTTAGTTTTAGTTTTCAACATTCATTCCCACAAGATTTTGAGTTCCAATTTTTTCCCCAAGACACCTTGCATTCAGATTACCCCTTCACCCAATCTGCCCTCCCTTCTGTCACAACTCTCCTTTACCTTATTCCCATCTTCTCTCTTTTCTTGTAAAGTAAGATAGATTTCTATATCCCATTACCAGCATTTCTTATTTCCCAGTGGTATGCAAAAACAGTTCTCAACATTCATTTCTAAAACTTTGAGTTTCAACTTCTCTCCCTTCCTCCCTCCCCACCCATCCCCACTGAAAAGGCAAGAAATTCAATGTAGGTTATACATGTGTAGTTATGTGAAATTCTTCCATAACAGTCATGTTGTGTAAGACTAACTATATTTCCCTCCACCCTATCCTGCTCCCCATTTATTCTATTCTCTCATTTGACCTTGTCCTTCCCCAAAAGTGGTTACTTCTAATTACTCCCTTCTCTCCTTTGCCCTCCCTTCTATCATCCCCCCACACCCCACTTATCCCCTTCTCCCCTGCTTTCCTGTAGTCTAAGATACATTTTTCATACCAAATTGAGTGTGCATGCTATTCCCTCCTTAAACCAAATGTGATGAGAGTAAGCGTCACTTTTCCTCTCTCACCTCCCCTACTTCCCCTCCATTGGAAAAGCTTTTTCTTGCCTCTTTTATGAGAGATAATTTGCCCCATTCCATTTCTCCCTTTCTCCTCCCAATATATTCCTCTCTCACCCCCTAATTTTATTCTTTTAGATATCATCCCTTCCTATTCAACTCACCCTGTGTCCTCTATCTACATGTGAATCCCTCCAACTACCCAAATGCTGAGAAAAGTCTCGAGTTATAAATATTATCTTTCCATGTAGGAATGTAAACAGTTCAGCTTTATTGAATCCCTTATGAATTCTCTTTCCTGTTTACTTTTTCATGCTTTTCTTGATTCTTGTGTTTGAAAGTCAAATTTTCTATTCAGTTCTGCTCTTTTCATCAAGAATGCTTGAAAGTCCTCCATTTCACTGAATGACCATTTTTCCCCCTGAAATATTACACTCAGTTTTTCTGGGTAGGTGATTCTTGGTTTTAATCCTAGCTCCTTTGACTTCTGGAATGTTATATTCCAAGTCCTGCGATCCCTTAAACTAGAAGCTGCTAGATGTGCTATCTTGATTGTATTTCCACAATACTCAAATTGTTTCTTTCTTACTGCTTGCAATAGTTTTTCCTTGATCTGGGAGCTCTGGAATTTGACTACAATATTCCTAGGAGTTTTTCTTTTTGGATCTCTTTCAGGAGGTGATTAGTGGGTTCTGTTGATATTTATATTATCCTCTGGTTCTAGAATATCAGGGCAGTTTTCCTTGATAATTTCATGAAAAATGATGTCTAAGCTCTTTTTTTGATCATGGCTTTCAGGTAGTCCCATAATTTTTAAATTGTGTCTCCTGGATCTATTTTCCAGGTCAGTTGTTTTTCCAATGAGATATTTCGCCTTGTCTTCAATTTTTTTCATTCTTTTGGTTGTTTTATCATTTCTTGGTTTCTCATAAAGTCATTAGCTTCCTTCTGCTCCATTCTAATTTTCAAAGAACTATTTTCTTCAATGAGCTTTTGAACCCCCTTTTCCATTTGGCCCATTCTGCTTTGCAAAGCATTATTGTTCTCGTTGGGTTTTTGGACCTCTTTCTCCATATGGATTAGTCTATTTTTAAAGGTGTTATTTTCTTTAGCATTTTGGGAGTCTCTTTTAGCAAGCTGTTGACATGCTTTTCATGACTTTCTTGCATCACTTCTGTTCCCAATTTTTCTTTAACCTCTCTCACTTGATTTTTCAAAATCATTTTTGAGCTCTTCCATGGGCTGAGACCACTGCATATTTTTTTTGGAGGTTTTGGATGCAGAAGCCTTGACTTTGATGTCTTCCTCTGATGGTATGCTTTGTTCTTCCTCATCCAAAAGGATAGAAGAAAATACCTGTTCACCAAGAAAGGAACCTTCTATGATCTTATTTTTTTTCCCTTTATTGGGCATTTTCCCAGCCAGTTACTTGACTTTTGAGTCCTTTGTCAAGTGGAGGGTATACTCTAGGGACCTGTAAGTTCTCAATTCCTACAAGGTGGAAAATCAAGGGAGAGGAGTTTTCTCCTCTCCTGGTCTGTGCTTTGGTCTATGAGCAACCACAAGTACTCCTTTCTGCCCAGGATCTGTGAGTAGGATTTCCTCTCCAGAGACTCTACCAGCTCCACCATGCCAGTGCTTTTCCTCACTGCAGGACCACCTCTCAAGACTGAGGTCCAGATCAGTGACTTGAGTCCCCAAGGTCTTTAGGCAGAGGGCTGCAAAAGTAGATGCTGCCTACATAGCAGCTGCCATTGCACTGGGCCTGAGACCCAACGGCACTCCCCTCTCACCCAGGTGAAAGAGCTTTTTCACTGACTTTTAAAGCTGTCTTTGATGTTTGTGGATTAAGAAATCTGAGAACTGCAGCTGCTACCTGTGAGTCCAAACCCTGAAGCCTACTCCAGTCCTGTCCATGCCCTACAGCTCTGTAGTGGCTTTATATCACTCTGAGCCTTGTGCAATAGACTCTTCCTGTCAACCTTCCAGGCTGTCTTGGACTGGAAATCTGTTTCACTCTGTCATTTTGTGGCTTCTGCTGCTCTAGAATTTGTTTACAGTCATTTTTACAGGTATTTTATGTGCTATGGGGGTAGAGCTAAAGCAGGTTTGTCCTTCTACTCTGCCACCTTGGCTCTGAATCCAACTCTTTTAATTCTTAGAAAGATCTTGAGTGAAGCTCTATAGGTATTATTTTGCCTGTTTTACAGATAATGAAACTGAGGTTCACGAGGTTAAGTTATAAACCCATGGTTATAAACATAGCTAGTTAAGCCTCCTTGGCACTTTCACATTATATTGACCTAGTGTTCTTCCTTCCATACCACTTAGTCAAATCCTGCAAACTGGGGCTTAAAGTTCAAAGATAACTGCCATACCTACTTTCCACCAAGTAGATAAACAAATCTTTTAACTCCCAGAGATAACTTGAAGCAATGAACATGTCTTTCCACCAGCCACATTACTGGAAACATTTTTGTGTTTTCAGTTGAGTTGGTTTGAATGGTAAAGTCACAGAGAGCTTTCACATACAGTGAACTACCTAGATGACACTAGGAACATGTAGTCACATTACAACGGGCCACATTACTTCCGCTTTTAAGTCAGAGGCATTTAGCTGAAGACTGCTGCAGGCATCATCCAGCTCAACAATCTATGAATATGGGCTCAAGGGGGTTAGAGAAAGGGGAAGGCAGAAAAGGAATTGAAGGACAATGAGCAGAAAAAACAGAGACAAGCCGACACACCTTTGCAAACTCTGTAATATTACTTGGTCAATTGTATTTGTTTGTCATATCACTATATGCTTAGTATTACTGAATGATATTTGAATATTGAATGATTTAAATAATATTCAATATTGAATAGTGGATAATATATTCTGAATAAAATAATAGTGGACATTTATATTATATCATGTCCATAGCTCATTTGGCCTTGGATTCCATCCTGGGAAAGAGTATTAACATTATCATTTTATGGAGAAGGAAAAGGAGGTATATGGAAGACTAAATCTCTTTCTCATAAATGCACTCATGTCAAAGGTGTGATTGGAATTCCAGCCCTCTAAATGGTCAAAGACAGTCATGTTGTTGAAAGAAGCAAGAAATTTTCAAGGAATTTCTATTGACCACTAGAATTAGATTTTACATATATGAAGGGTGACCATTTTCCCTCAACTTTACAGTACTCTTGAACTTCTTTGAAGGCACAGGACAAGGTGTTTGTTTTTTCTTCCTTCCTTCCTTCCTTCCTTCCTTCCTTCCTTCCCCTTCCTTCCTTTCTTTTATTCCTTTTCTTTAAAGAAATGTACTTTTTCCACACACCTGAATACTAACTCCAAACTTGAAACTAAAGACTAAAGTTAAGAAAGCAGAGCCAGGAAAACAATATACACGATGACTAGCATAACAATACAAATGAAGGAGCAATACAGCAGAGGCCCCTACTACGCAATTACAATGACCAATCTTCCCCTCCCCGACCCCCCTCACCCCTGACAAAAATCATCAAACTTGTACTCCTGCTTTCTTGTCCTGGTGAAAGATAAAAACATATGGAATGTTGCATATGGTGTCAGACCAGGTTGCTGCAACATTTGGTTTTGTTTCCCTTTGTGTGACAGGTTCTCTTGTTCTTTGCCAGGGAGGTGTTAGAGAGTGCAGAATCTAGAATCAGGAAAAATGGAATTTGGAGTCTGCCTCAGACACTTACTAGCTCTGTGACCCTGGAGACAATTCATTTGACCCCTCTAAGCCTCAGCTTTGGGGCAGCTAGGTAGTACAGCAGACAGACTCATCTACCTGAGGTCAAATCTGGCCTCAGATGCTTACTAACTCACTTAACCCTGTTTGCCTCAGTTTCCTCATCTGTAAAATGAGCTAGAGAAGGAAGCAACAAACCATTCCAGTATCTTTGCCAAAGAAATCCCTAATGGGGTCATAGAGAGTCAGACACAATTGAAAAATGACTGAACAACAAAATCTCAGCTTTCTAATCTAAAATATAGGGATAATAAAAAGTGCCTAGCTCACAGGGTTGTTGTGAGGATCCAAGCATGTTGCAAGCCTTAAAATGGTATAAAATTTCTGGCTAGTATTATTATCATTAGTATTGTACTACTCCCACAAAGGGAGTGGTACATCTGGAAATGTCTAGATTATAAAAACAAAAGGCTTCAATAAACTTTATTTTATTTTTTAAATCAGTGTAACCAAAGAACCAAAAGGCTGGGGGTGGGGAGTAAGAAGGGAAGAAGCATTTATTAAACACATTATCTTCAGGCACTCTACTAAGTATTTTGTAATTATTATCTCTATTATGTCACAACATACAATATTGTGACATTTAACAACTCCCTAATGAAGTGTCAGAAACCTACATGGAGACATTTATTAAACATTCTAGAAATGCGCTTGGTGTTCAACATAGCCATATTTTGCTGGGTCTCCACAAATTCCACCTCCATTCCACCCCCAGCCATTCATCGACTAGTAGTGAGTAGGAAGTGGTCTCAGAATTTTCTGATTAACTCATTACTAGTCAGAAATCCCTTTTATTTTGTTGGCATGGGGCAGTGCGGTCACAACACTTAAAGCCAATGTGCCCACCTATTGATTATGGGCATTAATACATAGATTACTTTTGGCTGAATGATTCAATGGAGAAGTCTGGTCTTTATGGGATTACATTAATTTATCTTACATTCTCCCTCACCCCCATTAAGCATTTTTTGTTCTCAGCAAATCAAGTGAAGTGCTTTTGGCCAGGTCCAAATCCTAGATTTCTCTCAAGTAAGTAAAGGGGTTAAGGGAAATTTCAATCGTTTTTCTCTTCCCTGGTACCTGGTACTTGCATGGCACAACTGATAAATAATTAGGAAATTAAGATTCTTTCATCCTTCCAAATATATGATAGTACAACTTAATAAACGTTTTATTTTACAAAATCCTCACAAACTACCACCTGTCTTAGTACTTAGAAAGGTTTCAATTCAATACAATTTAGCACCCCATGTGTAACTTGTTCAGTCTTAGAGAGTTGCCTAGGGCAATAGGATTAAGTGACTTGACCAGGATCCCACAGCCAGCTTGTCTAAGACAAGATCTGAGTCCAGATCTTACTGGATACAAGATAAGTCCACAGTCCATGCACCTCTTACTGACAATAGTTAAAATTTGTTGGATATTTTTCTTCTTCGGAGGTCAAAAAGACACTTATGGCCTTCCCTTGAGTAATTAATGAGCTAGAAATGCCTCATTTGTCTCAAGGTGTGAGCTTACCATAACTGCATTTGACAGAAAAAAGGCTTGATGTTAATCCGGAGGTGTGCCTTAGAATCCTGTTACCAGGCAGTTTTCTCTTCTAACCACTGAGATTTCTATCATGTTTATTAGGCAGTAAAACGTGCTTTATGCTCCAAGCCTTGTGTGACCTTTACTTTTACTCCATATAATGATGGCTGAGCTTGGCACTTCATATTAATTATTTTCCTGTTGTATATTAGGACCTGCTTGCCTGCACATCTCAGCTACGTGGTAATTCAGTGGCTAATGTATGTGTGACCATATGGGTTAAGTTATGGCAGAAGCAAAGTCAGAATTTGCAGTTCTCCCTAGGCCAGACTCTCAATTATAAGGAAAGTATCATCAATTCCAAGATGGAAGGGCCCTTAAAGGTGGCTTAGTACAAATTTCAGGCATATGGAAACTGAGTTCCAAAGATATTAAACCATAGAAATGAATTAAGATTCAAATCCAGATCCTCTGACTCCAAACTTTCTATGCCTTTGTTTATTTTTTTTGTAAAAATTTCTGGAATCTATTATGGATCCATGATTCTCCATGTCAGATACATTTTAAAACAAATCATTTGTTTATTTTTGGAAAATAAGACACAGCTGAACAAACTATGTTTTGTTATAAAGAATTGCATGCAGAAAAGTGTATTTTCAGCAATCTCTAGTGAAACATTCTAGCTATTTGTGATCCTGACAACCTAATCTCCTATTTCCCATTGGTTCAATGTATCGACATTTGCATTTTTGCAACATTTTCCAGGAAAGTTATCGGTGAATGTTGAAGATTGACTGTGTTAGGATAGTTATCCTTGTTAAAAGTTGAGGATTGCCTATATATACATAAATACACATGGAGTATAAATACACATTTTCCCTTTAATTTCCAATGCTTTTGATCACTCAGTTTTTCTTCCCTATATGTATGAATCCATTACACCCTCTATACATTTCACAAGTATATTGCAAACACCTTAAAGGTGTTTTTGTTTTTTATCAAAGTAGAAATAAAGATGAATAAAGGGGACGAGATATATATATATATATATGTATGTACATCATCTTCCTGATGTCATGGTTCTCTTTGAGAATGAAGGGTCAGAGACCTTGATTTGTAATAGTTCAGTTGCTTGCTACTCATGTGACCCCAACTAAACCCCTTAACCTCTTGCTGGATTTGGTTTCTCCTTTCTGCAAAATCAGAGCATTGCACTATCTAAAGTTGCGGTGCCAGGATTCTCTTTAGACCATGTGCTATATTGAATTGGCCACTAGGTGTCAGTGGAGTGTAGAAAATAGTTAGTCTCAAGATTTGGAAGGTATGACCCTGATATTAGGAAAATGTGTGTGTGTGTGTGTGTGTGTGTGTGTGTGTGTGTGTCTTTCCTTTTTGAATAACTTGAGTGGATAAAATAACGGTAAAATTCAAGTCAGGTCCCATCATTTTTAAAACCGGGATTATTGAATCAATTCAAAATAAAATCATAGCCAGTGAAGAAATTGCTCTCACTTGCTGAAATTTTATAAGTGGTAATCAATCAAAAGTGTAAGGTCCATAGTGCAATTCACTATGGGGAAAAAAGCAGATGTGTGGGATATCACAATTGCTTTTCTGTATTGCTTACAAATAAAGCATGAGAAATGACCAAGTGTAAGAATAAACTATCATAGTAATTGATGAATGTAGAGTGTTTAGCTAGGATCAGATGAATTGTAAACTAGGGAGGGTCCAGGGCTTGGGCTTTGTGCAGAGGCCAAAAGTAGAAGGCATTTACCAATCCATTGCCTCCCAGGTCCATATTCAAGTCCAAGACTATTCAAAGTCCATAGTCTTCCCACTCCTTTAAGTATATTATATATACATATATGTATACGCATAGAGAGCGAGACAGAGAGAGAGAGAGAGAGGCAGAGAGAGATGGAGAGAGAGAGAGAGAGAGAGAGAGAGAGAGAGAGAGAGAGAGAGAGAGAGAGAGAGAGAGAAAGAGAGAGAGGGGGAGGGATAGAGAAGTCATCTCCATCTCCATGTATATGAGTCAAAGATTTCCTCTCTAGGAACTAGCTGTTCCTGCTTTTAATCAATATTTGGGATAGGCTACTTGAGGTTACTTGAAGTAGGACAGTGGATAAAATATCAGATTTAAGAAAACTCCAGAAAACCTAGACTGAATCTTCCCTCAGACTATTACACAGGACAATCATTTAACATTCAGCCTCAGTTTCTTCATCTGAAAAAATGGATCTCAATAAGATTTCCCTTACAGGGCTGTGTAAGGGAATTGGGTAGTGCAGCGAATACTGTTGGACTTGGAGAGGAAGATGAATTCAATTCCTGTCTCAGACAGCTCCTAGCTGTAGGACCCTGGGCAAGTCACTTAACTTCTTTTAGATTCAGTTTCCCCATCTGTAAAATGGGGATAAACTAGCACCTACTTCCCAAGGCTACTGTGAGGATCAAACAAGATAATATTCATGAAATCCTTTGTAAACCTCAAAGTACTATGTAAAATTGATTATTACCATCAGTGTTGTTAATGTCAGTGTAAAGTTAATGGTGGGTGGGGGAAAGAGTTAAAGATCCTCGCCACCCATTAATAGCTCTCAATATCTTTTGTTAATTTTTATTGAGGCAATGGGTCGCAAGAGTCTTGCCCTCCAGCTCAGAAAAGTGTATAAATACTCTGAGGTGAGGTTTTACTTTAGGGCTTACTCATTGGAAGTATTTGTTTGGCCAGATGAGACTCTGGGTAGCCAACAAGGAGCACACTCCCACCTTGGCTTCGAAAACTCAGATGTTGATGCTTCTCTCTCTGGTAACTATTTATCTATGTAATGTTCAGGCAGATGCCTGTTGATCTGTGATGGATGTATTGTTATGGTCAGACAGTTAGAAGCCCTGTCTGTTGGTCTTTATTTAGCGGCTTGTATTTTATCCTTGGGTATATATGTTTGATTAAAGTGATTGTTGACCCCCTCAAAAGTTGCTTTCCTTTTAGGAAAGTAGATCTAAAAAATTGTACAACAGGTCCTCCTGTGTATGCCAGGGTCCTTGCTGTTACAGAGGTTCAGGTCCTAGACTGTATTTTCATAACAGAGCAGGGACCAGTAGAGTACTAGGTGGATGAGCAATGACAAGGGGGATTTGCAATCGCATTACTTGAACAGATAAGTAAAGTTCTATTACTGAATCTGCTACTTTCTTGGAAGATTTGGATGTCCAGAAATTTCACCAACTTCACCAGACTTGGTCTCCTATTTTCAAAGACTCCTGTGGGCATCTCCAGTGTATATTAATGCTTTGGGGGCAGAGATAATTTTTGGCTACAAATAATGAAGAAGAAAAGAGACTTCCCATGTTAATTCATCTTTTACTTAGATACATAAATTTCCCAGGAGGGCCATTGTTAGTACCTTTTTTATACTAGTAGCCAAGGAGTGTGTGATTAGGGATAATACTTATTCTTCAATATTTCAGTAGTCTATTGTTTATCACTGTGGATATCTCCTCTACTGACATAGAAACCAAAATTCATGTATTTTCAAAGATGACTTTCAAGAGCTGTTTGGTTATTTCACTCTCCATCAGTTTATCTACATCTTTCCATGTCTTTTTGAATTCATCTATTTCTTCATTTCTACATAGCACAATAGTATTCCATCATATTCATATACCATAACTTATTCAGCCATTGTTTAGTTGATGGGAATCCCTTCATCTTCCTTCACAATGAGGGAGATGCCATTTTTTAGGACCATTTTATTATTTACCCCTAGTTTCTACCACCAAAAAAGGGCTACTATAAATATTTTTGTATCTTTCCTCATTCTTTGATCTCTTTTGGGTAGCAGACTACTGATGGTATAACTGCTTAGTAACATTTTTTTGTATGATTTCAATATGCTTCCCAGAATGGTTCCACCCATTCAAAGGCTGACTAACTATTCATTAACATGCCTGTTTTCATGCAGCCTCTCCAAAAATTAGAATTTTCCCCTTTTGGAATCTTTGTCATTCTGATGAGTGGAATTCCAGAAATGCTTTATTTTTCTTTTCTCTAATTGATAGTGATTTGGAGCATTTTTTTTCATAGACTATCTAGATAGTCTGGGTTTCTTTCTTTGAGAACAAACTGTTCATATCTTTGAGCTATATATCAATTGGGCAATGACTCTGTTTCTTACATTTTTAAAAAATTAATGTTTCTTATATATCTTGAAAATTAGACCTTTGCCAAACACTGCAAATATTTTCCCCAGTTAATTATGTTCCGCTTACTCTTAGTTTTATGAGATTTGTTTTGCAAAAACTCTTAAATTTATGTAATAAAAATTATCTACTTTAATTTTTGTGATCTCTGTTCATTGCTTATTTTTGAACTCTCCTATTCAAAAATCCAACAAGTAATTTTTTCTATGTTTCTTTAATTTGTTTAAGATGTAATTTTGTTTTGTTTTGTTTTGTTTTTCATTTCCAGGTAATGCACCTATTTGGAGCTCATCTTTGTATTTGGTGCAAGGTGTTAGTTTAAATTATGGGTTGGGGAACCTGCGGCCTCAAGGCCACATATGGCCCTCTAGGTCCTCAAGTGTGACCCTTTGGCTACTCCAAACTTCATTGAAAAAATGTCCTTAATAAAAGGATTTGTTCTGTAAAACTTGGACTCAGTCAAAAGGCCACACCCAAAGATCTAGAAGGCCACATGTGGCCTTGAGACCACAGGCTTGCCACCCCTGGTCTAAATCAAATTTCTTCCATACGGCTGTTCAACTTTTCCCAACAATTTTTTTTTTAAATCAAATAGTGAGTTCTTATCCTAGTAGCTGAACAGGAAGAATGTATACTACATGATCAATATTTTTTAAAAAATGAACAAGTTTAAGGACTTGTATAAACTGAAAACGAATGAAATGAGCAGAACGAATTTATAGAACAACTTATACAGTAATGGCACCACTATAGAGACAACTTTGGAAACTATAAGAAACATATACATATGTGTGTGTGTGTGTGTGTATGTGTGTAACCACTGAGGAAATTTTGGTCTCTTGTAAGAAATTTCTTTTTCTTTCTTTCCATTGGGATGGTGGTTGACAATAAGAAGGAGAAAAAACATGTTTTTGTTAATTAAAAAGAGAGGATGGGATGTTACAGACGTGAAATACTACATGCATTTTCAGATGAGATCATGGTATTATCATTTTTATCATACTATTTGCATTATTACAAGAGACCTCTCACAAAGTGGGAGTGATCTGTTCATATCTGTAATAGAAAAGCAAAACATATCAATAAAACTTTAAAAAAAATAAAGAGTTGTTTGGGCAGGAAAATGCATCCTTCCATGGTCAATCAGGCAATGAGCTTCTTCCAACTTGTTAGGATGGTTTTCAAACAATAGACCAAAATTGAAAGCTTGGTCTAAATCAAGAGAAAAGAAGCTTAACCATTTTAATTGCTCCCATAACATCTAGAGTAATGCCTTAAACATAATAGATGCTCCATCCTCTTTTTGTCTCTGTCTCTGTCTCTGTCTCTCTGTCTCTGTCTCTGTCTCTCTCTCTCTCTCTGTCTTTGTCTCTCTCTCTCTCTGTCTCTCTCTCTCTCTCTCTCTCTGTCTCTCTCTGTCTCTCTCTCTCTCTCTCTCTCTCTCTCTCTCTCTGTCTCTCTCTGTCTCTCTCTCTCTCCTTCCTCTTTCTCTCTCTTTCCTTTCCTTTCCTTTCCTTTCCCTTCTTCCTCCTTTCCTCTCTCTCCTTTCTTCTCTCTCTGTCTCTGTCTGACTCTCTCTCCCCCACCTTCCTCCTCTTTCTCTCCCTCTCCTTCTTACTTTCTGTATAAATGTATATATGCATGTATATACAAATATGCAACACTCATGTATATATGTACATATAGACATGTATATAAGTATGTATGCATATGTGTTTATATAAAATATGTGTGCACAGTATTATATGTACACCTGTATAGATACATGTGCATGCAGTATTTTTTCCAGACTTGTTATTTCTTTGGTATTGCAAAAACCCAGCAAGGAAACCCTCTCTCCCAGTCAACACCTGCTCTATATTATGCAATGCCAGGGTAGCTTAGGTTCACTGAGAGCTGCAGCCAGCATATAATACAGATAGGATTTAAGCTTAAGTCTTAATGATTCTAAGGTCAGGCCTCCCTATCTACTGTGCCATTTTGTCTCTTTCAATAAATGTCTCCTGGATTCAGCTCTCCTGTTCTGATGCCTGAGGTTTTCCAATAGCCTTAACTGACCTTACTTGACTCTCAGGCCACCAAATCACCCCAGCTGAACTGTAGGGTGGCTCATGTTCACTTTCTACCTGACTCCTGACTTTCTCAGTTTTCCCACCTCCACATCCCATGCTCCAACACTGCAGCGAAAAGTGTCCACCCTTTCCCTCTCCTAAAAACCCTATAATAACTGCTTATAGAGAGACTGCGTAGAACACTGAGCTGTTCAGAACCAGAGGAAGTGGCTTCAATTCCAGTTCTACGATTTACCATTCCTGTGACCTTAGTCAAGGCATGGGGGTTCTTCATCTGTAAAAGAAGCGAGTGGCCTCTTAGGTCCCTTCCAACTCAAAATCCTACAGTCTTGACAGCACACTGACCTCTGCTATTTTCACCTTATTCATGCTATATCCTTGAGCCTCTATTAGGTTCAATTCAAAGTCCACACTCTGGAGTTTAGAGTTCAAGGTTTCCACAATCCCTCTTTATCAGTAAAATTTTCCCCAAATATCCTGATATTCCTATGAACTCCTTTAGCACCTCTTGTCTCCATCATCAATAGAATTCTGAGACTTAGAGCTGGAAAGGAATTTAGATATTATGGATTCAGCCCTCATTGTAGAGAGGTCGAAACAGAGACTCAGAGAGGGGATAGAGTTTGCTCAAGGTGATACATGCCCAGTGTGAGTCACACCACCTCTTGGTACTTGCATTTGTTCAGTTAACATTCCAATTAACAATCTGCATGTCACATTATCAGATAACATACAACTAGTGGACAACAAGCATCGTATGAAAGAAATGAGTTCTAAACAGCCCTTGGCAGTAAGAATTATAGGCTGAATTTAAAAGATGAAATTTAACTGGGATAAATAAAATTGGGAAAAATGCAAAACTTGATGTTTGGATTAAAAAAATCAACCTTATCTTTGGAAAATCATATCATATCAGAGGCTATCTAGTTCAACCCCTTATCTTACAGAAAAGCAAACAGAGACACAGTGGGCATAAATAGAGTATATTGCCCATGATTGCTTGGTTAAAAAAAAAGACACCATCTATAATATGTAACATCAGAAAAGGAGATAGGCCACTCATTTAATGGGAGTAAGAGATGGTGGATGAACTACAAAAGTGTTACCTTCATGAAATATTAAAAGACATAGAGGGTAATCTCTAACAGGTTGGTGAGTCCTCTATGGCAGTTTTAATGAAAGACGTGAATAAGAATAAGATGGCAAGGGAATAAATGGGTTACAATCTGCAACCAATGGACCTAGTGAATTCCTACTCAGATGATACGATGGGTGCACTGAAGTATGAATGAATATTGCTTAACTTATCATTTATTTATATGTTACCTCCCCAATAGAGTGATAAGACCCTGAAAGGCAGGCATAGAACATTTTCCATGATTGTATCAATATGTTAGACTTGGAAACAGGAAAACCTTTGTGTCAAATCCCACCTTTAACACTTGGCAGTCATGAGACTGTGCATGAGTCACTTAATGTCCCTCAGCATCAGTTTCTTTGTCTTAAAATAAGGATAAAAATGCCTGTGGTTAGTCAGGAGGTTGTTGTCAAATTCAAACAGCAAATAACTTTGTAAGTGTTCCCGTCATTGACATCTCTGTTACTGTCTGATGGTCAGACTTTTTAATGGGCTTGAGATAGAAATTGTCTGAGGACAAGTCACTCTCCTACATTACTCTTTTGTATTTAACGTTCTGTGGACTGCTGTGCAATTGTATAAAATGATGAGTTTTTTTTTTAATATTGAGAGTTGAGATGTAAGTGCTTCATCATCATCATCACGATCATCAGAGGGAGGAAGAAGGATGAGAAAAGGGAAGCGAAGGAAGGAAAAAAGAAGGAAAGAAGGAAGAAAAGGAAGGAAAGAAGAAAAGGAGAAAGGAAAGAAGAAGGAAAGAAGGAAGGAAAAAAGGAAGGAAGGAAGGAAGGAAGGAAGGAAGGAAGGAAGGAAGGAAGGAAGGAAGGAAGGAAAGAAGGAAGGAAGGAAGGAAGGAAGGAAGGAAGGAAGGAAGGAAGGAAGGAAGGAAAGAAGGAAGGAAGGAAGGAAGGAAGAAAAAAACAAAAAAACGGGAAGGAAGGAGGGAAAATCTTTGATTAAGTGTCAGGTACTCTGCTAAGCATTTTACAAATATTATCTCATTTAATTCTCACAGCAACCCTAAAAGGTAGGTGCTATTGTTATCCTCATTTTACATCTAAGGAAACTGAGGCAGACCCAGTTTAAGTGACCTGCCCAGCATCACACAGCTAGTATGTGGGGCAGGATTCAAACTCAAGCCCTTTTAACTCTAAGTCTAGAGTCCTCTGCACGTAGTGCATCATCATCACCACAACAGTTTGTGAAGTTTCTTTATTTAATTTGTTACCTTGCTGCCCTAGGTTCCCTCATTAATAATTACTGAACTTTACCCTTGGCCATGCTCAGGGCAGGTACAGTTTTATTTCTTCCACTTGTCTAATTTCTCATGCCATTTCTGCTGCATATTGGATACTGTATCCAATGTCTGTCATTTTCAATTAGCCCACCTCCCTCCCACGTGATAGTCATCTTCCTCACCACCCTGGCTTTTCTATAAAGACTTCTGTAAATGACTTACTTATTCACTGGTTATTTTGAAGTTGGATCCCAATTCAAAATACTGAATATATTTAGAACCAGAATTTGGGCTTTCTACTATGTTATATTTGAAATTCCTCCATGCTGATCATGTATATAAAGTAAATATGCATTTATAGAACATATGCTATTTATAATAATAATATTTTGCAGGTTTGCCTATATCTCTATGACTTTTCTCTGCCCAGTTTTGCTGACAAAATCTGCATTGGATTACAAAGGGTCTAAGACAGAGCTCTCTAGGCGTGAGTAATTTGCCACAGATAGAGTATCACAGTTTCACATACATATTGAAACAGGGTTTTGTGGTGATGGTGGAGTTGATTCATGGGAAGAGATTCTTAACTTTAGCCTGCATCTCAGATGGCGGGAAAGAAGCAAAGTTTTGTTTTACTAAAGAAATGTGAAAGATAGTGATTTTCCTGACAAGAAAGAAAAACGGCTAGGCTATTTTTCATGTAATTGTGTGGGGAAACAAAATGATACAGTAATTCTGCAATATAATGGGCCTCTATTAATGCATATAATTTGTACAACTTTGCAAACCTCCTCAAGCAGAAAAGGGAGAATCAGCTAGGAAAAGATTGGTTTTCATTATAAAACCTCGTAGATATCCCAAAACGTGGCTGAACTTGCTTAGAAATGGGAATGACTTCTACATTTAGAGAGCCTGGGATCTGGTATTGTCATCATTCTGATCTCCTCATTCTTCAGCCCTGCACATATGCACACTCCCCACCCTGTCATCAAGATATCTGCCCACAGGACTTGCAAACTTCAGTGCTCTGGTCTGCATGGAATGAAGAGAAATCCAAATTTAAATTAGAATTGCTTTGTTTCTGCTCAGTTTTCAAGGTCTCCAGCAACTCCATTTCTTGCACTGTCCATCCATTAGACCAACAAGAAGGTCAACTGTCTTACAATTTTAAAATATAGTCCAGTATAGGGGACATAATTTTATGAATGAGTAAGAGAGTCTCTTGATCCTTGTCTATCAAAGACAGAGGGCAATGGTTCCTTGATTAAGCTGATTACTACTGTCTAATTTACAAATGGTATCTATTCCCCTTTTCCTCCTACTTTGAGTAATAACTAGGAATTCTGGCACTTAGAGCAAATCAGAGTGCTGAATTAAAGGGGTAGGGGTAGAGAAGAAAGGACTAGGTGGAATCATTCTCTATATCCAGTTGGTGCTTCTGCAGGAGCTGGTGGGGGGAGGAAAGCAAATAGTTCCCAGGAAAGAATCTGACTATAGGTACAGTGGAGCTGAGAAAGAGAAGGCAAGTTTCTCAGTCCACCTTACTGACCCACAACACTGTAATAGCACTCTTTTACCCTCTCCCAGATCTTCTTGGTTCTTCCCAAAACCCACCACCATCGGCAGCAGCAGCAGCAGTAAAGGAACAATAGAGAGCTGTGAAATGTGCCATTGGTGAACCGTTAATGTGTAAATGGGATGGTTGTCTGTAGAATGCAATAGGAAAATCATGGTGCCTAAGACAATTCTCTGGCTGTTCACTCTGTAAAGATTCTGCTCAATGAATCACAAAGAAGTATAAGGAATGAAATAAACCTTAATCTCAAGGAGCTTATATCTTACTGGTATAGAAAAGTACATATAAAAATATAAATACAGCATTAATGCAAAGTTAATGAATACATACATACTTACATATACATGAATGCCAATTCAGATTTGCAGCAAACACTAACTTTTCCACAAACCCACTAACAGCTACAGGGACAGCTAAAATAGTTGGCAAAGGCTGTGTCCTTTCACTGTATATGTATATAAGCATGGATGTGTATGTGTGTAGATATATAGATGCATATGTGTGTTTGTATGCATGCATACCCTCACACAAAATGAAAGTATGCAAGCTATGCAAATTTTTTTATATAAACACTTTTTTTTGAGTCAATCAGCGTTCAGTGACTTGCTCAGGGTCAACGCAGCTAGCAACTGT